>NC_091624.1:57871671-58536254 GCF_027580195.1 Bos mutus
ATGCACAGACAGAGACCTGAGTCCAGAGGCCCAAGGGAGCTTGTTAAAGGAAGAAGTTTCTAAGCAGATGATTCACTCAATTCCACTCCCCTAACTTGAAGTTCAACCTGCCTCAGTGTGGACCAGTATCATGTGTGGACCTCCTTCATAACACTTATCATGGTGTTCATCTCCCAGGGCTGTGACTATCTGGGCACTTCTGCACTGTAACTGTGTTCACATGCGGCTGTCACATGACTGTCTACAAACATCCCACTCTCCTCCTTTCCATGGCGCATGTTAGAACTGGACTTTCTACTCTTCCTTAGGAATCATCTTTGGTGCCAGACAATAAAATTTGAGTAAAAATAGCATGTGTCACCTACAGATAGAAGCTTTAGAAGCCAGGATGCAAGTGACCATGGTCACCACAGAGACCCTGCCACAGAGACCAGAGGTCATGTGACAAGATGAAGCCGCCTGGGGCCTGGGAGCCTGTTGGTTTGCAACCTCAGGAGCTTTTCCAGGTGAAATTTGAGACTGGACCCTGTACATGGAGAACAAGGAGAGATGGAAGGAAGAGGTAGGCCACTCCAGAAGGTAGGTGACAGTTATCATAAGCAGAGGAACTTTTGAGGCTTGTCTCAGGTGGCAGCTAGACAAGTGAATCTCCATCTCCACCTGCCAGAATCTTAAAAGTTCATATAGAGTCCATAACAGGGTCCAGATGATCTCAACATTATACTATCTCTTAACACTATAGCTTTGAAATGGCTGCTAGCATGGGAAAAGTAGGTGAAATGTACATTCCAAGGAGAGGGGAGGAGTGAGGGTCAACCAGTGGCCATGTCCTGTGGATGTTCCAAACAAAGCCTCCTGCTGACTTCATGTGGATGTCAAGTGCAGACACAAAATAAATGTGTTAAAGTCCTGAGATTTGGAGGATTCTTTGTTACTGCTCTATAATCTAGCCTAGCTGGCTATTACAATATGTTAGCTCCCCCTGGGCTGTGAGCTCCTTATAAGAGTTGCTTATCTATTTTTGTGTCTCCAATGCCCAGCACATGGTACATGCTCAGTAAATGTTTATTAGAGAGTTTTTAATAATGAACCTAAGGAAAGTTCAATTTAGGTGCTGTTTTTAAAAATTATGAGATAATCAGAAAATTGATCACTGCAGGCCACCAAGATAGGAAATGGTCATCGTGGACTCAACGGAAGCAACATCACTGGCTGGGACATAGATCATACGTCATGTGCTATGATCTACAATAACCATGTAAAGAGCCCAGTTATTTGCTTAAAATGCTAACTTGCACTGAATACAAATAAGAGCAAAGTGAAAAAAGTTAATAACATCCTGAGTCACATCCATTATTTTTGTAATTGCATCTCTATTGAAATGACACTAGGGGGAATTAGTTTCATATTCACAAACCAAGGAGAAAGGATCAGTAATTAGGGGGGAAGAACCCATTCCCCAAGGTTTTCTTGGAATACACTCAATTACTTCCTCTTGAAAAACTTTATCCATTTTTTTGAAAGCAGTTTTCAAGTTCCTGAGTCATCCTATTCATAATGCTTTATCTGAAATTATTTTTCTCACTGTATCTTTCATGGAATACATTTCCAATTTCCTGCTTAATTCCCTGTCTACAACTCATGGATATCTAAGCCTTGGCATTTGGGGTTGGTGCATATGTAAAGTAATAATGTACTACTGTAGTCTTCCAAATAATTAAAGGACAAATATTTATTCCTGATTACACCTTGCATTACCCATTAATTTGGAAATAGATCTTCGCTGAGAGGATAAAAGCAGAATTTGCCATAAATTTAGAAAAGCATGTCCTTTTCTAGACTATCTCTGCGAAAAGAAGTCATTAATGATGTTACCCTTTAGTACAGTTTCAATTTACATGTCGTTGAGGAATATGAACCACTGTGAATTCTAATTAAAAGGTTATTATTCAAGCCAGTGTTCAAGGTAGGCTAATTGCTGTAATAAATAGACCCAAACACGTGATGTTTAAAACAATAGAAATTTATTTCTTGCTCACTTAACAGTCCTGGATAATGTTCACACATTTTCAGAATGCAGTCAGCTCTCCTCTACATGATCATTCCAATGTCCCTCCTCCCAACTCACTGGCCTTCCTCCTGATCCACATTCAGCCACTGAGAGGCAAACAACAAGACTAGCATGGGTGGTGGGTAGGGGACAGCCCTGGAAATAATACACAGCCTTTCCACTAATGTTACTGAACCTCAGTCTGATGCAAGAAAAGTTGTCTAGGAAAAAGATACAATGGATTTAAGAAACATCTAGCGTCTCTGCCACAACCAACTTCAGGTTGATGTGCAAACACCACTGAGATAAGAAAACAGATGAAAGGGACAGACATATGAATGAACTGGGCTTGGTTGTTCATTTTCTTGGTATATTCTAGCCACAGCACCAGTGACACAGAATGACATCGGGTCTGACCAACTTTTATCATTCACCATTTCCCCTTCCACAACACATCACTAGGAGGTGGGTAACACCATAAAATATGTATCAACTATTCAATGGTCAGTCCAGCAGTTCTCAAAGTGTGGCCTACAGATATCGAGGGGCCCCTGACATCCTTTTCAGGGGAACTAAAGAGGTCAAGAACATTTTTATAATCAAACTAAAATATTATTTGCCTTGTTCATAATGTTGACATTTGCATAGATGGTACAAAAACAGCTGGTATTTCAGCATAAATCAAGGCATGCACTCACAGCCAGAAAAGAGGTGGGATGGCCAGGGGAGTAGAGTAGGTTCATTTAAGAATTCTTGATGAAGTAATAAAAATTATTTTTATTAAATTCCAAATCTTGAGGACACATTTTTAATATTTTATGTGTCAAACTGGGAAGTATACATCAAGTACTTCTGCTACATGCCCAAGTGTGATGGCTATCTCAAAGGAAAGCACATGTGCAAGTGTTTGAAATGCACAAATAACTTTTCTTATGAAACAATTTTTACTTGAAAAATTTTAAAAAGCAGTAGTCAATGACAAAATTTGAGCGGTCAAGTGAACATTCAAATTTGGGGGAATTTGTATACACCACCATGAGCTTACTAACAACTTCCCAATACTTAAAGACTTCTGATAAAAATCAGTGATAACATTAATAAATAGGATTTTTTTCCTTTATGTTTGATGAACTATGTCAATTTCATAACTCAGTAAACCAAATGAACAATACACAATGTTCCAAAATCATGCATGAAGAAAAGTTTCAAAATGAAAGATAGACTAATGGATTTTAATGTAACCAAATAATAAAACGTCATTAGTACGATTTCAGTCAGATACCACACAACTAACATAAAGAAACTACCATTTTTCAAGTTTCAATACAACTTCCAAAATTAATTTCCTAAAAATGCTTTAATATATTTCCCCCTTTGCAACTACACATCTATGTGAGGCCTACTTTTCTTAATATAGTTCAACAAAAAACAACATATAGCAACAGATTGAATGTAGAAGCAGATATAAGAATCCAGCAGTTTTTCTATTAAGCCAGACATGAAAGATATTTGCAAATTTGTAAAATGATGCCATTCTTCTAGGTTTATTTTTATTTTTGAAAAATAACTTACACTGCATGAAGTATATGGTATATTAAAATGTAGTATACATATTATTGCTTTTTAATGAGCTAAAATTTCTTTTCAATTTCTGTTTTACTTTCTAATATGATTAAATTCACAAACAATGAGGAAATCTTGACATAAATAGGTTATTAATTCAGCAAATATTAGGATACCTTTTTATCTGTGGAGATACAAAGATGAATATAACATGGTTTCTGCCATTAAATGACTTGCCCAAGCTTGTGTGTCAGCTTTTATAAACAGACAAGCAATCACACAGACATTATATAATGGCCTGGGATATATCACCTTAGAACTGAGAGGTTAGACAAAGTTAAAGAACATTTAGCTTGAATCTAAAAATGTGCTTTGAAGGTAAGATTCAGTTTTTGTATTTCAGAGCTTTAGCTTCTCCAGTCCATAAAGTGGGGCAACTATCTACTTCTCAGAATGTATATGAGGGTCAAATGTAGCATTTAAAGTGAGATACAAATGTTCACACTTAGGAGGAGGTCCTAAGATGGTGGAGGAATAGGACAGGGAGACACTTTCTCCCCAACAAGTTCATCAAAAGATCAATTGAATGCTGAGCAAATTCCACAAAACAACTTCTGAACGCTGGCGGAGGATACCAGGCACCCAGAAAGGCAGCCCATTGTCTTCAAAAGGAAGTAGGACAAAAGATAAAAGATAAAATGAGAGACAAAACAGTTAGGGATGGAGACCCATCCCAGGGAGGGAGTTGTGAAGGAGGAGAAGTTTCCAAACACCAGGAAACACTCTCACAGGCGGGTCTGTGGGGAGTTGTGGAATCTCAGAGGGCAACATAACCAGGAGGAAACACACACACACACACACACACAGATTATGGGCCTAACCGCAACTCCCAGCAGAGAAGTAGCCCAGACGCTTACATTCACCACCAGTAAGCAGGGGCTGAACAGGGAGGCACAGGCAGCACTGCTCAGGGTAAGGACAGACTGGGCCTGAACGCCCTGAGGACAATCTGAGGGAGCTAACACGAGATAGCAACCCAAACTGCGGGATAGATAGCCTGAGAGAGGGGGAAAAAAGAAAAGCTCTAACGTAAGGCACTGCCAGGCCCACCCACAGAACAAAAGACTGAGCAAATACCAGAGGAGAGCTAGCCGGCTGCGGACTGGCCCATCCCCCGCTGGAGGCAGACAGGCAGGTGGGCAACAGCCAAAACCAGAAGGCAAGGGGCAATCTCAGCCCCAGAGATGACAACCTCTACCAAACTGCAAGCAGGCTCCCAGTTGCTAACCAAGTCTTCCTGGGATCCTGGACAGTTGAAATCTGCCAGGAGGCTCGCAGCCAGAGATCAGCTCCCCAGAGGAGACACATGGCACAACTGGGACAGTGCTCCCACTGCACACCCAGGAAGCTGAACGGCTGGGACCAAGGAGGTGATAAGACACACCTTGGGAGAGTGTGCTCACCAAGCACCTGGTCAGTTGAGCTGCTAGGACCTGGGAAGGGCACAAAACACAGACCCAACCAAGTCTGTGCCTTTGTGGAGTACCCAAGAACCTGAACCTGAGCAGCTTAAGACCTAGGACGTGCATGCAACCCAGGGCCCGCTTTAGACTGTTCCCCTGCAGAGCAACCTGGAGCCTGAGAAGTGTAGACTGGGAAAGCACACACACTGTGAGTGGGGGCAAACCCAGTGTGGCTCAGACACTGTGAACATGCCCCACACACGCCAGTGATATTTGTTTGCAGTGTTCCTCCCTCCCCACAGCACAACTGAACAAGTGGGCCTAAATAAATGACCACCTTCACTCCCTTGTGTCAGGGCAGAAATCAGACACTGAAGAGACTTGCAAACAGAGGAAGCCAAAATAAACCAAGAAGAGGGAACTGCTTTGGAAGTTACAGGTGCAACATATTAAAACCCTGTAGTTAGCACCAACTACATTGGAAGGGGCCTGTAGACCATGAGAAGAAGCATAACCTGGAACAAGGAACTATCTGAAACTGAACTGACCCCACACTATCCTCAACAGCTCCAGAGAAATTCCTAAATATATTTTACTATTATCATTTTTTAAATTTGTTTTATTTTTGAGTCCTTTATTACTCTTTTAATTTTCATTTTTATAACCTTCTGTTACCTTACAAAAAAAAGAACCTATTTTTAAAGCAAATGTCATATATATTTTTTATAATTTTTGTGATTTTATTTTTTTAATATTGTATTTTTGAGAGTCTAAACTCTACTCTAGATTTTTAATCTTTGCTTTTTGATATTTGTTATCAATTTTGTACCTTTAAGAATCCAATCCTCAGTACCCATTTTTACTTAGAAATGTGATTACTGGCTTGACTGCCCTCTCTCTCTTTTGACTCTCTTTTTTCTCCCCCAGGTCACCTCTATCTCCTTCATCCCCCTTCTCTTCTCTATCCAACTCTTTGAATCTCTTTGGGTATTCTGGGCTGTGGAAAACATTAGGGAACTGATTACTGGCTAGATCCGTCTCTCTCCTTTTGAAACCCCCTCCTCTCCTCCTGGTCACGTCTATCTCATTCCTCCCTCTTCTCTTCTCTGTGTAACTCTGTGAACCTCTCTGGGTGTTCCAGACTGTGGAGCACACATAGGGAATTGATTACTGGCTAGATTGCTCTCCTCCCTTTTGATTCCCCCTCTCCTCCTCCTGGGCACCTTTATCTCCGTCCTCCCTCTTTTCTTCTCCATGTAATTCTGTGAAACTCTCTGGGTGTCCCTCCCTGTGGAGAATCTTTTCTCCATTAACCTAGATGTTTTATCATTGGCGTAGTATGGATGGAGAAGTCTTGAGGCTACTGTAAGAATAAGACTGAAAACCAGAGGCAGGAGGCTTAAATCCAAAACCTGAGAACACCAGAAAACTCCTGACTCCAGGGAACATCAATCAATAAGAGCTCATCCAAAAGCCTCCATACCTACACTGAAACCAAGCTCCACCCAAGAGCCAACAAGTTTCAGGGCAAGACATACCAAGCTAATTCTCCAACAATGCAGGAACATAACCCTAAGCATTAAAAAACAGGCGGCCAAAAGTCACACCAAACCCACAGACACCTCTAAACTCACTACTGGACACTTCATTGCACTCAAGAGAGAAGAGATCCAGCTCCCCCCACCAGCACACCAACGCAAGCTTCCCTAACCAGGAAACCTTGACAAGCCACTCGTCCAACCCCACCTACAGCGAGGAACCTCCACAATAAAGAAGAACCACAAATTCCCAGCATACAAAAAGGCCACCCCAAACACAGCAATCTAAACAAGACGAAAAGGCAGAGAAATATTCAGCAGGTAAAGGAACATGATAAATGCTCACCAAACCAAACCAAGGAGGAGATTGGGAGTCTACCTGAAAAAGAATTCAAAATAATGATAGTAAAAATGATCCAAAATCTTGAAAACAAAATGGAGTAACAGAAAAATAGTCTGGAGACAAGGACTGAGAAGATGCAAGAAATGTTTAACAAGGACCTAGAAGAAATAAAAGAGAGACAATCAATAATGAATAATGCAATAACTGAGATCAAAAACACTCTGGAGGGAACCAACAGTAGAATATCTGAGGCAGAAGATAGGATAAGTGAGGTGGAAGACAGAAAGGTGGAAATAAATGAAGCAGAGAGGAAAAAAGGAAAAAGAATTAAAAGAAATAAAGACAACCTCAGAGACCTCTGGGACAATGTCAGACGTCTCAACATATGAATGATAGGAATCCCAGAAGAAGACAAAAAGAAAGGCCATGAGAAAATACTTGAGGAGATAATAGTTGAAATTTTCCCTAAAATGGGGAAGGAAATAGCCACCCAAGTCCAAGAAACCCAGAGAGTCCCAAACAGGATAAATCCAAGGCGAAACACCCTGAGACACACATTAATCAAATTAACAAAGATCAAACACAAAGAACAAATACTAAAAGCAACAAGGGAAAAGAAACAAATAACACACAGGGGATTCCCATAAGGATAACAACTGATCTTTCCATAGAAACTCTTCAGGCCAGAAGGGAATGGCAAGACATACTTAAAGTTATGAAAGAGAAAAACCTACAGCCCAGATTACTGTACCCAGCAAGGATCTCATTCAAATATGAAGGGGAAATCAAAAACTTTACAAACAAGCAAAAGCTGAGAGAATTCAGCACCACCAAACCAGCTCTTCAACAAATGCTAAGGGACACTAGACAGGAAACACAAAAGGTTTATAAACTCAAAGCCAAAACAACAAAGTAAATGGCAACATGATCATACTTATCAATAATTACCTTAAATGCAAATGGGTTGAATGCCCCAACCAAAAAACAGAGACAGGCTGAATGGATACAAAAACAAGACCCCTATATAGGCTGTCTACAAGAGACCAACCCCAAACCAAGGGACATATACAGACTGAAAGTGAAGGGCTGGAAAAAGATATTTTATGAAAATGGAGACCAAAAGAAAGCAGGAGTAGCAATACTCATATCAGATAAAATAGACTGTGAAATAAAGGCTGTGAAAATAGACAAAGAAGGACACTACATAATGATCAAAGGATCAATCCAAGAGGAAGATATAACAATTATAAATATATGTGCACCCAACATAGAAGCACTGCAATATGTAAGGCAAATGCTAACAAGTATGAAAGGGGAAATTAACAGTAACACAATAATAGTGGGAGACTTTAATATCCCACTCACACCTATGGATAGATCAACTAAACAGAAAATTAACAAGGAAACACAAACTTTAAATGATACAATGGACCCGTTAGACCTAATTGATATCTATAGGACATTTCACCCCAAAACAATGAATTTCACCTTTTTTTCAAGTGCACATGGAACCTTCTCCAGGATAGATCACATCCTGGGCCATAAATCTAGCCTTGGTAAATTCAACACAATTGAAATCATTCCAAGCATCTTTTCTAACCACAATGCAGCAAGATTAGATGTCAACTACAGGAAAAAAAACTATTAAAAATACAAACACATGGAGGCTAAACAATACGCTTCTGAATAACCAACAAATCACAGAAGAAATCAAAAAAGAAATCAAAATATGCATAGAAACAAATGAAAATGAAAACACAACAACCCAAAACCTATGGGATTCAGTAAAAACAGTGCGAAGGGGAATGTTCTTAGCAATATAAGCTTATCTCAAGACACAAGAGGAAAATCAAATAAATAACCTAACTCTACACCTAAAGCAACTAGAAAAAGAAGAACTTCAGTGTTAGTAGAAGCAAAGAAATCATACAAATTAGGGCAGAAAAAAATGAAAAAGAAACAAAGGAGACCATAGCAAAAATCAACAAAGCTAAAACCTGGTTCTTTGAGAAGATAAATAAAATAGACAAACTATTAGCCAGATTCATCAAGAAACAGAGGGAAAAGAATCAAATCAACAAAATTAGAAATGAAAATGGAGAGATCACAACAGACAACACAAAAATGCAAAGGATCATAAGAGAATACTATCAGCAACTACATGCCAATAAAATGGACAACTTGGAAGAAATGGAAAAATTCTTAGAAAAATATAACTTTCCAAAACTGAACCAGGAAGAAGTAGAAAATCTTAACAGACCCATCACAAGCACAGAAATTTAAACTGTAATCAGAAATCTTCGAGCAAACAAAAGCCCAGGACCAGAGGGCTTCACAGCTGAATTCTACCAAAAATTTAGAGAAGAGCTAACACCTATCCTACTCAAATTCTTCCAGAAAATTGCAGAGAAAGGTAAACTTCCAAACTCATTCTATGAGGCCACCATCACCCTAATACCAAAACCAGACAAAGATGCCACAAAAAAAGAAAACTAGAGGCCAATATCACTGATGAACATAGATGCAAAAATCCTCAGCAAAATTCTAGCAAACAGAATACAACAACATATTAAAAAGATCATACATCATGACCAAATGAGCTTTATCAGGGATGTAAGGATTCTTTAATATCCACAAATCAATAAATGTGATACACCACATTAACAAATTGAAAGGTAAAAGCCATATGATTATCTCAATAGATGCAGAGAAAGCCTTTGACAAAATTCAACATCCATTTATGATTTAAAAAAAAAAACCCTCCATAAAACAGGAATAGAAGGAACATACCTCAACATAATAAAAGCCATATATGACAAACCAAAGCAAACATTATCCTCAATGGTAAAAAATTGAAAGCATTTCCCCTAATGGCAGGAACAAGACAAGGGTGCACACTCTCACCACTACTATTCAACATAGTTTTGGTAGTTTTAGCTACAGCAATCAGAGAAGAAAAAGAAATAAAAGGAATCCAGATTGGAAAAGAAGAAGTAAAACTCTCACTGGTTGCAGATGACATGATCCTCTACATAGAAAACCCTAAAGATTCCACCAGAAAATTATTAGAACTAATCAATGAATATAGTAAAGTTGCAGGATATAAAAGTAACACACACAGAAATCCCTCGCATTCCTAAACACTAACAATGAGAAACCAGAAAGAGAAATTAAGGAAACAATTCCATTCACCATTGCAATGAAAAGAATAAAATACTTAGGAATAAATCTACCTAAAGAAACTAAAGACCTATATATAGAAAACTAGAAAACTATAAAACACTGATGAAAGAAATCAAAGATGACACAAGTAGATAGATAAATATACCATGTTCATGGATTGGAATAATCAATATAGTAAAAATGAATATACTACCCAAAGCAATCTATACATTCAATGCAATCCCTATCAAGCTACCAACAATATTTTTCACAGAATTAGAAAAAATAACTTCACAATTTGTATGGAAATACAAAAAACCTTGAATAGCCAAAGCACTCTTGAGGAAGAAGAATGGAACTGGAGGAATCAACCTGCCTGACTTCAGACTACACTACAAAGCTACAGTCATCAAGACAGTATGGTACTGGCACAAAGACAAAAATATAGATCAATGGAACAAAACAGAAAGCCCAGAGATGAAGCCACACACCTAGGGACACCTTATCTTTGACAAAGGAGGCAAGAATATACAATGGAGAAAAGACTATCTCTTAACAAGTGGTGCTGGGAAAACTTGTCAACCACTTGTAAAAGAATGAAACTAGAACACTTTCTAACCACATACACAAAAATAAACTCAAAATGGATTAAAGATCTACATGTAAGACCAGTAACTATAAAACTCCTAGAGGAAAACATAGGCAAAACACTCTCTGACATAGCTCACAGCAGGATCCTCTATGACCCACCTCCCAGAGTAATGGAAATAAAAGCAAAAATAAACAAATGGGACCTAATTAAACTTAAAAGCTTTTGCACAATGAAGGAAACTATAAGCAAAGTGAAAATACAGCCTTCAGAAAGGCAAAAAAATAATAGTAAATGAAGCAACCAACAAAGAATTAATCTCAAAAATATACAAGCAGCTCCTGCAGCTCAATTCCAGAAAAATAAGTGATCCAATCAAAAAATGGGCCAAAGAACTAAACATACATTTCTCCAAAGAAGATATACAGATGGCTATCAAACACATGAAAAGATGATCAACATTACTCATTATCAGAGAAATGCAAATCAAAACCACAATGAGGTACCATTTCACGCCAGTCAGAATGGCTGCCATCAAAAAGTCTACAAACAATAAATTCTGGAGAGGGTGTGGAGAAAAGGGAACCCTTTTACACTGTTGGTGGGAATGCAAACTAGTACAGCCACTATGGAGAACAGTGTGGACATTCTTAAAAAACTGGAACTAGAACTGCCATACGACCCAGCAATCCCACTGCTGGGCATACACACCGAGGAAACCAGAATTGAAAGAGACACGCGTACGTCAATGTTCATCAGAGCACCATTTACAATAGCCAGGACATGGAAGCAACCTAGATGTCCATCGCAGACAAATGGATAAGAAAGCTGTGGTACATATACACAATGGAATATTACTCAGCCATTAAAAAGAATGCGTTTGAATCAGTTCTAATGAGGTGGATGAAACTGGAGCCTATTATACAGAGAGAAGTAAGAAAGAACAACACCAATACAGTATATTAACGCATATATATGGAATTTAGAAAGATGGTAACGATGACCCTATATGTGAGACAGCAAATGAGACACAGTTGTAAAGAACCGTCTTTTGAACTCTATGGGAGAAGGCGAGGGTGGGGTGATTTGAGAGAATAACATTGAAACATATATATTATCATATGTGAAACAGATCGCCAGTCCAGGTTCAATGTATGAGACAGGATGCTCAAGGGCTGGTGCACTGGGACGACCCTGAGGGATGGGATTGGCACGGGGGAGGTAGGAGGAGGGGTTCAGGATGGGAACACGTGTACACTGATGGCTGATTCATGTCAATGTATGGCAAAAACCACTACAATATTGTAAATTAATTAACCTCCAATTAAAATAAATAAATTTTAAAACAAAACAAAAAACAAATGTCACAGTTATTATCTATGTTATTATCAAATTTTTTAAGAAACTCAGCAATCTGAGCCAATGGAGTAAGGTGAATAGAAATATTACACTGTTTATTGTGTTACCGTTATAAAATGTAAGAACTATAAATTCTGAAACAAAGCTGCCTCCAAGCCTTTGGGACAGATTGTAAACCATTTATCTTAGTTCCACTCATAATAAGACCAAGAGAAGACAGAATACTTTTCCCCAAAATTGGTTCTGAACCACGGACCAACCTACCCAGCCAGCTTGGAATCTACCTAACTGCATGGTTTAAAGGGATCTCGTGAGTGACTGTTGGATATTCCCATGATCTACTAGCTTCCCATCCTCTAAAAAAAGAAGCATGTTTCCATTAGCTTGAAATGATCGGTTCTAGGACCCCAAATTGGCTCACAGTAATAAGTTTCTTATCTAAGTAATCATAAGTCATCTGTTTAAAGCTTGTTTTTATCATTGGAGAAATACTTCCATAAAACTCAGTAGCACATGCTTTTTATATAATTTGAAAAATCAACAATATTTAATATATTCAGTTGACAAGTATGTTTTAAGCACCTCCTTAGTGTCTGGCACTTTGCTAGTCAATGGCAACGTAAGATGAACATGGTTCTTACACTCTCAGGTCTAAAATAGTCTGGCAGGAAAAATAGGCAACAGCAAGGAGATATTATAAAGCATAATAATATATACTAATATGGCAAGTTTGATATTCTAGAAGTACATTTTAAAAGCACTCAACAGATCTTACAGAAATATGACATACACAGAGCAATCATGTAGGACTTCCTAGAAGAAGATCTCAGCCAGTAGATCTGAAGGATGAGTAGAATCAACCAGATGAAGAAAAAAGGGAACAATCTTTTAGGCAGAGGGCACAGCTACTAACATCTTCTCTCCCTCCAGCTATGACCTAAAGATTTCATTCCCTTCAGAGCAAAAATTTAAGAAACATTTTGAAGTCATCATTTTTCTTGGCCACTCATGTGTATTTGGCAATCCCTCTTTCTTGAAACCCTGGCTTCCCTTAGCTTATGTGACATCACAACACACTTCTTGTCTCCTTATTACTCTGACTTTTGGTGCTTTTTGTAATTTCATTCTCTTTCTCTGTTAAATCTTGACTTTCCTCAAGGCTTGGTCCTGTGCCCTCTCCTCTTGACACTCTATGTTCTCTCCCAAAGTAATTGTATTAAAGCCCACAACTTCAATTACAAATTCTGCAGGGTGTCTTACAGTGTTTGTCTCCAGCCTCGACCTCCCCTCAGAGCTGCAGAACACCGACCTCTCCACTTCCTCAGCTCAGAGGCTCCTCAAACTCTGTCCACCAAACATGTGAGTCACTCTGGTGTTCTTCCATCACCTCCTCTACAGGGACTGTCTCCACTGCCATCCAGTGACCCAGCCCAACACCTGGCAGTTTTCTTTGACAGGCCCTCCTTTATTCACCTCTTGTTTAATCCACCACCAAGTCCTACTGACTTTACCTCCAAAATCTCTCTCAAAACAACCCCTTACTCTCCACGTCCTCCATTACTACCCTAATCCAAAACAGGGCATCAGTTGCATGGATTACAACCACCTCGTCCCCCAACAGATGCATTCCTCACATCCTGTCAGCCTCCCTCTCCATATTCATTCTGCAGACAAAATGATCCTTTGCAGACATTTTATCCTGCTGCCCCTGCTTGAAATGCCTCAGTGACTTTCAACCACCTTTAGTACAAAGACAAACATTCTTTTTTCAAAGCCTACAAAGCTGAGCACCATCTGATAGTGCTGACTCACCTCCACCCTCTCCAGCTACACTGACTTCCTGTGATGACTCATCATCATTAAGGATTCCCTTGCTGGACAGGACTTCGTAAATCTTGTTCCTTCCTATACTGGAGACACCTTTCCTTTCTCTTCTTCTCCTAGTTAATGCCTATTCTGACTCATCCATTTTACCAGGCTGACCTGGTAGAACTCTTTGACCTGGCTGACCCCATCTCTCTCCTTATCTCTGTGACAACATTACAGTTTATTTGATTATTTAATCATTATTTGAGTAATTATCATCTCCCTCACAAAGACCACAACTCTTTCTACTTTTATTCTCTCTTTTATTCTCCTTTATATCTTCCAACACCTAACACAGGGCCAGGATCATCAAATATAGCTTTTGAATTAGTTAATATAACATGTGCAAAGGCTCAGAGAAAATTACACATACTTGAGAAGCTGGAATGTAAGGTTGGAACCTCCAGAAGAGGGAACAGATGGAGAGAGTCAAGCCCAGAGAGACTGATGAGAGGCAGGGCAAATAGCCACAAGAAGTGATGAAATGGAAAGTCCCAGCAGCGGTCTTGACAGGATCAAAACTGTATAACTCTGACATCCCTGCAAAGGCTACACAGGAAATGCAGCCAAGTCTAGAGACAGAGAAAGGATTTCAGCTCCTCAGTAATCTGGGAAGTGAATGACTGACTGAGAAATAGAGACTAACAGTAGTGACAAGAAAGACTGGAGAAAACTGGGTTGATCTGAAAATCAGAAAATGAGAAGGACTCAACAAGACTATTGGAGAAGGCAACGGCACCCCACTCCAGTACTCTTGTCTGGAAAATCACATGGACGGAGGAGCCTGGTGGGCTGCAGTCCATGGGGTCGCTAAGAGTCAGACACGGCTGAGCAACTTCACTTTCACTTTTCACTTTTATGCATTGGAGAAGGAAATGGCAACCCACTCCAGCGTTCTTGCCTGAAGAATCCCAGGGACGGGGAAGCCTGATGGGCTGCCGTCTATGGGGTCGCACAGAGTTGGAAATGACTAAAGCGACTTAGCAGCAGCAGCAGCAGCAGCAGCAGCAACAAGACTATGGCCCTTTGTCTTCCAAATGAGGCTGCAATCACCTACTAATTTCAGCATCCTGGACCCTGTCTTTTCTGTCCCCAGAGAATTGAATGTACTGAAAGCAGCCAGATGCTCTCTTATCTTGTATATCCTCTTGACTCCAAGGGTCTTTTTAGGTCACGCTCCCTGATCCAGAACCTTTCTTCTGTAAGTAGCTCCCTGCTACGTGCTACATTATGCCATAAAGTAGAAAAAAAGTTCAAACATTTGAGGAACACTGTAGGCAATTAAAAAATTTAGCCTCCACAGATGAATGGATAAAGATGATGTCATGCATATATACAATGGAATATTACTCGGCCATAAAAAAGAATGCAACATGCCATTTGCAGCTACATGGATGGACCTAGAGAATGTCATACTAAGCGAAGAAAGAGGCAAATACCATATGCTATCACTTATATGCAGAATCTAAAATATGACACAAATGAACTTATCTATGAAACAGAAACATATTCACAGACATAGAAAACAGTCTGTGGTTGCCAGGGGTATAGGGGAGGGAAAGATTGGGAATTTGGGACAAGCAGATGCAAACTATAATTTATAGAATGGATAAACAACAGATTCCATTGTATAGCAATGGGAACTATATTCAATATCTTATGATAAACCATAGTGGAAAAGAATATGAAAAAGAATAGATACGTATAACTGAGTCACTTTGCTGTATGCCAGGAACAGACAACAGTGTAAATCAACTATACTTCAATTTTAAAAAAAAATCAGGACTTAAAATGCTCTGATTAACACAATGATTAGGATTAAATGCTATTTAATAAATATACTAATGATATATAAGCACAAGCTTTAGAAGCCCCAAGACTCTCCTGGGGGTGACTGTTTCATTTAAGAAGGGACTTTGGATCTGAATCTTAAAAGCTGAGTGAAGTTTAATGTACAGAGAACATGTGAAAGGCATAGAAGAGAACATCCCATGTAAATTCATGAGCTGTTATAATAACGTGACGTGATCAGATTTGTTTTTTTAGGAAAGTAACTAAACCAGTCATATTGGTTTCCTTAGCCACCTCTCACTTTTCTTCCTCATTGGTACCATTTAGTATTACACTGTGAATTTCTTTTAGAATCTCTCTGGACTATCTTCGCTTTTAGAGAAGAGCTAGCTACTAGTAGAAACAACGGGCTTCCCAGGTGGCTCAGTGGTAAAGAATTCGCCTGCTGACACAGGAGATGTAGGTTCAGTCTCTGAGTCAGGAAGACCCCTGGAGTAGGAAATGGCAACCTGCTCCAGTATTCTTGCTCAGGAAATCACATGGACAGAGGAGCCTGGGGGCTGCAGTTCAGGGGGTCGCAAAGAGTCAGACACAACTGAGCATACACACACACAGTAGAAACAACAGGATATCATGTATCGCACGCTTGTTTCTTTACACCAGATTGGTCTCTGAACTGAGCTGGTCTAGTGGGCGCTGGGTTGAGTCAGTAAATCTGGCACCAGGTCTTCAACAAGACAACTCTTTATATATGAGGAAAGACTGCCCTTTGCTCACCAATTCCTATAATCACTTCAGGAGAAACTACAGCAGCTCAAAAGAAGCAAGTGTTCTAACAGGAATCACACAACCCCAGGTATCATATATAACATTAGGGGGGAAAAAAAAAGTGATTCTGGTTTTCACTACTCTTTAATTGCAAGCAAAGTCTGCTGTGTTTCACCTTACTCATCTCCTCTTTCTAAAAGAAAAAGAAAAACCACATTTATTGGTAACCCTTAATCTAAGATGTAACTATGACTTCCTGCCTTGAGCAGGAATACGGGCCTTCCAACTTCAGCTGACTGAATGCCTGTGCTTTGTGTCTGAGTGGCCATGAACCTCTACAGTCCCCGGGCTGTATACTCATCAGCACTTCTTCACACCCTCAAACTTCCATTATGGATAAATACCCGCAACACATGTTCTCCCTTCATATCCTGGGTGAACTCTTAACGGTCCTATCTCCAAGAAACAGGCTCATTCCCCAACCCCTAAGTATCAGAAACCAAGGATTTCTTAAAGACAGGGAGAGGAAAATGCTCGTTAATGAGCAATCGTCTCCTGGGAAACTCACAAATACACACCTACCCCATCATCATTCTCATTAGCCATAATGTCAAAAGGAAGAACTAAGATAGAAGGGTCAACAGCACTTTTCAGCCTCTGCCAGGAAAAGACAGGTTTTTTAGAGCTGAAAATGGTCCCTGTTGAAACTGTCATTTCCAGATTACAGCTGGCAGGACCCGGAGCGGCAAGGAACCGACAGGAAATCACCAAGCCTGCTCCCAGCCGGCTCCTTGGGAATAGCAGGCCGCCTGTCAGTGTGCATCTCTGCCCACAGACGTGAGCAGCTGGGCGGCCGCAGCTCACACACCACCTGACAGCCCCATCTCCCGAGGCCCCATATTATTACAGCCTGCCCTTCTGCTGGCGTGGAATTAACTTGTTCTGACGCTGTGACAGTTCTGACGACTACACAGTTTGAGGCAAGGAGTTGGGTCACACACTGCTACATGCATGGGCTGTCACTAACTGTGCCACGAAAACCAGACAAAACCTTGTCAGGGGAGATCAACTCCTCTGGAGACAGAGGTAAGTGACTCAACTCGTGGCCCTCTTGTGAGGGGTTTGTTCAGTTCAAGGACAGGATCGGCTGACAAAAGGACCTGATGTTTCAGAAGGACACCATCGACTACAGCACAGGGACAGAGGCATAGATGCAGAAAGAGAAAAACACACTGGGACAAATGTGAGAGTGCTAAAGGAGAAGGGCTGCTAGGAGGTGGCCAGAGAAGATCGTGTCCTCACTTTTGAAAATCAATGGCGTAAACTCCCAAATCACACCAACTTCACAGCCATAAAACCTCCAGCAAGGAACGATGGCAGTCAACCTTGGTTTTACTAAATACGGTATCTACTGCATGCCTGACAGCATGCCAGGTATTAGAAAGGCTATAGAAACATAGCATGTGACTCCTAGATTTGGCAACCTTACAATTTAACTGTTGAGGTAAGACTCACTTTCATAAAAAGATATAAATGTGTTAAACATAACCCTCTTTCCCTAGGCCAGTATGCTCTGTGGGAATCTGAAGACCCAGGCTAAGCTCCAAAGAGAGACAGACTAAGAAACAGGGATGCCCAACAAGAAGAAATCAGAGAGAAGTCACTCCAAAGCTCATCACACCTTCCTTGGGCTGCTAATGGTCATAATTTCAGCTATTCTTTCCTCTCTTTTTGATTGTGCCTGAGGCAAGGCCCTCCAGGGTCCAGGCTAAGAATCAGCTGACTTGGTTTTCACACATCACAGCGGTGTGCTTCTTAACGTACCCCCTCCTGGAAGTGCTCACACTCCGAGATCCTGATAACTCTGGTAAGCCCCAGGTTCATCCTTCTGTCTCCTCCAACTCCTATCCAATCAAAACTCACGCAAGTTAAGTGATAGGAACAATGTGAGTATATGTCCCATGGCTGTCCAACTAAAGAGATGGGCTCTGGGGCAGTTAACTATTTATTAACTGTGTGGCCTTAGTCAATTTAATCTGTGTTTCCATTTTTCTTACTTGCAAGGACTTATGTAAAAAAGAGAAATTACATGGAAGTGCCACACATGGTACCTGATATTTGGAAGACAATTAATAAAAGCTGGTTGGTTTTAATCCTTTAACAATGACACTGAATACCTAATTAAGTGTAAATGGCTATACAGTCTCTAAGTCCTTAATAATATAGTCAGTTCTCATTACTCACAGATTCTACATTTATGAATCCACCTATTCACTAAAATTTACTTATCACCCCAAAATAAATACTCATGGAACAATTTTGTGGTTGTTCACAGATCTACATAGAATGGAAGAAAATTTGAGTCACCCAGGGCACACGTTCCCAGCTGAGGATGAACAAAGTGACGTTTTGCCTTCTTTCAGCACTCATATTGTATGTAGACAGGTATCCTTTTCACAGTTAATTTAATGTCACATCTTTCACATATTGGGGTACTTTTTTGGTGATTTCACTGTTTAAAATGACCCAAAAGCATGATGTTGAAGTGTTTTCTAGTATTTCTAAGGGCATAAAGGCCGTGATATGCCTTCAGAGATAATATGTTTTTTATAGACATTCCATTCAAGCATGAGTTATGGTGCCATTGGTCATGAGCTCAATGTTAATTAACACTATGTATTAAATAATGTGTCTTTAAACAGAAACCCACACAAAACAAATGAATTGATCGGTTGACAGAAATGTGAACCAGGAGCTCACAGGCACCTAACTCTATTTCCTTTAGGAGCAGCAGTTCAGACTTCGCTAATTCAGCATTTGATGTCACTTTACAGAAAGCACCTGCCAAGAACAATGAGAATCAATATATATCCTTTCTTCATTTAATTTCCACATCCATCCTGTGAGGCAAAGGGGTAATCAGAAGGTTCACTAAATGCATCAAGACAAAGGAACAACTTTGTCTGAGTATTGAAGGATCTTAGAGCACAAAGGACCTTGGGAGAGAGGGGAGGTGGGTGGGCAATGGAATAGACAACATCTGTTGATTGCAAAGGGCTTCACTAGATCAGAGGACAAGGTGGTAGGTACTAGGGCTTTGTGGCAGATTTATACCTCTATGAGGGGGTCTATATTAATAATAAATAATTTGGGATGACTGGATAGATGACATGCATTCTTCTTTCCCTCGACTCTCTCTAATGAGCTTAAGCATTTGTATGGCATTTGTCTACAATTAGCATGATAGTAGGTGATACGCTAAATCTGGGGTAAATTTCTAAAACCAAAATCTGATGATATATCAGAAACATCAGAAGAGTTTTTTCAGTCAACCTCTCAGCTAACTCAGGCAAGAAAGATGAAAAGATTCAATATGTCTCTATCTGGAAATCATCTCTTCCTTGCTTTCATTTCCTGCCCTAAACACACTCTCTCTTGGACAGCACAGGGATTTAAAGAACTCTAAATAAAACGCTTCTTTCAAGGAAGTTTAGAATTACTGTTTAGGGACAGGAAGGGAGCTTGATAGCCATCTGTTTCAATTCCCTCTATTTCAAACAAGAACTCTGAAGTTATGGGAGTTACTGTGACAGACTGGGAACCATAACCTATTTCCAACCCATAACCAAAGCCCAATTAAGTGGACTTTCCATATCTATAATTATGACACATATGCAGATTTTCCAGGAGAGCTTTGGTTTTGAGGACATTTGGTCCCTTCATTGCTCTAAGAGTACTTGTATCTGTTAGTTTCTGGGTCAGATAATACGGTCACTACAAATATTATGCTACATTTTCTCTAACTGATAGCTAGACTTTAAGTTCTATCCTCCTGTGGCTATTCATCCAAGACTGTGGCTTCTCTTGTCACATCTGTATGAATGATCACCAAGTCAAGAAAGAAATTCATAGAATTTTACAAGAGATAGACTAATTGGTCATTTACTCAGTCCCTTTGTTTTACTGATAACGGTGAAACTGAGTCTCCAGGAGGCTAAATCGTGACCAAAACACAGCTAGCAAAAAAAGAGAGATTCCGAAAGTAAAATAAGCCTCCTATAAATATTTTAAAAGTATAAAGAGATTGGTTAACATACTTGCTATTTCAACATTATGATGGACCTAAGGGTTGCAAGAACATCAGAAGAAGCATTACAAAACATACACAATACAACGGCAATGACAAAGACTTTCATTCGTCTCCCAGGTGAGAGGCTGCAAGCCGGTTTCCTCAGTACATAAGGCAATACTGACTGGGTTATATCAACATGAAAAACAAGTGCCCTGAATAGCTACCTGCAAAAATAACCATGAAAACATTTACCAGGGGTTTACATAATAGAAGGAATACCTTGAACAAAATACAAATACCTGGTCTACATTTTAACAGTGCTTAAAAGTCAATTATCATTTCACACCAGAAGTGACAGCAGGGACACTGTCAGGCTCTTAGTGATAAATAGACACAATAAGACTAAGCTTTTAGGTCATTTAGAATCTTCTCAAACTGCTAAAGGCCAGCAGATCACATGAGATGAATAGTTGTTCTAAATGATTAAGAAGGCAAACAATAATTTGGACTCCCTAAATCTTTGCCATTAAGGAAAAGCCTTGTTTAAAAGGCACACTGGGTTATAAATTAGGGGGTATCTGGCAATGGAAGTGCATGGATACTCTCATCACACTGCCCTCCCTCCACAAAGGACATGCTGATAACTGGGCTTTACATCTGCTTATACAAAATAGCTGAGTCACTGCCACCACCTCTTCCTTGGTCTCAGTGACTCACAAGTCTTGCCCTTCTAATCCATCCTACATTCTTTGGTCCAGGCATTTCTGCATGAAACATCATGTTACTCATTCCAGTCCCTGCTCAAAATCCTCAGTTACTCAGAGGAAAGCCAAAGTTAGGAAGTACCATCTGGGACAGAATTCCTTCATTCTGTCTGGAGTGATGTCCCAAGATCTGGGGTCAAAGGAAGACAAAAAACAACCTGGAAGACATTACTATCCTAGTGCAGCCCAAAAGCCACCTGGGCTACAGGTAGGTGGCCCTTATGCTTCAGTTTGCCTGGCACATCACAGTTTGTGCCTATTATTCCAGCTGGTAGCATCCCCTCCAACTCTAAAACAGGCTCTAGTTTAGATGTTTAGAAATGTCATGATAACCCTAGTTCTGACTATTATGATGCCTCGTGCCCTCCACCAACAGAAACATTTTTTTTTTACCATAAGTTACAGAACCCACAAGGAGCCCATCAGTATGGTACATCATAGTCCTCTGACCTCATCCTCCATGTGGCACTGCATAATCAGCCTGAGAGTGAGGAGGAAAGAGCATGAGGATGGGCAGGATCAACCAGCCAGCTAGTAAAAAACTTAATCCTCTGTCCTGAGGTTGCATTCCATGTTTTCCCTATGTGCCCTTGGAACCTGTGATTCTCCATCTGAAAACACAGAAGGGCTCAGGTTTTACTAGACATCTTGATGCATGTCTGCCTCCTGCCTGTCCAGCCATCCCTAGGTTGGCACTGCTGCTGCTGCTGCTGCTAAGTCGCTTCAGTCATGTCTGACTCTGTGCAACCCCATAGACGGCAGCCCACCAGGCTCCCCCGTCCCTGGGATTGTCCAGGCAAGAACACTGGAGTGGGCTGCCATTTCCTTCTCCAATGCATGAAAGTGAAAAAATAAAGTGAAGTCGCTTAGTCATGTCCGACTCTTAGCGACCTCATGGACTGCAGCCTACCAGGCTCCTCCGTCCATGGCACTAGGTAACCAGAATTATACTAGCACCTATATTAGCCAGGGGAGAGGCTTGAAGGTATAACTTTAATTGTAGTTTTGAAGGTATAACTTTGCTGAATCCTGGAATAATTAAAATCTAAATCCTGATGTTCAAATGCCCCATGTATTCCTACTGAAGTTCTTCTAACAAGAAAGGAATTTTAAGAGCATAGCTTGGAAATAAATATTTATAATCCTTTGATTACACAGCTATTAACTTTTTGTATATTCCCTCCTAATTTTATAGTCTCCATTACACCATACATTTAATTTTATATGATGCTTTGATCAAAACTACTTTTCCAAGTTGTAACATAGAGTTACCAAGTGTAATTGCAGGAGCTTCACAAAGGTTTTTTTGAATTGATATATTATAATTTAATAATTTCTCTGGTTTTAATATTTTGCTAAGCTCTGAGAATAATAAGGTTAAAAAATAAAAATAAATGCTTTTTACTGAGTAAAATATTTTTGACTCTTTTTGAAGATCAAACTTCAACTGTTGAAATAAATTTAAATAGCTCTAGTACCTTTTTCATACATTCATCACAAACTTGAAGAAAATAAAGAAAATGGCAAATGAGAGAGAAAAGACCAGAAAAGGAAGGGGGGAGGGGCATGGAGGAGAAAAGAGAACAGGAAGATAAGCAGAGGGAAGGACTTATAATTACAAGGATAAATTGAAGGTCTTACTTCTGTTCTGACATTTGCTTCATGTAAATGATGAAAATACCATACAAATTCATTTGAATACATGTCAAGTCTTTCCATGAATTATAATAAATGTCAGCCTCATTCTAATATTTAAAAACAAAAGCTATCTATAACTCAGACATGACCCTTTCCCTATTGTCTACTCCATCATGTAAAATATCCATTGCCTGGCCTTTAAGGCCTTATATACTCCAGCCCACAGAGCCAAACCAATTTTTCTGCACATAGAATTTCATCTCTAATCAGAAAGACATTCTGGGAAACAAACACAGAGAGGCTGCAGTTTCAGCCATGGAGCAGTAGCCTACATCAGAATCTGACTACTACAACTAAGAATTAAAAGTCTCTGGACAAAATTATTAAAAATAGAAAATGATCTGTAGGCCCTAGAGAATAACTAAAAGTATGCATAAACTGGAGGGCAGTAAACCCTTGAAATGGGAGAATTGAACCAAGAGAGAGCATCCCTTTTACAGCTTTTCTCTTAAGTGAACTCCTTGGCCCAAGGGATGTTCAGGTAGAACTTGATGTTTGAGAACAGAGTCCAGGGTCTCCAGAGTAGCTGGAGATTAAGAAAGGAAATCCAGAAAATGAAAGCATCAAAGAAAGGAATCCCTCAATCTGATATATACACTATTCTCAAATCATTGGCTGACTCTGTTACATCTACACAGGAAGACTGCAGAAATCCAGCAGAAAGCAACAGCTGGAAGGCTGGTGATGAGCAGGAATATTTGGTGCTGCTCACTGAAGAGCAGGAAGAGTTTAAAGTTGGAGTGTTTCCAAGTTATAAGCTTTTGGTAATAAATACCTTGGTCTTTCCACTGAAATCCAAGGAGGACATGTCTTAGGATTGACTTGTATGTCTCTGAAGTATTAACCCTATCAATACAAAGGGCAAAAGTAAACATACCCATCTTAATAAAACAAAGCCTCTATAAGTTCAGCCAATAACTTCGTTGCTTAGAAGAATGTTAACTTACTATTCCAAGATTTCATAGACTTTCAAGCAGAATTTTTTAAAAAATTTAAACCACATATATAAACATCAGAGTTAAGCAGCGGAAAACCAAAGGTAAAAAAATCATAATAGCATTCAGAGAGAGAAAAAAAGAGCCTCTTCATGAAAGTGAAAGATGAGAGTGAGAAAGTTGGCTTAAAACTCAACATTCAGAAAACTAAGATCATGGCATCCAGTCCCATCATTTCATGGCAAATAGATGGAGAAACAGTGGAAACAGTGGCTAACTTTATTATTTTGGGCTCCAAAACCACTGCAGATGGTGATTGCAGCCATGAAATTAAAAGACGCTTGCTCTTTGGAAGAAAATTTATGACCAACCTAGACAGCTTATTAAAAAGCAGAGATGTTACTTTGCCAACAAAGGTCTGTCTAGTCAAGGCTATGGTTTTTCCAGTAGTCATGTTGGATGTGAGATTTGGATTATAAAGAAAGCTGAGCACTGAAGAATTGATGCTTTTGAAGTGTGGAGTTGGAGAAGACTCTTGAGAGTCCCTTGGACTGCAAGGAGATCCAACCAGTCCATCCTAAAGGAGATCAGTCCTGCATATTCATTGGAAGGACTGATGCTGAAGCTGAAATTCCAATACTTTGGCCACCTGATGAGAAGAACTGACTCACTGGAAAAGACCCTGATGCTGGGAAAGATTGAAGGCAGGAGGAGAAGGGGATGACAGAGGATGAAATGGTTAGATGGCATCACCAACATGATGGACATGAGTTTGAGTAGGCTCTGGGAGTTGGTGATGGACAGGGAAGCCTGGCGTACTGCAGTCCATGGGGTCGCAAAGAGTCAAACACGACTGAGCGACTGAACTGAACAGGGAAACAATAAATAATAAAAAAGAATACTGAGTTCTCATCAATAACAGTGGAGGCCAGAAGACAATAGAGTATCTTTTTAATTAAAGGATAAGGAGAAAAGGGGAGAAATCTATCAACCTAGAATTTGATATTAAGTGAAAATATTTTTTGATGTTTCATGATACTTCATGACACTGAAAACTGATAAAGACATTCATCACCAAAAATGATAAGAAATTATAAAAAAAATTATTTTGAGAGAAATGAAAACAAATGGAAACTCAGATCCATAGGAATGAATAAAGAGCACCAAGAATAATAAATATATGAATAATTATGAATGAATTTTTTTCTTCTCCTAATTTTCCGGTAGAGGTATTAAATTGTGCCACTGCTTAAGAAAAAGTTGACAGTCTCTCATAAAGTGCACATCTGATCTATAAATGTGTGTATCTAGTATTTCCCTAAGAGTGATGAACATGTATATTCACAAAAATACTTCAAAGAATGTTTATTATGCATGACTCATAACTGCTAAAAACTAAAAGTGATCCAGATGTCCATCGACAGGAAAATGAATAAACAAAACTGCAGTATACTCAATTAATGGAATACTATTCAATAGTAAAAAATGAGTTACTGGGACTTCCCTGGTAATCCACTGGTTAACAATCTGCCTGCCAATGCAGGGGCAGGGGTTCAATTCCAGGTCCAGGAAGATCCCACATGCCACTGGGCAACTAAGCCCACGTGCCACATTACTGAAGTCCCCAGTCCTAGAGCCCTTGCTCTGCAACAATAGAAGTCACCACAAGGAGTAGCCCCCGCTCGTCACAACTAGAGAAAACCCTGTGCATTAACAATGACCCGGCACAGCCAAAAATAAAAATAAAAATGAATGAAGTACTGACAAACAGCATGGATAAATCTCAAAAACATGATGAGTGAAAGAAACTAGATTCACAAGAATACATAGTGTATAGTGAAAGTCGCTCAGTCATGTCCGACTCTGCGACTCCATGGACTACACAGTCCGTGGAATTCTCCAAGACAGAATACTGGAGCAGGTAGCTGTTCCCTTCTCCGGGGGATCTTCCCAACCCAGGGATAGAGCCCAGGTCTCCCACAGTGCAGATGGATTCTTTACCAGCTGAGCCACCAGGGAAGCCCACATACATCGTGTATGATCCCACTTATATTAACTCCTAGAACAACAAAAAAAAACAACTGGTTTTATGGAAATGGAAATCAAAAAACTGAGTACTCTGGGAGGGAAAATGACTGGAACTGGAAGGAAACTTCCTAGATGATGGAAATTTTCTTTATAATGATGGTAGTCAGGCAAGTACATGCATTTAACAAAACCCATCCAACTGTACTCTTAAGACTTGTGCATCTCATCGTACATAAATCGTATCTGTACTAAGAGTCTCAAATCAGCACTGTCCATCTTCCAGAAATATGTTTATCTGTTTGAGATTAGCTCATCCAGACCCTCCAAAAGCTCTTCCTCCTCCAGAGAGCATTTCTTGACAGTGCAAGTTTCCACGGAGTTCTCTCTTCTCTCAAGCAGTCCATGTGTTTTAGCTTTATCATCCTGTAACAGATGGCAAGCTTCTTGAGGGCAGGAACTATACTTTATGCACAAATGTCAGTGCCAAGGGCAAGAATGTGGTTTAGCTCATCCAGTGGGCGAGGCACCCTGCTGAGTGTTCTTGTGTGAGTGAGACATTCTCAGATTGGTAAGGCACAGATTCAGCCCTGGAGGCACACCCGCTCCAGTGTTGGAGGTACACAATTCATCCTGATCCTAGGAAAACGGAGAAAACAAGAAAAGAAAAGCATCCCATGAGAAGTGGGGATGGAAAATCAATTCCAGCTTAGGAGATCTGGAAGTTCTCACTGAAGAGGTTTGAATTCAATCGAGATATCAAAAGGAAAAATAATACTTCCCATTTATGTAATGCTTATTACATGTCAGGCATGGTGCTAAGTATTCACGCACAGCATGTCATCTGATCCTGATAAAAATTCAATGAGGTCTGTGCTGTTTTCTCACATTATTAACGATGAACTAGTCTTAGAAACCATCCAACAAGGCCACATAGCTAGTAAGTGTCCAGTAAGTGGGTTTAGGCACAAAGATGCCAAACAGTGGGACTTGATGACACTGCTCTATATTAACAGGGAGAAGAAGAGGACTGAGGTATTTCACAAAAAAAGACAAGCAAGTCACAGAAGAGAGTGCATGGAACTGTAGCATGTGATAATTACAAAGCTGGAAACAGACGACCTTAAAGACCAGGCTCAAATTTTTGGACTGTTTCCTCCATGCCATAAGTACACTCTGTCTGAAAGCTCTTCACTGGTAGGTTTCATAAGTAATAAGTCAAGGGATCATTTTCTAAGAAATATTTAATATAGTTAGCTAGGAAACTTAAAATAATACAGTTATCCTGTTGTCTGCGAGACTGCTTGCTTCCCTCATGGTTCAGTGGTAAAGAATTCACCTGCAATGCAGGAGACCATCCACAGTGCAGGACTGGGTTCAATCCCTGTGTCAGGAAGATCCCCTGGAGGAGGAAATGGCAACCCACTCCAGTATTATTGCCTGGGAAATCCCATGGAGAGAGGAGCCTAGTGGGCTACAGTCTATGAAGTCGCAAGAGTCCGACATGACTTTGGGACTAACCCACCCACTAAACCACCATCACCAGTATTCCGTATATAATCATACTCCTTCAGGGCTTCTCTGGTGGCTCAGACAGTAAAGAATCTGCCTGCCAATACAGGAGACCCAAGTTGGATCCCTTGGTTGGGAAGATCCCCTGGAGGAGGAAATGGCAATCCACGCCAGTATTCTTGCCTGGAGAATACCATGGACAGAGGAGCCTGGCAGGCTGCAAAGAGTCAGACATGCCCGAGCAACAGACACACACAATGTTAGACTCAGGGCAGTGTCTCCAATGGAATGGGTAGTTCCTTTTGGGAAAGCTTTCTGAATTCTTTGTAGTGGAGTGGACGTTGGTTAGAGCTGAATTCAGGGAGGCTGAGAGTGAGAGCAAATTAGCCTGAGGATACTCCACTCAAGTATGGATGAGTCTCTCTCACTTATCTAAACTTATTTTGATGCTATATAGATGAATCTAATGCTAACTTTTTTGACAACATAAATCAGTGACAGAGACCAACCACAGTGAATTCATGGGAACAGAGGCCTCTCATGAGGCTGTTTTTGTAAAGAAGAAACAAATTACAATGTGATGAAAAAGAAAAAGAGACAATGTCCCAAGAGTCTAACATTACCAGAGTTTTATTTTCCCCTTTGAAGGTTTATAATTGTATTCAAATAGAAGAGAGACAGACAATAAGTTATTCTGAAGTTCAACTGAAACGAAAGTATTCATTGGTCAAAACCATAACAGTTGATGAATGAATGCCCATACTAGTCATCTGTATATCACACAGAATATTAAAGTTAAAGGGTGTGCTTTATTGCATGCTTTAGACTGATTGTACCCACTCTCTATTTAGACATCAATTTGCAAAAATAATTATACTTATTTGAATTCAAAGCTTTGGGTACTGTTGTTGACTGAAGCCCTTGAAATGCGTGCTGATTGCAGTGCCAACATAATGTACATTAGCAGAGATAGCAAGTATTAATCAATACCCTTAAATCAGAGAGAGTTACAAGAGGCTAATAATGAAGATGAAGTAATGCTGCGAGCACTAGCCTTTTATTCTGAACTCAAGAAATGCATTAGAAAATAAGTTTTAAGACTAGGTCACAGAGAATGTAAATGTAAATCAGAAGAAAGAAAAGGGGGGAAAAACCCTCCTGGACTAAAGCAGGAGACCTGGAGAGAAGGAGAGGAAAGAGGCCATACCTTAAGGAGATACGAGTAATTTAGAGAAAAGAAAGGAAGAGCCTCCAGAAAGGAAGTGCTGTCCATTTAGATAGAGTGGCAACAGCTTCCACAATAACCAAGAGGACCCTGCCTGCAGTCTCTAAGAAGCATTTGAATTTGAAGGCACATTTATATGAAAATCTTCAATACTGCATCCCCATACCATGCTCTTAACTAACGCATCCTTTCTACCAACAGTTTCATTTCCAAAAGCCAAGAATAACCTATGTGAAGCTGTGACTCAACATTTTTAAATAGACCAGGGTGGAAAATAAATAAGTAATGAAATCTTTACAAGGGAAATAAGCAAGACGTAAGATAAGGCT
Organism: Bos mutus; assembly: GCF_027580195.1. Classification (NCBI taxonomy): domain Eukaryota; kingdom Metazoa; phylum Chordata; class Mammalia; order Artiodactyla; family Bovidae; genus Bos; species Bos mutus. The sequence goes on from NC_091624.1 coordinate 57,900,724, forward strand.
CAGGGAAATATTAATTGACAAACTTTGTGTCTTGTGCTGAAGGTGGACTGTAAACCTGGTGCTGGGCTTTACATTTTTGTCAATCTTATTAATGTCGGGCTTAATAGAAGACAGCTGGACTCACATTTGTGCTTCTGCATTCCATCTGTCGTGATAACCATGTGTGTAGCCCCTGGAAAACCCCACCATACACCCATAAGACAGTGAGAGTCCAAAAGTGAAATACCATCTTTGTATTATGAGGAACACAGTCTTTCCCTCAGGGACTTCCTCAATAGGTCTCGGGGACCCCTATGGGTCTCTGAAAGACATTTTGAGGACTACAAAGTTACTGCAAAAACAGGTCCTATTAAAACAAAAGCAAAGATTACTCAAGAGGTACATGGTCTTTCAAAGAGTGAGTTCTGAGAGAAACACGTTTCCTTCGATCTTAAAGGGAGAGACATGTAACAGGGTATATGCCAGCTCAGCCCATCCCCATAATGCATGCAGCAGTGAGTGGCATATGATTAGCCATTCAGAAGGGAGATATACATACATTCCCTATTTCCCATAATTTATAGCTTCTGGACAAAATGTGAGTTAATGAAATTGACGCTTCCTGTAATTGATGTCAAGTGCATTCTGTAATTATGTTTTGTGGTCTGTGACTTTTATGAGCTTACACCATAAAACAATTAACAACTCCATAAAAATAATGCTTTGACATTTTTTTTCACTTAAAGCCTTCTGCTCTAGCCATGCTATCAAAAAAAAAAGATACAGTACCACTAAACCATGATTTTTCACTATCTGAATAAGATTATTTCTCTTATCTCCAAACTATTCTAACATGTTTTTATTTATAAATTATTAATATAAAAATTTCTTAGCAGTTAAGATAATAACTTTGGAGAAAGGCATGCCTGCATTAGAATCCCAACTCAACTTTTTATTCGTTTTGTAACCTTGAACCCTTTCTTTGACCTACTGAAGCATCAATGTACTCATATGTAAAATGAGAGTCATAATAGCAGCTACCTCATTATGTCACTGTGAGAAGTAAAAGATGTAGAGATAAAAATATCTTAGCACTTAAAAAACAGCGAAAACATTAATTATCATTAACTATGGTTATTACACAATCTTCCCTCTCTGCATCACTCTTCTGGTTCCATGGTCAAAAGCATATTATGGACCCAAAAGAAAGGTGGGAAGTGATAGCAAAACGTAGAACAAGGGAAGGGAAGGCCAGAAAATATACAGCAGTAGAACTAGCAACTTAGAACTGGGGCCAAGGAGCAAGGAGACTCTGAGAATTCTCATGTCTGAGCACTTTCCATCCTTCCACAGGACACACAATGAATGCCAGCCACCACTGCGTCTCTGTGCCTGTGTTTCTACTTACTGTGAGTCTCTGTGATGATGGATGAATTGCACTGATGAACTGCTTGTGCCGAGCACATTACCACTAGATTCCTCCAGGGGTCATGACTCCCAACAACCCTAGGGTGATTAGTTTAAGCATTATTGATAATACTCATTTCTCTTTTCAGCAATTATTTTAGGAATTAGAAATTCTGGTTTATATCCCAAGAGACGAAATCAGCTTTGGGAGGAGAGAATGTAATAATATGGATTATTGTTCATTAAATATTCACTACCCAACTCTTCCCACTTTGAGTGGAGTTTACATCTCCATCCCACTTGTGTGAGACTTGCCTATGGAACTTGCTTTGGCCAGTGGGATTCAGTAGATGGCTAGTCACAGGGCTTAAATGTGCACGTACAGTGTGACCCAGCTCTTATTCAAGTTTATCCGCCATCAGAAGAGATGTGTCTTTAGTAGTAGCTGTCCTTCAGTCCATGTCCCAAAACAAACACCACTGAAGCAGACCTGAAGCCAACCCAGAGCCTAGAGCTATTCCCAGAAGCCCCTGTAAACTAAAGTAGATCTGCTCAGCCTACAAGAGCCAAACCACAGTTAAATTATAAGTATAAACATATATACTTTTTCTTTACTACAAATGGGTACTCTGTTACTCATTATTACTATGGCAATAGCTGACTTTTACAACTGGTTGGGCAGAGTACCTGGGAAAGATTTGTGTAATTCCTAAAAAGAGACATACCAGAAGAGAATGGATGTGACACCTGGACCTGCTGCAGCTATCTTGTAACCATAAGGAAGGCAGCCTGCCACTAAGGAGGCCCTGACCTTGTTAAGCCTCCTGATGATGGAAGGCCTGTTGCTTGCCCTCCCTGTTAGGAAATTTTTTTTTAATATTCTTAATGTTTAGGCCAGTTTAAGACATATATTTCTATTCAGTACAGGGATATTCCGATATTTTTGTTTTATTAAAAAAAAAACCAATTACACAATGAAAAGAAAGTATAAATACACACTGCTGGCAATAATAGGATAGAGATATTATTTAATACCTTAGAATTTTGCCTTCTAAGAGGGTTGTCTTGGTGCCTACTGATGTCAGTCTGATTTCTAATCTTCTTTTCCAATGAGGTAATTATTATATTTTTGAAGAAGGTTCTGGACTGTGTACTCATGAGCATCTGGAAGACCAAGCTACTATATATTAACAGTAAGGATTTTCACCAGGCAACTGTCACTTAGAACTAGGGCATCTTATGACGCATGGGGAGCTTGAAGGGATGGTCCTGGGCTCATCACTGAACCTCTGAATTCTAGTTTCCTCATCTGCTAAATGAGGTTCCCTTTTACTGAGTTCCCATCAGCTCTAAAACTACTGTAACGGAGTTTCTTATAGGTTTTTTGAGCTGATGTGCCCCTAAGGCCTCAGTGTAACACACAGCAGCCTCCCATAACATCAAGCCTCCATGGACCTCTTGGGCTCCAGGACCTCAGGCCAGCTGAGTGTGTACCAAGCTGGTGTGCCTGAACTTCCCTGCAATCCCTGCATGTTTTTTGGCTTCCTCCCTCATCCTCCCAGTGTTGGTTTCTCTGTGTTCCCTCTTCACACTCAGTGCTGCACCCCCACTGACACTCCCTGTGATGCAGAATGGTCTTCTAAAATTGCTGCCCCAAATGGTGAGGACCAAGTCTGTCTGAACTTTTTCCATCCCACCTTTTTCCTAGAAATCCTCTGTCCACAGCTATCTGAAGGCACCTGACTACTGCCACCCCAGCTGATGGCCTCCACAAAAAACACCTGGCCTGGAGCAACAGATGTTCTTGCTGGTGTTCCTCCAAGCCTTAGAGTATGAGATAGAATGACAGGGAAGGGGGGAAATATACTTCCTGAAGCAAACAAGATTGCATGACAATTTTGTTTTCAAAAGCCCTACTACCCAATTCGTGAAAGCAACCTTCAGTTCCCCACCTTACAGTGACATGAGATACACTCATTCAACCAAGAAAGCTTGGGAAATACAGTAAAATTATAATATCCCCTGTCACTGGAAGCTCTTACCACTGGAAAAACAAACTGATTTTGCCACTAGGTTTGGTCTGAAGAAGGAAAAAAAAAAATGACTCCTAGATTTTCCCCAGACTGACTGTCCACTCCTGTCAAAACACCCTACATGTTTTCATTCTGTAACTCGGTGGCCAAGGCATTCGTGGTGCCTGTCTCACTTATATTCTCCGGTCTTGACTGCCACTTCCACAGCCTGAAGTAGACTGAAGATTGAGAGGATAATCAGGAGATTCCCATGCCACCAGACAAGGACAGTGAGCTGGCAGGGTGAAGTCCCGTCAAATCACATAACACCCACCCAGAATTTAGGCATCAGTTACTGCTGACAGTTTCCCCAATCCAGGCTTGCTCCTTTTGTGGGGAGGCCAGCATGCCTGATGCTTTCTGTCCAGGTCTTCTGAATACTTGGAACTTTTCTATCATTAATACACACAAACACGCACACACACACATGTTTCCAAGTGTATCAAAGGGGACCATAATTATCTGACTAGGATCTGTCCCACTTGGGGATTGTACCAGCCCTTTTTTGACGTCTCTGAACCTATTCCCAAGTCTTTTTTGCCTTGCAGTAACCTTCTGTTCTCAGTTAAGTATCCAGATTTCACCCATCTAGCAAATGTGTACCAAACCCCTACTATGCATAATTCGTACACTTATTATTAAATTCTTCATTAGATCCTGCAATTAGCGACTGCCAAACTTGCACAGCTGCCCTCTCCACCCTGCCAGGGTCAAGAACATATGCTTAAATACATAAAAAACATTCTTGACACTCTGTCCTAGAGCTTAATTTTTAATTTGCTGCAAAAACTACACAAAAATAATTGAATTGAGCTGTTAAATCATATTTTTATAGCTAGCCTTCACTTCCTAGAACACAAAGACTTCTTTTTTCTCACAAAGACACAACAATCAGAAATGAAAACATCATCTATGCCCCCAAGTTGATCAGTTTTCTTCCTTGAACTTCAATGACAAGAGAATCATTTGCATCAAGGAGTATCTTTCATTCTCCCATTAACCAGGAATAAGCCATTCCAAAGGCTTCTTAAACGTTGGCAGATTTCCCCCATAAAAGCCACAGAGATTTTCACCAAAAGTAAATTACAGGAACGTGTAACTTGACTCTGTCTCTCTTAGAAGAAATCCATATTTCTTACTTGGAATGATAAGGCCTTCACCTGCTCTAAAGCCATCTATCTTATTTAGTCTCTCCCATATTTCTATCATATAGCTTTCTACCAATGTCACTATCTGAAATTACTTTATTAATGTATATAATTGGCTACCCTTAGGATGAGCAAGCTCCTTGAAGGCAGTGAGCATGCCTGCCTCATTGTCATTTGTTCAGTACCTAGCAGAGCGCCAGGCAATAGTACATGCTCAGTAAGTATTTTTCATGAATAAAGAACAGATGCCTGGCTCTTCTTAAGCTTTTGTCAACATACTTAGGGGAGGCAGACAGCATCCTTCATTTCAGTGATTTCTGTTCTTTCCATTGGCAAGGCCTCAACCACAGCTTTCTTGATCACCCTCCTGGAACTGCTCATGACTATAATTATTCCTTTATATGCTTTTTAGAAACCAATGAGCTCACTGAACTTCTTTGCATTAAAGAGTTTGGTGAACCACCACAAAGTGTGGCCAGGGTTGACCCAAGCTGCAGCTGCTGCAGTATATTTGGTTTACTGCATGAGATTTTTTCCTTTTGAGACATAAGATCTTCCATCTAAATAAATGCCTAAAAGACCTCCACCTTCCTTTTCTTCAATAACCACAAAATATAGTACTGAACTTTTATGCACTTTTAAAAATTTTGCCAGATCAGAGGTCTTTCTAGTTCTTTCCTAAGAGCTCAGTGTGTGAATAATAACTCAGAATTCTTTAATGCATTTTTTCATCTATGGATTCATTAAGGATTAACGTGCAACTATGGTTTAATATAACTTTAAAGTCAGAAGATGCCTACTTTGCTGTTTGCATCTGTAGCTTATTCCTTTGGCTGTGAAATAGTATCCATTGTATGAAATGTTACAATTTCAGTTGTCCCTTCACATGTTGATGGGCATTTGAATTATTATCAGGTTTTACAAAGCTAAGTAAAGCTGCTATGAACATTAAAAATAAGTGAATAAGAATTTTCTGGGAAAGAGCAGATTTCAATTACCCAGGTAGGCTTGCCTTCAAGATGGGGTCAAAGAGATGACACAGAAAATGAACCACAGTGGGGGTGGCAGCAGCTGTCGTTACGGTCTGAGTTGTTCCTCTAAGTGTGGGGCACTCAGCATCCTGTTCTTCCCATCAAGAGTGACAGACAGATGGGGACACGATGACTCATAGTGCCAGCAAATGCTCAAGCTCTTTTAGACTTCAGCTTGTCCACACCTCTGCTATATGCTGGCCTGAAATGTTTTGGCCAGGGAGGAAAAGGCCAGTGGGAAGGGGGAGTCACCGCACAAAAACAGAATTTCTCTTGCCACTGCCCCTTTCACAGCTGGAGCCAGCAGTATATTTTATCGCATGGGATCACAGAGGACTCAGACTCTGGAAGAGGTGTTTGCTCCTGTTCCTTTCACTAAAAGTCATGGTGAGGTCTCAATCCACTGAATAAACAGAAGCAGAAATCCAGTTTGTCACAGGGAAGGGGAAGGCATGAGTGTGAGATAAAACCTCTGGAATCTGTCACTGAGAAGAGGGGGGAAAAAAGCAAGGCAACTATAGAAACACATGTGCTGATCCAGATCCATGTTTTCTTCTTACTGATACCCCAGGAAGTTCAATTCATTACTACTATGAACTAAAGGGCAAGGCGAGCTGGCTAAAAACACCAGTACATCTTGTGCTTGGAAGAAGGCACAAGCAGTATGATTTCAGCTCCTTTTCAGAGGCACGGATAGAATATTTCAGAAGGCTGTGTTGCCTTTGTTATTAAGAAGCTGTATATTATCAAAGGAGGCAGTGAAAGGCCATATTCCCACAGGGTCTCACCCTCCTTTCTATGCAATGCCTAAACAGGCTCGTTTATTCCCATCTTATTCGTTTCCCTCTAGCTGATACCAGTGACCCCCAAAATGTTCAGCTCCCAAGTTAATGCACATTTACAGCCAGGGAGTATTTTCCTGGCACTGAATTTGGGAATGAGGAGTGAGGAGGGAGAAAGGAGGTAATTTAAGTTGCTCTTTTGTTGGAAGGGAGGGGAGTAATTCTTGCTTCTATCAGCAGCTTGCTGAGTCTCGCCATCATTCCTACCCCCTTTTATTTTATTTATCTCTTTATGGCCTATCTGATAATGCTATAACCATTTCCTGTTGTATCCTAGCTGAGGAAGCTTTCTCCAGGCCCAAGAGCAAATCAATAAAAGCAAGCTATAGCGATTCATAAAAATAAAATTGTCATCATTATTGTTCAATTATTGCTGTGTCTGTGGAAAGAATCTCAAGACCTGAAGGTTTCTCAGCTAATATTTATAATCTGCGTTGAATGGTGCTAATGAATGAGTGGGTGTGCATTAGACTGAAATGCGATGGTGTTTGATTTATACCAAGTCCAGGTCTGATTGCTAATGTTAAATCCATTAAAGTGTCTCTTAGATCTGCTTTAATGTACTCCCCTGCATATAATAGAGCTTAAACATACCCGTTTACTTAGCTTTTCATTATTGGTTGAATATTTGTCTTTATTACATTATCCCCATGATAAATTTGACTTACGATAGTTTAAAAAACAGCTCTTCGGCAAAGCTAGGCTTTTAAGAAGCTACAGAAGTAACTCCAGATTCCCCAGCCTTCCCACACATAAAACAGAATATCCCCAAATAATTATTTTTTAAAAGTTCAAACTGAAATCCAAGAATCTCCCAGATCACAAAACCCAGACACTCCAGGGAAGAACAACTATTTCATCCTGGAAGGGAAATAACAAACAGAGGTATGAACGTTAGCTGCTTAAGCTGACACCTTTGCGGGGTCTCTGGGATGGAAAGCTTTTTGTATTTCTTTAAAACGCTTCTCCCCGAAGGAATCCATAAAGCACAAGTGTAAATAGGGGCAACAGGTGGAAAAGACTTAGGCACAATCATCGAGAGTCCCCTCGAAGGTCGACCGTTTCACTGGGATTCAGCAAAGGCCAGTGAGGATGAAATACATCCGCTGCCTACACTCCCGGCTTTCATCTACAACAGTTTTCCATTCACAGCTGAGGCAGTCCCAGGCGGCAGGCGCCAAGCCAATCTGGGGTCTATTTCTGATGCCTCTCGCCTTCCGTGGTTTACTGACTTTACTTGAAACTTGGCTCTCTGCTAAGTCTGTGTTTGGTGATGTGTGTCTGGATCAGGATGAGGTACTTCCTGTTTATTTCTGACAACGCTGCCACTGCTTTCACTCTTAGCACTGGTATTTACCCTGTTACAGAAGACCCAAGGCAGAGACAGGACACACAACGTGGAGAACAAACCCTGAGGCCCTGGACAAAATGAGGCAAGGTAGATAAATAGGTGAAATAAATAAATCCCATCAGTACAGTAGCTAAACGTGGACTGCAAAGTAGTATGAAGAGGATTCCCTAAATACCTTCATGGTTATTTAGTTCCTACCCAGGATGTGGACAAGATGGTGCTAAACAAAGGCTATTGAATATGCCCATGCTGGGCAGCATAGGAAACATGGAGAATAGGCCACACAGTTCCTCCCCTCAGATAGTCCTTAGCTCTGTTTTGTTTTGTGGAGGAAAATGAGAAACATATACTAACTTGGATAACCAGGAATAAATAAGCAATATAAAAATCTCGGGGGAACACATGTATACCTGTGGCAGATTCATTTTGATATATGGCAAAACCAATACAATATTGTAAAGTTAAAAAATAAAATAAATTAAAAAAAAATCTCAACTACTGCCAATACTCATGCAATGGTTGGGGATAGAATAGGCTGGTCCTTGCAGGGTTTTTAGAGAGTAAGGTGGGCTCAGTACAGACTGTGAGGGAGAGGCGGGGAGTGAACTATAGCAGTAGAGAGATGTGCGCTGATGCAACAAAGTGTAACATAGTTTGACTTACATTAGGCAGAATCATATTTCAAAACTGGAACATAAATAAATGCAGGCACAAATGAAATTACCAAAATCCCAGTATTCATCACACATTTTCATTGAACCCGTACCTTTAGTACCACTAGCACTAAATACGGACATATTTTGGGTTTACATAAACAAATCTAATCCCACAAACTGGATCTATAGTCAACTCTATTTTTGATGGCTTCAGACTTCATGATGAAAATTGTACACTACTTACTCTAAGACAAATGCTAAAATTAAGTTTCACTAAACTGAAATGGTAGGGTTTATATAAACTTAAGGTCCCTAGATTCACTCTTAGCATTGTTTCATGAGGTGCTAGGTAAGAATGGAAAAAGAGTAACTTTAGTCTTGCAATATGTGTTGCCAAGGAGTTGTCACATTATCTGGTAGCTGAAACTCAAAAAAGAAACACTTTCCACATCATAAATATTAGCTATAGAACAGAAGGGTCCTTCTTATAAGGATGTATAGCCAAAAGAATTATTTTTAAAATTGTACACTGTCATTTGAAATAATACTACAGACCCTCTTTCCACAGAAAATCCATGTGGAAGTTTCCCTCCAGCAACAGAAATGAATTCACTCTGATCCTTCCACCATCTCTCAGTCCATTTTTCTTGTGTCTAATGAAGGCACAGATTTGGAAGTTGACTGACTGGATTAATAATATAATGAATGTCCAAATAAATACTGGACAAAGTATACACAAAACAAGTACACATCTTAACTAGAAATGCACACAGGCAGGGAAGGAAGAGAGAGATAATGGTCTGAATTATAGTCAAAACTTTTACCAATGAAACAGATCCCTGAGTTTAAAGGACTACTGGACATAATGATCCCAGCATTCCCTCCAATCTCTGAGGTTCTGTGATTCTCTAATTACTGGGATAAGGGATTATTGTTAAAGTAAGGAAAACAGACGGAATGCTAGATGGAGACTAATATTCATTAAGCATCTACTATTTATCAGAGAAGATAGTAAATATTCACACACAATAGCCAATTGCAATTTTCCAACATTCCTAGTATGCCCATTTCACAGATGAGTAAAACAAGGCTCAGAGAAGCTACTTAAATACATGGTTACATAGCTACTAGGTGGCCAGGCAAGGATTTTAGCCTAGATCAGTATAACCAGGGTTGATAGCCACAATATTTACCAGCCAGTATGGCATGGATTGGAGAAGGCAATGGCACCCTGTTCCAGTACTCTTGCCTGGAAAATCCCATGGATGGAGGAGCCTGGTGGGCTGTAGTCCATGGGGTCACTAAGAGTCGGACATGACTGAGCAAATTCACTTTCACTTTTCACTTTCATACATTGGAGAAGGAAATGGCAACACACTCCAGTGTTCTTGCCTGGAGAATCTCAGGGACGGGGGAGCCTGGTAGGCTGCTGTCTATGGGGTCGCACAGAGTCGGACACGACTGAAGCGACTTAGCAGCAGCAGCAGCAGCAGCAGCACGGCATGGATACTGATGAATCAAAGCAGATACAGCAACCAGTCAGAAAAGATGTCATTTGTGAACAACCAGCACAGGATCTACAGATATCAGCTCAGGTTTAACTCCATGCCCAGGTTCCTCCTTTTAAACAAACTTGAATTCAGTCCTGAAACAGTTGCTCTGTCTCTAAATGAGAATTCTCATTTACTTATTCAGGTATCTTTTTTGATAATTTAAATAATTTAGGTAGACATCCATCAATCCACTTAAGTCTTATTTAAGGAGAAGGTAGTTTTTCTCTTATTATATTAAAGCAAAAAAAAAAATCCCTATAACATTTTATCTGCACTGGAGTACACAGGATATGCTTCAGTTATCACTGGCAAATAGTCAAATCATCATTCATTCTCTCTCAAAGCTAATACAAAATTAATCTGAAAAGCAACAAAGTCTACAGCCATACCACCCTGAATGAGCCCAATCTCGTCCGCAAAGCAACCAAAGAAATGACTTGTTTTAAAATGTAGGTGTGTGAAATCTGTATTTTTCTCTAAATTATGAGGTAATACCAAATCAAGACAAATCTAATAAGTGTAAACTTATCTCAATGGAATGTGATCCTGCCAATATTATTTATCACTCGAAAGCAATCGACATGGAGGGGACCTATAGAGACTGGCCTTTTCAGAGTCACCATTCACCTATAACATCAAAGATATTAATAGACACATGATAGAAAGATAGAAAAGTATTTCATTTATGTGAAGACACTGTTTCTATCATCAGACCTTTACAAAAACTATACAGTGAACTTACACTCACTATGTAACTCAAGTTAATCCTTGACACTGACATTTACCACCCTCAGAATGGATGTTGGCATGGAATGTAGCATCCTGACCCAGGGATTGAACTCACATCCCCTGTGTCTCCTGCATTGCAGGCAGATTCTAATATTCCACTAAGAAAAGAGCAGCCCATTCTAGGTCAGATTTGGGTGACAGATGTGCTTACTTTCACTGGATAACCACCAATAAATAATCCTTTTGGTAATGCATGGAAATGATTACCGTGTATAAATGTCACCCTCCTAGATTTGTGTGGAACAAAAGGGGAGATTCATTAATAAGGGAAAATTAGACACAGAGGGCAACCCAACATAGAGAGATAAATGAGACAGGAATGCCAGCCAATCTACTGCATATGAGTTACAAACAAGAAAGGGCACTTTGTTTGGAAAATATAATTTACCTACTTATGTTTTCTCTATTTTACAAAATGCACCAAAGCACACTTGAGCGTATTCCCATGTCACTAACAGATGAATGAAGAGCAGAGGAAAGTGATAATAATAGGGCCAGACTTTGCTTTTATCTTCATGCCTTTCATCCAAGGATCTTTCAGCCCTTTAATAATAATTGATTAAATCTCACAAGATCCCTACTGAAAGTATCTTCGGATGGGCCTGGATAGAAGCGGAGAGAAGTGGAGTGCATCAGATTACCCAAGTTTAAGCCACAGGGCTCTAACAAAGCTAGAGAAAGACCAAGTGAATCACCTCCCCCACCATCACCCATAATCACTGGGAAACAGTCTGGCTTCTCGAAACTGTTGACCAGCCAACCCCCATTTTTAGAGTTAGTTATGCTTTTCATTTAATTATCTTCAGGACATCCGCCTTCAACAGCTGCTCCTCGGAGAAGGTGACTAGAGAACTGTCAACAGGCTTGCCTGTAGCCTCCTCAGAGGGTTGCCTCCCAGGATCACTGCAAAGAGGCTGCATGTAGCACCTATCTAGTAGAGTTCAGTAATTGAGGGGGCTGCTGCCGAAGTACCTTCATGCTGACTAATTAATCTCTAGTAATAAGCACTCAGATGTAAGAAGTGTAGCATTTAAGGGCTGTAATGAGGAAAATAAAATCTGCTCTTCAGAAATTTGCTCAAGAGTTTGATTGCCTTTTTTCAGATAAATAATGGCACCCATCCATTCAGACACAAAAACTGGAGTATGGAATGTACTTCATAGGCCCATACAAAGTATTGCTCAAAAGTTTCCCCAAATAATCAATATGACTAGGTCTAATTCCTACAAAACCTCTGCAAAGTCATAGAGTCTTAACCTTATTAGAACTGAAAAAACTTCAGAAATCATCTAGCCCAACTTTATCCTCCTGCAGATAAGGAAATTGAGGCCCAGCGAGGTGAAGACACCTGCCTAGGTCCCTGCAGCTAGTTGGGACAGAGCTGGGACGAGAAAGTGGGGCACTGAGCCTTGTGTCTCACCATGTCCCCCTTTCTCTCACATGAACAGGTCTGAACCCTGCCTGGTGTTGGGCAACCTTAAGGACAGCCTATGCAAAGGAGCACCAGCTGCAGATCCGTGGGGCCCCAGTGCCCTGAGACCAGGACGCAGTGTCTCTGCAGTGCCTTCCTCCATCTCCCTCACCATGAACGACCATTCTTTGCCTTCCTGCACTTCCACCCTCAGCATCAGCTCTTTCCCTGTGTCTCAGTCCAGTAGCACCCAACTCTCAGACTGAAGGATTATGTGATCCCCACAGTGAAAGGGCACACCCAGCTCAGGGATACATGTGTTCTACTAGAGAACCCTGTGTCCAGAGGCTTTTTCCTGCCAAAGAGACAAAGCTATGTTATGCACACATGGAAAGAGAGAAGGAGAGAGGTGGGGAAAAGGAGTGATGGAGCACTTCCTTTAAATATCCATACAACCATTCTAGATAGAGACAAGTCTCTCTCTTTTATTAGAAAGAGTGAAGTCGCCCAGTCTTTTATCAATCTCAGGGCAAATGACAGCACCCACAGCATATCATCCCCATTTATGCCTGCCACTCCTTCTCCTTTGCTCCTTTTCCAGGCCTCTGCATTCTTTTCCCTTCCCCTGGCCCCAGATCTGAGTCTCTACCATCCTCTTATCTGACCAAATGATAAACTAAAGGCAGGCACTCTCTTGAAAGGGAGAACCAAGTGCCTGGAGGCCCTGGTGTCTTCTTCCCATGGAAAGCCTTGCCCTATCCATCATTTGAGAAGGAGGAAAGGGAGTGGCCAAGGTTTGGACCCCTCACAGCCTCACCTCTCAGAGGTGCTGTGTTAATTGTCCATCAAGTAGGGAAGTTCAGTTCCTGTTGGGCTGGAGTCAGGCACAAAGCCTTACCACCAGTACATTGTTGTCCTTTGTGTTTTGGGGGTTTTGCTTTAGCTTTTCCTTTCTGTAAGTAGAAGGTGTGAAGGCAAATAAATAAGCCCTTTCAGAGCTTTCCCCTCCTGTTCTCATTTCTTGCAGCCAGATCTGTAGAAGCCAGCCCCAGCCCTGGAGACTATGAGATGCATTGGTTGAAGCACTGGCTGGAGGGGTCCAAATAAGTACACAACTTAAAAAAACTCCTAATTATTAATGCCTCAGTCTCCAAAATTATGTATGCCTCTGAGTCCTAGAGTAGATGTTCTCAATGGTTTCTTTCTGCTCTAATATTTCAGTCCCACTTTTTTTCCAGCAAGTATTTATTGAGCACCTACTTGTAAAAATCACTGTCCAAAGTGCTGGAGATACAGAGGCCAATTAAGCCTCAGTCTCCACCCTCAAGGGTGTCATATACAGTTACCACAAGATTTGAAAGAGGATAATAGAGCCATATTCAAGTGCTCTGGGCAATGGCAGTGAGATTGTGGGAATAAGCAGGGGTGACCCTGGAAGCCTTCATGGAAGAGGAGATGACATATGTGGTCATGAAAGATGAGTTGGAGTTTCCAGGTGAACGAGGCCTGAGAAGGGCGGGGGATTCAGGACATTACAGGTAAAAGAAACTACATACACAAAAGCCAAGGTCTGAGAATGTCAGCTAGCATGGTGCAGCTAGGGAGAGGAGAATGGAATACATCAGGGTTACATCATACTGGAGAGTTTAGACTTTGTATGTGACATGAGTTTACACAATTGCGAATGTGTTAGCCACACCTATGAGACTAAGTCTGATTTTTCTTCATCACCAAAGCACTGCCTGGGAGTGTTATGTGAAGTCCTCATAAAATCCTAATATCTGACCTTACTCCAAAATGATATTTTCCTTTCTTCTGGTAAACAGGAAGCTAATAGACTTAGCCTCTGGTTTTTAAGCAAGTTCCAACAAGATCCCCAAGACTCTTTCCCAAAAGATAAGCTGCCTGTGGAAATGATAAAGGGGAACAAGTAATGACCTCAAACTTTTAGGTAAAATTCCTCTTCATCTAAAGACCACATTTCTTTCCTTTCTGTGTCTATCAGAGAAGAAAAAATAAGTCCTCAGATTGGTAGTAAGATTCCTCAGGATTCCTGTCCCAGGTATCACCTGCCCCTTTTGCGAGGTGGGGAGTAGTTGCACTAAGCAGCTTGTGAGGACTGAAACCAAGGACTAAAACCTTGCCCTGAGCAATGATAGCGCCCAGTCCTAACTGCTGGACCTCCAGGGAATTCCCTGACCACCTGCCTCTTTTTAACACTCTTCCTGAAAACCTTAGAGTTGAGGGCACTCTCTCCCCAGTCTGCTTCTCTGTTTTTTTAATCATGTCAGCTCAGGGGTCCATGACTGCTTGACCACATAAAGAAACCCCACCTTAGGCCGAGGACTGAAAGCAATGCGGCTAGACACAGTTTGTAAAAAAATAAAAGGACAAATAATTCTCTGGGATTGGACACGGCCTTCTGATGTTCTGTAGACTATTGTCCCATCACAGCAAGAAGATTTAAACAGGAAGTAGTCCAGACAGAGATAGCGTACCTCCAGACCAGGCAGATTCTGAAAATGTTTATCCCATTGTCTCTTAGAAACCTAAATTGTAATAGTGCCCCTTCAACCCTCAACATTGGTCCCAACCCACCCCGAAGCAGTTGATCTACAGGTGTAGCTTCTCCTTCAAGACTATTTTCTCTGTCTCTACAAAGACTCTCCTCTCCTGGGCCAAGCAGATCTCAGACTGGCTTCATTCACTTAAAACCGCAGGTCTGGTACCAGGCAGGAGTCAATACAGTTTTCTAAAAGGGCCTGATAGTAAATGTTTTTGGCTTTATGGGCCAGACAGTCCTTCAGAACCATCAACTCTGCTATGCAGCATGAAAGTAGCTTTGCTGCTAAGTCGCATCAGTCGTGTCCGACTCTGTGCAACCCCATAGACGGCAGCCCACCAGACTCCGCCATCCCTGGGATTCTCCAGGCAAGAACACTGGAGTGGGTTGCCATTTCCTTCTCCAATGCATGAAAGTGAAAAGTGAAAGTGAAGTCGCTCAGTTGTGTCTGACTCTTCGCAACCCCATGGACTGTAGCCCACCAGGCTCCTCCATCCATGGGATTTTCCAGGCAAGAGTACTGGAGTGGGGTGCCATTGCCTTCTCCGGAAAGTAGCTTTAGATGATTCATAAACAAGGGAACCCAGCTGTAGTTCCAATAAAACTTTATTTACAAAAACAACCCACAGCAAGATCTGGCCCTTGGGATGCTGACCTCTGATCCAGACCATGAACCCTGTGGGCACACATGTGTTATTTAAAGTAGCAGAGAGGTTCTCATACTTGTAAAGATTCAGACATGAGCAGAATTTAATTACCTGAAATAATCACAGAACACAAGAAGTCACAGGTATGACACCGAGGACAAGGATTTCAATACCCATAGAAGTTCAGACACTGGAACCTCACTCGTTTGGGGCTGGCAAAGGAGACTAACCTAAATCCTCCCAGGGGACATGTTTCCAGTCCTCTTAATTAAGGCCATTCACAAATGGCTTGGAAAATGTTTGGGAAATGAAGCGGTTGGGAAAACCTATGAAATGGAACATTGGCTATTAGCATCTGCTCCTCCCCACTTGCCCCACCCACACCACCACCCCGCAGGCGAACACACACACTGGAAAATAAAAGCATGCACAAGCGTATTTTCAATGATTAATCTCACTGTTTCACTTTGAAATCTAAAAGGGAAAAAAATGGAAGCATTCCTATTTCCCGTTGAAAGTAATCACAGCTTTATATCCCTGGGTGTTTACATAAAGAGAGCTGTTTATTTAGAATCCTTGCTGATAAGAACACCACACGCTCATAACTTATTATATATTCCCTTTCCATTTTGTCTCTTTTTTGGAGGGGGGGGAGAATTATGTATATTTTATGATAACCCAAAATGACTTATACATAAAAAATACAGACTTTAAAGATAAAAAGGATTAGTCGCAGGTAATGCATTTTCCATGAGTGGCTATAGGGCTCTCAGTTCCAAGAGGTACCGACTGCATACAAATGAATTGATAAAAGTCTGACGCCGTGGATGGGTAGCAAGGCTCATGCTTTGCTGGAGATGATTCTTAAAGTTACAATAAATCAGACAGACAGTGTCGGCCTTTGAGGATAAACCTGTGATGGCTTGTTGTGCCTCTCTGAATCGCCTCAGAGGCCCAGGGACTCAAAAGTGCCTAGATGTCACATTAAATCTACCGGGAGAATGGAGCACTTCAAAGACGAACGCAATCAGATCTGATGGAAAATACATTTTCTGAAAGCTACTGACAAAAAAGTAATCTTTGATGTGGATGTTGAATAACAATTGATATTGTCTTCCCTGACATTTTTCATTATTGCCGTCTTATACAGCCTACTTCATGTATTAAAGCAATATTAACTGTTTGACAGGGACAAATCCTCCAACTATCACATAAGCAATTGTTTCTGAATTGTCCTAGCCCACTGCCTGTAAAACCTGTCCCAATAACCGCTTTTAAATACGACAGTAGGCTCTTTCTCCTGACTAGCTAGACAGTGTCTGAGCTCCAGTATAGCTCAGTGGGGTCTGGGGAATATTAAAAATGGTTAGGTGGTTATGAGGTGTCATTTGATTATAAGGAAGGAGCAGGAGTGTTTTTTGAAGGTGAGTTTTAATGAGAGAGGTCTATAAAAGTTAGTCCTTATTTTTCCCCATCTTCGGTACATGTTTATATCGAGTAGATGCCCACAAATCTCAGATCTGCTGCAATTCTTGTTGTTCAAAGCGTAAAGCAACGTACAAAAGATCTTTGTTACTCATGCAATGAAATAAAGCAATCTCTGCCTGTGCAAGAACCTATAAATATACTGGAATTAAGTCCCTCAATATGTTTCTGGAAAGCAATCCAAGCAGATCTGGGAGGCATACATGTCTCTTTCAAAATCCATGCTACCTCCTGAGGTTTGATGTCTTAACCTTCAATTGTAAATACATGTGATTTCATTGTAGGTATTTGTAAAACCTAAAATCTCTAATTTTCTGATGACCTTGAGCTTCTTGAGAAATGGACAGGAGAAGTTCTACAAAAAAGCAAGGATTTTTTTTTTTTCATGAAATAGGGTTAATTGTGCCCCAGAGCAAAAGATATAACACTAAAACCCCACAATTCAAAATCACAAAACCACAGTAACCTATTTTGTAAACTCTCAAAAGTTATCATTTGTGGCTTAGATACCTAGGGGATGTAATATATATTCTTCACTTATATCATTATTATTATTATTTACTCACCTTCCCTGGAGTTTCCAGCTTTCACACACCTTAACAATATTGGAGCTTACCTGAATTTTTATGGTGCAGAAGTTTTTCTCAAACTCTCCTTGTCCACTGGGATTGGGGGTGGGAGTGGAAAGTAGTGCAGGAGGCTCCATTTCCTATACAATATTGGAAATAAAGTAGGTCATGGTGGGGAAAAAAAATGAACAAACCACTCCCCAAAAGTGGAGAATTATAAGATAAAGCATTGCCACTCAGGAATTTTTGTGACCTTAGGCAAGTCACTTAACCCTTCTTTGCTCTCCATCAGGGGTCAGCAAGCTTTTTCTTCAAGAATCAGATAGTAAATAGTTGATACTTTGTGGGCCATACTGTGTCACAAATACTCAATTTCACTCTTACAGCACAAAAGCAGCCACTGGTGATACATAAATGAATGGCATGGCTGTGTCCAAATAAAACTTTAAAATAAAAAGCAAGCTAATGAGCCAGATTTGGCCTGCAGACCAGATCTGGCCAGTCCCTGCTTAGAATCCCCTTTCTGTAAAGTGGATCCTAACAGACTGA
The DNA here is from genome assembly GCF_027580195.1 of Bos mutus. NCBI lineage: Eukaryota > Metazoa > Chordata > Mammalia > Artiodactyla > Bovidae > Bos > Bos mutus. Next base: position 57,918,776 of record NC_091624.1, read on the forward strand.
GGTCTAACATGTTTTAACGCTGAACAGATTAAACTAGTTCACAAATGCAAGTGTTTCTCCCTTTGATAAGAAAAAGCGACAGGAAAAAATGCACAACACAGCAAAAGAGTCACTGGATGAATATATTTATCTTAATACATATATTAATAATATGTAATAATATATTAATAATAAATATATTAAGGCTGTATCATTGCTTATTAACCTATTTGGTCAATTTTTCATGACCTGTATATTGTAAGATATCATATAGGGACTGCTCTGGTGATCCAGTGGTTAAGTCTTCACTTGCCAGTGCAGGGGACATGAGTTCAATCCCTGGACGAGGAGCAAAGATCCCACATGCCTCAAGCCCAAAAAAAAAACAAAACATAAAACAGAAGCAATATTGTAACAAAGTCAATAAAGATTTTAAAAACGGTCCACATCTAAAAATCTTAAAAAGAAAAAAAAGGATTTAGCACAGCTATGTTCTCTTGAAGTTCTTTACAAACTCGCAAAACACATTATATAGTTTCTCTGATGGTCACAGGAATAGAAGGCTGGTGAAGTGTATCAAAACTATTTAAGGACAGAAGCTTCCGGGTAGACACAGAAACTTGCCCTCAGGCAGGCCTTCTCTGAATGCTTAAGTAGCCTCTCCTAATAGCACAAATGTGAGATAAATAAATATACATGGCTTATTAGGGTGTGACAAGACCCAAAAAGGCTAGTGCCTCCCATACAATCACGTAAGAACCAAATCCATCAAGACCAGTAAGGCTATGCTGCAACAACAAGAAACCAAAATTTCTCCAAGGTTTAAAACGGCAACAAAGGTGATTTTCATTCTGTGCTGAACCTCTACCATGGCTTGGCTAGACGGCTTTTTTTCTTGTAGGTATGGCAGAAAGTGAAGAGGAACTAAAAAGCCTCTTGATGAAAGTGAAAGTGGACAGTTAAAAAGTTGGCTTAAAGCTCAACATTCAGAAAACGAAGATCATGGCATTCGCTCCCATCACATCATGGGAAATAGATGGGGAAACAGTGGAAACAGTGTCAGACTTTATTTTTCTGGGCTCCAAAATCACTACAGATGGTGACTGCAGCCATGAAATTAAAAGACGCTTACTCCTTGGAAGGAAAGTTATGACCAACCTAGATAGCATATTCAAAAGCAGAGACATTACTTTGCCAACAAAAGTTCGTCTAGTCAAGGCTATGGTTTTTCCTTTGGTCATGTATGGATGTGAGAGTTGGACTGTGAAGAAGGCTGAGCGCCGAAGAATTGATGCTTTTGAACTGTGGTGTTGGAGAAGACTCTTGAGAGTCCCTTGGACTGCAAGGAGATCCAACCAGTACATTCTGAAGGAGATCAGCCCTGGGATTTCTTTGGAAGGAATGATGCTAAAGCTGAAACTCCAGTACTTTGGCCACCTCATGCGAAGAGTTGACTCATTGGAAAAGACTCTGATGCTGGGAGGGATTGGGGGCAAGAGGAGAAGGGGACGACAGAGGATGAGATGGCTGGATGGCATCACTGACTCGATGGACGTGAGTCTGAGTAAACTCCGGGAGTTGGTGATGGACAGGGAGGCCTGATGTGCTGTGATTCATGGGGTCGCAAAGAGTCAGACACGACTGAGTGACTGATCTGATCTGATTCAGGGGTCGAGCCTGACAGACAATCTGATCCAGGCTTCTGTGATTAAGAAGGCAAAAGAAATGTAAGTGTGCAGAACTTCACCTGAGCTGTTAAAAGTGGTACACATTGAACTACCACTCACTTTTACTTGGCCAAAGCAAGTCACAAGGCCAAGTCTGACCTCGATATAGTAAGGAAGTGAAACTCTTCCCTTGTACACAACAGTGGTGTCCACTGTAGAGACCATGTCGTTTTCTTTGTGAAGCTCTGACTTGCCTGCTTCTGACATGTAACTTCACTGGAAATTCTCTAAACCGGGAAGACATGGATCCTGGAAGGGCACAGAAAGAGTCAAGGCTCACCAAGAAGACAAGAAAGGCAAATGGGCTGAGGGCTCTATTCCAGGGCCGAGAGGCTCACGGGAGAGCATTGGCTCTGATACACATGTACGTAGCAGCTCAAGAAGGCTGCAGCCTGATACCCCTGATATCTCAACAGGAATCTGCACCGTGCCACCTTCATGAGCAAACAGAGCCGTCAGGATGGGCCTGATTTCAAGAGTAAAATTCCACAGAAGGGACAGAACATCAGAGATAAGACCCTGGATCCACTGGCAGCCCCCTTCAGATGCTCAGCCCCAGTGTCTTTCTGTCCACAATGTGGAAGCAGAACCCACTCAACTGGCCTGAGTCAGTCCCTAGAACCTGGGGTCTGAGGAGGTAAATAGAAGTCAAAAGTGAGATTGGCCCAGAGAGCATGACTCCTCTACATCTGAGGCTGGGGAAGGAGTCTTGCAACTACATGAATAGGAGAGTTTATTCCCTCTACTCTCGTTTTCTCTTTGTTTGTTCATCAGCATCACGGTGTGAGCTGGCCTGAGGAAGTTCCTCCCTTCCATCGAATCCATGCTATCAGGCTTTCACCCACCCCCGAGTGAGAATTTAATGAACTGTTAGGCAGCTGACTGGGAGCAGAGATGAGTTTTGCCACTTAAGCACTAAATGTACAGAACAAAGGCCTTGGGAAACAAAAAGGAGAAAGAGACCTCAAAAGCTTCCCAACAAGGGTAAGAGGCTCTGACTCCAGGTACTGCTGGGGCTGGTCCTTCCCTGACCCCTGAAAGTCACACGTACGCCCTCGTATTTCATCTGGCAGCCACCGGCAGCTGAGCCCAGCTCACATAACGGATTCAAATCAGACTGACACACAGACTCAGTGCAAAGACTGGAGCACACCTTTCTTCCCAGCAATGCTGCTCTGCTCACTCTGACACCTCACCTGCCTTCCCAGAGAGCATCATCACCCCCAGCCACAGGGCGTGCATCGCCCAGAGCAGTGAAGCTCATGCTTTAGAGTCTCTAAGATCTGAATTCAGCTTCTGTGCTACAAGCTGTGTGGCTTTCAGAAAATCACTTAACCTTTCTGTGCCTCAGTATTCACATCTGTAAGAAGGAATAATAACCTCTTCACATGCCATTCAGCTGAGGGGAGGGGGGTGCCTAACACCTACTGACCACTATAGCATGAACCCTCACTATCATTTGCCTCTAAACAGTCTGCCACATTTGCAATTCTCTTGCCTTCCTGACACAAGGAAGATGATGGAATTACTCTTCCTTGAGCAATCACTATATACAAATAAATTAGTATATCTAACCTCACATATTTATGAATTTTATTTCATTTGAGGTCCATAAGAGCCTAGACACGTTTGTGCCCATCTTACAAATAAGGAAAGTGAGGCTTGTGATAAGAAACACGTCCAAAGCCAATAGAAGGGAGATGTAAAGCAATTCTGAAATGCCTGTGAAGTGTTGCTTTCCACCCCTTTCCTCCTTGAGCCAAACAGAGCAAGACAACTGGTGTGGATGGAAGAGAAGGGACCTTGTTGACTGATGAATTCTTCTACCAAAATAAAACAGCGAGGAGGAGGAGATGTGAAAGAGGGGGAGGAGGGCACCACAAAACAGACTGTGGGGCAGCAGTGCCATCTTGAGCCCCCGGAAAGGCAGCCGTCTCATCTCTTGATTCCACACGGATCTCTAGCTGTATTATTCCACAGCAAGGAGAGGACAAGCCCATCCCTTCTGAACATCTGCCTCAAGTCCATCTCTGCCCCCACTGGGGGGCAGACTCTCCAGCTGCCGGCTGCACACTCCCAGAGACCCTCAGAGAAACTTCTGCCCCTTCTAACCTTTCTCCCCTCTGGAGGCACACTCCTCATCTGGATTTAACCAACATCCCCAAGTTTCAAAATAAAGCAACTCGACGAACTGGAACCTTTGTGAAATGTCCCCAGGGATGTGTGTGCTGTCAGGCTCGGCCGAATCTCCAGCAGTCAGAGCCTGTGAGCCAGGAGGTCTGGATTCTGGTCCTAAAAGTCACAGGCTCACTGGGGCAAGAATCCCACCCCTAAGCTTGAGAAGTCCCCTCCCCACTGTGCTCAGATGCCCTGTAAGGAGAAGAGCAGATGATCCAATGGCTCCTCCAACTCTAAACAGAAAGTTCCAAATCAAATCCCTTCCTTGATTAGTTGTCCCAAACATACCTCTTTAAGTCCTAGAAAATTCCCAAGTGGAATCCAGCATTGTTACTATCAACGACCTCACTTTTTCCATGTCAGTTAATTGGACCAAATTTGACAGAGTAAAAATGACCAACCTTAACTGAGGAGAGAAACAGTCTGTCAGTTAATCTCAAATACCAAAATAATTGGAACTGAATCAATGCCACTGAGATATGAAAAGATAGCAACCAAATGCCTCACTATATATAACAATATATAGCTCTTGTCCTGAGACTCCCATAAGCGGAAAACCAACAGAAGGGAGATTTTGTGCCAAACAGAGAGTGAGAAGATGTTTGTGAAAATGCTTAAAAACCACCAAGTATATACAGATGATCACCTAATGCATGGTGATAATGGGAACAGGTGAAGTGCTGGTGATACTTGTCCTCAGGCTGTGACTATCATTTTCCTTAAGTTATGCAGGAGAGGTGTTAACTCAAATATTCTCTGTTGGAAGGAGAAAAAGGGGAGACCTCTATCGGGCACCTACTCCACACCAGGCCCTATGACAGGTGCTTACATACTTTGCCTCATGGAATCCTCACCCCGGCCCTATGGGGGGATTGTCTCTGCTATAGATTAAACGTTTATGTCTCCCCAAACTCATAGGTTGAAATCCTAACCCCCAAGGTGATGGTATCAAGAGGTGGGGGACCTTTGGGAGGTGACAAGGTCATGAGGGTGGGGTCATCATGATGGAATCAGTGCCCTCAAAGAAGAGATCTCACAGAGCTCCCTTGATTTTTCTATCATGGGAGGTTACAGAGAAAAGATACCAAGTATGACCCAGGAATAAGGCTCCCACCAGACACTGAATCTGCTGGCACCCTGATCTTAGACTTCCAGCCTTCATAAACATGAGACATAAATTTCTGTTCATAGATTATCGCTCAGGCACTAGTATTTTGTTATAGCAACCCAAATGGATTAATATAACCTCTGTCCTTAGATTTCAGACCTAAAACTCAACTCTGTAGAGGTTACAAGGACTCTACAGCCGCTCAACCGGAGGCAGACTTGAAGTTTAAGCCTCTAACTCCAAATATAAGTCTATCAGCCCCTGTCTCCAGCCATGATGCCATGAAGAAAAGCAAATGCAGCAGAACAGTTTACATGTGGCAAAACAATTAGAAAAACAAGGGCAGAGTACAATAGATTGATTGTTTTTGTCACCTAATATCCATTCACCACTCTTCCAGTTGAACAGAAGCCATGCCCAGTGGGCATATTCAGCCCTGCTGTTTTCACTTTCCAGATTTGAAGGGTAGAAAACGAAGATCCCGCCTGGCCATCAGCACCCTGACTCCACCACCCACAGGGCCAGCTTCAAGAACAGCTGAGTCCACCTGTTCAAATGAAACATGTCTGTTCTGCGCTGCGTTGGCTTCTAAGGCACACAGCTGTCCCCACATGGTACCAAGGCTGGCCCCCAGCAGTTGCAAGCATGTATCCTTCCAGCCAAGCAATCCCAACAGATACTTTATTCTTTTCCTCAATCTCCACTTTAAAGTCCTAGGCTGATTTCAATTTATCTGCTTTGGACAAACATTCTCTTTAGAACCAATAAGGCTGCCAGACAAAACACAGAATTTCTGATTCTTTAAAGTTCAACTTCAGGTAAGTCATTTTTTAGCATGGCAATATTCAAGACATACTTGTATTAAAAAATAATAACTTTTTTATCCGAAGTGCAACTTTTCTTGGGCACCCTATTTTGTTTTCGTTTGTTGCTGCTTTGTTAATTCTGGCGACCCTAAGAACCAGTCATCGTGGCCAAGCAGGGTGGAACAATGGAGGCTGTGGCCAGAGCTGGGTTGCATGTCCGCCCCATAGCACATAAGGAGAGAGCAGTCAACCTCGTCTAAGCTGCAGGAACAGAGATGGGGAGAAGGGTGGTTTCCCAAAAGAAAACCAGGGGCCCCTCCCAGGAGAGAGGAAAAGGCTGCTTAACAGCCAGAAACAACAGATGAGCACGAGAACCAGAGAGACTGCCTCTAAGGAAGAGGAACATATGCTTTCAGTGGGGGCGAGGGGCCTGCGGGCCCACTAAGTGGGAGAAAGAAGCAGCCTGCACCAGCTCCTCCTCGCCCTTCCAAGCCTGTGTTTTTACCCACACATATTTGCCAGATTGCTCTAAAGAAGCAACAGCTGTGGAAACTGACAGTTTACAGTTGTGATAAATTGCATTAGTAAAGTATTTCAAATAAGTCATATCTAACTAAAAAACAAGAAGTCATCTCTGAACAAATAAATTCCTCCTTCAGTGTGCGGAGCCTTCAAGTGGCAGGTTTCGGCACTTACCCACCGGCTGTTGTTCTGCTTTCCTTGCAGGAGTGCCTTTCGTGGGGGCATGGGGACAGTGCATTCTTTCAGCTGGGGAAGACACTTACTCGGGACCCATGCAAAAACCAAAATCTGAAACGAAGCATGTATTTCATTCCTTGGGGGGGATTTCTTAATGACTTAGGGCCCAACTTGGTTTCAGATCTGCCTGTCATCCCTCTTGTGTGGCAGGAGAGAGGGCATGCAAGAGCTTCCTGTGCAGTCCGCCTGTCCAGCCCCATCTGCCGGGTGGCCAGGCCCCACAGGGCTCTGCTCTCTTTCTCAAGCCAATTCATCTACATCTGTAACATTTTTTAAAAACTCATGGATAGGTCTTCTCCAACACATTCTTTTTACTTCGGTTTAGAAAGTCATTTGCCTGCACAAAATGAATGGCCTGAAGACATCACTGAGCCTCTTTCTCTCCCAGGGTCAGGGCCAGCACAGCCTCCCCAGACCGCAGGGGCCCAGGGCCCCACAAGGGGCTTCAAGCCTTCGCCTCCCCTCCCAGCCCCACCCACCCCCATTCTCCCCCTCCCCTCCTCCCGCAGAAATCATATCTCTTTCTCCAAAACAGTCTACTTCAGCTTGATTTCCAGCAGATCCTTTACCCTGCAGTTAGTAATTCAGGACTAATTAGGTGATTGCTTTCATTTATGGTGGCAGTCGGGTGAAGGTGGGGAGGGGAATGAAATGGTTTTGCCCCTATTCTTGTTGGAAAAATAAATTACATCCATTGTCACTTTAGATCTTATTTTTCCCCCCAATCAAGCAAATTAGCAGCTTGGTTCATTTTCCCAGCATTCACTCCTGAACAGACGGCAGCGCCCTGGAATGTGGCTTAGAGTTGTGTGGTCAGTGCAATTGTTTGGGGTTGTTTGTGCCAACAATGAGAAGAGCCGGCTGTCTCCTGAAAGAGGAGTGGCACTTGTCTTGTTTAGGCCAAGGAGTTGCCATGAGCTAAGCCAGCCTGGCTTCTGAGGAAGATGTACACCGCCATCTAGTGGAGATGGGGGCTCACTGCAATGCCCTCATTGCTGGCTTTTCCTTCTGTCCAGTAAGGACCAGCGATGTTTTTTGTAGGTTCCTGAAACTGTGGTGTTGGAGAAGACTCTCGAGCGTCCTTTGGACTGCAAGGAAATCCAACCAGTCAATCCTAAAGGAAGTAAATCCTGAATATTCATTGGAAGGACTGATGCTGAAGCTCCAGTACTTTGGCCACCTGATGCAAAGAACGGACTCATTGGAAAAGACCCTGATGCTGGAAAAGATAGGAGGGAGGAGAAGGGGATGACAGAGGATGAGATGGCTGGATGGCATCATGGACTGGATGGACATGAGTTTGAGTAAACCCTGGAAGTTGGTGATGGACAGGGAGGCCTGGAGTGCTGCAGTCCATGGGGTCACAAAGAGTCGGACACGACTGAGCAACTAAACTGAACTGAAAAAGGAGTGACGCTTCTGAACTGTGGTGTTGGAGAAGACGCTTGAGAGTCCCTTGGACTGCAAGGAGATCAAACCAGTCAATCCTAAAGGAAATCAATCCTGAATATTCATTGGAAGGACTGATGCTGAAGCTCCACTACTTTGGCCACCTGATGCGAAGAGCCAACTCATTAAAAAAGACCCTGATGCTGGGAAAGATCGAAGGCAGGAGGACAAGGGGACAACAGAGGATGAGATGGTCGGGTGGCATCACTGACTCGATGGACATGAGTTTGAGCAGCCTCCAGGAGATGGTGAAGGACAGGGAAGCCTGGCATACTGCAATCCATGGGGTCACAAAGACTCAGACACAACTGAGCAACTGAACAAAAACAAGGAGGTCTCTTTATATCACCAGGAGCGAAATATTTGCCTCAATGACTTAATGAAAGTGCAACCCCATGCTTGCACAACATCTCTGTTGTGAGTAGCTCTCTTTCATCCCCATGTTCAGGTCCAAGACAGGTTTGTCATTGTCTGAGCATTGGGTAGCTCTGAAGCTGGGGGTCTCTCCCTTGTCCTAAGCAGTGTGGGAGGAGAGCATGGGCATCTGCGGGCAACAGGCTCCTTCTACTCTGCAGCCTCGCTATCAATGCATCTCACCCACAGCAAGTCCAATTCCAAAGTGCATGGGGCAGAGGTATTTGAAAGCTTACTTGTTCACCCAAGGGCATTGCCACTTCCCAGTGCGAGCCAGAAACATATCCAAATCCTAAGACTCTTTCCAGTCTTGGTGTTGAGGAACAGGTCCCACTCTCTACTCTGACAACACACAAGTCAGCATCCTTTCCTTTTCCACTAAGTCTACCTATATGAAGAGCATATTGATCTCCCCTATTTTAACACAGGAGCCACAATTTTCTTGGATTTTGTGTACAGGGAGAGGGGAGAATGGGGATAAGAGAAAATAAATCCCAATACAGAAGGGTTTGGGGCTGTGGTTGGCAAGCCGGGGCAATTTTGCACCCAGGAGACATTTGAAAGTGCCTTGGGACATTTGGGATTGTCACAATTTAGGGGCTGCTAAAAATTCTTCCATGCACAGGACAGCCCCACCATAACAAAGAATTATCCAACCCCAAACAGCAGTAGTGCTGAGGCTGAGAAAGCCTGGTTCAGGCTCATAAAGACTGCCCTCCAGCAACCGAGTTAACACCGATTGTCCTCCAGTGAGCCACACTGCAGAGGCTGTGGATAATTCATCCTCTCCCAAGTCAGTATTTACCATCGTTTTTCTTCTTTTAGACCCTTCCATTTTAAACATAATTTAGCTGTCTCTTCCCCCCTCCTCCGCCCCCCTTCCCCGCTCTGCTGGGAAGAGAAAGGATAGGGAAGGGGGAGGGAAGGCGACAGAAAAGGAGGATTAGAGGCATGACCTGTTTCTCCTGGAGAAGCCGGGCACATTCCTCTCTCAGATGTGCTTTGTGACCGAGCAGGGTACAATTAAAAGCACAATAATTTACTTGTTATTCAAGTCAGGCATTAGTCCGGGTAATGGCGTGCTTGGTGGAGAGATGGATTTCCTTGTTAGGAGCTAAGCACAGGATTAGCTGAATTCTCCATGGAGAAATCTTGATTTGTTCAAGGTCTTTCATGTTTTCTACAGAGAAGGGATTATGTCTTCTTAAAGAGGGGCCCTGCTTAAAAAGCTACAAAGTATAAGAAAAGGATTTAGGGCAGAGGGGCCTGTGGTTAAGTAGCTGAGGGGTACAGGGAATTTTAGAGCAAAGGATTATTTAAAGCCATAAAGTTCAAAAAATAATTGGTTTAGCACTACTGGGTCAGTGCTGGCAAGTACACTGTAAAGGCAATTAAGCATGAGCTAATATTCATTTTACTTTGGCTAATTATTGCATGGATCCAGGAAAGAGAGGGGAAAGACAACACGCCCCCTCCCTGGCAATCAGGACGTTGTTTTTGGTTTCTTTGCCTTATAGGCACGCTTATTAGTTGAGGTGCCCAGAATCCAGCCATCACAAGGGCCTTATTAGTTAAAACACAGGAAAATTGTTCTCTCAGGGCAGAACAGTTCATGCTTTGCTATCCTGGCAACCAAGTAGAAGCCGCTATTAGTTTCAACTCCATCGATATTATTGGCCAGAGAGGACACGAAATACACAATCCTGACTTCAATGATGCACCAGCTAAGTCTGGGTCAGGGGCTCTCAACTGGGGAAACTTCAGCCATCCACCCCCACCCCTGAGGGACAACTGACAGTTTCAGGAGACATTTCTGCTTATCACAACTGGGGAAGTGCTACTGGTATCTACTGGATAGAGCCCAGGGATACTGTAGGAATACCTCCCAACGCCAAGGACAACCCCACAACAAAGATGCAAAATGTCACCAGTGGCAAGGTAAGAGGTCCTGGCCTAGATGGAGACAATTTCGTCTCTTTGAGAAAATGAATGTTTCAGAATCTCTGCTTTCTCAAATACCTAACTGACAAGTAATCAGATGACCATATTTAATGCTAACTAACACACTTTCTTCCTCCTTTTCTACACTGGGCATTCATTCTCCCAATTCTGGAAATCAAGTGATGCCAAGAAAAACTTGCCCTGGAAGAATGGTCCTTGGGAGCCAACCAGGACCCAAGTCTATGCCTGCCTTCTCCTTCCAGGATTCACAAACACACACACACACACACACACACACCTCCACGCACATCCAAGAGAGAAGAAAGCAAACTTCTCCGCAATCCTCTGGTTTGGAGTTTTAAGGACTTTTCTTCCCTTTTCTGAGATTACCCATTCCTCCCTGCATGAAACATGTACAGCGAGGTCATTTGTCCTGCAGCTTAAAAGGAGTTAAGAGTCCAAAGCTATAAAATATCCGTTTCTCCCTGGTGAATGATGACTCACCCTGAGGGAGGTTCACACTCAGAACAGGAGTGTCCACAGAGCCGGTTCAAGCTAAGGGGCTGTGAATCAGGACTGTTCTGAGGACTCAACACTCTGGGAGAGACTCAAGGATGCACTGGCACAGTAGTAAAGAAACTGCTTGCGAATGAAGGCGATGCAAGAGACACAGCTTCAATCTCTGGGGCAGGAAGATCCCCTGGCGTAAGAAACGGCAACCCACTCCAGTATTGCCTGGAAAATCACATGGACAGAGAGCCTGGCAGGCTATAGTCCACAGGGTCTCAAAGAGTCAGACGCAACTGAGCCAGCACAACCTCCTCTTACAGGAGGTAAGGAAGGCAAGTGCTGCAGAAGGCAGGTGAAGGGGCCACTCAGACTAAACCCTATCCCTCCCCCTGCAGGAGACAGAAAACCTCTTCCCTCAGGTCCCATCAGCTCTGCTTTCCCTGCTTCTCTGCACCCCCTCCAAACTGGCTTTTCTGCTTTGCCCCTTCTCATTCAATCCACTCTCCTCTCCGTACAGCAGACAATGGTGATCCTGTTAAGTCCCCAGTCAGATCGTGTGTCACTCCTAAGCTCAAAATCCTTCAGAGGCTTCCATCTGGATCCAAATAAAAGTATTCTCCCTCTCCTTCCCCATCTCTCTCTCTCTCTGTTTCACATACACACCCAGTTCCTCCCCTTCCCTCATGTCCTCCCAGACATACTTCTCCCAGCTGTCCCTGGCTGTTCCTAGCAGCTCCCTCCCCACAACCTTCCACACTTACTATTCACTCTGCCCAGAATGTTCTTTCTCTCCTTATCTATAGGGACTACCATGTTATTCAATTCCACAAAACCCTTGTTCATGGACCCACTTGCCTCTATTGCTTTTTTTTAAGATACAGGATTGCTGAATGAGGAAAGCTCTCTGTTATTAACTAAAAAAGAAGAAACTCTTTAAGCCATCAGGTCATTATTTACAAGATGAAACTGGACAAGCACAGCACATTTCTAGCTTCAGTGTTAAAATTTTCAGTGCTATCTTACATGAAATAACATGAAGACATAGAAGGAATACAGTTTTGTTTGAAATGAGGGACTCCCCAAACCTGCCTGATTCCTTCTTATACTTTGACTTCTTGACCTGAAAAGAGGTCTCCAAGACCCATCTTGGACCATCCAAGTGAGCCTAGCATTGAGCTAGATGACCACGGGCTCCCTTCTAGTCCAGTCAGACTTCACATGACTTTTTTCCTAGACTCTCATTGCTTTAAGAGTTTTTGAGAGTTGAGCCTGTCACACATCTCCATTTCACCTTCAGTTCAGTTCAGCTCAGTCGCTCAGTCGTGTCTGACTCTTTGCGACCCCATGAATCGCAGCACACCAGGCCTCCCTGTCCATCACCAACTCCCAGAGTTCACTCAAACTCATGTCCATCGAGTTGGTGATGCCATCCAGCCATCTCATCCTCTGTCGTCCCCTTCTCCTCCTGCCCCCAGTCCCTCCCAGCATCAGAGTCTTTTCCAATGAGTCAACTCTTCGCATGAGGCGGCCAAAGTACTGAAGTTTCAGCTTTCGCATCAGTCCTTCCAATGAGCACCCAGGACTGATCTCCTTTAGGATGGACTGGTTGGATCTCCTAGAAGGGTATAGGTGAAAGTCACTGATACTTGTTTTATGTACTAGTAAGATACTGAGTGGCAGTATAATTTAAAAGAAAAGTTAGGTTCCCTAGAAGTCACGAACCCCAGCATCATGCCCTTAAATGCTCAAATGACCTGAAAAATGAAAGGTCTCCAGACCTCTGAGTTCTCATCTTCAAATGAGAAGACATATCAGTCGCTGTTTCCTGAAGTATGAAGTATGGTGTTTACACCACTGTGGAAATTAAGCAAAAGGTAGAACAAAGTTAAGTGCTTTTGTATTATGTATATATCTACCAAGCATGGTAATATTTAAATAGCCTTGCAACTCTATGTTATCTTAGCTATCATTGCTACATGAAGGCTAAAGTAGGTCACACACATACAAGCAAGACCCAGCGCTAGTACATGAAGTCAAAGCATCACAGGAACCATCCCTTCCACCCAAACTGTCTAGAACTATTGACACCAATGAAATGGATACATAGTGTGGATCCTCATGTACCAAATTCCCATGAGCTTTGCTGAAAAGACCTTAGCAGTACATCAAAGCATCGTTCTTGATGAAATGTGAATAGGTTAAAAATATATATATTAATGTGTTAAGTGACTGACTGCAGTTTGAAAAATCCTGCACGTGATTTCTCGGTTTCTTCCACTTCTAGCTTTGACATATCACACGCTTATACAAAGGCCAGCATGCTCTCTGCATGTCAGTCTTAATATATAATGTGTATTATATATGTGCCTCATTAAGGACAAACTTTCTAGTTCCAGATGGGAAATCTGGAGCAGGCTCTTTTTTCTCTAAATGAATGGGCCTTTACTCCAAGAACACAGACTTACATGTATGTCCCCAAACACACACATACACAAAAGTCAAGTCACTTTCTGCCCCTCTGCTCTCAGTTTAGGCCCTGAAGGTATTGCTTACAACCCAACACTTGACCTGCAAGGAAGATTCTCATCCACCTGACATCCCAAGCAACCTCCTTTTCCTGTTCTATTTCTGCAAAGGGAAAGAACTACCAGTGTGATGTAGAGACTGGCTGCAAAGTTGAGAACAGGCCTCAAAGAGGTAAGGCTGAAGATGACCCTACAGAACAGATGGGATGTGGACAGTGAGCATGGAAGCTGGGGAAAATTACAACTGGGCAAGGAAGGAGTGGGCCCTATATGTGGTGGACAGACCTGGAACATAGGGTTTGGCTGGGAAGTAGAGAAAGAGCATGCTAGAGGGCAGGTTTGAGGGGTGGGTAAGAGAGATCTCGATAGCTAGCTAAAGCGTGTAAGCTCCACCCTGTGGCACTCACTCCAAAACATTTTCCAAAGCAAAAAGATTTCACTGTGAGGAAAGATGTAAGTGCTGCTTTAAGAGTTTAACTGAACCAGAATGACTTGGGGACCAAGATTCTTGTTCTATCCTCCTCGGGGAAAAACCGCAACAGAAAATGGCACATTAGTCTGCTTGGGCTGCCATAATAGAATATGACAGGCTGGATGCTTAAACAATAGAAATTTACTTTACAGCAATTCTGGAATTCTGCAGTCTAAACTCAAGGTGCCAGTAGAGATGGTTTCTCCTGAGGCCTCTCTTCCTGGCTTGCAGACAGCTGCCTTCTCACTGTATCTTTACATGGTTTTCCTTGGTGTGTGCATGGACACAGAGAGGGTACTGATGTTTCCTCACCTTATAAGGACACCAGTCCTATCTGCTTAAGGCCTCACCATTACGACTTTATTTAACCTTAATTACCTCCTTAAAGATCTGTTTCCTAATATAGACACTTTGGAAGTGAGGGCTTTAACATATGAATGGGGGGTGCGGAGGGAGGCTCCAAGATGATACCATTAATTTCAAACAATTCAGTTCACAGTAAATGATATGAACTTGGACCAAAATAGTCACAATGGAAATTCAATAGGAAAAGAGAGATATTGGAAGGACAAATAGAAGATATTTGTGAAGTGTAAAAAGGGATGCTTGGGGCTAGTGCACTGGGACGACCCAGACCGATGGTATGGAGAGGGAGGAGGGGGGAGGGTTCAGGATGGGGAACACATGTATACCTGTGGTGGATTCATTTTGATATTTGGCAAAACTAATACAATTATGTAAAGTTTAAAAAGAAAGTTTAAAAAAAATTTTTAAAAAGCTAAAAATAAATTAATTAATTAAAAAAAAAAAAGGGGGACTCAGACAACCCAACATGGCTGGTGGGAGATGCCACCCAGTACAGAGTCCCCTCGGAGGGTTGATATGCCATTGTCCTCTCCATCACTCTCCCCTGCACGGTGACTCAGGCACTTTCCAATGCAAAAGCACCCTGTCTTTATCAAATGAGAATTGTTAGGTTCAAGTATAAAGAGTTTTTAGGGTGGTGCAACAGACTATAACTAAGGAAAATAGGATGATAGTAAATGAAGAGGATGTAGACTTCAGCAAAAAAAGACCATAATATTGAGCTCTGTGAGACAGGATAATATTCAGCTTCCCAAAGGAAGTAAGAGCTGACACATTCATTCAGCGGCCCAAAGCTAGTTTCAAAATCGTACTTATGTGAGTTCAGCAAACCACTCTCAGAAGACAGGAAACCTTTTCCTCTCTTTTCACCTAACACCCAAGGTGCTTAAGTCCAGCGTCACTGGCCAGACCATCACAACATCCCATCTGATCAGTAGTTGTGCAAGCTCTTAATCATTTTCATTAAAAGCTGTTCAGTCAAAAATCTGAGCATTGTTCACAAACTGGCTTAGATTACATTCCCCAGAAGCAGACTGGAAGATGAGGATTTGTGCATACACAGTTCATTATATACATGCTTCCAGAAACTGGTAAGGAGAGGAGGGGAGCAGGGTGGAGATGGGAGGAAGCCACACAAAGATGTATGTACAGCAGCTCCTACAGAGGGCAGCTTTGCCTGGGTCCCTTGGGCCACTCTAAGCACTTCGAAGTGCAAGTCGTACCTCAGAGCCGAGGCCAAGGGACTAGGCTCTCCTACTCCCCCATCATCGGTTAAGGGCTGCACCAGAGTGATTTCCAGGCACCACAGGCAGTCTCCAAGCACTTCAGTCTCTCTGAGTGTTTGGACAAATTACAGTAGCCCAAGTGCAGTTTTCCTAAAAAGAGTCCCAGGTAACTACAGTGGCAATGAAAGCACATCAAAGCCAGTGGGAACATAACAACTGTAAAAAAAAATTCAAGGGGATCTGACCAAGCACACACACCCTAATTTCACAATTCTACTAAAATATAGGAGAAGGAAAAGTCATGGATACGCACAAAGATTTAACCGAGTGTCTGTCACCATGCTATTTAAAATGGGTGTGTCACCAAGGATGCTTTTGGTTTCAAGTAACAGGAACCCCAACTCAAACTAGGCTCAGTAAGACAGGGAGTCGGCAGGTTCACCTACTGAAAGGTTCAGAAGTAGTCTAAGTTTACACCATGATTCTACGTAGGCTCTGCTTCATTTTCTGCCAGTTCTCCCACCTCTGCCTTCCTCTAAGCGCAGACTTAACTTGCCTTACATATGCCTTTTAAAAAAAAGGGGGGGAGTGTTCTCAGGTGGCACAGTGGTAAAGAATACTCCTGCCAATGCAGGAAATGCAAGAGACTCAAGTTCTATCCTGGGTTGGGAAGATCCCCTGGAGGAGGAAATGGCAGTCTACTCCAGTATTCTTGCCTGGAAAATTTCATGGACAGAGGAGCCTGGTGGGCTACAGTCTATGGGGTTGCAAAGAGTGGAGCACAACTGATCAACTGAGCACACACGCAGCTGTTATGGGGGAGAGAGGTTTTTTACTCCTCTGTTCCAGGCATGGACACATAGAACGTAGTACCAAGCTTCATTCCAATGAAATTAACTTAGGTTCCTCGCATGCTCCTGAACCAATCACTATGGCAATGGTCACGGGGCCACCTTGAGTTAGTTTAGACCAAGCAGGGCTGATTTAGGGCACAGAGGGAGAAGGGAAATGCTACCTTGACTTCATACTTGATAAACAATGGACATGATGGAAATTCTAAATAGCCATTAAAGCCAGGCAAACCGAAAGTGTTAAAGTGTTAGTTGCTCAGCTGTGCCCAGCTCTGCGACCCCATGGGCTGTAGCCTGCTAGGCTCCTCTGTCTATGAAATTCTCCAGGCAAAAATATTGGAGTGGGTAGCCATTCCCTTCTCTAGAGAATCTTCCTGACCCAGGGATCAAACCCGGCTCTTTCACATCACAGGCAGATTATTTATCGTCTGAGCCACCAGGGCAAACTGAAGATAACCTAAATATCTATAAATTGGGCATTGGTTTTACAATTTATCTTCATTTCAGTGGAAAACCACCCATCCATTTAAAACATGTAACAAAACAAAAAGAAGTTAAAAATGTGTTTTATATAGAAAGAGGGTTATAAAGCTCTGGGAAAGACATACATCCATTCATTAACAGCCATTATCTCTATGTGGCAGCATTTTGTTTGTTTATTTTTAATATTTTCATGTTAAATTTTTATTTATCTTCTATTCATATTTCCAAAAGTTTTATAATAAAATGTTTTACTTTGTGAAGAGAAAAATATCCATCCTACCACCTTCCTGCTTTTTAAAGGGCTGTATGTTGCTCATCTCATTTGCTTTTCCCATTAACCTTCCTAATAGATAATCCAGCATTGATCCTTTTTTTTAATGAAAGAAATAGGTGCAGCAAAATTAAAGGACGTGCACAAGTTCTTACAGTTAAGGTATTACAGGAGTTGATATTAAAATTAAGGGATCTTGGTTTCTATAGCAATTCTGTCTCAATTCTCCATATTCAATGATGCATTTCTCCAAGCTGATAAGGAGGAATATTCACACTCTTGACACCCTTGCCCCAAAGAAAATCAGCACCGACAAAGGGACTTCTCCACTTGGAGCTCAATATTCCAAAGAAATGCCAGTCCCTCTGTTTTCCTCCCAAAAGTAGTCTAATGGATAACCCTGCTGAACGGGACTGTTAGGGACACACAGTGAATGAGGTTCTCCTAGCAGTGTCCATTAGTCAGCAGTGCATGGCGAACTGTGGGGGCTGATCCTGCTGGACAGTAAGCCTGACCCCACTTCCACAGGCTATTTCATATTTCCTTTTGTAACGGTCAGTGCCAATGTGATGGAGGATGACCCAACTGCTGGAGAGCAGCAACTCCTCTCAGCTCACAGGCCCAAAGACGGGCTGGGTTGTCTTTCCAACCTGTCTATCAATAGTGGTGCCGAACCCTGCTCTGGGAAAATACTACTAAGGGAAAGATCAAACTAGCAGACTCGTGTCCTCAGTGAACCACGTTATGTGGGATTTAGATAAATAACTGTCACACCCACACCCTCATTACCAGCACCAAAACTCTGAAAACCACTACAAACTATCCTGTTTTATCCTTCATGTATTGTCTATGAAACATCAACTTAATTCTGAATTTGGACCATCATTTTAGACTAGCTAGGCCTTTCGGAATCCTAAATTCTGAGGACTAATGAAAAACATAAGATCTTTTTAAAGCCTAATGTAAAACTTCAAACTCTGTGGCTTCAACATCAGCTGACTTCCCAAAGGACATTTCCCTGGTATATAGCTGCACTGTGTACTATGATATTTTCTTTATTTATGGCTACATCCAGGGAAGACTACACCTCTGCTTCTTTTACCTTTGGGTCCTGTGACTAGTTCTGGCCAACTTGTTCTAAGGACAGTGATATATGTCATTAATGGGCCAAAGCACTTGACAGCGAGACCCTCGACCTACATCATCAACCATGGAAGAATGTGTGGACATGGAGGGGCCACGAGATCGAAGCAGCCTTTACCACTGAGCTAACCCTTGGAAGAGTCTCCCAGAGCCAATGTTAGGTGAATGAAAAATAAAAGCATATTTTAAAGATACTTAAATCCTATGTTTATTGTTACAATAACACAACTAGCACTTGGCTGATACATATCCCACTATTGGGTCAGACACAGGGCTGGGCCCATCACATGATTATCTCACTCTTCAAAGCAAACTGGTAAGATGGATTCTATTATGATTCCACTTCACTGATGGAGAAACGGAAAAGTTAAGTAACTGACTGAAGATTACACAGCAACTAAGTGACAAAAGTGGATTAGACTCCAAAACGTATTTACAACCACCACATTGCTAAAGGAGCCAAAGCTGAGCTCAGAAGAGTGAGCTGAGTCAAAAGGAGAGAAGGCAACAAGAGAGCCTTAACGGCCAGAATTGAGAATGGAATTTGAGGATTAAAAGAAAAGACGCTACCTTAGAAAAAGACCTAAGGCATCAACTCCAAAATAACATTTGGCAATGTAAGTACATCAGAATTGTCATGGGTTAACAGCCCCAGGTGGTGCTAGTGGTAAAGAACCTGCCTGCCAATGCAGGAGACATAAGAGACCCAGATTTGATCCCTGGGTGGGGAAAATCCCCTGGAAAGGAAATGGCAACCCGCTCCAGTATTCTCGCCTGGAGAATTCCATGGACAGGGGGGCTTGGCAGTCCATAGCATTAGAAAGAGTCGGACACGACTGAGGCGACTTAGCATGCACGCAAAAATCACAAATATAAACAGTTAACTGAATTACACGTGTATAAATAGAGCATATCACAATCAAGATGAGTACAGAGGAGTTTCACCTATTTTAAATGCTGAGAACAACGGCCTGTTTTCCTATCAGGTGGAATACTGAGCCATTTTTCCTCAAAAACCACTTTACTTCCAGTGACTACTCAGATGCCAGTCTTTATATAAACCCAAGAAAGAATTTAGGAAAATAAATTCTATTAACCACTCATTTGTTTAGAATATCATCAGACTTGGCATTCCACTGGACAGTAAACCAAAGAACCCAAAGCAGTATCACTGAACCAGATAACTGTGGTATGCCTTAGATACAGACACATACACTGCCACTTTTAAGAAACTTCAAGATGTGATTATAAATAGACATCTCCAGAAGTTAGTAAAAAAAAAAAAAAAAATCTAAATTAAAAACTTCAAGCAATAAACATGAAAGATGATTCTTCAGTAAATTAAAATTCATTTTTAACGATGTTGGAAAACATCTACTTATTTATATGCACATTTGTGCGTATAAGATTTTATTACACTTTAAGAAAAGCCAATTGGAAGAATCAACATAAATGCACCATGTCTTAATATTCCCAAAGTTTAACTCCACCTAAATACTGACAATGAAGATGCTAATTTTAACTCAACCCATAACTATAGGTTTGCTTTAGAATCTGTGGAACTGTTTAAATTTCTTGTCTGGAAATCGTCAGAATTCACCTGCCTTCCCCTCCTACATTTAGTTTCTGGTTTCAATTTCCATCCTTTTCTGCCCTGTATTCTTCATGTTTTTCTTTCAGTTAGACTCTGGGTTAAGTATCAGTGAAGGACAGAGATCCCCCCACCTCCCACTGTATTTATGTTCTTCATTGAGCTGTGCCTATAAACTCTTTTTAAAAATATCCAAGGAATAAACAAAAACTGAAAGTAGGTTGTCACCCATGAGACCTACTCATAAGGCCATGTCCACTGAACACCAGGGCCCTGAAATGATCACAAACTTCATGTTTCACATATTGTTGCCTTTATTAAGCAACTGAAACCCCCTCCCACCACACCACCCCCAAAAAATGATGTTTCAGAGTAAGAAGAAATCCAGTATTAGGACATACAGGAAAGAACACTACCCTTGGTGCCACTGTCCCAACCCTACCCCACACCCAATTGCCAGTCCAGTTTGACTTCTCAGGGATCCCAACACACAGCATGCCAGCACTTATTCTCACCCTTTGGTAAATGCCCTTTCCCAGTTCTTTTTCCTAACAGATCCTTATCTATTCTTCAAAGCCCAATTCAAGTGTCACCTCCACCATGAAGCTCCCCTGCAAGTTCAACTCAATGGGATCTTTTCTAAATTTCCATTGTTCCAAACTTCTTTCACCATACACTCAGGATGGGGTTGTTTTTGTCAACATTTCCAAGTGATTAGTCCTGTCCCCCACTTAGACAGTGGCCTTCACACATCATTTTTATTCCCCAAAGTATCTAGCATGATACTGATCACATAGCAGAGGCTTAGTTTCACTGTGTTGTTTAGATAACGATGTATAATAATGAAATATTGAAAATGGGATGGCAAAAAGTCAAACTTAAGGATTACAATCCAGTTTCCTCAATATAAGCAAACATCAGTCTTAATTGTGGCAAACCCAACCCCAACGACCTAATTCATCATTTAAGAACACATAAATAATTCATTTTTAAACATCCTTAGCTTCTAGGAGGGAACAAAAGGTTACAGCCTTGAGCTTTGACAATAACCCTCTAACACATTCTGTAGAACAATGTGACCTGCAAAAGGCAGCTCAAGAATCATGCCGAGAATGAATTTCATTATGGCAAGACTAGATGGAAGGCCAGGGCTCCACTGTTGTAGTCATATTGATTTTCTGGAAAACTTGGTTTCACTAGTACTCGCCTTTGTCCATTAAGCCCCAACCACTGCTGAGCATGTCAGACAAAAATTCTGAGAACCCAACATTAATGTGCTTTCATGTGAAATTTTGAAATTCAATTTAGTTATGTTATAGAACAGGAATCACTGAAAACAAGCTGACTCTCCAACAACAGAGGAACAGATGAGTTAAAACTAGCGTACACTGCTGACGTCTCCCTTCCTGCTTTGTGTGGCGGCCGCGCTGCTTGGGCAGAACCTCCCCACGCCCAACACAAGCAGGTCCAAATCATCTCATCCTCCCCACCCTAAGCTACAGTGATTCTATCAGTTGTGGGCAAAAAGCCAGCTCAGCAGTTGGTGGCATTCCCTGGCTACAATGACTGGTTTCTTCCCTGGTGGCTCAGATGGTAAGGAATCTGCCTGCAACATGGGAGACCAAGGTTCAATCCCTGAGTCGGGAAGATCCCCTGGAGAAGGGACCAACTACCCACTCCAGTATTCTTGCCTGCAGAACTCCTTGGACAGAGGAGCCTGGCAGGCTACAGTCCATGGGGACGCAGAGTCAGACACAACTGAGTGTGACTAACACACACACTGGTTTCTTCTAGTCCAATCAAAGTGAACATACAGCTTTCATTCAACAGTCAGGAGATCTGTCTGGAAAATTCAGTGCTGTGGACTGAGTTATATCCGCCACCCCCAAATTCATATACTGAAATCCTGACCCCCAACTTTTGATTGTATTTGAGGATATGGCCTTCAGGAGTATGAGGTCATGAGGGTAGAATGCTCATGATAGGATTAGTGTCCTTATAAGAACAGACACCAAAGAGCTTGCTTCCTCTCTGTCTCCACCCCCAGGCAGTACGAAAAGACCATGTGAGGACAGAGAGAAGGCAGGAATGTGTACCCAAGGAGAGAGACTTCACCAGATACTGGCCCTGCTGGCACCTTGATCTTGGACTTGCAGTCTCTAGGATGGTGAGAAATAATTTCCTGTGGTTGTGGTATTTGGTTCTGGCAGCTCAAGCTGACCAAGACATCCAGTATGTAGGTGTGGATCCTGAAGTAGGAGGGACTTTTTATAGCCCCTGAAGAAAGCCAGCCTGAGGTTGGAGCCTTTTGAAGAAGAGCACACCTCTAGACAAAGAAACGGAAACAACGTCCTGAGGACATCATTCCTAATCCCACCTGAAGTTTGGGCTTCTTTCATTCAGTAATAAAAGTCTCGTAACATGCACAAATTATTTAGGCACAAGAATAAGGTTTAAGAAAGAATAAGGAGGGATTTCCTCGGTGGCCTGGTGGTTAAGACTTTGCCTTCCAACGCAGGAGGTGCAATCCCTGGTCAGGGAGCTAAGATCCCACATGCTTCACAAACATAAAACATAACATAAAACATATGTTTCCAAAACATAAAACAACACAAATATTATAACAAATTCAATAAAGACTCTAAAAATGGTCCACATCAAAAAAAATCTTTAAAAAAAGAGAAACAGAAACATGAAAACATTGAATTTTCAGGGTAGGAAATTGGCAGCTTCTCTTTTATTTCAAATCAGTTCACCTTCATTATGAGCTTACAAAGGTCAGGTATATGCACTGCCTCATTTAATTCCCATTTTACAAGGAGGTAACTGTAAATGCAATTTTAATGTTTGTTCCATAAATTAAAACTTGCACATTAATAATTGAACTGTTAAAAAGATTACTTTATGTGCTCCTGGAAACCATTCTCCTATAGAATAGTAACAGTACAGAGGTCGGTTGACACAGAAGAATCACTCTACATAATACATTAAGGGCAGATGGACAATCTCTTACCCAAACAAGTTTACTAAGGAAAGGTAGTGCCAGTTGAACCTCACATAAATATCTTTTAATCCCGCCCTCTATTACAGTGATACCAATATGGTTCATAGATAAGATGACCACAAAACCAGGGACATGGTAAGGATTCAATAAATATTTGTTGACTTTTATAAACAACCATTTGGGTAATCCTCTGTAATGTATTTCATTCCGTTAATAGCGTTTATTCAAATGCTTCTGTTGAGATATAGCATTTTTATACTAGTATGTTCAAACTAGAACTCAGAACTGTTGTTGCTGTTAAGTCTCTAAGTCATGTCCAACTCTTTTTTCGACTCCCTGCACTGTAGCCTGCCAGGCTCCTCTGTCCATGGGATTTCCCAGGTAAGAATCTTGGAGTGGATTGTCATTCCCTTCTCCAGGGGATCTTCCCAATCCAGGTATTGAACTCATGTCTCCTACATTGGCAGGCGGGTTCTTTACTGCTGATCCATCAGGGAAGCCCCAGAACAAAGAATGACACTCACTTGAATCCTCATCGAACTGGCATCTCGTTACTCTATCTGGAAGTCCTTGATATTTTAAATGTGCTGTGTTTCATAGCTTCAGTATGCCTCTCCAGACCCATGCTCTACCCTGTGATCTTTACTGACAAGCTTCCAGGTGGGTTTGGCCAATGGAGAGAACATTGTAGACAAGAGAATGAGGTTGGAACACTTATCCCTCTGACTTCCCTCTACAGGGCCACCACAGGCTCTCTCCTGTCATTCACCACTTCTATACAGCTTGCCCCATCTCCAGAATATAGCAGTTGAAACCTCCACTGTGGGTAGTGCTAACAGAACCCAAAAAAAAACCCACTGTTTACAACCCCAGCATATGGCACAACTGCCTGTGATTCTGTTCCACACATAAAACTTTATCAAACTCACTACAAACTATCCAATTAGGGTATTACATTTGATTTCTTCAGGATTCTCACTGATACACAGTGTACAAGTGACTTTGTAATACAACTTGAAATCACAAAGACAAATTATGCAGATGCGGGAGATATGCCTCATATGTTGACTTAGTGGCAGAGTATTAAATCTTCCAGCAGAAATACCTCAAATTTTTTCAAGTCTCCACAGAAACCAAGGAGGGGGGAAAAACTTTAAGCCACCACTCAGTTTTATAAAAGCCATTTTGACTTCTTTTCTCTCCTCTACCATTCTTGGGATTCTAAGTTTCAGCCCTCCCCAAATGTGAAAATAAGTGGGAAGAAGAGTATCACTGTAATTTACACCTGACTTTGTAGGTCCAAGTATGGAGGAATCTGGGGAAAGCCACAGCTTGGGAAGAGAAGGAAAGTGGGAACTTGAAAAGAAAGGGAAGTATGGGGGCATGGGGTATGAAAATTAGAAAGTGTGTCCATGATAAAACACCAACACCAGCTGAATGAACTTCCATAGGCAGATGCCATGATACAAAACCATTGTGGATGGCTATACAGCTTTCCCACCACAGAAATGCAAGAAGCACCATATACTGTGTTACTCAATGGAAAGGCCATACAATCAGCAGACCTGCTGAATCTCGAACTCAGATCCCATGTTCCCACATGGTTCAGTTCAGCTCAGTCGCTCAGTCGTGTCTGACTCTTTGCGACCCCATGAATCGCAGCACGCCAGGCCTCCCTGTCCATCACCGTCTCCCGGAGTTCACTCAGACTCACGTCCATCGAGTCAGTGATGCCATCCAGCCATCTCATCCTCTGTCGTCCCCTTCTCCTCCTGCCCCCAATCCCTCCCAGCATCAGAGTCTTTGCCAATGAGTCAACTCTTCACATGAGGTGGCCAAAGTACTGGAGTTTCAGCTTTAGCATCATTCCTTCCAAAGAAATCCCAGGGCTGATCTCCTTCAGAATGGACTGACTGGATCTCCTTGCAGTCCAAGGGACTCGCAAGAGTCTTCTCCAACACCACAGTTCAAAAGCATCATGGTACTTTGGTGTGATTAGCTAGACCAGATGCCATGGCCTACTTTTTAATGTCAAGCTTCTATCACTTGGATTCTATCATCATGAATATGGGGAACAGACAAACCTTAGGGAGGTTCTGTGAGTGTACAAACTCAGCTTACTTTCAATCATCAAAACATTCATGAGATTCTTTATTGTGAGTAATTAACAGGGAAAGGGGGCTACTCTAGGATGGGCCAGCAACGTACCATCAAAATAACTTAAGGTATGCGTACATACCTTATGTATAATCTGAATTGTCTGTTATCATAAAAGCCTGGAACTCCAGCTGCTGTTGAAAAAATTTCTAAGATCAGGTAACACTGGGTTCACATTCCCAAAAAGCCACCATCACTTGGCCTGAGTAACAGGCATGCCCTTAAATCAGGCCTTACGCCATCTGCCTTAGCAACTTACATTAAATCCTGGCTTCTGGAACCATCTGAGTGCAGCAAGCCTGAAAACTCAGGAAAGGAGTTCCTGACTTTCCCTTCTCTGGGCAGAAACAAAATGCTCATTGTCACCAGCAACCTATACGGATCACTCTAATGAAGAGTAAGAAATACTTGATCGTAAGAAGTGACATGAGCTTTACCATCATTGATCAACAAACAGAAATTTCCCCAGATTACAGAAAGACTTCCGTATGTTAAGTTCCACACTCTTTCCATCTAGAACCCTTTATGAGAACTCTCTAACTTTCCAATACATGCTCTTTTAGGTTTTACTCTGCACTGGGTCTCTGGCTACCCCACCCACTCCTCCACTCCACCTCAATCCCATTCTGGTAAGATGGTGAGAGCATGTGCCCTCACCCACAGTTTGGCCCCTCTGCCTCTGGAGGTCCAGGTTTGCCACACATTCGCCTTTCTCTGGAGCTTTACATCATACTCCACCACATCTCTGTGAGAACAGAGAAGGAAAATATAAGAGCTTTTCATGAAACAAATGGTGAGTCCCTCACTCCTTTTTAAATTCTGTTAGTAGTACCAACATGACCATGATGAACAGAAAGAAGTGCAGCCCTGATGAAGCCTCTGCTAACTTCTCAGTCCCACAGCCTGTGAAGGCAGAGACAAAGTTTTCTGCCCTGAACAAGGCCACCCCTCCACACCTGATGCACCTAGAACAGTTGTCATTTATCCACCACATCAGACTGCTGTGGGAAGAGCCATATGCCTCTTTAGAGCTGGGACACTGGCGGCCTCCCAAGTCACCTCTGAAAAGTCCTCTAAACATTGCAGTTTTCAGGGTGGCTGACACTTCTAAGGTTTTAAGGATTAAAGGGTGAATGCTAACTTGGAAGCCATAGGATTCAATAAGCCTGAAATGGCATAAGATGAAATAGCAAGGAAAACACATAGGACCTCATAACAACACCTTTGTCACTCAGCTGGACAAGGAGGTGGCATGTGGTCTGCACAGAAGGGTCCTGGCAGATATCCTAGTTTAGTAGGGGTACAACAGGCAAGGATTCCAAAAATAACATAATTGAATTAGGTCTTCATTACAATTGCACTCATCTCACATGCTAGTAAAGTAATGCTCAAAATTCTCCAAGCCAGGCTTCAACAATACGTGAACTGTGAAATTCCAGATGTTCAAGCTGGTTTTAGAAAAAGCAGAGGAACCAGAGATCAAATTGCCAACATCCACAGGATCATCAGAAAAGCAAGAGAGTTCCAGAAAAACATCTATTTCTGCTTTATTGACTATGTCAAAGCCTTTGACTGTGTGAATCACAATAAACTGGAAAATTCTGAAAGAGATGGGAATATCAGACCACCTGACCTGCCTCTTGAGAAATCTGTATGCAGGTCAGGAAGCAACAGTTAGAACTGGACATGGAACAACAGACTGGTTCCAAATAGGAAAAGCAGTATGTCAAGACTGTGTATTGTCACCCTGCTTATTTAACTTATATGCAGAGTACATCATGAGAAACGCTGGGCTGGAAGAAGCACAAGCTGGAATCAAGATTGCTGGAAGAAATATCAATAACTTCAGATCACACCACCCTTATGGCAGAAAGTGAAGAAGAACTAAAGAGCCTCTTGATGAAAGTGAAAGAGGAGAGTGAAAAAGTTGGCTTAAAGCTCAACATTCAGAAAACTAAGATCATGGCATCCTGTCCCATCACTTCATGGCAAATAGATGGGGAAACAATGGAAACAGTGAGAGACTTTATTTTTCTGGGCTCCAAAATCACTGCAGATGGTGACCTCAGCCATGAAATTAAAAGATGCTTTCTCCTTGGAAAAAAAGCTACAACCAGCCTAGACAGCGTATTAAAAAGCAGAGACATTACTTGGTCAACAAAGCTTCGTCTAGTCAAGCCTATGGTTTTTCCAGTAGTCATGTATGGATGTGAGAGTTGGACTGTGAAGAAAGCTGAGCACTGAAGAATTGATGCTTTTGAACTGTGATGTTGGAGAAGACTCTTGAGAGTCCCTTGGACTGCAAGGAGATCCAACCAGTCCATTCTAAAGGAAATCAGTCCTGAATATTCATTGGAAGGACTGTTGTTGAAGCTGAAACTCAATACTTTGGCCATCTGATGTGAAGAGCTGACTCATTTGAAAAGACCTTGATGCTGGGAAAGCTTGAAGGCGGAAGGAGAAGGGGACTACAGGATGAGATGGTTGGATGACATCACCAACACAATGGACATGAGTTTGAGTAAGGTCTGGGAGTTGGTGGTGGATAAGGAGGCCTGGCATGCTGCAGTCCATGGGGTCACAAAGAGTTGAACATGACTGAGTGACTGAACTGAACATGACAGAGTATTGTTCTTTATGCAAAAGATAATTACCAAGTTTTACTTCAATAACAAGTATGCTTTTTTTTTTAATTTCCTTCTCATTAGAGTCTTTGTCTACATGAGGTCTAGCGCTCATCGTGGGCTTGTTCGGACCCAACTAGGATCTCCTGTGACTAGAAAGAAAAGTTAAGTGTGGGCCCTAACAAATCAGAGGGAAATGTGTTAACTGGACACCACTTTCAAAGGGTCATTCCAAAGATAAATATATTTTTGTTCACAAGGTTTTTTCAGCTCTCAATAAAAAAGATGTGCTATTCATCTGGTCCTATTAATAACTTCTTTGATTTTCATTTGTGCTCATACCGACACTAGCAGCTATGTAGCCTGCTTCATTCATTCATGCGTGCACTTTAAATTTACACAGGAAAGTAAACACTGTGCCCTCTTACTTTTTTCAAAGTCTACATTTAAACAGAAGATGGGGTGTGGCAAGGACAAACAAAGCCTTTTTCATCCTAGTTCAAATCTAAGTCTATAACTCCTTGTAATTCGTTTTTTTTTTTCCAGGAAAATAAGGTACAACATGGTGACTATAGTTAATACTGTGTTATATACTTCAAATGTGCTAAAGAGTAAATTTTACGTGTTCTCATCACAAAAAGGGTAACTATGGGAGGTGACAGATGTTACCTGTTAGCTTGATTGTGGTAATCATTTCACAATGCATACATATATCCAATTATCATGTTACACACCTTAAAAACAAATATCATGTATTAATCCATATATGGAATCTAGAAAAATGGTACAGATGAACCTATTTGCAGGGCAGAAATAGAGACACAGACATAGAGAAAGGACTTGTGGACACAGGAGGGGAAGGAGAGGGTGGGATGAACTGAGAGAGGAAGGATTGACATATACACATTACCACGTGCAGAACAGCTAGCTGGTGGGAACCTGCTGCATAGCACAGGGAGCTCAACTTGGTGCTTTCCGATGACCTATTAATAGAGGGGCGGGATGGGTTGAGGGAGCCAGGAGGGAGGCTCAAGGGGGAGAAGATACATGTATGCTTATAGCTGATTCATGTTGTTGTACAGCAGAAACTAACAATGCTGTAAAGCAATTATACCCCAATTAAAAAATGTTATACACCTTAAATATATACGATTTTTATTTGCCATTTCTATCTCCATAAAGCTAGGGGAAAATGGCAAACTACTCCAGTATTCTTGCATGCGAAATCCCAAGGACAGAGGAGCCTAGTGGGCTACAGTCCATGGGGTTGCAAAAGAGTCGGACACAACTTAGCGACTAAACAACAAAAGTTAGGGGAACGGGGGGAGGCAAATGTTCCACAAGTAGCTTGCCCTGTCCTAGAGGTACCATCAATTCCTGGTACCTATCTCTCAAGCCCATTGCCCACTAAAAGAACACTAGCAAGTCCAGATCCAAGTTTTAAATTAGCCAGCCCTCTCAACTCCTGAAAGATAGGAAAGGAAAAGCTAAGGAAGGTGAGAGGCTACAGGGGTAACAACAGTGCTAAAGCTGAGACACAAGCCAACAAATGTAAGGAAGGCCGCCGCAGAATCTTAAAGCAGGCCTGTTGTGTTTCGCTCCTGCAGCAGCACATCTGGCCTTCCATCAGCAGGTCTCTGAGCAGTGGGCAACGCTATCACACCATATGTGCTGAGCGCAACAATGGGGCTGATTTATGTTAGTGAACACAAGGGTTTTTCTTGGTATTTCATCTCCTTGTTATTTCAAGAGAAATGTAAGGGCAGATTTATTCTGCCGTTACAGAGAGGCTCCTAGAGTTTGTTTGTTTAAAGTTGATAGTTTCCAGGAGGGTGAGGCAGATCTGTTTTCTATAAAAAGTTGGTGACAGCTAGGAGTTCCCTCTCTTCCTTCTCTACTAAAATGAAAGGAGATTGACTCTCTATCCCCACCCCCCTGCAAAACTCATTCTAGAATCATGGAAAAAGGACAAAGTCAAAGAATATTGTAGAGAATCATCACTCCATACTCTTAATGCTTACATGTGGCCTCTCCTGTTATTTCCTAATTCTTTCCTCTCCTTGGGGAGTAACTCTGACCAGCAGTGAATGACTTCACAAGGCTGATCAGGGAAACCCCAAGACAGTCAAATAACTAGGCGGAAATTTTGGAGATAACAGGCCAGCTCTACCACCTTCATCTCCACTGAAGAAGTCTTGTCATCGAAGTGGGTCAAAAGGAATTATTATTGCTTGTGAGATGTACAAACAACATGCCAAGGGCTATCACCACATGCCCACAGGGTTCAGTCATATCTAGTCCTTTGAGGCTGCTGCTGCTAAGTCGCTTCAGTCGTGTCTGACTCTGTGCAGCCCCATAGATGGCAGCCCACCAGGCTCCCCCGTCCCTGGGATTCTCCAGGCAAGAATACTGGAGTAGGTTGCCATTGCCTTCTCCAATGCAGGAAAGTGAAAAGTGAAAGTGAAGTCGCTCAGTCGTGTCTGACTCGCAGTGACCCCATGGACTGCAGCCTACCAGGCTCCTCCATCCATGGGATTTTGCAGGCAAGAGTGCTGGAGCGGGGTGCCATTGTCTTCTCCCAGTCCTTTGAGGCTAGGGAACCATTTATCTTGTGTGTCTCTAATTTTCTACTGCACTAGGTACCACCCCCACTTCTGAACCTGAACTTGCTGGCACCCTCAAGTCATGTGACAATTCCACAATAGCCTGAAGCAATACCTGCCCTCCCAATGCAGGTCCCTCAACTCCTCTTTCATAAGGTCTCCCACTTCCTCTCATCAACAGACACCAGGCAAGCCCAGAGGATTCTAAAGCTTAAAGAGATACAGCCTGAGGTGTAAGTAGCTGACAGCCAATCTCGTCTCTACCTCCATGTGAACTGTTGGAAACAGGAATGAATTTCTAGTTGGTAGAAAGGCAGACGATGAGACAAAAGGGGAGAGAATCATCTTGCGCCTTGTGGCGAAGAGGCACACTTTCAGGCTGACTCTCAATTTTACCAGGCTGTCCACCTCCTTACACACCCCATTCACCTCTCTCTTACTCACTTCTTTTTCCTAATAGATAAGGAAAAGACGGCGCATTGAATTAGCAGCAAAGCCAAGGGCAAGAACCTAGAGTCTGGAGGAATCTTCCTCCTTTGGCTAACAAATCTCCTTGCCTTACAATAGTAAGGTTTTCTTTCCCTCATCTACTTCATTCAAATTGAGAAGGTGACTTTGACAATCAAATTCAACCTGTCACCTGAAACAGCAAAGTAAGGTATTTGAGAACACATGCATTATAAAGCAGTAACAAGTACAGTTTTAGACTCAAGCCAACTTCAATTTGGGTCTTTGTCACAAACTACCTGCATCATTTAGGGTAGTTATGACCCCTCTAGATTTCAGTTCTCTCGTCTGTAAAATGGGGTTATTCATACCTATGTCATTAAGTGCTGAAAGGCCTGAATGAGATAAAGTCTGTGGACACTTAACAAAGTGCCTGGCATATTGTGAGTGCTAGTAGCAACTGGTTTTTGTTGGAAAGGGGGTTGTGGTTATCGACAGAACCCATTCCTACCACATCGACATCAGCTGAGAGGCTTTGTGTCTTCCGTGTCCTTGAACACAGTACCATACAGACTGCAGATGCCATCAATATCTACTGGACAGAGTAAAAAGCATGGTGTAGACAGTCAATTAAGTTATTCAACAAGTATCTGTTAGGCACTACATTCCATAGAATACCTTAAACTTTGGAGATAAAGCTGTAAAGAAGAACAGATAAACTCCCTGCCCTAGCAGAGTTTACATTCCAATGGTAAAAGGCAGATAATCAACAAGTAAACAGGCAGGTAAAAGGCAGATAATCAACTGGTGCCCTGGGATGACCCAGAGGGATGGGATGGGGAGGGAGGTGGGAGGGGAGCTAGGATGGGGAACACATGTATACCCATGGCTGATTCATGTCAATGTATGGCAAAACCACTACAATATTGTAAAGTAATTAGCCTCCAATTAAAATAAATAAATTTGAAAAAAAAACTAAACAAATGACATAATTTCCCATGATGATACAGCAACATGAACTATGAGATGTTACGGAGAATTATGGAATGAAGAATAAGTTGGAGTGAGGAGTAACTTTGTACAGGTACGTTCATGAAATCATCTTTGCAGAAATGGTAAATCTAAGCATTGAATGGTAAAGTGTTAACCACAGGAAGATCTAGAGACAGAGGGTTCTGGAAGCAAAAAGAAAGACTCAACGTCCTAGACAGCATTTAGTATTTGAACAACAGAAAAGCTGCCTGCATGGTAAAAGCATGGTGACTATGTGAGCGTGTATGATGTGGGGTGGGAGAGAGCTGAAGCAGACAGAGGTGAGGGAAAACGAGGGTAGTCTGAATTTTATTCTAATTGTGATAGGAAGTCATGCATCAGAAGTTTTCAGTATTTTCTCAGAAAAGATGCCTGCTTGGTGCATAACTATGTGATGAAGCAAATGAGGCTGTTCTGGCTCCTGTGTAATTGTTTGTTTCATGCAAATACAGCAGGCACGGCTGTCAAAGCAGGTACTTCTGTGGTTGGTACTCAGAGTGGTTGTATCCAAGGAATGAATTTCCTCAGAAGAAAAGGTAAAAATCAGGACTTGCTTTTAACTTCAGAGAAAAGAGGATTAGATCAAACTTATCAACTCATTCAATGGCAGAAGGCTCTAAAGATTTAAGGAAGTGAGGTAGGGGAATCTTGCTTTGAATCCCTTCTCAATCAGAAAGGTTATAAAATCTTACCTCTGTAAGAGACCATTTTTCTCTTTGCATTAGAGCTCAAGCATCCCATTTACTAGGATTCATATCCTAACCGCCAGGAAGTAAAATTTTATAATGATTAATCTAAACCTCCATAACTCAGAAAAACCTGGGAATGGGATTGTGCCATCCTAGTACTATATCATCCCATGTCTCATTAGGAAAACAGAAACCGCTATAGGTACTGCAAACAGAAGGAATTTAAGGTAGGAAACAAACATGTGGAAGAGGTGACAGAGAGGAAAGATAAGAGGTGAACTTAGCCAGAGGTCAGTAATTGCAAGGAGTTGCTTCCATCCTAGGATCCAAGGAACAAAAAGAAAATGTTATTCAAAGTCCATGATCTCAGGATTTCCCTAGTGGTCCAGGGGTTAAGAATCTCCTGCCAATGCGGGGAACACAGGTTCAACCCATGGTCCGAGAAGATCCCACAAGCAGCGGAGCAATTAAGCCAGTGCGCTACAACCACTGAGCCCGCAGGCTGCACTGCTGAAGCCTGCACAGCTAGAGCCCGTGCTGCACAACGAGAGAAAGCCACGGCAGTGGGAAGCCCAGGCACCGCACTAGAGAGCAGCCCACACTCGCCACAACTAGAGAAAGCCCACACACACCAACAAAGACCCAGGTATAAAGACCAAAAATAAAAATTTTAAAAATAAAACAAATACATAAACAAAACAGTCCATAATCTATGCCACCGCCAGAACATTCAATGCTGGTGTTATTGGAGCAGCCGTGGTTTCTTTGAAGAAAATCTGGAGCCTAAAGTTGTCCGCAGCAGTCTACTACTGGAGTCAGAGTCTGCAGGTGCTTTGTTGCTGGCATACCTGCCACCTTGGGCAGGATGCAGAGTCCACACTTGTCTACCACCACCACTACCTCTGCTGCACTTCAGAAGTGTATAAAATATTGTTACTTTCTTCATGCCTGCTAATCTCCCATGAGTGCCTCCAATTTGTAGAAGGTAACTATAAGTCATTTGGCAGGGGAATTTTAGAAATGCATTTGCAGAATTCTAGCCCTCTACTCTCAGCATACATACCTAGGAAAGCATGGAGGAGCAGGAATGGAGCCAGAAGCCAAGAGACAGGTAAGTAGCTCTTCTCTTGATCTTCACTGTTAGAAGTCCTAGTAAACTAAAGGCTGCTTGGAGATTTTCTGAAAAGTGTTTGGGACTATAAAGAAGAAAAGGGAGAACCTGAAAATCTACAGAATGGAAGAGGATAAGCTTGCAAGACAAGTGAAAACTATAGTGCTTCCCATCTCCTCCTTAAGTTACTTTCCCTGACCTGTCAATCTTTTCAATAGACCAAACAAGCCTCATTCACACTAAGGTGTAAAGGACTAATAGTTTCAACAATAGCCAATACAGTATGCAGAAAAACACTTAGAAATATCAAGTCATTTTAAAATAAATAATCCCTAAAATGTTCTATATGCCAGAATACAAAATCTTGTCCTTCAGTTTACACAATCTAAGGGTAGAGACTTGCTTCATATAAAATGTGGACGATACAGGCAATAAGTACA
The DNA here is from genome assembly GCF_027580195.1 of Bos mutus. Lineage (NCBI taxonomy): Eukaryota > Metazoa > Chordata > Mammalia > Artiodactyla > Bovidae > Bos > Bos mutus. The sequence goes on from NC_091624.1 coordinate 57,952,682, forward strand.
AAGGAATAGTAACACAATGAAATTTGATCTAAAACAGTTTCTCAATCTCAGCACTGCTGGCATTTTAGGCCAGGTAATTCTTTGTTGTGGGGAGCTGTCATTTGTATTACAGAACATTTAGCAGCAGCCCTGACTGATAGTATGTCCAACTTGTGATAAGAATTTCTCCAGACATTGCCAAATGTTTTCAGCGTGCAAGATCTAAAATATCTCAGAAAACCTTAAACAAAGAATTAGAGTACATGTAGATTGCCTGATGATTGCCTAATGAGAGGAAGGGAGGGGAGGGATTTCAGGCAGGAAAAAATCAAATGCAAAGGTAAGAAAACATAGAACAGCAATGAGGCTGGAAAATAGGGTATAAGGAAGGAAATGGAAGGATGCAGCTGGGAGGCAGAAAGTGTTTACTAAGCCAGGTTATACATTTGAGCTTTAATCTCTAGACAATGGGGAGCTATTGAAGGATCTGGGATAGGGCAATGATTTATACAAATTTATGATTGCAAGCATGTTTTTGGTGGCTGTGTGGATAACAGAATAAGGGGAAAGGAGATGAGAAGAAAGGAACTCAGTTATCTATTTGTCATCATCCTGATCAGATAATAAGGATCGATATGAAGTCAAGGTGAATGATACTTAGGAGAGGGAAACAGGACAATTTAGTGATAAAGTACATATGGAAAGCAAAGAAAAGGAGCTCAAGAATTGCAGGTTGAAGGCTCAAAACAGAAAAATAGAGCAGGCTGAGAAATGGTCTGTCTTTGAAAAGTCAGTGTTGGCTTCTCAGTCACGTCCAACTCTTTGCAACCTCGTGGACTATATAGCCCACCAGGTTCCTCTGCCCATGGAATTCTCCGGGCAAGAATACTGGAGTGAGTACCCATTCCTTCTCCAGGGAATATTCCCGACCCAGGGATCAAACTCAGGTCTCCCGTACTGCAAGTGGATTCTTTACCCTCTGAGCCACCAGGGAAGCCCAACGGTCTGTCTTTAGGTTGTATGTAAAGTGTGAGTTGTCTGTGAGATATCGAGGTCAAGATTTCTAATGGGTAATTATACATGCTCAGGAAAGCTACCTGGGCTAGATCTGTTTGGGGATCTTCCCATGAGTTACATCATGGAGGGAGAGCAGACATCATGAGAAAAGACCTACAGACAGACTTTAGAGGAATATTAACTTTCGGCAAAGGGAGAAGTCGAGGACTTTGATGACCCAATAGAGATCTGAACCCACTTGCTTTCAGAGGGGCCACTTTGTAGGGATGTGCAGTTTTCTAGGCTGCACTCAATAGCTCAAGTTAGGAGTAGACTGAGTTTGGGTAGATTCTGACTGCACTGTCCAACAGAATATGGTAGAAAGGATGCTATTTGAGCTTTTAGGACAGGCCCTTAGACACTGGCAGCTTCTACTTCTAGTCCACGGAATGCTCTCTTGGATCCCAGGGCAACTGTGGAAGCAGTTCAGCTCCTCTGTTGGAAGGACCATATGGAGGGACTGAGACCACACAGAGAGCCGGGTCCAGCTGAGCCCCGCAACCATCTAGCCTCTTCCATCAAGCGGCTAGACGTGTGAGCAAAGCTGACCAGGACCCTCCAGACAAGCTGAGCACTGAATGGCCCAGTCCATGCCACACACTGGGTCCTGCCCAAATTCCAGACCCACAAAACCATGACGGGAAGTGATAAGAAGCTGTGGTCACAGTGTAGCTGAAGACTTCAGAAGCAGAGCTACCCCAGGTTTGGCATGGGCTGGGGTCTCACCCTGGGAGCAGGTTGCAAGGCTAGGTGGTAATAAGATCCCAGCAGTTATTAGGAATGTGAGGGAGAAATTTTGCTACAAGACTGGGGAAAGGGGGAAAAAAAGCTTACCAGGTTCAAATTATTGCTAATCGTTCCTGACTGTTCTTATTTTACAAAAAAAAAAAGGGATTCAAGGAGGAAAATTGTTCACCAGCAGTCACCTCAGCTGCCACTGTGATGCCTGGTGACACATAATTAGAAAACAAATGACAGATTAGTTTAATAATATTCATTAGCAACTAGTGAAACTGACAGTGTTTCCTATTGAAAGCAGGTTGGGCTGCTAGTAGATTTTAAGCAAATTCTGCTCCGCCCCTCCACCCTCTCTCCATACCCTTCTTCAGCTGCCTTTCAGCTAGAATCTGGGGGGTGATGGGGGTGCAAATGGGTCATAAAACACTGCACACAGGGAGTGATGGTTGAGGGGACAAAAAGAACAAGAGGAGACAAAATCAGAGTAGAAGAGGTGTGATGCCTGGGAGTCTTGGGGGAGATAAGAGATGAAGAAGGGGGTGAGTGTAAACCCACGCCTCCCCAGCTGTCTTCAGACCTCTAACTTCCGTCAAAGACAACATTTCCACTTGCCATGGGAAGGACATGGTTAACAGGGGAAAAGAAGGGGAAAAAAAAAAATCAGTGCTTGCTTTCAGGCATTGTTTTCTTTTTTCTTAGAAAAAATTTATCCTAAGTAAGAATTTTAACGATATGCAGAAATCATAGCTGTCTCGCTGAATCGCTGTAGGACTGACCCCCCTTGACAGTTCTTAAATTATTCAGCTATCAAGGGCCTGCTAAACATTAAATTAAGCATCCTCTCTCCCCTGTCCTAAACCATTAAGTTATGCAAATGCACAGATAATGGGGCATATGACAGCTGGAGGCATTAATCACGCAGCTCTGTCTCTGGGCTGTTGTTATGTAGAAACTGCATCTGCCAACAGACTGAACAGCCACAATTAGATCTCACTTAATGGAATGAGGAGACACTACCTAGCCCTCCATGCTCGTGTTAGGTTGTAGACCTGGGAGTGAATAAGACACTTGGGAGAGCTGCTGGCTCTCATCCTCCCTCTCCTCCCTCTCCCCCTGCTCTCTTTTTAATACCTGCTCCTCCAATTGAAATGAAAAATTACCTGTAATTGTTATCATTTGCAAACAAAACCTGTCAGAAGACAAACCTGCTGTTTACAATGGATGTTTCTGTTGTTCCCCAGTAGGGCTCTTTGGGGAATTTCCCTGATTTTTTTTTTTTTTTTTTTTTTTAAACAAATTCTCCATCTTGGAGGAGAGGCTGGGGCTTGGGCAGAAGCAAACAGACCTCCCATCACAGCCTCCAGATGGCTGTCTGGGAGGCCAGACTGACTTTCCCCACAAGACTGCTTGCTGGAACACTCATCAGCTTACCTGCCTTGCTCCCGTTCATACCTTATCATATGGGAAAGAAGTCAGACAGAGACTAAGCCAGGGTCTCCTCACTGCAGTAAGCGGTGAATTAAATGGGCTGGGAGACATCCCACTGTCTTCCCAAGAACTTTCATTGTGCTTCTTCACGATTTAACACTCAAGTCACAGCATGTGTATCCTTTAAAATCCAAGTTGTTAAGCATTTATATGGCAGCCAGTTGCTTGTCTTTTGTCTGTTCAGAGTTTTGGGGGATTTTTTAGTTTTATTTTGGAGCTCTGAGGATAACACTGATGCCTTTGTGGGAACCATCTATATATATATATGTAGATATGCAACTTGACACAGGAGTTGAGTAGATCTATCTTCTTTTTATACCAAAACACTGATTTCCAACTGGTGTCTCAAGAACCCTGTGATTCAACAATCCTTCTTGGTAAGTAGGAGACCCACTGTGGGAGAGACGGATGATCACCATCCTCCCCAACCCCCAACAGCAGCAGGAGCACCGCTCAACATAACAGCTAATACATGAAACAACTTTTTAAGTTCTGTTTTAAAAAAAAGTTTGGGAAACCACTGATCTAAAACAAAGTCATGGAGACATTTAGACTTAGTCCCTGGCAACAGGCATTCGATTTCAGAGCTGTTCTTCCTGTCTGCTGAATACAGAATCACTAAATTGCAAACAATCAATGGTACTGTTTTTCCTCCTTTCCTTGAAAGTTCTCCAACACTCTGAGGAAGACTACATGTGTTTATGAGCCAGAAACCCAGAGCAGAAAGGAGGAGTGAAGATTTGCCAACTGTAGAAGCCAGCCTGTCCTCTTCCACCTCTCCCACTAGCTACACTAATGCCCATAATCAGACCACTTAGCTCTGACCCGGGTCAGCACACCCCTGACTTCTACATGCGGACAGAGCAGATTTGTGCAAAGACAAGGAGCAGGCCAGCTTGGGGGGAGTCCATGATCATCACGAAGGGGGAAACTCACCCAGGTTTCTGAGTAAGGATTGAGTTCAGTCAGCTCAAGCATCAAGAAAATGAACTGTATTCTTTCCAAGCCTTCCAGGCCTGCTTGCTCTTTACTGTCTTCTCCTCAACCTTCAAGTCTTCCTCCCAAGGCCCCCCAAACCAGGGCAAACCCAACCACAAGGATTCAAGTACTTCTGGCCTCATCTGGAACACTGGCCTCCTGAACTCTGCTGCACCGCCCCCACTCCATCTTCCCACAAGTCCCTTCGTGCAGCAGTCCCCAACCCTTTTGGCACCAGCGACCAGTTTCATGGAAGACAATTTTTCCACAGTCCTGGGAGACAGGAGCTGGTTTTGTGATGATTCAAGTGCATTCCATTTATTGTGCACTTTATTTCTATTTATTACATCAGCTCCACCTCAGATCATCAGGCATTAGATCTCGGAAGTTGGAGACCCCTGCCTTAGTGCCTCAAACACAAATCTGTGTGGCTTTTCCCCATTTAGAAGTCACAGCTTTGGTGACATTACGCTGGGAGCTTTCCCTGACCTTCCTCCCCCACCCGTGCCTCATGAGCATAACTCACACCCTCTTCCACACTCATAGCCCACCCAGCCCCTCACTACTTGTTTGTAGCTTTTGCATTAGGTGGTCATGTATTTGCATGTCTGTCTCCATCAACAAACTCAAGATCTGGATGACGGCAGGTTCCAGATCCACTCATTGCTAACTGTTGCCTAAGCCAGTGCTTCAGCGTTAAGGTGTCTGAAACCATGAGTTACCAGGATCTTACTTGAAAAGCAGACTGATTCAGCATGCCCAGAGTGGGGCCTGAGAGTCTACATTTCTAACAGGCTCCCTGAGATGCCAATACTGCCTGTCAGTAGACCACACGTCCAGTAGCCAGGCCCTAAATGACCTTCAAATCCAGTCTCTATATCATATTCCCAGTGCTCGGTACACAATACAAGGTTTTAATAATTACCTCCTCCAACCAGTTGTTAAATGATGAGCTGATAAGTCTACCTACTGATTCTCATGTCTAATAAGCCCATAGCAAGATACCATTCTCTTAGGCTACTTGTTACTAGAAACAATTCAGGTGCACAGACAAATGGATCACTAGTCCCCTGACTCATATGAAGGTTCACCAGCTTACCTAAATAGGAAGCTGACTCCTCCCTCCCCACTCCCTCAATTCAGTCAACCCAACCCTGTCACCCCCAGCAGGTCCAGCACAATTTTCTTTGAAGCACTAGTACTCAACATCATTTGAGTAAAAATCATGCTATCCATGCATCCCTTCCCCTGCTCATTGCCCATCTTCCCTCTGAAGGGCCAGGTCCATGGAAGCATGTCTGTCTCTCGCTCCATCACTTCATGAGTGCAGAACACGCCTTGCATTTAAGCATCAGAAATGCCCCCAAACCACTGGGGTCCCAGTGGTATCCCACAAATTCCCCTGGGCCCACCTTGTGTTTTTGTGTGGAGATTTTCAAACCACTCTTGCTCTTCTTCCTCTTATCAACACTGAATGGCTCCATAAGCCAAAAAGGCAGAAACTCCATAGAAAAAACTATATTTTCACACTGGAACAGAGGCAGGGATTTATCTGGAGAGCACTCTGTCATTTTTTAACCTCAGTTGGCTTTTTAAACATTACAGTCCTCTGCAAAATGCTGATTTGCATGAAAAGCAAACAAGCATACTCTTTTGTAATGATCTTTATTTCTGAGGACCCTTGTACCTCCTGTGCTGTTAACATGTGCTCTGAGGCTGAGGAAAGTGTTCCATTTTCGTTCCAGTGCTTCAATCTTCTAAGGAAGCTATTTAGCAAAGAGCCAATCCATGAAGATTGGCTTGGGGTGGGGGTAAATAAAGCTAGAACATGACTTCACTAAGGCAGCTTTGAAATTCAGAACAATGCTTAACACTGCAGCTGAGGAGATCTGCATTTTCTGCCACTAAGAACTGGGTTTGGATAAGAACACTGGAAGTTTTACTATTTTCCTTAAAAACTCAGTTACACAATTATCAGAAACTGTTCAGCTAGAGAAAATTGAGAAGGAGGGTAGGAGGGACAACTATAAGCCTCTGCACCCTCTACTCTGAATTTCTAGCTATTTTGTTCAGAAGTATTTTAGGAGTAACTGACAGGAACCTACCTCATACCAGCTTAAGCTGAAATATAGAAGGAATTCATTGGCTCATGTAATTGTCAAGTTCATGAAAAGATGTAGTATTAGGCATAACTGGACCCAAGGTCTCTACAAAGGTCAAGTGTTAGAAGGTCAGTTGTTTTTAAATCCTTCAGCAAAGACATGTGAATTCATGTCTATGTTGGTTCAGCTTCAATTCTAGGGACAATCTGTGGCCCTAATATTGATAGAAACATTATACAAAAAAGGGAACCTGCAAGAGACAATGACACACACTTCAATTATCCAAATTTCTATCAACACCAAGGCTTTGCCAATTAACAGTGAAACTAAGAAGACAGGGGCTAATTAGTTAAATGAATGTTAAGAATGAGTTATTAATGGTGGAGTTAAAGATATTCAAAACTACGCAGACTAGCAAATATTTGAGACATTCCTCCCCCTGCAAGAAAAATGCTGGTATATCATTTCTGCAAGACAGGGTTTTTACCCCCGGTGATCCCCTCCCAGTGCTTCATCCCAAACCAGGCATGTGTCAAGCTACCGGTCTGGCAGATTTCTGGTTATTTATGCAGATCTTAATGGTAGCTCAGCTGGTAAAGAATCTGCCTGCAATGCAGGAGACCGGGTTCAATTCCTGGGTCAGGAAGATCCCCTGGAAAAGGGATAGGCTACCCACTCCAGTATTTTCGGGGTTCCCTGGTGGCTCAGCTGGTAAAGAATCTGCCTGCAATGTGGAAGATCTGTGTTCAATCCCTGGATTGGGAAGATCCCCTGGAGAAGGGAACAGCTACCCACTCCACTATTCTGGTCTGGAGAATTCCAAGGACTGTATAGTCCATGGGGTCGCAAAGAATCAGACACGATTGAGCGACTTTCACTTTCACTGAATGGAAAAGAATCCTGCCTCTAGGATATCATTATCTCTGCCTCAGGCAAACCTTCCAAGCAAAGACCTTGATGTGGCCACTCTGCAGACACAGGATGGACTCTTACCCAAAATTGGATTTGGAGGTCAAGACTGAAAAATAGAAGACTGGCTTGCGTTCTTATTATGTTTAGGGGATGGGGCTGGGGACAGGGTTTGCACTAAGAAAGAGGCTTGAGTGGTTTGAATCCACCCCCACCCTACCCCGGCAACAAAGGAAGGAACACACAGGCTTTCTGACCCTTACCCACACGTGGGGAAGAGGAAGGAAGGATGCTAAGAAGTCGTCAGAAAACATCTAAAAAAAAAAAAGAGAGCAGCCTTTTTACTGCAGAAAAAAAAAAAAAAAATCAAGATTTCTAAATGTGTAAAGCTCATAGAGTACATCAAACTATGTGGCTCCTGATAGCACTTACATGCACTTATTAGGTATCTACCTGTGTGATAACATCTTTGTGAGACCTGCTTTCCTTATCATCAGAAAGTAAGGTTAGAGGGCAGTCAACCCTACCCACCTTCAACATTTTGATGGTTAAAATCACCAGTCAAAAACTACCCACGGGCTTCACATGAGCCACTTGTTTCAGGCAGCTTTACAAGTCCCCTGCTTTCCTTTATGTCACACCCATTTTCAGGCAGATTCTCTGCAGGTGGTGACAAAGGTCAGCACACTGGCCACACAACCCCAGCCAATGGACAGGTCTCCAGACAAAGTCATATCGGGCTAGGGTCACATACCTGAACTGGAGCCAAACCCCTGACAACCAGGCCTGGTTCCCCTGCCCTGGGAACAGACATGCATGCATGCACACATGCACACATACACACAGGCAGTAAATATGACTGTACAGACAGAATTAGTCCTTGCAGAGAAGAGTTTAGGCTCCAAGGTTTGGAGGCCCTCTCACTCAGCATCTCATGTGACCCAAGGAAGCTTTAATTATCCAGTGGCAGTTTAGCCATAGTCTTGCTTCTCCCCCTAAAGCTTCCTTCCTTCAAACCACAATTTCCCAAAGTGGTCTTCTGCTGATCACCTTGGAAGTTTGGGAAACAATCAATGGATTAAACAAAGTCAAAAAATTTCCTTCTGCAGTACTTCTGTGGGTCTCGCCATACTAATGAGCACTGTGAACCACTGAGAAGAAAATAGCATGCCACTTCTCATACTGGGCTACCAAACAATTCGGTTCCCCTCCACTACTCTAGGAGGAAGATCTTCTGAAATGAACTCCATGGAAAGTGGTTTGAAAAAACACTGTTCTCCAGAACTAACTGGCTTTTCTTTTCCTTAGATGTGGAAAGATCTATACACAACAGATCTCATTAAAACTTCTTCTTCTTTAATTTACTCCAGGGTTTGATCCCTGGCTTTGCCCTTTATTGACTGTGTGACTTTAAACAGTTGCTTCAGTCTCTGAGATTGTTTTTCATCCATCAGATGGAAATAGTACCTATCTCTCAAGGTTATTAGAAGAGTTCAGTAAGAACAAATATAAAATGTCTAGCACTGTACTTGGTACATAGCAGGTGCTTAATCAATGTGCATCCTCTTTCTTTATCAAATGTAACAAATCCTTCTGGGAGAAGCAGCCATCTTTCTCTATAGCCCACAATGCTGGCATGTGCTGTGTCCAACATGGACTTTAAATATTTTCTAAATTCATGGATGAATGAACCACCAATAGTCTGCTAGACCCTCATCCCTGAGCCACACAAATCGAGGGAGGATGACCGACGACAATGTGATGATCATAAAATGGGAAGAGTTCTGGCACTTATAACTTGATCTCTAGTTGAAAATTTTTCACTGAATGTCATCCCTCCATGCCAAAATAGATAATTAAAGAGCATGGCAGGGAGGTTTAAGTGTTTCAAATCTTTGCTTAAGGACACTGATGACACAATGTTGCTTTTCTAGTGAAGGCAGATGGATGATACTAATGCAGAGAGCCTTAAAGCAGAGAGAAAAATCAGTACACGCAGGAAACTCTGCACTTGAACCTTAGAACCAGACCACAGGGGTTTGAACTGGAGTCTGGTCAAGTGTGACCTTGACCTCCTCATGTCTCAGTTCCCTGTCTCAGCACCTGTTTGTAGGGCTATGGTTAGGATGTAAGTTAATAAATGAGATGTTCTCAGAGCAATGCTTAGATCACAATAAGCACTCAATAAATACTGACTGCTATTACAGTCACAGAAATTGAAACTGCTATTAATTCCTCATCAGAAACCCCCTACAGCCCTGTTTCAAAAGGTTTCTCTCGCTTCACTGTCCTAATCTCTTGGGTGAAACAGGGGAAGAGACTCAGCAACACAAAAGGAGTTACTGAAGAAACTTTATTCACAGAACAAGTGTGAAAATTTTTTTATTGGTATTAAAATGGAATTTTCAGGCTGTAATACCAGCTCTTTATTCCTCAAAGGGAAGTAGTTACTGTAATGATGTACTTGGAGCCACATGGCTACTTAGCACCCTCCCTCTTCAATGGGGAACCATGAAATCTATTATGTTCCCTTAGGAGGGCAATTTTCAACGAGAAATTGCTACATTTGTAAAGAACATATTGACCATGATGAAAGATTTTATCCACATCTACACAATGACAAAATTGGACATGACTGAAAGGTTTGGGCAGCCCAATTCTCAGGAACAAAACATAGAAACAAATGTCATGACACCCATAAAAATGCCTTGATGTGTCACAGGACAGCAATCAAAGCCTTTAATTCACATTCCAGTGCAGATGGCCTCAAAGGTGTTTAGGATCAGTGGTTTTTAAATTTTATTTTAGCAGAACAGCCCTTTTCTCAACATCTTACATGGAACCCAAATATGTAAATAAAAAAAGATACTGCTGGGCCACTCTAGGTTGAAAATCGTAGGATGGCAGTTCTATCCAGCAGTGGCCCCTGAGCTCTTCAAAGAATTTTCCTGGCTCTGTGAGATCTCATGAGCCTGTCTCATAAACTGATACTAAATTGGAGAAGATCAGACAAAATGAAGGAGAGGGTATTGCAACAGAAGAGACTATGCAATTATCCCCCAAAGACCAATCACTCTCTAAAGGGACTTTACACTTATTGGAGCCTACCCAGTTCTAAACCATAAAAGACTTAATGGTATCAATTTGTTTTTCCTTCAACCAGGTAAGTGGGGCTCTTGAGGAATATTAGACCAGCTTTAAGCAAATTTAAGAAACATTTTCTCTATATATTTCAGTTGTAGTTTCAGTAAATTTGCAACCTGTGTGCTAAGGACTTTCTCATTCTAGACCTGGCTTTCTCAACCTCAGCATTATCTCCATTAGGAGCAGGATAATTTGGAGTGTGGGGGTAGGAGCTGTCCTCTGTGTTCTTAGATACATACCTAGATGCCAGTAACAACCTCCAAGTTATAATAACCTAAAACACCTCCATACGTGACCAAATGTCCCCTGGGGAATAATATCCCTCCACCCCATAAGAGTTCTGTTCCACATTCACCCCTTTCAGACCACTTTTCATAGTGGCAGGAGGATTTGCTGAAGTCCTTCCATTCATTCATTCAGTCATGTAGTTAACATTTATGAGCACTCACTGTGTGTGCATGCACTCACACAGCTCCATATGGCCTTCAGAGGGTGCCTTTTACAGCCTTAGCCCCACCTCCACTGGCACTTTGACCCACAGCCCTCCACCAGCTGGCCATCACATGATAACTAAAGATTTGTTCATAATCTTGCAACTTTGTGCTAGCTTTCTCCTGTATCTGAAATTTCTTTTCTCAATACATCAACTTCCATGGGAGTCTCTTTTTTAACTATTTAACAAAGCTCCATCAATGCCACATTCCAGGAATAAAGTTAGTAACCATACACAATCCCTGCTCTGCAAAGACTTAGCTACCAAATACAAACACCTCTAAAGACCTATGGCAATTGAGGGCTGACTCATCTGCTTCTGCCTAGCAGCTGAAACTCCTTGAGGCCTGCCTATATGCTCAGCAACCACCACAACTGTTAGAAGAGTAACTTCAGTAGGATGAAAGTTTCCTACACTCTTAAAATCTTGAGGGCCACAACAGTAGTGTTAAATGCCATTAGAGAGGATTTTAAAAAGCAGAAAAACAATCCAAGGAGGAATATTCAATAGAAAACTACAACTTCTTATAATTCATTATAAGGACAGCAAAATAGCAACTGATATTAAATTGGAGAAATGGGTAATCAACTAATTTCAGTGCTACTGATTTCAAGATTGCTGGAGAAAAAGAACCATGGTTGAAGCTAATTTTGAGCCCTCTCTTCAAAAGCTTTGTATCAGCCAAATGCTGTGTATTAGGCTAAATTTCCACTGGCTTTTCTAAATTTGTGTCCAGACAAATTGCAAACATCACACCATCCAGTGGTCACTGTGAGTCTGCTTTTCACAGGCTGATTGATTTTTATAATGTTCCAGGCAATTTCAAGTTGTCAGTAAGAACTAATTCTGTCTCGTTACTGCCTTCACTCTTGGCAGCTCTGTGACCACTTATTGGTTTTTTGTCTTCATGTTCATTTTCTCCTGCTAACTCTAAAGCCTTATTTTCCCTCTCTAGCCCTATTCAAGGTCTGAAGCTGTAATCACAGGGAGCCCCGCCCCCAGCACAGTTACAGGTATAAGTGTCAGCCCTTCTCATGGGCTCCAAAGTTGAATCCTAAAGCCCCAGACCCTGTGAAACCTCCTGTCAAACCTATTATGGCCTATAATACTGTATTACTTAATCAATCCAGCAACTCTGTAGCTGCAGCCCTTTCTCGAGCTGATATTAAGCCAACTTGTCAATCTGTAATTGTGGCGTTCCACACACTCAACTTACACAGCTAGGAAATAGAAACTGGCTCTGACACGATTCTCTGGGTATTGTCACACAAACTAAAGTAGGAATCATTTATGAACTCCTTTGCTCAAAATCCATATGGTGGGTGAAGACTCAAAGTCATGAAATCTCAACCAGCATTTTATAGTAGCCAGAAACATAGGCAATTACTCCCTTTGTACCACACATACTTCTTAGACAGTGGAAACTACTTTTAAGACCTGTACTCAAAATAAATTCTAGCATAGCATGCAAAGTATTATAAATAAAATGCTCTGTGGCTTCTCCCTAGTTGATGAGAGCTATGTTTTAAGAGGAAACAGCAAGTCTTTGGCAACATTATACATTACATCTTACCCACATGATTGTTGATGTTGTTTAGTCTGTAAGTCACTAAGACTCTTTTGTGACCCCATGGACTACAGCCCCACAAGGCTCCTCTTCCTATGGGATTTTCCAGGCAGGAATACTGGAGTCGGGTGCCATTTCTTTCTCCAGGGAATTGTTCTGACCCAGGGATTGAACCTGCAGTTCCTGCATTGGCAGGAAGATTCTTTACCACTGAACCACCAGGGAAACCCCTACCCACATAATTACTAAGAACCAAACCTTCTTTGGGTAGAACCAATAAGAGGAATAAAATATGCTTATACACTTGAGGAACTCAAAATCAACTGAGGCCCCTAAAACTGAAGCAGTACTATAAAAGGAGTGTAGACTCTAGGGACCCATAGACAAGAAAACCATGAGTTGGGGTGAGTGCCAGATAGAGTTCCACAGATGAGATAAAAGCTATGCCCTGGGGAGATGGTCCCAAGATGGCAGAGGAATAGGATGAGGAGACCACTTTCTCCCCTACAAATTCATCAAAAGATCATTTGAATGTTGAGCAACTTCCACAAAACAACTTCTGAACACTGGCAGAGGACACCAGGCATCCAGCAGGGCAGCCTGTTCTCTTCAAAAGGAGGTAGGACAAAATACAAAAGAGAGAAAGAGAGACAAAAGATTTAGGGACAGAAACCCATCCTGGGGAGGGAGTCATGAAGGAGGAGAAGTTTCCACACAGTAGGAACCCTCTCACAGGTGGGTCTGTGGGGAGTTTTGGAATCTCAGAGGGCAACATAATCAGGAGAAAAAAAAAAAAACCCACAAAATACATGCCTAACTGCAACTGCCAGCAGAGAAGTAGCTCAGATGCTCACGTCAGCCACCGCTGACAGGGCAGGGAGACACAGGCTGCATCATCGGTCCTTAGGGTAAGGACCAGGCCTGAATGCCCTGAGGACAATCTGAGGGAGCTAACATGAGACATCAACCCAAATCATGGGATCACCAAAGAGTCCGCTCACAGAACTAAGGATTGAGCAAATACCAAAGGAGAGCTAGCCGGCTGTGTATAGGCCCCGCCCCCCACTTCTGGAGGCTGAGAGGCCTGCGTGCAACAGCCAGAGCAGCAAGGCAAGGGGCTGCTGCAACCTCAGCCCCAGAGACAGCATCTCCCACCAAACTGTGAGCAGTGTCCCAGTTGCTAACCACATCTTCCTGGGATCCTGGATGGGATCCACCAGGAGTGTCGCAGCCTGAGATCAGCTCCCCAGAGGAGACACGTGGCACACCTGAAATGGTGCTCTCGTGACGCACCTAGGAAACGGAGTGGCCAGGACCGGGGAGGTAATAAAGATGCACGGCTCTCCTGGGACAGTGCACTCACCAAGCACCTGGTCGCCTGAGCTGCTCAGACTTGGGAAAGGCAAAAAATGCATGCCCAATTGGGTCTGTGCCCTTGTGGAGTACCTGAGAACCTGAGCGGCTTAGACTTGAGAAGTGCATGAGGTGCAGGGTCCACTTAGGACAGTGCCCCTACAGAGCACCCTGGAGCATAAGCAATGTTGACCCGAGAAGCACACGCTGCCTTGGGCTGTGGCAAACCCAATGTGATCCACACACTGCAACCACTCTCCACGCATGCCAGTGATATTTGTTTGCAGTGTCCCTCCCTCCCAACAACACAATTGAACAAGTGAGCCTAAATAAGTGACCACCTCTGCCCCCTTGTCAGGGTGGAAATTAGACACTGAAGAGACTTGCAAGCAGAGGAAGCCAATAAACAAAGAGAGAACTGCTCTGGAAGTGACTGCAACAGATTAAAACCCTGTAGTTAACATTGACTGTGCACTGGAGAGGGCCTATAGACTTGAGAACAAGTGCAACAAGGAACCATCTGAAACTGAACTGACCCCATATTGCCCACAACAGCTCCAGAAAAATTCCTAATTTTATCATTTTTTAATTTTTTTTTAATTTAAGTTCTTTCAGTTCAGTTCAGTTGCTCAGTCATGTCCAACTCTTTGCGACCCCATGAATTGCAGCACGCCAGGCCTCCCTGTCCATCACCAACTCCCGGAGTTCACTCAGACTCACATCCATCGAGTCAGTGATGCCATACAGCCATCTCATCCTCTGTCATCCCCTTCTCCTCCTGCCCCCAATCCCTCCCAGCATCAGGGTCTTTTCCAATGAGTGAACTCTTCGCATGAGGTGGCCAACATATTGCAGTTTCAGCTTTAGCATCAGTCCTTCCAAAGAACACCCAGGGGTGATCTCCTTTAGGATGAACTGGTTGGATCTCCTTGCAGTCCAAGGGACTCTCAAGAGTCTTCTCCAACACCACCTTCAAAAGCATCAATTCTTCAGTGTTCAGCTTTCTTCACAGTCCAACTGTCACATCCATACACGACCATAGGAAAAACCATAGCCTTGACTAGATGGACCTTTGTTGCCAAAGTAATGTCTCTGCTTTTGAATATGCTATCTAGGTTGGTCATAAGTTTCCTTCCAAGGAATAAGCATCTTTTAATTTCATGGCTGCAGTCACCATCTGCAGTGATTTTGGAGCCCAAAAAAATAAAGTCTGACACTGTTTCCCCATCTATTTCCCATGAAGTGATGGGACCAGATGCCATGATCTTCGTTTTCTGAATGTTGAGCTTTAAGCCAACTTTTTCACTCTCCTCTTTCACTTTCATCAAGAGGCTTTTTAGTTCCTCTTCACTTTCTGCCATAAGGGTGGTGTCATCTGTCTTTATTACTCCTTTAATTTTCATTTTTACAATCTGTTACCTTGCCCCAAAAGACCCTATTTTTAAAACAAATTTCATATATTTTTTTTAATCTTTGTGATTTTGTTTTATATTTTTTATATTGTATTTTTGAGAGTCCAACCTCTATTTTAGATTTTTAATCTTTGCTTTTTGGTATTTCTTATCAATTGTGTACCTTTAATAATCTAATCTTCAGTATCCATTTCCACTTAGGGATGTGATGACTGGCTTGATTGCTCTCTCCCCTTTTGACTCTCCTTTTTCTCCCCCAGGTCACCTCTATCTCCTTCTCCCTTCTCTTCTCTACTTAATTCTGTGAATCTCTCTGTGTGTTCCAGGCTGTGGAAAACACTTAGGAAACTGATTACTGGATAGATTTGCTCTCTCCCCTTTTGACTTCCCCTCTTCTTTTCCTGGTCACCTCTCTCTCTCTCCTCCCTCTTCTCAATGTAACTCTGTGAATCTCTCTTGGTGTCTCTCGCTGTGGAGAATTGTTTCACCATTAACCTAGATGCTTTATCATCTGTGCTGTATGGATGGAGAACTGTGAGAGAAGGACTGAAATTCAGAGGCAGGCTTAATTCCAAAACTTGAGAACATCAGAGAACTCCTGATTCCAGGGAATATTAATAGACAAGAGCTCACCCAAAAGTCTCCATAGCTACACTGAAACCAAGCTCCACCAAAGAGCCAACAAGTACCAGTGCAAGACATACCAGGTTAAGTCTCCAGCAAAGCAGGAACAAAACCCTGAGCATTAAAAGACAAGCTGACCAAAGCAATGCCAAACCCATAGACACCCCAAAACTCACTACCAGACACTTCCCTGCATTCCAGAGAGAAGAGATCCAGTTCCACCCACCAGAACACAAACGCAAGCTCCCCTAACCAGGAAATCTTGATAAACCACTAGTCCAACTCCATCCACAGGGAGAAGACTCCACAATAAAGAGGAATGACAAGCTTCAAACCTACAGAAAGGGCACCCCAAGCACATATAAACAAAATGAAAAGGCAGAGAAATATTCAGCTGGTAAAGAAACATGATAAATACCCACCAAACCAAACCAAAGAGGAGGAGATAGGGAGTCTCCCTGAAAAAGAATTCAGAATAATGATAGTAAAGATGATCCAAAATCTTGAAAACAAAAATGGAGTTACAGATAAATAGGCTAGAGACAAGGATTGAGAAGATGCAAGAAATGTTTAACAAGGACATAGAAGAAATAAAGAACAGTCAATCAATAATGAAAAGCAATCAGATCAGGTCAGATCAGTCGCTCAGTTGTGTCCGACTCTTTGTGACCCCATGAATTGCAGCACACCAGGCCTCCCTGTCCATCACCAACTCCCAGAGTTCACTCACTGAGATCAAAAGCACTTTGGAGGGAACCAACAATAGAATAACGGAGGCAGAAGAGAAGATAAGTGAGATGTAAGATAGAATGGTGGAAATAAATGAAGCAGGAAGGAAAAAGAAAAGAATTAAAAGAAATGAGGACAACCTCAGAGACCTCTGGGACAGTGTTAAACATCCCAACATTCGAATCATAGGTGTCCCAGAAGACGACAAAAAGAAAAGCCATAAGAAAATACTTGAGGAGAAAATAGTTGAAAACTTCCCTAAAATAGGGAAGGAAATAGCCACCCAAGTCCAAGAAACCCAGAGAGTCCCAAACAGGATAAACCCAAGGTGAAACATCCAAAGACACATATTAATCAAACTAATGAAGATCAAACACAAAGAGTAAATATTAAAAGCAGCAAGGGAAAGGCAACAAATAACACACAGGGGGATCCCCATAAGGATAACAGCTGATTTTTCAATAGAAATTCTTTAGGTCAGAGGGGAATGGCAGGACATACTGAAAGTGATGAAAGAGAAAAACCTACAACCAAGATTACCATACCCAGCAAGGATCTCATTCAGATATGAAAGAGAAATCAATAGCTTTACAGATAAGCAAAAGCTGAGGGAGTTCAGCAACACCAAACCAGCTCTTCAACAAATGCTAAAAGATCTTCTCTAGACAGGAAACACAGAAAAGGTTTATAAAATTGAACTCAAAACAACAAAGTAAATGGCAATAGGATCATACTTATCAATAATTACCTTAAATGTAAATGGGTTTAATGCCCCAACCAAAAGACAAAGACTGGATGAATGGATACAAAAATAAGACTCCTATATATGTTGTCTACAGGAGACCCACCTCAAACCAAGGGATACATACAGACTGAAAGTGAAGGGCTGGAAAAAGATATTTCATGCAAATGAAGACCAAAAGAAAGCAGGAGTAGCAATACTCATATCAGATAAAATAGACTTTGAAATAAAGACTATGAAAAGAGACAAAGAAGGACATTAGATAATGATCAAAGGATCAACCCAAGAAGAAGATATAACAATGATAAATATATGTGCATTAAACATAGGAGTACCTCAATATGCCAGCAAATGCTAACAAGTATGAAAGGAGAAATTAACAGTAACACAATAATAGTGGGAGACTTTAATACCCCACTCACACCTATGGACAGATCAACCAAACAGAAAATTAGCAAGGAAACACAAGCTTTAAATAATATAATGGACCAGTTAGACCTAATTGAAAGGTCCAAAACAATGAATTTCACCTTTTTCTCAAGTGCACACAGAACCTTCTCCAGGACAGATCACAACCTGGGCCATAAATCTAGCCTTGGTATATTCAAAAATATTGAAATCATTCCAAGCATCTTTTCTGATCACAATGTGTTAAGATTAGATACCAACTACATAAAAAAAAAAAAACTATTAAAAGCAAAAACATATGCAGGCTAAACAACATGCTTCTGAATAACCAACAGATCATGGAAGAAATCAAAAAGGAAATCAAAATATGCATAGAAACAAATGAAAACATGACAACCCAAAACCTATGGGATTCAGTAAAAGCAGTGCTAAGAGGAAGGTTCATAACAATACAAGCTTACCTCAAGAAACAAGAGAAACATCAATTATAAATAACTTAACTTTACAGCTAAAGCAACTAGAAAAAGAAGAAGTGATGAACCCCAAAGTTAGTAGAAGGAAAGAAATAATAAAAATAAAAGCAGAAATAAATTTAAAAGAAATGAAACTATAGCAAAAAGCAAAACTAAAAGCTTATTCTTTGAGAAGATAAATAAAATAGACAAACTATTAGCCAGACTTATTGAGGAAAAAAAGGGGGGAATCAACAAAATTAGAAATGAAAACGGAGAAATCACAACAGACAACACAGAAATACAAAGGATCATAAGAAACTACTATCAGCAACTATATGCCAATAAAATGGACAATTTGGAAGAAATGGACAAGTTTTCAGAAAAGTATAACCTTCCAAAACTGAATAAAAAGAAATAGAAAATCTTAATAGACCCATCACAAGCATGGAAATCAAAGCTGTAATCAAAAATCTTCCAACAAACAAATGCCCAGGACCAGATGGCTTCTCATGTGAATTCTAACAAAAATTTAGAGAAGAGCTAACACCTATCATACTCAAACTCTTCCAGAAAATTGCAGAGGAATGTAAATTCCCAAACTCATTCTATGAGGGCTGCTGCTGCTGCTAAGTCACGTCAGTCGTGTCCAACTCTGTGCGACCCCATAGACAGCAGCCCACCAGGCTCCCGTCCCTGGGATTCTCCAGGCAACAATACTGGAGTGGGTTGCCATTTCCTTCTCCAATGCATGAAAGTGAAAAGTGAAAGTGAAGTCGCTCAGTCGTGTTCGACTCTTTGCGACCCCATGAACTGTAGCCTACCAAGCTCCTCCATCCACGGGATTTCCCAGGCAAGAGTACTGAAGTGGGTTGCCATTGCCTTCTCCTTTCTATGAGGGCACCATCACCCTAATACCAAAACCAGACAAAGATGCCACAAAAAAAAGAAAACTAGAGGCCAATATCACTGATAAACATAGATGCAAAAATCCTAGGCAAAATTATAGCAAACATAATCCAACAACATATTAAAAAGATCATACATCAAAACCAAGTGACTTTATCCCAGGGATGCAAGGATTCTTCAGTATTTGCAAGTCAATTAATGTGATATACCTCATTAACAAATTGAGAGATAAAAACCATATGATTATCACAATAGATGCAGAGAAAGCCTTTGACAAAATTCAATGCCCATTTATGATAAAAACTCTCCAGAAATCAGGAATAGAAGGAACATACCTCAACATAATAAAAGCCATATATGATAAACCCACAGCAAACATTATCCTCAATGGTGAAAAATTGAAAGCATTTCCTCTAAAGTCAGAAACAAGATGAGGGTGCCCACTCTCACCACTAATATTCAACATAGTTTTGGCAGTTTTAGCCACAACAATCAGAGAATAAAAAGAAATAAAAGGAATCCAGATTGGAAAAGAAGTAAAACTCTCACTGTTTGCAGATGACATGCCAGAAAATTACTAGAGCAATATTCATTATACAATGAATATAGTAAAGTTTCGGGATATAAAATTAATACACAGAAATCCCTTGCATTCCTATACACTAACAATGAAAAAACAGAAAGAAATTATGGAAACAATCCCATTCACCATTGCAATGAAAAGAATAAAATACTTAACAAATAGATGGAGAAATATACCACGTTCATGGATTGGAAGAATCCATACAGTGAAAATGAGTATACTACCCAAAGCATCTTTGGATTCAATGCAATCCATATCAAGCTACCAACAATATTTTTCACAGAACTAGAACAAATAACTTCACTGTTTGTATGGAAACACACACACAAAAAAACCATCCTAAAGGAGATCAGTCCTGGGTGGTCTTTGGAAGGACTGATGCTAAAGCTGAAACTCCAATACTTTGGCCACCTCATGCAGAGAGTTGACTCATTGGAAAAGACTCTAATGCTGGGAGGGAATGGGGGCAGGAGGAGAAGGGGATGACAGAGGATGAGATGGCTGGATGGCATCACCAACTCGATGGACATGAGTTTGAGTGAACTCCGGGAGTTGGTGATGGACAGGGAGGCCTGGCGTGCTGTGATTCATGGGGTTGCAAAGAGTCGGACATGACTGAGCAACTGAACTGAACAGGTTTACTACAAGTAGCTCAGACCTCCATGCTTCATCCCTTAGGGTTAGAGGAGGGGGTCTCTGTTTCCTAAGATCAAAGCATCTTCACTCTACCTGAACAAAACAGCAGCCACTTAAAGGGAAAGAAGTGGGGGAATGGGCTATGAACAATGGGCCACAGCTGCTGCTGATTGAGCCTGTTGGCTTTAAGGCCACCACATCAGTCCCAGTAGTTCCAAATAGTACATGGTATGCTTATCACCCAATGATCTTGACTGATAGCAGCGGCATCCTGGAAATGCTGTGTTGGGAAGCACCTACCAATGAAGTACTTATAGGATCCCAGAGAAGAAGTGCTGTGCTTTACAACAGTGGCCGTGACCCACATGGCACAGGCGGGTAGCAAGTAGCATGGTATCTATAATGCAGGTCTTTTCTCACAGCTGCATAGCTGTAGCTTATGCTGTCAATTCCTGTTTTCTTTCCCCTAGAAGATTAATCCCAACCCCACTACACCTGCTTCCGCTTCCTCTGAATGTCAACTGCTCACATTGAGGAGGAAAGGATGAAGCCCAGGAGAGGCATAGGCAGACGGAATCCCACATTCCTTCTGATATCCAATTGAAGCACAGGTAAGGTGAGCCTTATGTTGTCCTTACCAAGTTCTAAGTGTAATGAACTGTACTATACCCACAACCCCAGAGTAAGAACTGGAAATAAATCGATCTGGAAACTTTGTATCTGAAAAATCACCTCAAATCTGAAACCACCAGTATTTCCACACAGTATTTAGTATCTATTTTTATGAACCAGTGTTCAAAAGCACAACTAACAAGAAGTCTGGAGCATTCCAGACTTGAACATTTTTAGGCAAACTTTTCATCTTCCTTGGCTAGATGAGCTCAAGAAAAACATTTCATTTAAGAGGGCTGCCTTACAAAGCTTTGCCCCAAGAAAACACAAACTCTTCAAGAGTAAGGACTTGGGGCTGGTTTTCTCAGTGTCCCCAGTATCCACCTGAGGTGTCCTTACATCGAAGTATTCAATAAATATTTGCTGAATTAATGCCATCGGATGACCATCCTTCTTGCACTGTCTGAGATGAGCTGCATGACTTCTCCCTTGGAGATTAAGATACTGATGGAGCATCCTGCAAGATCAATGGTGTGCCCTAGATGAGAGATAGGGATGTGTAGGAGGAAATGTTGCAAGTCAAAACTATCTATCTATTCAGTCTTAAACTCAAAAGACACACACCAAGGGAGCTGATCGTAGGCCCAAAGTTACAGCTCTCCTTAAAGGAACTGTGTCATGCTAGAAGTCACTTAACAATAACCACGGACATTTACATAAATGTCAGGCCCTGTTCCAAGTGCTTTGTATAGAGTACCTCACTTAATCTTCTCAACAAGGCTACAAAGCCGGTCTATTACCATCATGTCCCTTTAACCGATGAGCAAACTGAGGCACTGTGTTAAACCACTTGCCCAGTGTCACATACACAGCATCAGAACAAAAATTTGAACCTGACAATCCAGCTTAAGTAGCTGTGTGTATAACATCTGCCCTGCATGACCACCTTGGCCTCCCAGGACCTCTAGGATTTCAGTTTGCTCACTGTCTGGGGTTCCAGGGGTAGACAGTGAGGAATGATGGATATACTAGGGGGCTATCAAACCTTTTCAGCTGCTTGATTGCTTTTTGAAAAGAAATCTTACTTGGCTAGCCAAATTCATAGAAAATGTAGAAGGGGAGGAAAGGGAGAATTGCTTTTTAAAGAGAACAGACTTGCATTTGCAAGAGGAAGAAGTCTGGAGATCTGTTTAACAATGAGTTCACTGGGTCGGGAAGATCCTCTGGAGAAGGAATGGCAACTCACCCCAGTATTCTTGCCTGGAAAATTACATGGATAGAGGATCCTGGTGGGCTACAGTCCCTGGGGTCGAAAAGAATTAGATGTGACTGAGCATGCATGCACATACAAACACACTTAACACAACTGTTTTTAAATGTACTACTCAGTAAAGATGGAATTTTTTGCTATGTGCTTAACCACAGGAAAGGAGGAAAGAAGAAATGAAAGGACTCTTGCCTGGCAGAAAGTAAAACAGAGGTGGAACTGCTGATTCAGTGGGAATAGGCACCTAAGGTCCCAGCCTCTCAGCTTCTTTTCCCAGCCCCTCCCTCCAGAACAGCCCTGCAAGGAGATCATCAAAGCAAAGGTTTAAAACCACTAGACAAGACAACTTCTAAATTCTCTTTAAGACAGTTTCAAAGGCTTCAGGTTAAATCATACTCTCAAAATTCTCCAGCTTAAAAACCCTTATGGCCCCTCATTGCAGAATCGGTTCAGTTCACATTCACTACCATGGTCCTTGAGATCAGCCACGATGTAGCCCCAGTGTAAGAGTCCAAGCTTAGAGAGCACCACTGAGGCCCCCTGTACTCAGAATTACAACAGTCTCTCGAGCCTCTACATATTGCCTATTTCATCCTTTTTGTGAAGCGAGAGTGTGTGCTCACCCACCACCCCAGCTTAGAACTGTTTCTATTCCCACCTTAGTTATGGTGGCAGTGCTTCCTCTATTCCACTGGCACCTGCACAAGATGCCCAGTTCCCCATCCTGTCCCAGATGGAAGGGAGGGTGAGGAGTAATTCACAAGAGCATGATGATACACCATCTCTCCCTATCCCTTAACCTGTTTCATGATCAGGGAGAGAATGAATGCTGGGAAGGCAGCAACGTCATAACCAGATTGAAGCAATGAAGGCCAGAGAACTAAGACAAATGTGTGCCATTGTAGGGACAATGGCACATATTTTCAGCTAAAAAGAAAGAAAAAGAAATGCTAGGTAAAGGACAGAATAATTATTATCTTTGACTGTAAACCTCTCTCTACATTGTCCTTGGGCCCTAAAGTGACCTATTTCCACCATATGTTCATTCCACCAGCAGCCAAAATTCATCTCAACACCCATATTATATTCTCCATTTTACATGGAGCTGACTGAAAGGCAGTGAATAAGAAAGTGAGGCATTTGAAAGGGAAATCCAAGCTTCCTAGTTCAGAACTACACCAACTCCTTTGCCCACCACAGGAAGGGATTTGGCTGCTCAAACCATGTAACCCATTTCTCTTTGTTTGGGAACATGGTGATTATACTCAGGGGGTAGAAATAAGATAAAGGACCCATGCACACTAGATTTTTTTCATTTAGCAAGCAGAATAAAAATCATCTGAATATATCCCTGTGGAAAAATTATCAATTTTTTATAGACTTGTTATAGGTTTCACAAAATCTACTGCACACTTTTTTTAAAGTAAGAAAATGGCTTTTTAATGATACTTAAAATATATGGCATGGCAAGAATTATTTAAAATGTGTTTCTGGGGCCTGAAGTTTGGTACTGCCTGTTAAAATATAGATGATTTGGATAAAGCTGTCTTCTTGGGATAAATGTGAGACCTAGGCTCTGCTTATTACAAAGCTAATAGGAAGGAACTTGGTATTCAGGCAGTTAATTAATTGGTATAAATCCTCCCAAGATACTAGATCCCCTGAACTCACCAGTTAGTGGTTGGTCATTGGCCTGTGTGCCTTAACTTCTCTTCACCCAGAGACCAGCAACACATTGTTCACAGAGAAGAAGTCGACACAAAGCAGACCAAGAAGCAGCAGAGCTGAACCCAATAGATATGTGACCACGACTCACCAACAGTGTTTCCTGAGCAGTGCGCCAGGCCCAGGGAAGCAGGACACGTGACCCACGGGGTCAGGATTCTCAGACTTCATTTTTATAAGCCACAAGCTCATTTTCCATGCTGGTGGGCATACTTTGTACAAAAACACATCTCCGTTTTTTAAAAAAAGGTTGTGCACCTACACCTGTGACCAGCCTGTATGAGCGTGTGTGTGTGTATGTACACATGTGCACGCATGTGGGTGTATGCATACATATGCGTGACTAAGTGAATGGGTAAATGAATGAAGTTCTTTATATCTACATGAAGCACATCTAATATATGAAGATCTATGTTTACAAAAAGGCTTTTCCTTTTTTTTCATCATGCAGCAAGTCACTGAAATATTACACTATTTTGTGTCTAGCATCTCCCTTCAAGGAGCTATGAAGACATGAAGCACCACAGAAGTCAGAATTCATAGTCTATCTGAGAAGATGCATGACAGACTCGAAACAGACCACATCAAATATCTGACACCAAGTGTAAAAGCTTCCAAAGTCACTTCAGGCCCGGTTTGGCTGAGAAGACTTAGAGAGTGGGTGTTAAGGACAGGAAAGATGGTAGGTTTTAGATGGCTAAACAGGCATCTCAGGGAGGTACAAAAGCAGAAGAAATGATTTAGGAACAAAAATAAGCCTTCTGTTTGCTGATTGAGGTGACAGCACCTGCCCTGATCAGAGCCACAGGAAACAGGTATCATTATAGGGTGGCTACTCGTTATGAAGGGGAAACAAGCTGCCTGGAGAAGTTGATTTATTATATCAGGGAGTCATTTTAGCATCTTTAGTTGGAGTAACAGGGTGTTCCTTCAGTATGGTGAGAATTCACCCCAGGATTCCTTTAAAGAACACACTCCCCTTGACATTGAGTTAATGATTTCATTCGCACTCAGCTTTTCAATATCTCATCTCAGTAGTTCCCAACTTTTGGACCACAGAGTTATGGCAGAGGTCCCTGCAGTCAAATAAACACTGCCTAGAAATGACTTGCTCCCGGTATATTGCCACGATCCCTTTCTAATATGAGTAGATACTGCATGAGACATAAAATGCAAATTCACTGGAAAGCAACAGTAACCTACGCTGCCCCAGGCGCCAGTCTATGGCTTCACATGGAGTCACTTTAACAATAACCCAAATGTCACTGGCTCCGGTCTCGCTGCTGTTGATGCAGGACATCAGCCTCCAGTAAAATACACCCTAAGCATTTCTAGGCGATCTCAAGGATTTGGGGTCTGCACCTGCAAACAAAGCCGTCCTCTTCTCCAGCCGGCCACTGGGCGACGCTGCGTTTGCACGACTTCCTCTCTTGAGCCTTCAAGCACCCCACGGCCTCTAACTCCAGCCAGGCCAAAACTGCAGGATGTTTTATACAGAGTATATATTAGTTGCTCAGTCGTGGCTGACTCTTTGCAACCCCATGGACTGTAGCCCGCCAGGCTCCTTTGTCCATAGGATTCTCTAGGCAAGAATACTGGAGTGGGTTGCCATTTCTGTCTCCAGGGGTTTTCCCTACCCAGAAATCAAACCTGGGTCTCCTGCACTGTAGGCAGATTCTTTACCATCTGAGTCACCAGGTAGATGGGGAATATCTCATTCTTCCTTCCAGTTGCTATTCCCAGAGCAGTCATCTTAGCACCACACACAATATTTTACTGAAAGTTTTTTAGGAAAACAACTCTTTCAGTTTTTACTTACAGCCCCTAAGCTATAAATGAAAACTGTATGTGAATGTGAATCTAGTTGAGGCTAATCAGGAAGAAATACACCAGGGACAGAGTCTAAGATGTGCTCACAATCACCCTTTCCATAATCTGCTGTCAAAATGCACATTCTGTTTGACCCAGCAAATTAAACCTGTAAGTGCACAAGGAAGTAAAAGGTGTAAAAGGATTTTCACTGCGGATTATTTGCAAAAGTGAAAAAGGAGAAACACACATCTCCTAGTATAGTACAGAAAGGGTTAAATTATGACACATGGACAAGGTAGAATATAGGCAGCTGTTGAAACAAAAATGATGTCAACTTGTAAGTACTGCTGGAGATCTCTGCAATGTATCCTTTTTTAAAAAAAATATTTATTTATTTGGCAGCTCTGGGTCTTAGTTGTGGCATGCAAGTTCTAGTTCCCTGACCAGGGATCAAACCCAGGTCCCCTACATTGGGAGCACAGAGTCTTATCTACTGGACCACCAAGAAGTCCCTCTGTGATGCATCTTTAAGTGAAACAAGCCAGTCAGAAAACATTAGGGACAGTGTGATCAAATTTCCAAAATGTGTGGGGAAGGCAGGGGAGGTGTACATATTGATATTATATGTCAGGAACAAAACCCATGGAACTATTGAAAATCTTTCTCCCTCACCCCCATTCTCTGAACACTCAGAGCCTTTATGAAACTGATCTGGGAAACAGTAAGAGAGATCCAAGTGTTAAGAGTCTTCAAATGGCCATATTCATCTTCATAAGAAGAGACAAAAGAGGAAGTAGTGAATGAAGGCAAGCAGGCAGCCAACCAGAAGATGGAAGAAAAGAAGTACCTAGGGTTTTTAGAAGCAGTGGGGAGATGGAGATCCTGGAGCAGTGACTAAAGATTTGGTTTATGGGAGAGAAAGCTAGGTGAAGTAGGGCTCAAGAATGTTTTAACGTGTCATATTCTATGTGACCTCCACAGAGTCTGCAAATACAGCCATGGCAAAGGTCTAAAACACGCATGAGGTTTTGAGATCAGATTGGTGTTTCTTTCCCATATTTCTGTGCTGCCCATGAGGTGACAACAAAAGCCTAGTTTAAGGTTGTAGCAGTCTGAAAAATTTCAAGGAAGAACATCCCAGAAGTTGTCCCAGCATTAACCTCTGCCAAGTTTAATTAGGTACTGGTGGGCTTTGTTATAACAGAAGTCCACCAGTTATAATGAGAGTGTATTACACTTATAATTGTAATAGGTAGATATTTTACCTTCACTCAGGATGGGGGATTTGGGTGAGGGAAGCGAGGTGACTAGGGTGCAAAACTTAAGGAGACACTGACTCTCAGCATCTTGCTGGTTCAGAGCCCACATATTAAATTCCCCGTGAGGGAGTGCCTCCTTAACTGAGCACTCTAGCCACCTGCTTGCCTCAGCCCTTCCTGTCTCTGCTTACTTTGTTAATCATAGTTCTGAATCTCATTTAAATTCAAACTGGGATGTTACCTGCCACACAGACTGTATACAGAGTACCTTGCCATTCCAAAAGCACTTTCATATACATATTTCACTGGCTCTTCATGACAATCTCAGAGGTAAATGAGAAGGGGATAATTCCATTCTACCAATGGAGACCAGGAAGGTTAAGAATCTTGTCCAAGGTCACACTGCTAAGTGACAGCAAACTAAACTCAGTTCAGCTGACTCCAGTGATCACCATCCCCAAGTATTTCCATGATACCACCCACACAGAAAACACGGCAAAACAAGCAAAAAAAAAAAAAAAATCACTCATATTTATCAGGGGAAAAAATGAATCTCGGAAGTGAACCTAGTCCACATATTCATATCTCGCATCAAATAAGGCCCTGCATCTCCCTTCTGCCCCCTTGGAAACCACAGGAGGCAGAACCCACAGAAGATAGAGGCAGCCTCTAACCAAGACGGCCACCCCAGCAGGAAAAGCTCCTCTGAATTCTCTATTAGCAGCAGGTTTTCAGGAGGGACTGTAGGGTGGGAGAGGGGGGTCGAGGGTCGTTGAGCACGGGAGTGTCCCTGGCTGCTGGTTGGTACCAGGTATGAGCCATAGGAACTCTTCTGGAGTTTGGGGTGGGGGGAGGGCATCTGCCCAAGAGACATTAGCCTGAGAATCTTTCAGAATTGGACATCCCAGCAAGAGTACATGCAACTATTGGTGGTTAGCACTTCCAGCTTTTCCGCTTGAGAGGAGCAGAAGGAAATCACATGGCATCACTAGCCGTTAGCCTGGAGCTCAGCCAGGTGGCCTGGAGACCTAGAAATTTGCTTAGGGAGTTAATTTGGGCAGACTTTGAACTACCCTGTTCATCCAGTTGTATTTTAGGGCACAGCATGATCCCAACACTGCATTTAGTAAAAATGAAGAATAACTCCCCCTGCCCTCTGAAGGTTTGTTTTTCTCAGTTCCCACTGGTACTTTCTTTTTTAAAAAGTTTCAAAATTAATCAGCAAAGCACACTCATTTGCGAATTGTGCTTTTTCTCCCCTTTCTTTCACAAAAAAGTCCTAAATCATATCTGGTAGAATTCATCCTCTTCTTGTTTACCTGTTCCTCTAAAAATATGGATTCAGTTCCCTTTAGCCTGGGTTTTAGGTACACTGTTTAACCAAGCCTTTGCCTCCCTCTTCTGTTAAAAAGAGGAAAAACACACAAACTCAAGTTCTATATTTAAGAAAAGGTTAAATGGAAACTATCTTGGATGCTTACACAAGCTGTGCAAAGTGGCTTTAAACAGCATCTAGTATTACAGTATTACCCTCTTACCAGGTTCAAATTAATACTTCCCAGAAAAAGTAAACTTTAAATATCAAATCAGGATCAATTGCACACCCACCTGAGTAGCTGAACAAAATCAATGGAGCAATTCTTTAGTCACTGGACTAAAAGATTCAAGATTGATTTTTTCCCCTTTAGCAAAGTATGAAACTCCCTGGTAACCTGAACTATTATTGGAGTCCCGTATCTTGCAGGGATTTCTGGGCAGTTTATCGAAAAACCATCTTTCAACAGCTACACGGGTAGCTGAATTTGCATGATCTCATCAGGCAAAGATTTTTTTAAAAACATTAACCTCAGAAACAGAAAAAAATTATATGTGTGTGTGTGTGTGTGTGTGTGTGTTCTGCTAAGTACCAGAGTTTTCAATTATAACATTCCTTTGCAAACTCAGCTATATCCTAAAACAGCCAGTGATCACCTCTCATTATACTCTATTCTGAGGACAATTGAGTTCTAAAGGACCTTACACTGTCGTGAAGGTAATGGGAGATTCCTTTAAGGGAGTTTTTCTTTCTGAGGAAGATGACTACACACCCGTGGACTACTGAAAAGCCCTGCTGGGCCTGTCTCGTTTAGGAGCTGTTTCCACAGTCTTCTGGGTTTACACGGTGCCCCTCCTCTAAGTGAGGGTGACCACTACTGAGCATTGAATTAGGCTCTCAATGTACATATATACACACGCTGCCAACCAGGCACCATTACCCTCATTTCTCAGCGGAGGAAAAAGACCAAAAAGTAACTTACCTGGTGGAACGCCAGATCCGCGCTCTCGAAGGCAGCGCGCCTCCGCCCAAGCCCCGCTTCTGTAAAGCCTCTTTCCTTGCCTGGTAGGCAGGCACACCTGAGACCTGGTGATCAGAATCACCTGCGAAACTCGTTAGCTCTACCTTCCCAAAGCCTCTACCCTCGAGATTCTTCTTCAGCGGTTCCAAGATGGCCCCGGAAATCACCGCTTTAACAAATGATCCAAGTGTTTCTTATCACCAGAAGATTGTGCCAATGGTTTTAGACCGGGAGTCGGCCGTGGCCGGGGAGCATTTTTGGCTTTGTGGGCCATTAGCTCTCCGTCACGACTACTCAAGGCAAAAGCAGCCGGAGAGGATTCATGAACGAACAGGACTGACTGTGGTCCAATAATTTAGTTACAAAGACGAGTGACTGGCTACAGTTTGCTGACCCCTCTCGTAGACCATTCATCATAGCATTAAAAATGAGACATTAATGCTTGCTATTTGTCAGCTCATTAAGACTGTCTCAATCAGGCAATTGACCCAATGAAAATCTCCCCAACTCCATGAAACATGGCTCTCATCAAGGGATAAAGTCAAAGTTGTGTCTTCCTGCCCTCTTCAGGGAGCAACACTTTTAATGTCAGATGCAGGTTTGTGACTTCCTCTGTCTGCATAATTTATGACACAGTGGAAGACTTAAGTCAGATACATGCAGATAAAGCAAAGCTTTCACTTCAGCATGTTGGTGTGTCCAGAAGGCAGAATTCTAAGATGGCCTCTGGGTTGGTCATCCCATGCTGAATACACATCTTCCTCTAAAGATTCAATTACCCTAATTTTTTTTTTATTTTTTAATTGGAGGATAATTGCTTTACAATGTTGGGTTGGTTTCTGCCTTACAGCAACACGAATCAGTCATAACTATATGTTTGAATATATCCCCACCCTCTTGAACCTCCCTCCCACCACTCCCCATCCCACCCCTAAATTGTCACAGAACACCAGGCCAGGCTCCCTGTATTACATAGCAGCTTCCCACTGGCTATCTATTTTACACATGGTAGTGTATGTAGCTCAATGCTTCTTTCTCAATTCATCCCACCCTCTCCTTCCCCCGCTGTGCCCACAAATTCGATCCCTACATCTGCATCTCCATTTAAGTGTCACTTCGCAGGGACTTTGCAGATGGAAATTAAGATCCCAAATTAGTTGATCAAAATCACCCTGATGGCCCTGATCAAATCAAGTGAGCCCTTTAAGCCTGAGTCTAGAATTCTGAAGTAGAGAAGTCAGGAGAATTACTGTGAGAGGAGGATTCAGCATAAAGGAAGAGTCTCCATTGCTGGTGGTAGTTTTGGAAGGGGGCATGGGGCAAGGGTAATGGTTAACCTCTAGAAGCTGAGAGAGCACCCTCACTGACAGCCAGAAAAGAAAAGGGTTCTCCATTCTACAACCATAAAGAAATAAGTTCTTCCAAGAAGTGTGAGCTTGGAAGCAGACATTGAACACTAGATTAGAACTGGAGCCCTGAGCAAGGCCTTGACATCATCAGGTGAGACTCCCAGCTCGGCAGAGAATTCAGTCATATCATGTCTGGACTTCTGACCTATGGAAACTATGAGTTGATAAGGTTATATATGGAAAACTGCTAAGTTTGTACTAATTTGTTACACAGCAATAGAAAACTATTCTAGGGAGGTCCAAGACTTTGATGTCGGAATTACTGCTGGGGATGTTTATTGGATTGGCCAACAAGTTCATTCAGGCTTTTCCATAACATGTTATGGGAAAACCCAGACAAAGTTTTTTATGAACCCAATAAGTCCAATAACTTCTGGGTTTAAATGTAGATAGATGTGTCCCTCTAGATCCATATTCATTCATTCTGTCTGAATTCTCATGTGGCTCAGGCCAGTGCATACAGCTCACCTTTGAGGACTATGAGTATCAAGATACTGAATGCAATAATGTTTATCCAAGACCAACTTGCAGGCTTATTTCAACATGCCTGCCATATGCAAAGCATTAAACCGCATATTGGGGGGTCAATTAGTGATCAGGGATGAAAAGATAGATAAGTTTACATCTTGGATGAGGGACAGATGTTTGGAAAATTAACTGTCAGGCAGGTATTATAACTGAAGTGTAAGAAAACCATATGGGAGCTCAGAAAGCAAGAAATGATGGAATTTACATGAGAGGATGCAGTCTAAGCCGAGCGTAAGAAGCAGGCTGTATTTTAAAGGACAAGAATGAGGTGGTAAGTGTGAGATGTTGGTGGAGATTGTGGAGGGTTTTCTTTATTTAATGGATATTCCCTGAGGGCCCCCAAAACTCTTCCTGTACCCTGGGAATTATGAGTTTGGACTGCCACATCATTTTTAAGGTACCTATTGTTATAGTCTTTTTTCACATGAGGATGACTGGGGCTCATCTGAATTCAGAGGAGTGCTTGATTTGCCTGCCATCCTCTGGGAGTACCCCTGCTAAATGCATGAAAAGTCACTCACATGAGAGATCATTCAGCCACAGATGTGAGAGTGCCTGTCACCTTATAGAGCTTACAATAGCCAGTGTCCTCTTAAAATTCTCCCCAGAGGTGGGAAGGCTGGAGGGAGTACTGGTTAATACAGTGGAATTTCTACTGGCACCAGCTCCAAGCAGTCTTTTAACAGAGATGTTTAATTGATCTTTATTGAGCAGAACCTTCCCTTCTGCTTATAAAAGAAATGATTGCTCTTCCCTCTGGGTCTATCTGAAGAAGTTAATAGCCCCAGTTTTCCTTGACAGCAGAGATACTTAATAACCTGGAGACTATCATAAATATAGTTTATTGTCCAAAATACAAGTCACTTTCTAATCACCCTTCACACTGAGATTGCTTGCTTGTATCTGTTTATATTTGGAGGAGTTTTTGCCAAATGACGAGTGCATTGTTCTTTCTACTCAGGGTCTGCTGTCCAATTAGACTTAGGCCTTCAGTGAAGTAACCTAAATAGGCCTTTGCCAAAGGGCTTCCCTGGTGGCTCAGACAGTTAAGAATCTGCCTGCAGTGCAGGAGACCTGGGTTCGATCCCTAGGTTGGGAAGATCCCCTGGAGGAGGGGATGGCACCCACTCCAGTATTCTTGCCTGGAGAATCCTTATGGAGAGAGGAGCCTGGCGGGCTACAGTCCATGAGGTCATAAAGAGTCGGACACGACTGAGCGACTAAGCTGCTGCTGCTGCTGCTGCTGCTGCTGCGTCGCTTCAGTCGTATCCGACTCTGTGCAACCCCATCGACGGCAACCCACCACGCTCCGCTGTCCCTGGGATTCTCCAGGCAAGAACACTGGAGTGGGCTGCTATTTCCTTCTCCAATGCATGAAAGTGAAAAGTGAAAGCGACTAAGCACAGCAGCACAAAGACTGTTGTAGATGCCCTCATGTGTATCAATGTGCCCTCACAGGTAGTAACTCCTAGAGGAGGCCCGAGAGCTGAGCCATAAGCAGTCACCTACCTAGTGCAGGAATATTTTGCAGATGTGAAGATGATCACTGCAATATTTCCAGGATGCAGACACATTCAGGATTCAGTACAAACAAAGTCATTACTGCCTAGTAGCTATAAAGAGTGATTGGGGAAAAAAAAGTAATACTTTCCAAGTTTCTTGAGTTCATTTATAAAGGGCTTTATTGATATTAACATTACTTTTTGAAATAACCTTCAAACAGGAAAAAGCAGGTATTAATGTTTCCATTTTACAACTAGGAAATTTTGTATTAAGTGTTCCAACTGCTGTGCTACTTGGAGAATAGATTTAGCAGTAAACCAGAGGCTAGGCCTTGCTGCCACAGTAAACTATTATTATTAGGGAATTTGCTCTAAAGTTATGGATCTTCTGGGCCTTTTTCTTTTTTCTTTCCTCCTCCAGGTTTCTGACTTTGCCCACTTGTCACCTGCTATGTCTTTCTCACCCCTCTCAGTTGCCATCTTAGCCTGGTAGGCACCATGACCATGATTTCTGAACCAAATTTTGGAAGTTGACTTATGAAAAATACAAATGTCCTTAAGTGGACAGGAAGACATAATTTTTGAAACCATGATTTTCCAGAAAAATCTGAGATATATGATCACCCCCATTTTACTGAGATATGGTTATCATATAATATTGAATCAGTTTTAGGTATACAACATAGTAACTTACATGTTACAAATTGCAAAATAATTACTACAATGTGTTTAGTTAACATGTACCACCTCACAGAGTTAAAATTTTTTTCTTATGTTGAGAACTTCTAAGATGTACTCTCTTAGCAAATTTCAAACTAAAAAACAGTATTATTAACTGTAGTCATTGTGTGTATTTTAAATGCCCAGTACATATTCACATTATAACTGCAGGTTTGTACCTTGTGACCACCTTCACCCCTCCCAACACCCACCAATCTGGTCTCTGTTTCTATGAGCTCAGCTCTCATGATTCTACATATATGTAAGATCATAGGGTATTTGTCTTTGTCTAACTAATTTTGCTTAGCATAATGGCCCCAAGGCCCTTCCTGGCTTTCTTTTCACTCAGTATCACAGTTAAACATTCAGAATCATGTTGGTCTTTTTACAAGGTCCTTTTCAGGACCTTATTATGGACTGATTTGTGTCCCCTCAAATTCATATGATGAAGCCCTAAACTACAGTACCTCAGAATATGACTATACTGGAAGATAAGGCCTTCAAAGGGGTAATTAATATGGGTCCCAATCCAATCTGACTGGTGTCCTTGTAAGAAATGGAGATTAGGACATCCAGAGACCCCCAGGCCTGCCCAGAGTCTAAAGGCCATGTGAGAACAGGAGGAGAATGCAGCCCTCAGCCAGCAAAGGAGAGAAGCCTGGTCCCTCACAGGCCTTAGGAAACCAATGCTGCTGACACTTTGACCTTGGATTTCCAGCCTCCAGAACTGTTAGAAAATACATTTCTGTTTTTTAAACTCCCCAGACTGTGGTATTTTGTTATGGCAGCCCTAGCAAACTAATACAGATACTTAATAAATGGATATAGAAAGAGGCCAGAATATCTACCAAATACATGGATTTTACCACATGCAAATAGTTGCCAAACACTAACTCGATCCTCACCATAGCCCTGTGAGGGGCCATAGCACTGTCATTTTCATCCCCATTTTACAGATAAAAAAACTGAGGCACAAAGAGGTTCAGTGAAAGCCTAAGGATCCATCTGGCATGTGGAAAAGCTGGAATTTGAACCCAGTCACCAGTATAGGAATGCTCTGTTTTGTCCAAATTTTCTGCCTATGTTCCCCAATTGATCATCCACTTTGGAAGGACCATCCTTCCAAAACTGGTTTTGGAGGCAGCTGCTGCTGCTGCTGCTGCTGCTGCTGCTGCTGCTGCTAAGTCGCTTCAGTTGTGTCTGACTCTGTGAGACTCCATAGACGGAAGCCCACTAGGCTCCACTGTCCCGTATGGAAGGTAAATCTGAGGATACTGTGCCCCACTCTTGAGAGACAAGGACTCAAGACTTACTTGGGGAGCTTTGGAGAGACAAGGAAAGCTGGTTCATCCCAGAGACCCCTGGACAGAAGGAAGAGATACCTGGGCCTGGTGAACTGAGGGCGTGGAGGCAGGAAGACTTTTCCCATGATGGCTGTCACCCTGATCCACAGCTTTGCCATCCGATATCCCCGGGCTCCTCCAGGCATGTTGGCCATGTGCGTAAGTGGTGTACTACATATAAGCTGCTGGAGCATGTTGGAGGCAGAATCAGAATTGGCTCATTCCCTCTGCTGTAGTCATTTCTCCATGGTAAGCAAAGAAAAAATGCCGGAGTCAGGGAGGTTCACCTTCATCCTCCAGACCAGGGTTTCTTAGCCCTGGCTCTAGTGACATTTTGAGCTAGGTCATTCTTTGTCATGCAGTTCTGCCATGGGCACTGAAGGATGCTTAGTAGCATCCCTGTCCTCTATCCACTAGATGCCAGTAAGACATCAGTCACTTATGACCACCAGAAATGTCTCCAGACGTTGCCAAATATCCTCTTAGAGACAAAAATCACTCCCACTGAGAAGCACTTCTCTATCTATGAGAAACAGAAAAAGATACTTCCTCAAGACACTATTTCCCTCTGTCAGGAAGTTGTCATAATAATATATGTGAACATTCTACATTTATGGTGTTGTATAGTGCACAACCTGCCCAACTGCCCATGGTCATCCTTCTCCTCCCTCCCTCTCTTCAAGTGTCACAGGAAAATGAGGCTAACGAGCCCTACACTTTATCATTCCTTTCTACTTTCCATATTTCTGAGATACTATAAGCAACCTGAGGGCTTCCGGACCTAAGTTCAGGGTTGGGTTTGAGACTGACCTTTCTCCTCCCTGAGGTAAGGACCAAGAAAACAAAACCTATGCTGATCCTTCTGATTTTCTAGTTCAGCCACTGATGTGACAAGGCATGAGGTGTTGATAACATTTTTTTCTCTCTGTTGAAGGAATAGATAAAACAATTTTGTAGCTGTGTTCCCCTATCCCTAAAGCAGGCAGTATTAATTAGGAAATAAAGCAGTGACAGGGTGTGCATTAATGGGCTATTAATGCCTGCCATGGGTGCCCGGCATGGTCCGAAGCCAAAGGCCAAGCGATTTCCACCACCCGATAAGCGCATTAATGGCCAATTAAAGTCCATCCTGAATAGGCTCTTTCCTCTTGGTCGGGAGTTTTTCGATTTAAAAAGTGGTGAAGTTTCCAAGTATGCATAGATTTGTTTTCATGCATGTTCCCATCTCTCTCTTCTTGCAATAAGAGGTGAATCCACCCACAGAGGGTAAGGGGAAGAAATCAAAGAAAGGACTGGAGTGACAGGGACCAACATACTGACCCTTGAAGCAGTCCCTTGGCCCTGTTTCCTGGAGGAGGCAACAGGCCCCTGGTGGAGATTTTACTCCACCCATTTCTCTCTTGTGTGTCCAAGATGCAGGAGGGAAGGAAGCTGACATTTTTGTAGAAGCTTTTGTTTTAGTGACTTTTCAGTCCTGTTGACAGCTTATCTTTCTAACAATACCTATCTCCTAATACATGTACGAGCTAGGGTAGCACACACTGGGTGTCCACCATATGTCCGTGCGTCCATCTATATGTCGCTGAACCCCCATCACAGCTCCTAAAAGAGGGATTCTGAGTATCCTCATGCCTCTGATGGAGAAACAGGCCCAGAGAGGTTCAATAATATGCCTAAGATCACACAGAGGTGGAGAAAGCCAGCAGTGTCACCATCACCTAGGAGCTTGTTAGAAATACAGAATCCAGTCCCCACTCCAGAACTACTGCATAAGAACCTTCATTTAACAAGATCCACGGGAGAGGCATACCCATGTTAAAGTTTGAGAGGCGCGAAACTGGAGTCTCATCCCCTGGGTTATGTTCTTCTCTGCAGTCAATTAAAAGGAAGTGAAGATTCATTCTGTGCCTATTCTTCCTCAGTCACTTGGTTATCACACAAGTTTATTTAATCCTCCCAGAACCTGCAAGTGAGACTGAGAGTCAGAGAGTCAAGCACCCAAGATTCCATAAAAGAAAGTGACCAAGCCTCACTTGAACCAAGAGACGTAGGTCCAAAAGACGTAGCCCCAAAAGACATAGCCCCAAAGACGTAGGTCCCTGAGCACAGCAATTCAGATTGTGGATCAGTGGGGCAGTCAGGGTCCCCACGCAGAGGTCACACAGTTCCATAGATGGCCACAGCAGACCACAAGGAAAATGTGAGAAGTTCTCACTGTGGAATCTCTGAATTCTGAGGTTTAAAGAAAAAAAATCTACTTTTCTGGGCTGGTTAAAAAGTTCTATCAAGGAGTAAAGAGCAGGCCTCTCAAAGCCCCTTCTGGACTTAGAATTTAATGCCTATTTATTGAGAACCTCTCTGTGCATTTGCTCAGTCCTACATCAAGATGAAGTTGTTCTCTGTGTCCTAAAAGCTTCAGTTCTAAAAAGGTCACAGAAATGGGTGAGACATAAAAAAATACCGGAACAATGCAACAGCTTTAATCAGACTGTCTTTGCTTTGCTTGCTTATAAGTCACTGGCTTTAAATTTAATATAGTGTCATCTCTTTATTTTTCTTGAAGTTTTTTTTTAAAAGATCATATAAAGATTCTCTTCCATGTTGAGACTTTTATATTGTATTTTTCTTAAAATGGAGTATGGTACATTTACCCGCCATCAGATGATTGCTTATAACTCTCCTTGCTTTATTAAGAACACTGCTAGAGGCTTCTATGCCTCTAGTAATAAAAATGTATTTTCAGGCCCATTCAAACCAATGAAAATCCAAGTTTTCAGAGCACAAGATAATAAAAATTCTCTACATCAGTGTCTTTTAGTACTTTTAATCTGTTAACAGACCCTAAGTGTCTCAGATGAAAAGTACTCTAGTGTGAATTGCCATCATTAGCAGCATTCCATATAGGTAACTCTTGATTATTCCAATTTCTCACAAATTTGGACACTTTTACTTCCTCTATAAAATCTTTAAGGTGTGTGAAAGATAAAAAGAGGCTTGTCAATTTATTTCTCAAAATATACACAATATTATTTTGCATATACATATAGGCAAACCTTATAAATTTTGCATGAGGAGCAATGTCAGTAAAGGAGCGACTCCTTTAGAAAGACAAAGTATATGAGTGCTCAGTTGTGTCTGACTCTTGGTGACTGCAGCCCACCAGGCGCCTCTGTCCAGGGAATTTTCCAGGCAAGAATACTGGAGTTGCCATTTCCTATTCCAGGGGATCTTCCCAGGGACTGAACCCGCATCTCTTGGAATCTTCCAACCCAAGGATCAAATTCACATTTCTTGTGTCTCCTGCATCGGCAGGCAGATTCTTTACACTGCACCACCTGGGAAGCCCTGGAAAGACAGCACTTGTTACCAAGTGTTCCCTCACTGAAACCGATTGAGAATTTTCAAGAATCTGCCTACAATGCAGGGGATCCAGATTCAGTCAACAAGACTTGTTTTTGTCAGCCAAAAGACAAATAGATCTCACCACCCACCTGCCAGAATTTTGAGTTTACATACAGACTTTACCAGGGTTCAGTCACGTTTGCTGTCCAGATGGCCTCAGTAACACAGTGCTGTCTCAAGGCAGTGTTCTTGGAACTTCCCCGGTGGTCCACTGGTTGAGATTCCACCTTCCATTTCAGGGGACACAGCTTGCTCCCTGGTCAGGAAAGTAAAATCCCACATACCACAGGCAGCTAAAGCCCATGTGCCACAAGTAAGACCCAACACAGCCACCTTAATTAATTAATTAAAAACAAATGGCTGCATCCTTCAAAATGGTTCCCACTCCCACTGTAGCAGTGGTAGGCAGTATGTATAATCCAAGGTCAGGGGAGGGGGTAAGGAGTCCTTGATCGCCCAGGTCAAGCTCTCTGGTCAGCTGGTGGTCACATCCCCTCAGTGACCTCCTCCAACATGTCACCAAGGAAGGATGCCAGGAAAGATGGCCTAGAGAAGAAACCACTCAACTTGTTATCACGAATGCCTGGGCAACCGAGCAAATGGATATATAAGCATACGTAGGGCTCAGAAGTAGGAGGCATTTGGGGGCTACCCCTGGGCTGGTACTTTTCATTTTTCTCCCCAAATGAAAAAAAGAGCAGAAACCTGAATGGAGTCAAGAGAGAACCAAAAAGTAAGACTGCATATGGAGTTACCTGTGGAGCTAAGAGCATGTGTCTCAGAACTGCTGGGTCTCTGCAGACCAACTGCTCCTCCCTTCTCCTTGAAACCTCATTGGTATAATTAACCCAGGGCAGGCCCATTCAGGCTCCCAAGTCACTTCCAAACTGTCCATGGAGCTAACAGTTACTTGCTCAAAATGAACCAACTTCCCTAGAACTAACAGCTGGGCTGCCGTCTACGGGGTCGCACAGAGTCGGACACGACTGATGTGACTTAGCAGCAGCAGCAGCAGGAGGCAGTGGTGGAGAGCAAGCTGACAATAATGACCAGATGAGAAGGGGGAAGACATGCTCAGTGGACCACCTGGGTGGAT
This sequence comes from Bos mutus, assembly GCF_027580195.1. NCBI lineage: Eukaryota > Metazoa > Chordata > Mammalia > Artiodactyla > Bovidae > Bos > Bos mutus. The sequence continues at coordinate 57,991,995 of NC_091624.1, forward strand.
TGATTCTGTGTGGTTAAGTCTGAACGGCTGGTGAGGTCAGATGCAGAAAATGCAAAAGGGAAGGAGAACTGTGAGGATATAGCCAAGCTCCATTGTATGGATATTTCACCCATATATTTTATACAAATTCCATTAAACTTGCTCTGAATGAAAGAGAGAGAACAGAATTACCATTTAAACCATGTCAGTGATTTTAATTACATCTCACTTGATGAGCTCATAGCCCAGGGTCAGAGGGAAATGGGAGCTGTGGAACTGCCATCTCTCAGGAAGACTCAGACCTTGGAGCCCTCTCATAGCCAAAGTCGCTCACCTTTTGCACTTTTCAAGCAAGATTATTCCTAAGTGTGAGTCACCTTCTTCATCAGGTTCCCCAAGAAATAGCAATCTCTCTCAATGGTAGAGGCAAAAATGGGCTTCTTTGGCTTTTTGTGAAACAATATGTAGTTCTCCAAAATGCTACACTCCTGGGGGATTTTTCAAGAAAATTGACCATCAGTAATGATTTATTTGTCTTCACATAATGTATGACCCAGATGTGCTGAGAAGTAAGAAAAGAATGAATGGATCAAGAAGGGCTGATCCAAAGAGTCCAGGGGGAACCTCCACAGCCTACATGGAATGCTAGAGAAAGGGGACACCCAGCTGGTGGGAGCTGAAGATAGCAACCTCCTTGGGTTCCGGAGTGAGCCCCTCTTCCTACATCTTAATACTCTCTTGCTCTGTTAGCCCCACCCATCCAGAGCTAAAAAGCCACAAGGGAACACTTTTCTCCAGCCTGTTCTCATATCCTTCTATCCACCCCTCTCCTCTTTCCCTTTGCCACTGGATTTCTTCACTTGCCCGCCGTTGTTCCCCTCCCATCTTCACTTCTGCCCACTGCAATCTGGTTTCTGCCCCACTACTCATGAAACTGCTCTCCTTGAAGTCCCCAATGATTTTTTTCATTGACAAGCCCAGGGACTACTTTTCAATCCTTACCTCTGTGACCTCCAAGCCAAGTTATATCTTAAACCATGTCTCTTTGGGGGAGAGTGGAGGGGGATACTTTCTTTACAATGTTGTGTTGGTTTCTGCTGTACAACGAAGTAACTCAGCTATATGTATACATATATCCCATCATTCTTGGATCTTCTCCTCACTGCCCCCCATCTCATGCCCTCTAGGTTACCGCAGAGCACCAAGCTGAGCTCCCTGGTCATTAGTTACCCATTTCACACATGGTAGTATGTGTGTATATATATATATATATATATATATATATATATGTCAACCCCAATCTCCCGATTGATCCCACCTTCCCTTCTACAATATCTCTTACTTCACAGTCTCTTTCCTTAGTTTCTGTGCCACCCAACCCTTCCAATAGGTTTCCCCTTCTCTGCACCTTTTCAGTCTCTTTCTGAGCTGAGCTTTTTGGGGGTCTTTCTGGGGCTCTGCACCAGGCTCTCTGCTCTTCATCCTCTATACTATATCTTCCCAGGGAAGCTCATCCTTTCCCCTAGTTTCAATTACCATCTAAGTCTGTCTCCATCAAAGACCATTCTCTCTCTGCAGCTTTAAATCCACATACTGCATCCTGTTAAACATCTCCATTTAAGTGGCTCATAAGTCTGTCAAATGTACACTCAGAAAAACAACCCAGGACAATCAGTTCAATACGGGAAAATTCATATGGTGATGAGAAAGCTAAAAGGCCAAACAGGATGGTGGGACCATCCAGAGAGTCACACCAGAGGAAGCCTCAGCCACCCCTCTGCTGAGCTTGGGGACAGAGAAAGAAGTGGTGTTGCCACCTATGAGGTAGAAGCTGGGAGACAGAGGGAGTGGCTGCCTGGGAGACAGAGGGCCTCAGAACTGAGCAGCCACCCACCAGCCCTGCTGCAGGTGCCCGAATAGACAGCAGGATGGGGAGGGGAAAATACATTGGCTTCTCCCATCCCCAGGCTCTCCACCCTCCAGCCAATGCTTTCCACTGGCTGAACCTACCTGGACAAGAGTTGGCGAGAAAGTCTGGAAGGTGGGGTTTGCAGGATTAGCCCTGTGACATGGAGCAGAGCAGTGGAAAGGCAGGGAGCAGGTCTGAGACAAACAGAAAGATGGCAGCACAATCCTCAATCTCCCTGCCTCTCCTGTCCCACTGGTGGAACCATCTTCATACTTGACCCCTCTCTTCCCCTCCACCTCCCACATCTAATGATCCTTCCTCTAAGTAGCTTATCCAGTCCTCTGTCCCTCACAGCTACCCTCACTCACAATTGTTATTGCACTGGGCACAGCTCTCCTTTCTCCCATCTCCAGACTCCCTCTTCTAATTAGTCACTACACTCCAGCCAGAAGGATTTTTCTTGAATGAACATTTTACTTCACTCTGCTGCTTCAAGTCCTACAGTGGCTGGCCTATTGTGCTTAGGATCCAGTCCAGATTCCACGGCAGGACTTTGCTGCATCTCTGATCTCCCCTCCCTGACAAGGTCCTAAACCCTCCACACACCCACATCCTGAACCACTCCCACATCCTAAACCACCCGCCCCAGAATTTCCTGGGGCAGCCCTCAAGTCCAGAAATTAACACATGCTATTCTCTCTTCACAGAACACTCCCCTGTCTTCCACCTCTTTTGACTTAACCCCTTTCATGTTGGCCTTGATGGAAGTGCTTCCGGGAAGCTTTCCCTGATCTCCTTACATGTATCCCCTTGTGCCCAACGCTTTCCCCAGTGATAGGGTTAGCTAGAGTTTCCCAGGTGGTTCAGTGATAAAGAATTCACTTGCCAACCAGACTTGGGTTCAATCTCTGGGTCAGGAAGATCCCCCAGAGAAGGAAATGGCCATCCACTCCAGCATTCTTGCCTGGGAAATCCCATGGACAGAGAAGCCTGGCAGGCTACAGTCCATGGGGTCCAAAGAGTTGGACATGACTGAGTGACTAAACAGCTGCAGCAGCGGGGTTATCAGATTTAACAAATAAACCATACAAATTAAATTGGCCATCCTGTATTTTATCTGCAAACCTACCTATTAGAGTATGGCAATTCATGTTCACATTTTTTAAATTAATTCATTACTTTTTAATTCTTATTTATTTCTTGGTCGTAATGCATGGCATATAGATCTTAGTTACCCCACCATGGATCAAACCTGTGTCCCCTGCATTGGAAGCACAGAGTTTTAACCAATGGACCACCAGGGAAGTCCCTATATATTCACATTTTAATGTCCCTACTAGGTTCCAAATCACTTGAGGAGAATGATCTTTTCAGTAAGATTCCCCAATTTGCTAAATAAATAGGTAAACTTGGATGAATGGATAAGTGACTTAAGGATGGGAGTTTTTATTTGAAATCATATGGGACTTAACTTCAGCCCTAAACAGGAGAGATGCTTAAGAGATTAAAAGGAGGCTAATGACAATTACTCATCCAAGTGGAGGCGCCTAGGTTAGCTCTGGGCCAGGCTTTCAGACTGTAGGAGAGGAACTTGGAGGAGGAAGCTGTATACCAAAGGGAAATAACAGAAGGTGTAACTAGAAATGATTATTTAATGCTTTCAGCCTGCACAGAGCTAACAGACTAACTTCAGCCAGTTTGAGGATTGCTCTGACTCAGTTCTGAGTCCTTCACACAGCTGGAAAATTTGTGCTCCTGCCACTGGGGTTAAAATGGTAGAAAGGGCAAGAAGGGTGATGGCAAGAATCTTCTTACTCTTTTTACCTTGGGAAGGTTTTCTAATAGAAAGCATAAATTGTGCTATTTTCAGACCCAACACCCAAAGACCAAGGGGTAACAAATGTGAAAAAGAAGGCAAGGTAGAAGAAAGGCAAATGAGAGCACATGATCTGAACAGGCAGCCTCTACTGGCTCCAGACAAATGTCCACACTGAAGTGCAGGTCCAGATGTTCTTCCCCTTCAAGAAAAAGACTCAAAATATTAATGCCTCATCTCATGATTTTTTAATGTGGCCATTGAGTTAATAGGTATTAAATGGTTCAAACAAAACACAACTGTGAGTTTATTACTCCGTATAGGCTTCCAATATTCTACAATGGAATCAGTATGTATCTCCAGGCTGAGAGTCCCCACAATTTTCAAACTCCAGGCAGATGCTGATTCAAATTCCAGAAGCCTCTAGTTGAGAATCAATGTCTCAGATGCTCTGCAGAATCTGGGAAACCATTTGCCAATTTGCTCTGGGGCAAAACTGTCTGTCAGTACCAACCAAGCATGAATGAGATGATTTTCCCTTGCTATCAACATAGTCATCTATACGTTTAGTCAATGTTTATTGAGTATCACTTAGGAAGGTTAGGTGGTCAGTAGATAGTGGAACGAGGCCCAGAGGAATGGGGTACATTCAGTAGAAATCCAGCAAGTACACACTTCTGCTGCCATACCAGTTATTTATATATTTATCTACTTCTTCCATCCTAGTGATGAACTTTCTCTACCCCAGTTCTAGCCCTGTGGACCTCAGGCCCCAGAAGTGGGCCAATGGTGGATACTCATTTGCGTCCACCTCCAGTCAGCTGGGAGAAGGCAATGGAACCCCACTCCAGCACTCTTGCCTGGAAAATCCCATGGACAGAGAAGCCTGGTGGGCTGCAGTCCATGGGGTCGCTAAGAGTCGGACACGACTGAGCGACTTCACTTTTCACTTTCATGCACTGGAGAAGGAAATGGCAGCCCACTCCAGTATTCTTGCCTGGAGAATCCCAGGAACAGAGGAGCCTGGTGGGCTGCCATCTATGGGGTCTCATAGAACCGGACAGGACTGACGCAACTTAGCAGCAGCAGTAGCAGCCAGTCAGCTGGTGCCTTCCTATAGTCATCCTCCTTTAGCCGCTTGTAACTTTGGCCTCTGAACAATGTCTTGAAGATCTCACACTAACTCTCCTAAGACAGAGTAAAATAATAAATGTCCCCCAAATGCTCACATCACTCATCTCTCCCTAATCCCTTTTGTTTTTTTAAGTTAATTTTTATTGGAGTATAGCTGCTTTACAATATTGTGTTAGTTTCCACTATACAGCAAAGTCAGTCAGTTATATATATACACATCCCCTCTTTTTTAGATTTCCTTCCCAGTTTGGTCACCACAGAGGATTGAGTAGAGTTCCTTGTGCTATTGAGTAGGTTCTCATTAGTTATCTGTTTTATATATAGAACCAATTGTATATATATATATCAGTCCCAATCTCCCAATTGATCCCACCCTCTCTTCCCCCTTGGTAACCACAGGTAATCTTGGTAACCAAGGTTTCTTGGAAACTAAGAAAGGTAATCTCTTTCCTTTTTTTAATGATTGATTTTTTTATTATTTATTTATATACCCTGTCAAGTGGCATGTGGGATCTTAGTTCCCCAACCAGGAATTAAACCTGCGCCCCTGTACTGGAAGCTCAGAATCTTAACCACTGGATCTCCAGGGAAGTCCCCATAACCTCTTTTCTTGATTAATACCCATTATACCTTCAGATTCTAGTCAAGGCTATGGTTTTTCCAGTAGTCATGTATGGATATGAGAGTTGGACTATAAAGAAAGCTGAGAGCCGAAGAATCGATGCTTTTGAGCTGTGGTGTTGGAGGAGACTCTTGAGAGTCCCTTGGACTGCAAGGAGATCCAACCAGTTCATCCTAAAGGAAATCAGTCCTGAATGTTCATTGGAAGGACTGATGTTGAAGCTGAAACTCTAATACTTTGGCCACCTGATGCAAAGACCTGACTCATTTTAAAAGACCCTGATGCTGGGAAAGATTGAGGGCAGGAGGAGAAGGGGACGACAGAGGATGAGATGGTTGGATGGCATCACCAACTCAATGGACATGGGTTTGGGCAGACTCCAGGAATTGGTGATGGACAGGGAGGCCTGGCATGCCGCGGTTCATGGGGTCACAAGGAGTCGGACATGACTGAGTGACTGAAGTGAACTGATATAAAATAAATACACAGAATTCAAAATAAATGCATCAACCTAAGATCCAGACTATCCTTCAGATATTGTTAGGCAATCTGAAGAGAAACAAAGGCTAGAATATCAACAGGCACTGAGTCAGTAGATTCATACATTTGTATTCTGAGGATATTTCTACCAACTTAAAGTATGCTTTCATTTGAATAAAATAATGTATACTTCCTTATACTTAGTGCCAATTACTTATATGTTTAAACACTCAAAGTACAAATTCCATACTTTCCCCAAGTGAAGGCCAATGTCATCAATATTCTCATGTGCTAACAAGTAAACAAGGCAAATTTCTATAACTTAACTATAGAACCTCTTTGTCCATAAACTTTTTCTAATATACCCAGTTCTTAGAAAATCAAATTTACATCTCTGGGATTTCAAATACCACAAGCTATAGTTTTTGTCACATCAAATGAACTATTTTATTCTTTATCTTCTTAAAAAGAAATTCAATAAATCTTTGCTCACTGCTAGCTCTTCTATCTCTCTCCCAACATCTCTTTGATCAAGCTTTTTCCATCTACTCTGGAATGATCCAAGGGTAATTAGAACTTCTTACCTTCTTTAGCCCAAAAGGAGCCAATTTATCACAAACTGTCATGGATTCTGATTCTAAATTACCAAAAGCCCAATTACTAACAGAGGGAAGGAATCTTCCTTCCAATTAAAGTGACTGATTTCTTTGCAGATGCAGTAGCATTTTACTTTTTAATTATGTGCATTCTGATCAAAAGTGAAGAAAGTCTTCCTCATTTTATTTTCCTTCCAAAGAACATGACACAACAAACATTAACCATAGAATGATTCAAGGTTATACCTGCAAGTGCCTTCAGCCAAATTAGACCTCTGTCAATGGAGCTTGTCCATTTTACAGGTCTTATTGGCTCCTTAAGCTCAAAAGGGAGAAGGGAATAATTATTTGCTGCATCACATAGTTTACCTAAGAGTTTGCCAAGCCTCCCAGACCTGCTAAGCTGTGATGAGACAGCATCAGATATTTAATAAACATAGACTAGCAGGGAACAGAACACAGTATTATTTCTCATGCACACAAAGAACTGCAGTGCTAGGCACAACGCAGTGTCAGAAGGTAAACATGTAATGTGAAAATAAATCTGCTTTTTCTCACTTGGGTGGTATTAACGTGATTATGTGTTGTCAAATTTTGAAAGAGAAAAATAAAACTTCAAAATCAGTTTGGGGGAAGAGGTACAGTTTGGAGAATCTAAAGGAGCATAAGGCCCCCAAGCCTTACACAGATTTCCCAAGGCCTGAAAGACACTTTTCTGTCCACTTGGCTTTTAATCAAGACTGGCCGGTCATGGCTCCCACAGCCTGCTGACCCAGAGGCTGCATCCTTATTTCCTCTTCCCCCTCTTTTCACGTGGTCAGCAGCCTGACGTCAGTTCGTTCACTTGAGACACACAAAGGTCAAGGTTTTCATTCAATGAGTGTATTCCAGCAATCTGTGCTCCAGAACCTTCCTTTGTCCAGACAACAGTGTCCACCCTTTGGACTGGTATGCATGCAGCAGGTACTGACTATTTTTCAAACACTTTCACAGATACATAAAGAAGAGCCTGGGAGCCATCCAAGATTTTAAGTTTTTGTGAAAAATTAAATTTATACTAAGCTTTTGAAAATTAAAAATCCTATGTGAGACTGTACCTCTGCCCTTACTGCAGGCCGTTTGCGAAATTTAGGAAGACCCGCCTTTCCATTCATTAGACAATTGCTGAGCATCCCCTAAAGGCAAAGCAGGATGTCAGGTGATATAGGTGAAGAAACAGGACTTGCTCCTTGCTCTAGTGGGGAAGGCAGGTAAACAGACACACTCAGCACAGTAAAGAACAGAATGGAGGAGCTGTGATAGGATAAAAGGGTCACCCTTGTAAGAACAAAGGAAAAGAGCATGCTTACAATGGAGGAGACACAAACAAGGTCAGGAGGTTGGCAGGTGTCTTGAAGGAAGGCTGGTCTTGCCAAGTTGGGGCAGGAACTCCAGGCTTACCTGTGGAAGCATGGGCTTATGCATGACATTCCAAGAACAAGAAACACAAGAAAGAACAGGCCAAACACATACATTGCTGCTGCTGCTGCTGCTAAGTCGCTTCAGTCTTGTCCGACTCTGTGCGACCCCATAGACAGCAGCCCACCAGGCTCCCCTGTCCCTGGGATTCTCCAGGCATTACCATATGTAAACTAGCTAATGGGAAGTCTCTGTATGACACAGGAAGCTCAACTCCTCCGTGCTCTGTGACGACCTAGCGGGTGGGGTGAGGTGGGGGTGGAGGGAGGTTGAAGAGAGAGGGGACATATGTATACCTATGGCTTACTCATGCTGATGTATGGCAGAAACCAACACAACACTGTAAAGCAATTATCCTCCAATTAAAAATTAAAAAAAAGAAAAGGGCAGACTAGATGCTACAATGCTGTGACTGCTAGGCTAAGAAGCCCGGGCCTTTTTAAAAACCAAAGAGGAGCATGAAGTGATCATCCAACCAGCTGTGCTGTAGGGGATGGTGTGGGCAGATGAGGCTGCTGAAATGACCCTCTGAAAGCTGGCAGAGCTGGTTGTGGCAAGGGGAATGGAAATAAGTGGAGATTCAAGAGCTTTGGGGTTGGTACAAACCACAGGGACTTGCAACCATCACGTGAATGGGTGAGGAAGGAGGTGAAATAGACTCTGAATGCTATGATATGTAAACACTTGGTTGGAGTCCATGGACTGGGCAGTTCTTGCTATTTAAATATTTACTGTGGTTATTAGTCTCATCCAGCATTGAGCCCTTGTTTTATGCTTTAAATATCCCTGAGCAAAGTTAAGGAGTTATTTCTATCCTCCTTTTCAAAGAAAGGGCTTCCCTGGTGGCTTAGCTGGTAAAGAATCCACCTGCAATGCAGGAGACCTGGATTCAATCCCTGGGTTGGGAAGATCCCCTGGAGAAGGGAAAGACTACCCACTCCAGGGCCTGGAGAATTCCATGGACTATACAGTCCATGGGGTCACAGAGAGTTGGACATGACTGAGCGACTTTCACTTCACTTTAAAGATGAGAGAATCAAGCCTGTAAAGGCTTAGCCCTAAGCAGAGAAATGCAACTAACCCAACTGATTTGTGTAGGGCTCAGACGAAAGATCAGCACAAGCCTCGTTACATAATCCAACAAAACATGAAGATAGCTCAATACTGTCCTGTTGGCATGTTTTCAGCTGAACTGGGGCAAGCTTCGTAGAACTTTATACTGTGAGCTGTGTTATAAGGTCGTTTGTTGATACTGTCCATTCCAAGAGCCAATGGAAAGTTACCAGTGTGCTGAATCATCACAAACGTGGATGCAGAGAATGTAGGTCTTGCAACTTTAGTTTAACAAAATACAGTTCACAGATGCTATTTTTAGACTCAAGTTTGCCCAACAGAAAGTTTGTAAAAGAATAATCTGTCTAAAAAGCAGGTAAAGAAATTCACTGACAAAGACTTAGATGTTTTAGGACTTTAATGTCCTTCATATATTCAGCATAAAAAACTGACAATGGGTGAATAACAGGGGAAAAGAGTCTTCAGCAAAGATCTTCCCAAACTCACAGCATCACTGGCCAAACACCATAAAGAAACAGTCATGTGAACAAAGGAAAGAAGAATTTAACAGAGATTTTTAGTTTAACGGCATAACTGAAAAACAAGGAAACAACCAACCAACCTTTCTTCTACCCACTGAGAGGAATGAAAAAGTGAACCAGGGAGCTTCAACCCTTGTGAAGTAGCTTTAAAAAGGAAGGGGTAGGGGAGGAACACAGCCGTTGAAAACGTAACACTTCAATGGTTACGGATACTATCAAATTCTCAAAGTCCGAACATACACCCACATGAACTGTATTATTAGAAAACATAAGTGCATGGAGATATAAACTATTTAGTGCTAAAAACAGACCTTGTTATATAAACATACAGTATGTCACTTTCATCTCTTTATGAGAATAAGGAAAGATTTCCAGTTTGCCTTTTAGTCTGAACTAAAAGGCAAACTGGAAAGATTTCCAGTTCAACTCACCGCATGGACGGTGGTGACCTGAATTAATAGCTGCAGAACCCCAGGAGACCCCCCCACTGCTGTCATCTTGCAAAGGATCAAAATTCAGCACCCAGAGGACCCCACCCCACTCTCCATGCTGTTTGTTTCTAAAAATAATAACCTGCCAATTTGCATAATTAAGGCCATAGGCAGCTTTGAATATGAGATCTAAGCAGAAAGAGTAGCAGTAAAGACAGTATTAGTTAAGAGTTTTTAGAAAAAAGAGAGGGAAGATTTTTTTAAAGGCTTCCAGTTAAAGTCAGAATTAAGTCCCAACAGTTTGGCAGAGCTACGGATGTGTCGCTGTTTTTCTCTAAAAAAGAAGAATCTACCATATCACTCGAGAAAATGCCATATTTGTTAATATTTTTGTAACCATTCCCAAGTGACTTTCAGCTTCGTTCATTGTTCAAGGGCAGAGTATATACTGGTCAGGATGCGCTCATAGCTGGTGCATCTCCAAAAAATTCTTCATGAAGGCTGCCAGCTTCTGGACGTCTTCGACAGTGACAGCATTGTACAGAGAGACCCGGATGCCTCCCACGGACCTGGAAGGACCACAGATGCGGCCATTAAGAACAGGAGCATCCGGTTTAACATCAAGACCACCCTCCTTCCAGTCACCCACTCCTTTAAGAGTCATGGCACCTGAGATCATCATGTCCAACTTCTCACCTGAAAATACCCATAAGAGGCCAAAAGCTTCAGACATCTCAGTCCTTAGGAATTCTTACCAACACAGTGAGCGTCATGCTTACATGTGACCTAGGTTAACTCAACTCTTCGATGAGCCTGCTGTACAGGGGGCAGGGATCTGGCAGGTACTTTTGCGCGTGAGGACATACATTTTTCATGGAGCCTGAAGGATTAATTAACTCCTCTTCCTAATGTCCAGCGGGAGCAATAGCGGCTTTTTCTTACATTGGACAGGGTTGTGTCAGTTGCACCATGGATCAGATGGCAACCTCTGAGCTGTCACAGCAGAACAGCCTCAAAGGTAATTTTGACCAAAGCTCCTAGAAGATGGGGCTCCATCACGCTCTCAGCTGAGAAATCATGCTAAGGGTTCTAAAGGCAATAAGAAGATTATCCCATAATAACTGGTCTTTTTCAACTAGTTACAGTAACCGCTACTTCAAGCTGGGCAGGCTCCTGGATGTGTTTTACTCTGCATCTGAAGAGGCTTCCCTGGTGCTTCAGATAGTAAACAACTCGCCTGCCAATGCAGGAGACATGGGTTTGATCCCTGGGTCGGGAAGATCCCCTGGAGAAGGGAATGACTACCCACTCCAGTATTCTTGCCTGGAGAGTTCCATGGACAGAGGAACCTGGTGGTCTACAGTCCGTGGGGTCACAAAGAGTCCAATATGACTTAGCAACTAACACTTTCACTGCATCTGAAAACCAAACCAATTCTCTGACAAGCTTCTGGATGTGACATGTACTCACCTATGCCCTTTCAAGGAGATCATATTGAGTTCAAGAGCTTTGTCAAGAAATCTTTTTTCTAAAGCATCGTCTCCTTTGGTGTTGCCAATGCGGAATGGAATATTCATCTTGCTTCTATTCTGGGGCTCCACTGGACATCTGAAAAACACATTTATTGTTGTAGATAATTTTCTGCAATGTACAACTTTAACAAGTCAACAGAAAATTTTTTAAAAACCATTTTCTAGATGCAAACAAGAGGTTACAAATCTGCCCCAGGACATTTATAATTTACTTAAGGAGACAACTTCTGCATTTGGAAAAGGGAGTTAGCATTCTCTTACACAACTTGTACTACTTAATTTCTAAGAGCCTCAGTTTCCTCATCCAAATATTGGGAATATTAATAAAATCACCATTTCAGACAAGTTTTGACAGTTCAATGACACAACACATATGAAGCTTCCAACACATGGCAGCCACAGAGCAACATGAATGACCCTTTCTCTACAAGGCTGCAGAGAAGGAAAAGTTGTTCTGAATAGTGGCTGTAAGACTTAAAAACAATGAGCAGCAACTTTCAAAGCACTTACAACACTGTACTGTCCCAAACCATGTGACCTTGAAACTTACTGACTCTCCCTATTGTACCTCTCTGATGTGAGAACTAAACAAAGCATTTGCAGAGAATTTCTGTGGTACATTTGAAAATGGCCAAAAAAAAAAAAAAAATGGCCACAAATTCTCCATAGCCTTCCCAGCAAGAGGTGGGGCCTAGTGTTCACAGCTTTTGAATCTGGGCTGGCCTTGTGGATTTGCTTTGACCAAGAAACAATCTGAAGGGTTAGGGTGGGTAGGGAAGTTCAGGATGGATGGGACACGTGAATACCTATGGCTGATTCATACTGATGTGTGGTAAAAACTATCACAATATTGTAAAGTAATTATCCTCCAATTAAAATAAATAATTTTTTTAAAAGAGACAGACTGCAACAGAAATGATGCCATGCAACTTCCAAGCCAAGGCACATGCAGCTTCTATACCTGTCTTGCTCAAACATTGCTGCTATGTAAGCAAGCCCAAGCTAGCCTGCAGGAAACAACAGCCCCAGCCAACAGCCAGCACTAGCTGCCAGACAGGGGAGCATGGCCATTTTAGACTCCGGGTGAACCACCAGATGACTTTGGTTGAATAAGTGATCTCAGAAGAGACCAGCAGAAGAAACCACCCAGCTGAGTTCAGCTCAACCTGCTGATGGAAAAGAATCCTGAGTAATGAAAATGGCTGTGGTTTTAAGCCAGTCTTGAAGTTTTCTGTGTATGATGCAAAAGCAGACAACTGATACAATTTAGAAGAGTGCCTGGATCACATTCAATGCTATATAAGTATCTGTTAAAATCAAATAAATTTGTCTTTTTATTCCCAGCACCTTGCACGAGGCTCACACAGACTCTCAAAAATGAATGAGTCAAATTTCATAGGTTAGTATATGACTTCAGTTTCTGGTTTGGAAAGCAAGCAAGCCAAACTTATTTTTCATTGACAACCAAATGAGACAAACAGAAGGAGAGCTGACATGCTACTCTGAAATACAAGGGAAAATATGTCATAACTCTCTTTCCCCATATTCTCAAGCACATCCTGTTTTATCCTTCCATTTCTACAGGGTAGGATTCATTAAAATTAAACAGCAAAAAAAGCAGTGTGAGGAAGCCCCCCATTAACAGCTATGCTCACCCCTGAGGGCGCACACACAGTTCTTGTTAAAGTTAACAGGAGTCAAGTCCACATTAACAGACAAAAGAGACCCAAGAAGGGAAATCAGGTCTCTGGCAATAGGCTTTGAGCCTGAATTCTGGCCCCCACCTTTTCACAGGTAGTAGGTTTCCTGGTTGACATTTAAATTAAAATTTTAGTGTCTACCTCCTTTGATATTCTGCTGCCTCAGGCTCCTCAGGCAAGAGTCCAATTATAGAGCCGGAGCAGCAAAAAGGACATGTGGTTTAAGGGTAAAAAATATTAAAAGGGGGAAGAATTAAGAACCTGGGTTTACAAATCTGTAAATACAAATCTGTATTTACAGTCCTCCCCTACAAATTTACCCAACCTATTGTGAAAGTAGATGGTACCATAACAGCAACAATGTCATAAAACCTAGAAACTGAAGATTAAATTAGCATGCAGCAGATACCTGCACAGTGCCCGACAGTGTCTCTGATGTGGGGCTGAGGGAAAGAAGAAATAGATTAAGGGGAATTAGTTGCTTCCAACCTAGCAAGACGGCTACGTAGGGAATTAAAATTCCACGGGACAAGCCCTGTGGAAGCCCAGAGCTGAGCAAGTAATTCTCCCCAGAGAAGGTTGAAAGGTTTCAGAGGAAGCTATGAGGGAGGGGTTAGGACAGGGTGAGGGGAAGGAATGGCATGTGTGTCCGTCAAGCCCTGGAGACCTCAGCAAGTTCTTGTAGCAAATAGGGTGCCGGGTGCCTGGCAAGCCCCACCCCAAACTATTGGTGGACCCTAATTTCCTTCATCAGACCCCTCCTGAAGGACACCTGGGTTGACTCCAGATTTTCCCCATTATGTAAGCATCCCACATTGGACTTGGGGGCACCTGATTTTGTGCACACTTCCATGCCAGGCAGAGTACTGGCAGAGGGCAGGTGCCTAAGGTAAGTCTTTGGTCAAAGTACAAGAGTTGTGAACTTTGATGGGTGTTGCAACCTCATTGGAGAAGGAAATGGCACCCCACTCCAGTACTCTTGCCTGGAAAATCCCATGGATGGAGGAGCCTGGTGGGCTGCGGTCCATGGGGTCGCTAAGAGTCGGACACGACTGAGCGACTTCACTTTCACTTTTCACTTTCATGCATTGGAGAAGGAAATGGCAACCCACTCCAGTATTCTTGCCTAGAGAATCCCAGGGATGGGGGAGCCTGGTGGGCTGCCATCTATGGGGTCGCACAGAGTCGGACACGACTGAAGCGACTTATAGCAGCAGCAGCAGCAGCAGCAACCTCACTCCAAAATTGAACACATTTACACTCGACATAACCAAAGTGTGGTCCCTTGCCAACACCAGCTGTTATCAATCTTCAGAATTTCTGTTGATCAGAAGGAAAACACCTCATGGTTTTAATCTGCATTTCCTGAAGAAATTAACCCCTTTCATCCATTAGCCAGCTGTTTCTTCCCTGTCGTTTGCTCATACAGTTAGAGACCACCTCCTGCCTGGTTTTTTTTTTTGGTTTATCCTTTTTAATTTGTGGATTCTTCCCTATAGCAAAAGTAACCCTTATAAGTTCTATGCTACGAAGTTTTTCTCATATCTATCATTTTGTTTTGTTTATGATGTCTTGAACTGTAGCAAAGTTTCAAATTTTTCATGTAATTAAATGTCTTTTACTTTATGGCTTTTGAGTTTTATGGCTTATTTTGGAAGGCCTCTGTACACTCTATACTTAAACAGAAATTCTTTGCTGGATTTTATATGTATGTCTTGCATTTCAATGCATTTACATCTTTTTGATTGATTAGAATTTATGTATGGCATGCTGAAAATATATAACTCTAATTTTTGTTTAAATGAATTATCAATGCTTCAATCAATTGAAAACATGGTTTTTTGTCTAATTTAAAATGCACAGACTTCTCAGGTGGTCTAGTAGTTAGGACTTCCCGCTTCCAATGCAGGAGGTGTGGAGTCAATCCCTGTTCAGGGAACTAAGATCCCACATGTGGCCAAAAAATAAACAACAACAAAAACCAAAATGCAATTCTCAAGTAAACAAAAGTTTCTGAACTTTTCCAGTTATCTGTCTTTCCCTCTGCCAGTGGCTTTGTATTTTAATAGATCATATGCTAACATTACATTTTACTAATGTCCACATATGTTAAATATTTTTCAGCTATCCTCTTGCACTAACTTTCCTAGTTAAACACTGAACTAATATTTACTAATGTTTGTAATTATTGTGAATGGGATCTTTCCTCATTTTTTATTGTTATCACTGGAATTTGGGAAAGTAATCGACTTTTATACATTTCGATGGAACCAATCACAATTCTGAACATAATCATTTCTAATCTTTTCCACTGATTCCTGCAGTTTTAATAGAAAGTCACATCATCTGTGATTTCTGTTGTTTCCTTAGTGTAGTAGTTAAAGGCTCTGAAACCAGCCCCACCGACTCTCCCCATGTTCATACCCTGTCTGATCCCACCTGCCCTTTGCACCTGACCATAACCTGTCTCTGCTGCTGTAAAACACTGCTCACAAGGAAGTGACAACAATAAAATGTATTAATATCTGTAAAACACCAAGAGCTCTGCCTGCTTTATTTTTGGGTTGTTTCTGGACTCGTCAGGTGCTTCCCTCTTTCCTAAGGCCTGGTTCCCATAGGAAGTTGATGAGAAAAGGTGACCTCTGATCTGAAATGGATTCTACCACTTGGACTAATATCTAAGTTAATATCTAAGTTAAGTTAGATATTAACTTAGCATGTTAAAGTTAATATCTAAAACATTTTAATTTGATATATGATGCAGGGCACCCAAAGCCAGTGCTCTCTCACAACCTGGAGGGATGGGGTGGGGAGGGAGGTGGGTAGGGGAGTGGTTTCAAGATGGAGCGGACACATGTATGCCTATGGCCAATTCACATTGATGTATGGCAAAAACCGTCACAATACTGTAAAGTAATTATCCTTCAATTAAAATAAACAAATTCTAAAAACTTAGTATCTAATACATATTAAACACTATGTGTCAGGAACATCCCAGGTGCTTTCCATAATAACCACAAATAATATTAAGAGCCAACTTTCATGGATGATCCCTACCTACCAAGTAGGGTTTCTCATGCTTTACACAAATGACCCAGAGCAAGAGCCCTTAAACCCCTCCATTATATACTCTTGATTCATACGCATTTTCATTTAACCCTCATGATGGTCATAATATTCTATGGACTTATGTCCATTGTGCAGATGAGGAAATTGAGTCTAGAGTGGTCAGGACACCTGCCCAAGGCCACACGCTGGTAAGTGGCAATGCGGGGCTTCTACGGCCAAGATGCTACACTGCCCACGTGGGCTCAACTCACAGCCAGCAAGCAACTGTGGTGGTCAGGCTATAGATTGAACAGGGACTTCAGTAGTGGCCCTCTCAAGTCTCTGAGTCCCCGGCCAGGAACACTGGCAGAGCTGGTCCAACCCCCAGCAAACTGCCCAAAACTGTGTTCCATGAAGGGGCTGCTCTACCAGGCAGGGGGGCACCAAAGGCGGGACAAAAATGAGGAGCGAAAGTGATGGTGAACGGTAAATTCCAACTCTAGGTTCCTTGGTATTCCTCTTAGAAACTGCTCACCTCCCCTTCAGGGCCATATTTCCATAGCGAAGCATTTCCTGAAAATCCAGATGCACACAGAGACAGCTCGTGAGTGTCCAACTGCTGAACAGGGGTGAGGGGAGCAGAGTGTGCTCCTGACTATGGTAACAAGGTTCCACAGTAATTCCATGAGCCAGGATGACATTTTCTGGGCAGGCGGCCCAGGAGTGAATGGGAGTTCCCAGAAAGTGGTTTATTCAGAAAAGGATGTAAGTTCGGGCTCAAAAGCCTGTTCATAAGTGAATGAGGAGTTTTGCATGGGAAAGTGATCAGATTGCCCAGGAGACAACCCACCTGCCATGTTGGCTTTGGCAGGCTGCTTTCTGGAAGATGCTGGGGGGTGCTTGTAGTTAAAGGATCTCGAGTGGAGGGAAGAATTTCTGGGACTTTTGGTGTTCCTTCTATACTTTATTTTCTTTCTAATGCCCTGGATTTCTTCCAGGGGCATCACCATTCTTTCTGTCCTCTCATTTTGTGCCTATACATTTCCCAAGAAATACATGAAGTCAAATGCTAACAGAAACATTGGTCTCCCCTTCACAATAGCTGCCACGTGCTCTCACTCACAGTCATATTCTGTGCACTCTAAGGAAGCCAGGAAGAATAAGGAGACTTATTCTTCTTGGTAACACCAGAGCCTAAAACCAGGCTAGCCCAGAGGAGTGCTCAGGCACCATTTACTGGAGGGGTGGATGGATGGATGGACGGATGGGCAGATGGATGGTAGATGGATGGGTAGATGGAGGGTGGGTGGATGGGTAAGCAGACAAATGGGTAAATGAACTAATGAATTAAACATGTCTTCAGACCTTTCCACACTATCTTTTCAATCCCAGCACAAGCCATCTCTCTAGGCGGCCCACTCTCTGCTCTCCAAACATACTGCTTTCTTCCCTCAGTGCTTTACAGGGGCCATTCTTTGCCTTCCTAAAAATTTATAGAAGAATTTCTGCCTTCTTCTCTGCCTAATTCTACTCCCGCCCAAGGCTGAAGCTCATCTAAAGGCCCTCCCTTCTCCTCCAGCCAAAGCAGAATCCTCCTGTCCTCAGCTCCCGACTCATCATTTAGCCCTTGGCTATGAACTCCTTGGACCATCTATTGCCAATCACGCATGTTAAAATGGCTCTGGTAAGTGCTAGTGGAGTACTCTGGCTTCCCTTCTCATATATCAGGACCTAAAATGGAAGATTCCCAAGGGCCAAGCCACAGAACCACAGAGAAGGCAGGAATGCATAGTGGGGAATCCCTTCCCCCAGATGGCGTATGGAGGAGGACCCTAAAGCTTAAGTCATTCAGCCAAGCTGGACTCCCTGAAGGCTTGTGGCTGCAGGCCAAGAACTCATAGGAGCAGGCAATCAGTTAAGGGCAGAGATGACACCACCAGTTATGGCTGCCCCATCAGTACACCCCAACCCTTCACCCATGGTTGGTTATGAGATGTGTTAGCAAGTCCTGGGTAAAACATACAACTCGAAGTCAGGTTTGAGGCATTTTTTTTTTTTTTTTTGATATGTGGCCCACTGAGTTCTCAAAAAAGAGTGAAAATTCCTTTGTTATTGTCAGCTAGATGTTTTTGTTATAACAGACTGAACTCCGAAGAGTAAATACCACTAAGAAGGGGGTCCTGGCTTGGTCAATGAGAGTATCTATGCATATGTGTGTAGAAATGGGTGTGCATACACAGCATAAAGTCAGATCCTCCCACAGGAGTCCCCACTGTGAAGGAAGGGAAAGCAAATGAAAGCATCGCCTGTTAAGCTCTTTGTGTACCAGGCACCATATGTGGCATTTTGGTGAGAGGCCTGTTGTAGGGGGTTGAATGGTGGCCTCTGCAAAGGTTTACCCATGTGCTCACCTCCACATTCACCTGTGAATGTGACCTAGTAAGAAAAAGGGTCGGGACTTTCCTGGTGGTCCAGTGGCTGGGACTCCGTGCTCCCCATGCAGAGGGCAGGGTTCAATCCCTGGTCGGGGAACTAGATCCCACATGCTGCAACTAAGACCTAGGGCAGCCAAATAATTAAAGTAATTACTGCAAAAGAAAAGAAAAAGGATCTATGCTGGTGCAATTAAGCTAAGGATCTCTAGATGAGATAAATCATCCTGGATTATCTGAGTAGGTCCTATATCCAATGACCACCTTGTGAGAGACAGAAGAGAAGACACACAAAGAAGGAGAAGGCCACGTGAAGCAGAGGCAGAGACTGGGGTGAGGCAGGAATGCCCAAAGCCCCCAGAAGCTGGAAGGGGCCAGGAATGGACTCTTCTCGGGAGTTTCTGCAGGGAGCAAAGCCTTGCTGACAGCTTGACTTTGAACTCCTGGACTCCTGATAACTGAAAATAAATTTCTCTTGTTTTAAGGCACCAAGTTAATGGTACTTTTGCTCTAGCATCCCTAAGAGATCAATACAAGGCCCATGGGTTTTCTGCTGCTGGTCCAGGGGTCAACACATGTTCATGAATCAGTTAGTCACAAAGACATTTAACTAGGAGTCAACTATACCAGAGCCAATTCCATTCACTGACTACAGGCCTCAAAATTCTCCAAGCCAGGCTTCAGCAATATGTGAACCGTGAATTTCCTGATGTCCAAGCTGGTTTTAGAAAAGGCAGAGGAACCAGAGATCAAATTGCCAACATCCACTGGATCATGGAAAAAGCAAGAGAGTCCAGAAAAACAGCTATTTCTGCTTTACTGACTATGCCAAAGCCTTTGACTGTGTGGATCACAATAAACTGTGGAAAATTCTGAAAGAGATGGGAATACCAGACCACTTGACCTGCCTCTTGAGAAACCTATATGCAGGTCAGGAAGCAACAGTTAGAACTGGACATGGAACAACAGACTGGTTCCAAATAGGAAAAGGAGTACATCAAGGCTGTATATTGTCACCCTGCTTATTTAACTTATATGCAGAGTACATCATGAGAAATGCTGGGCTGGAAGAAACACAAGCTGGAATCAAGATTGCCGGGAGAAATATCAATAACCTCAGATATGCAGATGACACCACCCTTATGGCAGAAAGTGAAGAGGAACTAAAAAGCCTCTTGATGAAAGTGAAAGTGGGGAGTGAAAAAGTTGGCTTAAAGCTCAACATTCAGAAAATGAAGATCATGGCATCCGGTCCCATCACTTCATGGGAAATAGATGGGGAAACAGTGGAAACAGTGTCAGACTTTATTTTTCTGGGCTCCAACATCACTGCAGATGGTGACTGCAGCCATGAAATTAAAAGACGCTTGCTCCTTGGAAGGAAAGTTATGACCAACCTAGATAGCATATTCAAAAGCAGAGACATTACTTTGCCAACAAAGGTTCGTCTAGTCAAGGCTATGGTTTTTCCAGTGGTCATGTATGGATGTGAGAGTTGGACTGTGAAGAAGACTGAGGGCCGAAAAATTGATGCTTTTGAACTGTGGTGTTGGAGAAGACTCTTAAGAGTCCCTTGGACTGCAAGGAGATCCAACCAGTCCATTCTGAAGGAGATCAGCCCTGGGATTTCTTTGGAAGGAATGATGCTAAAGCTGAAACTCCAGTACTTTGGCCACCTCATGTGAAGAGTTGACTCATTGGAAAAGACTCTGATGCTGGGAGGGATTGAGGGCAAGAGGAGAAGGGGACGACAGAGGATGAGATGGCTGGACTGACTCGATGGACCTGAGTCTCAGTGAACTCCGGGAGTTGGTGATGGACAGGGAGGCCTGGTGTGCTGCGATTCATGGGGTCACAAAGAGTCGGACACGACTGAGCAATTGATCTGATCTGAAAGGGAAAGAGTAAACTTTTCTAAAAGGGTAAATATCCCAGCGAGGTCAGGAGTGGGTGCTTATACCAAGGGTCTCCAGTGGAGTCCTGAGACAAAGCTGAGACCTTCTAGCATGTTCATGTTTTGTCCCCAGGGACAGAGAGGAGGTGGTGGGGAGACAGGGGTGTGCAGTGTGAGTAATTTCACCACCAGTGGGAGACAGGTCCCAAAGCCTGGTATTCCTGGGGTGGAGATGCAGGAGGGAAAATTCACATGCATCACGCTCCTGGGGACTTCAGTGTCTCACAGAAAGATGGCTGCATCCATGTTCCAAAACCAACACAGCATAGACACATTTTTCAAGTCACAAGAGGCAAAATGTGAGATAAAAACCATCCACTTACACATAGAATCCTTGCGAATTATCAATAATATCATAAATCATTTGCGATTTGATGGAGCTAAGCTTCTCCATGGCTGCTGCCCCGCCGTTGTTCTTAATCCACTCCAGGACCAAGCCCATGACATAGATGCTAAAATAGAGTAAAAAAAATACACGTATCCATTTAGATCAGCTTTGCACAAATAACAAGACATCTGAGCAAACTAAAGCTGTACTAAAATAGACTTAAAGACACCATTAGACAAATTAGTTTTAAAAGAGAAAAAAACTAGACTTATGGTGATCATTTCACAGTGTATACAAATATTGAATCGTTATATTGTACACCTGAAACTAATATTAATGGATCAATTAGATCTCAATAAAAATAAGCTTTTAAAAAAAAAAAAAAAAAACTGCTGAGGGGACTTCCCTGGTGGTCCAGTGGTTAAGCCTCCAAGCTTCCGGCCCAGGGGGCACCGGTTGGCTCCCTGGCTGGGGAACTAAGATCCCATATGGCACATGGCACAACCAAAAAATGAAAAATAAAATGGTGCTGAGGGCTCCGTGTGCACCTCCCTGAAAGCCCACAGGAACACAGGTCTTCTGTGGAAAAGACACAGCTCGAGCTGGGCATACGGAGAAGGCCAGCTATGCCCTCTCTACGAGGGGGAACAAAGGTTCCCCAGAGGAATTTGTGTAGACTTAGTTGCTGGGTGTCTAGGTCCAGTGAAGGTCTGGGGGGGATCCCCCCAACATAGCTGCTGCCTCGTTTATTAACACTGTAACAGGGTGGGGAGGGGAAGACATATAAGAAACTGGTCCCAGGGAAGCCCAAGATACTGACTGGCTCCTTCATTGCCTCCAGGTGGCTGGAGAACTCTGGTATTTCTACCCCCAGAAGGTAGCAGAAGCCAATGTGGGGCTGCCCAGGGCCACTGGGCAGAGAATGGCCTGTACCCAGAACCATGCGATGGCTCCTCTGGAAGCTTCCCCAGCGGGCTCCCCAGATGGCTCTGGAAGGAAGGAGAAATGGTGTCCAGGGCCAGAGGGGAGGGAGCTCAAAGCAGAAATCATCCGCTGGGTGTTTACAGCCTCAGCTGAAGCTCTCTGGGTAAAGACTGAGAAATCAGAGGGGCAGAGGAGACAGAAGAAAGCAAGGGGAGGCAAGCACCATTCAGCAGGCTAGGCGCCCTTTTACTGATCAAAAAAAGTCTGAGGCCAGAGCTGCCATTATCTTATTTTACAGATGAGGAAACAGGCTCAGAGAGCTTGACTCTGCATGACTTTTACATCCAACAAGTAGCTGATAAAGCAAGATTCCAACCCCAGCTGGTCTGATCCCAAAGGCCCAGCTCTTTGCACAATAACAAAAGGGCTCTAGACCCTCAGCCACTATCTCACCTGCCAGTGGGGCGGTCAGGCTGGCACCACAGCTCCGACATAGGTGCCAAGAGCAGCGGCTGCAGGGGCATAACAGCTCACACGTGTGTTCCAGATAAGGCGTTCTCCCACTTTACCGTAAGATGCTCTAGAATTTCCATCTAACCCCAAACTGCTCGATCCCCCAGGAACCACATAAACCCACCCTGCCACATGATCCCAGCAGAGTCACGTGTGAGTCCTGCCTGTTCAACAGTACATTTTGGTGACTGGGCTTCCCTTCTCACAGCAGCTGTTTTCCCAGGGTTCCCAAGCTGCTATTTCAGTCATCAAATCACGGCTGCAGCAAAGGCTCAGACCAGGTTCATGGTCCCAGCCAGACCTCAGCACCCACACACTTCCCTCTTGGTGTGTGACTCAGCCCCATACCCAGACTCACTGCCCATGCTCCTGGCTAATCCTAATGAGATCTGAGCAGCACAGTCAGCAGAGAACCCTCCCGTTTTACAAGCTGCCCAGAACTGGCGCCCTTAGCTTCCGTCTACAAAGCCTCAGTGTAAGGCAGATGGCTTGGAAGGAAGCGAGTTCTCCTGGAGACCAGATGCCCCAGAAGTGGAAGGATGTCTGGCCTCATGACTCAGCCGGAACTTCTAATGCATAGCTAACACACGCTTCCACTCCCATACCATCCGAAATCTTCAAAACACAGGGGTCCTAAGATGCTTATGCAGCCTTGCAACTTGGTCTCCATTCTCCCCACTAACCAGGGTATCACTTTTAACTGTTATATTGTCTTCACTTCTAAAATGCCACCAGCTTGGGGCTTCCCTGGTGGCTCAAACGGTAAAGAATCCAACTGCAACGCAGGAAACCCAGGTTTGATCTCTGGGTTGGGAAGATCCCCTGGAGAAGGGAATGGCAACCCACTCCAATATTCTTGCCTGGAAAAAATCCATGGACAGAGGAGCCTGGAGAGCTATAGTCGGTCCATGGGGTTGCAGAGTTGGACACCACCGAGTGACTAACATTTTCACTTTCTTTTCACACAGTGTTAAGTGTACTGTCTAAGCCTGTGCGTTAAATGACTATATAAATCACAGCAGATCCATTCTCTGGAATATCACACCGCAATTCAAAGAGGAAAAAAGGCAAGCATTTGTCCTGACACAGCCGTGTTCACAGTACATTGCTGGGTGGAAAAAGAATTCACAAAGCAGCCTGTATGGTAACATTTCATTTGCATAATTAAATATATGGCTCTATTTGCATCTGCCCTGCACAGCAAGCAGTTAGCAGTAGTTTCGCCTCAGAAGTCTTTGCCAAGATCTTGTGTTAACTTTTCTAAGCAATACAAAATGCTTTTTGGGCACTAGGGATTAGAAAAGCACCCCAGAAAGCCCTGGAAACTCTCCCTGGCTGTTCTGAAGGACTAAGCCTCCTGGGCAGGCCCACATTCCCATTCTGATAAGAAGGATGGCCTGGGTTAGTGGGGAATATTTTGTTTCTCATTAGCTACTTCATACGATAGATAAAACGAATTTATACTTACAGGTCCCGTTAGTCATGGGAAGTAAATCTGCCTTATAGGGTTAGAAGGGAAGTTTAGGAATCTGTTTGCTTGTCCATAAACTGGGCTTAGTGTTAAACAGAATGAGAACATGGTCCTTTATTCCACCCCAATTCACTGCTCAGGGTTACAGGCAATTATGTGAAGGCCAGTCATCCAGTTCAGTTCAAACAAACTGCCCAGGGCCTCTGGTCACTTGGCTCTAATTTTATTAGAAAAAAAAAGAGCTTCTTTTTTAACTTGGGACATTTTCAAGGACTTCCACGTGATACAAAGTTCTGAACTGTTCTGGGTGCCTTATCAGCTCACAGCCAGGCCTGGGGAGGGTGTCATGCACAAATCCTCCTCTCTCCATTCAATGCTTATTCTCACTGGGAGAACTACAATTTTCTAATCTTAAAAATACACCAAATGAAATATTAGTTTTTCAAGTCATAGACTGTAAGTAACTGCTCAGTCACACAGATGTTTACTGTTTTTCCTTTTCTCTTCTTTTAGAGTAAAAGAATCCACGACTCCAAGGGGTGTCCTGGGTCAGAATT
Source organism: Bos mutus (assembly GCF_027580195.1). NCBI lineage: Eukaryota > Metazoa > Chordata > Mammalia > Artiodactyla > Bovidae > Bos > Bos mutus. Next base: position 58,016,474 of record NC_091624.1, read on the forward strand.
TAACCCAATCTCTTTTGACCTCCACATTTATATGATTCTCTCTTTTTTGAATTGGCGTGTAACTGCTTTACAGTGTTGTGTTAGTTTCTGTTGTACAACAAAGTGAATCAGCTATATGCAGTTCTGATCAAATCTTATTGTCAGTCCTGCCCTGAGATGGTCTCAGTTTTCACTTTCCTGATCTGTCTGGAAAAGAAACCTTGCTCTTTTTCTCCCCTTGTTTCTGTGTGTCTGGCTCAGCTCCCTCCTTAGGCAGAAAGGCTCCAGGCAGGGAGTGTCTGCCTCCCCCACCCTGTGCCCCTGCCCCCAGGTAACCAGGTTGACCCTGCACGCCTGACTGGTCAAGGCCCGGGGCGGAGGCCTGCACAGGCGCTGGCAGGGGAATGACCCTCTGTGAGTCATTCAAGAAGGACTTTCTCTCAGTGCCTCCCCCAGGTCTGACTCCAGACATTTTTATTTCCCATTAGACAGACTCACCTGCTAACTCACTATTTCTGCTGACTTTTAATATTAACAGGCTGCATTTTAACATATGCATTACATTAAAAAAAATTGATTTCAAGGTCACTCACTCACATAGAGAAGGTGCCAGAGGGTAAGACAGCTCATCCTGCTCCCCCAGTCTATGCTCTGATCAGAACTGCTGGCCTTCGGGGCACATCCAGGGCCAGGGCTTTCCCGGCCCCACACACTTTCTTGCTCCCAGAGCCTCAGTGGTCTCTGCCTCTGCCTGAAAGACTCACGCGCCCGAGACCAGACCCTGACTGTTTGTTCTAACAGGTAAGGACTGAACGCCTCCCAGCACCTCCTGCCATGGTGTGGCCTGGCTGCAGAGCCCCTTCCCCAGGGGACCCAGCTGTCCAGCACTGCTCAGCACAGCAGGGCTCCTTTCCCAGCTGGCCAGTGGTTACTGGCTTGTCCACTACCAGAAACCCCAGAGACAAGACAAGTGGGCAAGACAGGTTCAGCCCTGCCCCGCAATCCCCACCAGGCACTTCAGAAGCACTTTCAACCGGAGTGAGACAGAGTGGGATTGACAGGTGACCGGGAGAAAATACCAGACACCTCCGTTGCCTGAGGGAAGCAGGGGACACACAGAGAAGAGCTGCTGCAGCCTACGTGAGCTACGCAGAAAACCAGCAACAATTTCCATCAGCATTCCAGCTGTGGAAAAAGCTCTTTTCTTCCTGTGGTAAATTATATGGAAGAAGTGTCTTTCCCACAGGCAGCGCCTCGGAAGGAGACCGCTAACAAAGCCCCAGCCCCCATGTAACTGAGGCCTATACTGGCCCAAGCCCCTCTTCATATGCTCTGTTATGAGAGCATCCACCATCACTGAAAAACTTCAAAGAGCAGGACTCCAACAGCTATCTATTCTCCAGAGATGGGACCCTTCCGACACAAACCCACCCTGGTCATTTTGCTGTTGAAGAGCATGAAGGCACCAGCTGTACTTATCCAGGCTTTCAAGTCAGACCGCCTGGGTTCAAATCCACGCCACTTCCTAGAAGTATGGCTTTGGCTTCTTCACTTGCAAAACGGGAATAACAATTAGAGTACCTATCTCCTAGGGTGCTTGGGAGATTAAGTGGGTCATACGCATCACTATTTACATCACAGATGCCCTGGAAAGATAAGATAGTCTATAAACTCTGGCTCTTATCCCTGCTGGTAAATAATAATACAGCACTAACATTTATAAGCCACTGAGAGCCAGGCATTCACTAAGCACAGTTTGGTGGTAGAGGTTTAGACACTACAGGCTCCTCTGTCCATGGGATTCTCCAGGCAAGAATGCTGGAATGGGTTGCCATGTCCTTCTCCAGGGGATCTTCCCGACCCAGGGATTGAACCCAGGTCTTCTGCATTGCAGGCAGATACTTTACTGAGAGCTACAAGGGAAGCCCCCAAGCACATTTTAGACACATATTTTAATCATCCAATCTTTATCAGCAACTAATTACTCTTGGAGACACCAGATGCACAGATAGATTAAGCAACTTGCCTAAACTCACACAGATTGCTAGTAATAAAATTTATCTGGCTAAATTTTAGGTGTCACAAAGATTTTCACCAACTGCCTGAGTCTGAGAGTTAAAAGACCATAAGGTGGAATAGGCTTACTTTCCCCAAAAGTGCTATAATGCAGACTCTGACTAGGATTAACAGGAAGCCAGGCTAACAGGACCCCTGCAGACTAGGTGAAAAACAGAGAAGTGTTTGTTCCAGCCAGTGTGTCCAATGCCAAGCAGTGGGCTTCAAGCAGGCCCAGCTAGGGAATGAAAAAGGCAGGTAGCCCAGCCTTTGAAAGTTCTTCTCTAAAGTTGCACTGCTCGTTTGAGATGCAGGCATGACACTTCATGTGCAGAAAGCTTTTGGGCTAACAGTGAACCACCAAGGCTACCAAGACCAAACAGAAACACTGCAAAAAAGAAAGGCAAGGAAAGCTGATCAGACAGTGCACAGAGGAGGATGAGGAAGAGGTGAGCTGGGCAGAGAATCCTGAAGGACATCTGGGCGATTAGGTTACCAATTCACAGAATCATGTCCAGCTTCAGAAAGTCACCTAGTATTGATGGGAAATGCTGAGACACCCCTCCTTCCCTGGTCCCCAGGCCACACCCTGGAGTTACCTGAAACAGGGAGGTGTGTTGTACAGGGAGTTATTTCCAGCCTGCACTTTGTAATCCAGGACCGAGGGGCACTCTTTGAGGGCAAACCCCAGCAGGTCATCTCGGACGATCACCACCGTGACCCCTGCAGAGCCAACATTCTTCTGGGCACCAGCAAAAATCACACCAAACTGCCAAAGAGAAAACGTGCTATTTTAAACGTACTTGGTCATCTTTCATAAATGTATGTCAAATTCCCCAATCTCTTTCTAAAACACAGTTTTTATGAGGAAGTAACTCAATTTTAATCCTGTTCAGAGCAAATTCCCTTTTCTAAAGGAATCTCTATCTGGACAGCAAATCAATACTTGTGAGTTTAGAGCCTGCAGATTATGAATCTGCCTGGTCCTTCTCCCCAGGAAGAGGCCAGCCCAAGCCCACCACTGTGAAGACCTTGTATCTATTCCTATTCACTCTATTACATCTCTTTTCTACCTCCAAACCCATCTTTAAAATAAGGCTGCTGTCCTTGGTGACCTAAAGAAACCAATTTTTTAATCTATTTATATTTGTATAAAGGGACAATCAGAAGACACTGAGAAATGAAACAAGCTGCCCAAGGGAGAAAAAAATTCAGAAAAAGAGATGTTTTAATGTACTTTGGGACAATTTCCATGTAAGATATAGAACCTTCTTCCATGTCTCCCCATGAAACCTTTAGGAAAATTCAGTAGCATCCCACATGGGAGGAGGGGGATAGCCTGGCCCAACAGGAAGAGGTATTTTTACAATTGGCATTGTTTAGAATTGCCAGTGTATGGTAAGTGAAAATAAAAAGTAGGCTATAAACAAAATGTATATATTCACACAACAGAATATTACTTGGCCTAAAAAGAAATGGAGTTCTGACATGCTACCACAGGGTGAACCCTGAGAACATTATGCTCAGTGAAAACAAGCTAGACATGAAAGGACAAATATCGCATGACTCCACTGATGTGAGGTTATCTAGACCAGTCAAATTCACAGAGACTAAAAAAATTATATAGAGAATAGTGGTTGCCAGTGACTAGGGGGAGGAAGGACTGGGGTTACTGTTTAATGGGGACAGAGTTTCAGTGGGAAGAAAAAGTCCTGGAGACGGATGGTGATGAGGATTGTACAATCATGTATATGTACTTAATGACACTGAACGGTATGCTTATAAATCGTTAAAACTGTCAATTTTATAATAAGTATATTTTACCAGAATTTTTTTTTTAAAGGCACACTACCACTTAGTTTGTTTTAACTTCCTTACAGATATCACCCTCCTAACCCGTGCTCCCCATGTTGTGCAATGGTGGGTGCCTCTCCCACTGCCCACCCTGGAGATCCACCTGGGAATCTCATGTCCTATGGATGCTCTTGATGCTGGGGTGGCTAACGAGGTAAGGCAGGGCTCCTTCATAGCCCCCCAAGTTTGGATAATGCATATCTTCCCTTGACAACAGCAAGAAATTCCCAAGGTGTCAATGAAAAAAATTTCTAAAAGCCACCCTCAAAGGCAGGTGAATTCCCCAAGGAATCAAGTAGGATCCTGTGAGGCAACTGTCAACAAAGGGCTATGAATGTCCGGATGTAAATATTCTGACAACCAAGGTCGGCCTTTCTCCGTCCTAGTATATGTTAAAATGTCCTTAGAAAAACCAAACTGGGTTCCCCCTGACCCAGGCCTCTTTCAGGCTTTACCTTGGAAACATCCACTGGCCTGGACAGGAAGTTTGAGGACATGTCGCAGACCAGCACTGCTCCCTTGACATCAGGGATAAAGTCAAACTCCACTCCGTGCACAGTCTCATTGGCGCAGTAATACACATAGGAGGCATCCGGGTTGAGGGTCCAGGTGCTCGGATCTGGAATTTCTATCACAGGAGACAAGTTAGGGACTCCACGTTTCCTCCCCTCTTCCCTTAGGGAGACGGGAGTCCACCAGGTACAACACCCCTCGCCTAGCAGGGGAAGACTGATCCCAGAGCATTCACAAGTAAAAGGCATCCTATTCATCTAGTATTACAATCACCACCAGTGTCCTAAAAGGATGCTCCATCTCATTCCTTTGACTTCTACTGGGGGCAAATAATCTTTGAGAATGGTGTGGTAGGTATTTGGGTTTTTCCTTGTCACCCAGCTTCCAACATCCTAGGTCCACGGACAGTGTCCTTTGGGTGCCAGTCTCCCTCACTCTCAGCTCATGTGATTCCAATAGAACCAATTCTACCCACAGCCCTGAAGGGAGAATGCAGTTCAGGCAAGGCCACTTGACTGATTTGGAATGGGACACAGGAGACATGAGACTGTTACTGGGAATGTTTGAGCAGAGGCATTGAAACTTAGGAGAATATAAGGCAATGAGCAGCTGCAGCCATCTTCTAAAAATGAGGGGGCAGCCTTCCTGACTGTGAAGGAGACAGAGGGAGACGCCAGGACCAGGAGAAGTCCCCTCACTGTAGGGGGGCCCTTGATTAAGCCATACCTAAAGCCAACCCAGCCCCTGGGTTTTGCAACTAAGTTAGCAGCCCAGGTGGAGAGGCAAATGGCAACCCATGCCAGTATTCCTGCCAGGAGAATCCAATAGACAGAGAGCCTGGTGGGCTATAGTCCATGGGGTTGCAAAGAGTCGGACACAACTGAAGCCACTGAGCAGGCACGCACACAACAGCCTAGGATCACTCTTTCTGCAGCAGCCAGTTAGTAATCTTAACAGGAACAGGCAGCCAATCTAAATGGTATCAAACAGGGGAAGAAAGAATTGCCCAGGGCAGGGGTAACCTGCTAGCTAAGGAGGGATCACCCACTGGCCAGCATTTCACAGACCAGCTCAGCTACCAGCACTTACTCGTGTAACTCCCAAGTTTGGGGTGGACGATATTCACAGTTCCGAACTTCTTGGCTTCTTCTGCAGCCTTAGCTGACCAGGATCCTGTCACCACATAGTCAGCACATCTTCCTGCTTTCAGGCCAATCAGGTTTAAGGGGACAGCACTGAACTGACCACACCCACCTCCTTGTACAAAAATCACTTTGTAGTTGTCTGGAATGGCTCTGGGCAGAAGCAGAGGTGACAGTAAACAGGGTCAAAGATTGAGAGTGAGTGATGCTCTTCCAGCACTTCACCCTGGGGTGGACACACCATAAGCACAATGGTAAAGCCCCACCTCTGCCTTCCCCAAATCAGTCATTTATCTACTCAATTTCTTGCACAGATATTTACTGGGCCCCACAGTGAAAGTCTGGGCTTCCCTGGTGGCTCAGACGGTAAAGAATCTGCCCGCAATGCAGGAGACCTGGGTTTGATCCCTGGGTTGGGAAGATCCTCTGGACAAGGGAATGGCTACCCACTCGAGTATTCTTGCCTGGAGAACTTCATGGAAGGGGAGCCTGGCAGGGAACAGTGCATGGGGTCGCAAAGAGTCAGACATGACTGAGTGACTAACACCTTCACTCACTTTTCATGTTGAAAGCCTATGGTTACTGTTTTGACAGAATTTTAGCAACACCCTGCTGTTCCTTTAGGGAAGCATTGGATACCACTCTCAGTCCAGCTGGTTCAAGGGTGCCCAATCCCAGCTCCAGGGGATGAGCACATGACCCACACCGGTCAGTGGGGTTTGGTTCTGAAATCTTGGATCCAAACTTCTAGAAAAGAGAAGCTGTTTCTATTGAGGGAAAGAACTTATAGGAGCTAAATCTGCAACCACTGGTGGCCATCTGATAAAGCAAACACATAAAAAAGCAGATCCAGGAGACAGAGGAAAAGACCTTTACATCATGTGAGCTCCTGCACTTTTCTGTCCTATGAAGTAATACATTTATTTATTTACTTAAGCCAAGAGTTGGGTTTCTCACTTGCAACCAAAAGTCCTAAAAGTATATATGTGCTGGTCCATGCTACGAATCAGGTGAACAGTGGAGAAGGATCTTCCATAACCCTTTAGACCTAAGCATGTTTCACCTACTCCATATATATTGAGATTAAGAGCGAAATGATTTGATTCCAGCATGGAAAATTAAGATGATGATTGGGATAGCCACAGGCCATGGAAACTGGACCCGAGCTTTTGAGCAATGTCAGAGCTTAGGAACAGATTATGCAGAAGGCAAACAGCCAGGCGACAGAGCTCCAGAAAAGAGGCTTAAGGAAAGCAGCAAAGAGCTGGGCAATGTGAGAGGGTCTTGGGCTCACCAGCAGGTGGTATGGTGTGCATGTATCTGGTTCTGAGCCATGCCTGCCTATCTCCAGGGCTCCAGAGAATAGCAGAGCAGACAGGCCTTGGGAGGTGCTAACTATCAGGTTCTTGGCAGCTGGGAGGACAGCAGCCCAAAGCAGGATTCCAGGTTTATGTTATTCAGATGCAGTTAACAAGGCCAAGAACTGGATGGAAGGACACCAGAGGTCTGGGTACAGGGCTCCAAAGGGACCGGCCCATACCCTGAGCCAGAAGTCCAGGCTGGGGAGGCTCACAGCCCTGCAGGTCAAATGGCACGCCTTTCGGGCCACATTCCAAGCATTCATGAAGGACAAGATCGCTCCACGAACATACTGGGGACCCAGCAGGCAGCCCCGCGTGCTGCCAAACAGATGATGAGCGCCTCTGACCTGCACATTGTGGTGGGCTTCTAACGCTCCTCAGAAAATGTCACTAAGTCAGCCCCATCTCAGGCATTTTATTAAGGCAATTTAAAGAGCAAGTTATTACACAATTAGTACAAACCCAATTTTGTTAATGAAATAATGCAAGGATGAACCCTAAAACTTTAACAATGATTATTCTTGACTGGTAGGGTTATGGACAATTCCAGTTAAATTTGTGAGTTTTTTTCCCTAAGCTTCCCACCATGAACATGCACCAGTGTTACGAGCAGAAAACAAATAAGTATTGTGTTTCTAAGGTGACCATATTTGTATGTCTATGTGAGTATGTAATGCATAAAACTGTAGCTTAAAGCAGCAATCTATTTAAGAATATAGTTTCCTCTAGGTAAGAAAAGCAGTGCAGATAACTAAGAGAGTTCATTTGAGGAGCAGTTCCCAGAGTTCATAACCCTTAAAATTGCCCAAAGAGTCTGTTAAGAATGAAGTTTCTAAAGAGGCTGTGATTCGACAAGTCTGGGTGGGGCCCAGCACTTGAATTTTTTTTATATCTCTCCCAAGAAGTGATTCTGACAGATTGTATGAGGCCCATAATTTAAAAGCCAGTGAACTAAATTACAATTAATTATGCTGACCACTTGTCATTTAAATCCCTTCTAATCCAATTTAACTTCCACAGTGCTGAAAAATCCCAGATATAATGATTTCAAATCTTTGGAAAAACCACATAAAATAAAAATAAACACACAAATGCAGGATGAGGATCACATTAAAAGCATTATGTACTGATCTAGTGAATCTGGGAGAATCTTTAAAAAGATCTTTTAAAAGAATCTTAAAAAGATGACTTTTAAGAATGAAATATTCTGAACATATAGCAGAATGTAGTAATGCAACATACACCTACGTATATGGATTACCAAACAAGAATAACACAACTTTGTCTTTAAAATTTTATACTTACAACAATTCCCGTACAAGGGTCTCTGTCTTATTGATAATCTTAGAGAAATCTGATGACCTGTGGCTCATTTCTGTGGAAGGAAAAATAAACAAGAAAAATATTCCAGTTCAAAACCAAAGGAACAAAAGTTATTGAAGATGTAACTACAAAATTTGCAAGTAAAATAATAAAGTGAAATGTCAGTTATATTGCATACAAATGATGGACCACACATTTTAAGAGAAAATCCAAACTGATTTTCAAACTGCAAACATTTTAACTTTATTGTCACAGCAGAATGATTTTTTTTCAAGTGGCGATAGTCACTGACTGAGCCATTTGCTAATTTATTCTTCAATCTCTGATTTCTCATCACTTTCTCACAAACAAGAATTGTTTGCAAAGGCTGCCCTTTAGGACAACAGCACAAAACGCCATACTGTGCTGTCCCTTCACAGAAATTTAAGCACATGTCACTTAATTCAAATTAAGGAACAAAATTCAATAGCAATAGCACACAAAGTTAACCCTACGATCTCTTTAATACTCTGTAGCCTCTGGAACTACCAAAAAAGAAAAAGAAAATTAAAGGTTTTAAAAGGTACATTTTAGAACTCAAAAGTCATCTTTCCTAATAACAGAGGGGAGAGAAACAATGGAATTATTAACATGCAAGATCTTCCAAAAAAGGCTTGTATACTTCTATACATTCAATGAGTTCGTGTCTAAGAACAGCAAAAACTAAAAAGAATGTGAAACAATATTATAAATGTTTGGGCACTATTATGCAAATACATAGGATCTTTTGATCTCAGATCCTATGTATAGCAAAAACCGATTATGAAATTGTAAGCTGAGATGTATAAACCCCTCACCAGCATTTATGTTGATTTCAAAATTGCTTTGATCAAACATGCCACAGAAGTTATTAAAATTTAAAAATACATCTACAAATGCCTATGGGAAGACCCAGTAGAAATTTTAGGCTTGATGATGCATTTTAGTTAGTTCCCTTTAAATCCTGGACATTCACAACATCCAAAAGTAAATCTTACCAAGAACACTAATCCCAATTCCTTTGTAGTCTAATAATTCTTTTTGCATCTCTAGCAACACCTAGGAAAAAAAATAAAAGAAAATAAGATGATTTCAGTATGCTATGCACAACTCTCTCTGGACACACAAACTGCAAAAGAGGAGGGGCAAGGAGAAGCTCCACCCGCTGGGTCTGTGAGGAAGCATCTGTCCCTGCCACAGCCAATCCCCTCTCTCTGCCTGTTCCCACCGAACCCCGATGATGCAACTTACATTCAAGTTGAGTATGAAACTATGCAATATGACCAATTCTAAGATACAGTTTTTCCAAAGGCACAAATTTAGAGATAAAATCTCACTTGAAAGTAAAATAAAAATCAAGTAGGAAGTTTTCTAATAACAATTCTTTACCTGTCAATATCAGTTAAAGAATAACTTTGGGAAAAATCTGATTCCCTAGAAAATGTCCCCTTCACAATTGCATTTGCGACTCTCACAACTGCATTTGCCATTCTCTGAAAGCAAAAGCACAAAAATTTCTGGGTATAGAGGACAACAAAAAATAATTTATGCCCAAATTAAACTGATAACTCAATTTTCCATCTTTTGGGTCCACTGGAATGGGTGGGTTGGGCAGGAAGTAGGAAGCACTTGCTGTGAATTAAGACAAGGCTGGGATGCTTCCCAGGTGGCGCTGGTAGTAAAGAACCAGCCTGCCAAGGCAGGAGATGCAAGAAGCATGGGTTCAATCCCTGGGTCGGGAAGATTCCCTGGAGGAGGAGACCCAATCCAGTATTCTTGCCTGGAGAATCCTATGGACAGAGGAACCTGGCAGGCTACAGTCCATAGGGCTGCACAGAGTCAGGCACAACTCAAATTACTTAGCACACACACATACACCCATGGGGGTACTGATCGCCCCCTCAACAACAGCGCTGAAGGTGATAGTCTCATCCCCAGTGTGTAGGTGAAGAATCTCAGCTGAGTCGACAAAAGAACTTAACTGCATGTCCCTATCCAGCCCTTTGACCCATCTTGTAAGATCACTGCAATCCCATAAGCACATTCTGCCTCACAAGAGCAACTGGATAGGTGGGACCCATCTTATGGCCAATCCTTCAGTGCCAGGAAAGGGGGGGAAGGGCAAAGCTCATTCTCCACCCACTGCCCCCAAATACACAGCTCACTTGCTAGAGAGGTGCCTCATTGTTATTTTTCCCAAAGGCAAGTAAAAGGCAAATTACTACACACTGAAAAGAAAAACACCTATTTCATTTATATATGTATGTATACACACACACACACACACTTTAATACGGGCCTCCCTGGTGACTCAGATGGTAAAGAATCTGCCTGCAATGCAGGAGATCCAGGTTCAATCCCTGGGTTGGGGAACATTTGCTGGAGAATGAAATGGCAACCCATTCCAGTATTCTGGCCTGGAGAATTCCATGGACAGAGGAGCCTGGCAGGTTACAGTCCATGGAGTCTCAAAGAGTTGGACACGACTGAAGCAACTTAGCATGCACACATGCACACATATATGTACTTATTTCGTCTACATATTTCATACACATTTCAGTAAGAAGAATAGAAAGCCCTTATCAGAGATGCATGCTGCAGCATTTACAGGAATGAAATGACATAAAATTTGGAACTAGCTTAAAATTTACCTAGAAGCAGAAGGGGAGAAAGAGTATAGGGGAGGGAGTGCTGAAACAAGATTAGCAAAGTGTCCTTAGTTGTTAAATCTTGGCTGGGTCTATAAATTTCATTATATTATTCCCTCTCTATCTTTGAGTATGAGTGAACTGCCATAAAGTAAAAATATCAGAAAGAAAAGCTGTAAAAATGTATACAAAATAGGTGAGACAAACACTTTGTAGAAGCATCTTGCCATCAAAGGAGGTTGCCTTAAAAAATACCAGCTAAAGATCTCATATAACATAACCTAAACTAGATCGCAACTTTGTATGAAAAAACATTTCAGCAATAAAGAAAGAATTATACAAAAAAAAAGGAGGCTTAAGAATTTGTCATCGTTTTTGTTGGACACATTAGCACTGGCTGATCAAACAAACTTATAGTGAATCCTTTTCTTTAGTATAAACAAACATCTGTGATAGAGTCATCCTTGAACTTCTTTTCAGACTCCCTTCCTCTTATAGAATTCTCTTATAGTATTCTCTGAAAAGAACATCTATAAAGGTTTATAACCAAAATCATTATAAAAAGCTTTAAAGACTTCTACCCAAAAAGCATACCCCTCTAATCAAGTGAAGTTTATTTTTTTCAAACTGAAGAATGCAATAATTTTGTGGATCACAACCAATATTTTTTTTAATGAACTAGAATAGACCAAAGAAGAATAGAATATAAAATTGTGTATGTTGTAGTCATCAGGCTAAATACTTCATAAACTTTTTGTTTTGATTATGTGCAGGTACTTCCTCACTTTGTGAAATATATTTTTCATTATGGTTCAGCCAAAAAAAGTTTGCAAAACTTCTCTAATCTTTATAATTCAACTAACTCAAGAAAACACATAAATAGAAACAGCTGCCCCCTCACAGGTTAGAGAGCACATATGAAGGCATAAATCCTCCAGGAAGATAAATAATAAGTAATTGTATTAATAATAACAATTATCTTTATAATAAATGCAGAACAAATTACACAGGAAACAAATATGCAAAAGACTCCAAAACACGGAGGATGAAAACCAGTGAGGGTAGCAGAAACTTTTGCATATTTGTGACAGGAAATCTCACCTATCACAGACTGCAATAACTAAGAAAAAAGTAAGCCCTGTACTCTCAGCTACTATGAGCACTGAGAAAAGCAAAATGTTCTTTACCGTCTAAAATTATAAAAATTCTCTCTTCTTAGGACAACACAGAGAAGGCTCTGGCCCAGGGATATTTCCACTCTGTTTAACAATAGATAATTGAAAGCACTTGGCTATGTCTCATGTTGCTACAAGGTATTATCAGAGTTATCCCGGTTAGAAAACGCAAAATGTAACAGCAGGGGCAGCTGGTCAACGCGTCCAAGGCACATTAGAGACTAGGCCTCCTTCACAGCTGGTGGGGTGGGAAGGAGAATGGGAGTGGGGGGAGTGGGTATTGAAGGTTAGGGAAGGAGCTGGAACCCGGCTGGGGGCTGGAAGGCAGGGAATGAGTTACACTTGCACTTGAAAGGTCTGGTAATGGCCCGGGGGAGAATTCAGTCATTCATTTGCTCCAGAACAAAATGAAGCGAACTGGGCTAGCTGCCCAGTGCCTACCACAGCTTGAATATTAGAATGCCTTTAGGGTACACGCCAGTACAGGGAGGAGAAATCTACGCATGAAACAGAGCAGAGAAAAATAGGTTTAGGGACGGGTGGAGTCTCTGAGAAGCAAAGCGGGAAAGGCTGGGCTGTACTGAAGTCTTTCAAACTTACATTTTTTGAAAAGCAACGTTTCCAAGTGCTAGCTGAAGCCAACACTGCTCCTGAGGGGTTTTGCACGGGCCTCTAGTTTACACTTCGCTCCAATTAACACGATCTCTATTCACCACTCATTCACCATGTCCATTCACACATCCACTCAACACTGCCTGGCTCGCAGCACTGCTGGGCAAGGCGAATGCACAGTTGAGACTTTTTCTTTCCCGCCGCACCCCTAGTCCGACCCGGTTGAAGGCACAGCGCCTGAGTTTGCAGGTGTGTTGAGCAGCGAGCCAGCACGTCCCCGGCGGGCCGAACTCAGAACGCGGCGCACCAGTAGCCGGCGCCAGGGGCAGCTGAGCAAGCGAACTTCAAGTTTCCTTCTCCAAAGTATTCTTCCAAAGGCCCACCCGCGACATATCCTGAACTGGGCGTGCACACTCATGCAGAGTATTTAGGGGACTCGGGGAGGGTAGAGGGGATCCGAGCCCTCCACGCAGGGATGCACAGCCACCAACGCGCCTGCTCCCGCCTGGAGCGCCGTCCTAGCGCGCGCTCCCTGGGACTTACGGAGCGCGGCAGCTTGGCAGGCCCGGGTCCGAAGTTGACCACCGGCATCAGGGAGTCCATGGTGCTGCTGCAGGGACGGCAGGAGTCAGCCGGAGACGACCTATCGATTGAGCAGCGCAAGTTTGCGTCTGGCGAAGACTTTCCGCTCTCTTTCAGTTCCGAGAGGCGCCAGTAGCGGCCTGCACTATCGCTGGCCCTGCGCTGATTGGTTTGCGCAATGGGACTCTCATCCCCCATTGGTCGTGCTTCGCAGTCACGGCTCATGAGCAGTTGCTCCACCTCGCGTTTTCTGTTTCAACCCTTTTGATCAATGCAAGGCACGCGGGAGATTGCACCAGCCTGTCGGCTCGGCTGCTTGCCCGCCCGACAACCGTGGGCGGCTAGAAGCGGTTGCCCTTGCCAACATGCTTTGGCACTTCTGCACCCTTGAGGCCGGTTCCAGTCCTCCAACCCTGACCTCAGACTCCGTGGGCTGCATGGGGAGATGCGGAGTAAATCATTCCTCACCCCCATCCAACTACATCTTCACCAGACCGTAGACTGGACTGTGATGCATTTGTTTGAGTCAGCAGTCATTAACTCACTAAACTTTCCTAAGTACCCCCGCCATGGGCGCCAGATACTACAGGGGAGAGGCAGAGCCCCCAAGGATGGAACTGCAGGGTGAAATGGGCTGGGGGTGGGTGGGTGGGAGATGAGGTTCTCTGCAAAACATCAAGGGGCCAAGGCTTAAAGCAGGATTAAGAGACGTGTGTTGCCAAGGACGCTGAGAGGAGCTTTGACCTGGGAAGTCTAGCTGCTTCCCAGGCAAGTCCTTTTAAGTTGCTGATTCTCCGTTTCCCCTTGTGAAAAGAGCGAGCTGGAACCTGGCATTACCTCTCGGGTTTCGCAGGCGCTGACAAACTGTGAGTTTAGAAACGTGAGGAGATATTAACAAGAAAGCGATACCTCTGGGGAGCGTCAGCCCAAGCCAGGGCCAGGCACAGGGCCAGCACAGCTGAAACTTTTCCACAGAAGTGTTCTTCTCAGAAGAACTCCAGTGAAGACCCACATGGGACTCTGAAATAGGGAGGCCCCCTTCCTGCAAGAAAAAAGTTCCTTCGAAGTCTGGAATTTCATCATTTGTTTAAAATGTGAATTTTTCCTTCTACTCTTTAATTTAACCCAGTTTCTTATTAAAATATTTTCCCAAATCTTTGAGCAAAACTGATACACCAGGAATACACAGAATGCCTGTTCTGGGGCTTTCCACCATCACACCAGCCAGTGTCAACCATGCTAGTTTGAAAAGGTTTGTAAACTGACAAGATTAGGACTTTTGTTTGCTTTATTGTGGTATGTGGGAGGGATTGAGCTAGAATAGGAGGTCCTGCTTTAGCTTTGGGTGGTGGAGGGCAAAGTTTCCAGAAAAAGCTGAAATGAACAAGGTTCACTGCCTTCCTCTGCACATTCATTTAGAAAATTGCAAAATTGAATAGAGGGTATGAATGTCTATCCATAAACTCAAGTGTGCAAGAATTGTCACGTATCCGTTATCGCATGTAATGACTTAGTTGTAGACCCCAAGCAGCTAATCTACTATGGGAGTGGGGGAGCTCATCCCAGAGAGTTACACAGTTCCGTGGCATGGAGTAGAGAGGAAAGCACTCGTCCATTTGGTCCTCCTTCCCCAGAAAATCTAGCTGAGTTGTTGCCACTGTTGAAGTCTATATGCTACTTCAATAGCTGTCTACCACTTTTATGACTCGTTTGGGTGGAGAAAGGGTGGCTATCCAGGCTTCCCAAGTAGTACAGTGGTAAAAACTGCATGCCAATGCAGGAGACACAAGAGACATGGGTTCGATCCCTGGGTCCAGAAGATCCCCTGGAGTAGGAAATGGCAGCATGCTCCAGTATTCTTGCCTGGAAAATTCCATGGACAGAGAAACCTTTTGGGCTACAGTCCATGGGGTCACAAAGAGTCGGACAAGACTGAGAGACTGAGCATACACACAAAAGAGTGGCTGCCATCCTGTCTACCACAACATGCCATGCAGTTATTCCTCTGAGAGGCTTGTAGTGTCCTAGATGACATCATGGATAAGGCACACAGACCCTTTACTCAGGGACCTGCTGACCTCTGTCTCTTTCTTGGGTCTCTGTCTCTCTCCCAACCCAAGGAAGTCTCTTTTTCACTCTAGAAATAATCTATCTCTTTCTATGCTTCATCCTCAAACATTCTGTCTACAAACACCTTCAGCCAGGGCCACTTAGGTATAAAAAGACGGTGGTGAGACTGTGGTAAATTGAAATGCACACACCCATTTATGGCAGAGTTGCACCAACCCACCCCACATGTATGCTTCCCCTTCCATAGAGTAGAGCCTTTGTCAGGCTCCATATTTCCCAGCTCCCTTTGCATCAAGGCAGGTCATGTGGCTGGGACCCACCAATGGAAGGGAACAGAGGATACCACTTTCGGACCAAGGTGGTTGATAAATGGTATGCTCCTCCACTTCCTTTTTCCTGTTCTGCAGGCTGAAATTGAAGACTCTAAAGTCCTAGGGGATGGTGGAGACAGAAAGGAAGGAGCCCCAGCTTCTGAACTACCTGATCTGGGCTTGTTACACATGAGAAATAAGCTTCTCTTAGGTTATGCCACTGAAATCTGAAGGGCTATGTAATCCTAACTTATACACCATCTAAATGCAACAGCTGCAGCTCAGAGATCCAGCTTGTTGTCACCAAGTGAACAAACAAGATTGTTCAAGCTATCTTCCCATACTTAAAGAGAAACCAAAAACTCAGATTTTTGTGTGACATTTCCTAACTCTTAAATGTTTACAAATTTCAGACAGTAATATGCAGATCAATATTGTGAGGCATCAAACCTAGCTTCTCAGAAGCCTGATGCAGCCTGCTGATCACCAGCTCTCCTTCTAGGGACTATTTATAGTATTCTGTCATGTATTTCCCCTTATTCAACAAAGGGCATCTTTGTTTCTATTTGGAGAAGGGAAGACACTGGGGAAAATATAACCTTAAAATATTATTCTGTCATTCTTGCCTATTTTGCAGTGCAGATGTATAAAGATAGCTCAGGGAACCCCTGTATTTCATGAGGGCCTTTCCCCTCTAGGGCTTTCCTGGTGACTCAGATGGCAAAAAATCTCCTGCACTGCAAGAGACCCAGTCCCTGTGTCGGGAAGATCCCCTGGAGACGAGAATGGTAACCCACTCCAGTATTCTTGTCTGGAGAATCCCATGGGCAGAGGAACATGGCGGGGCTACAGTTAATGGGGTCTCAAAGAGTCAGACACGACTGAGCTGCTAACACTTTTCATTTTCACTTTGCTCCCCTCTTGGTAGATTCTCATGAAATGCATACTTTGTAAATATCAATTTTCATAGATATTTTTATTGAGCCCTTAATATGAATGAATGGTGAGCTTTGCTGCCATTTCCAATCAGATCAGTGTTTGACTTCACTTTCACTTTTCACTTTCATGCATTGGAGAAAGAAATGGCAACCCACTCCAGTGTTCTTGCCTGGAGAATCCCAGGGACGGGGGAGCCTGGTGGGCTGCGTCTATGGGGTCACACAGAGTCGGACACGACTGAAGTGACTTAGCAGCAGCAGCAGGAAGAGAAGAGAAGGCAACTCTGAGGAAGAAAGAAACCTGTTTGTTTGGAATGAGTGAAGTTACTTCTATTACTCTTTTTCTAACTGGAGATGAAGATCCTTTTTCCTTTTCACTCATCATTTCCAGAGAAAATGGAGGACAGGGAGAGGGATTCATCAGAGTTTGTGTAGCAAAAAGAAATGTCACAATCCTATTACACTCTCCATTCTGACCCCAACTGGTACGAAAAGATATCCATCCTACTCACTTTATTACCTCAGTTTATGTCCTCACCCTATTTTGCTTCATTTTTTTATTGTGATAAAATACACATAACATAAAATGTACCATTTTAACATTTTTAAATGTACAATTCAGTGGCATTAATACTTTCACATGGCTGTGAAATCATCACCACCATCCATCTCCAGAACTTTTTCACCTTCCCAAACTGAAACTCTGTCTGTACCCATTAAACAGTGTCCCTGTTCCCCCTCACCTAGCTCCTGTAAACCACCATTCAACTTTCTGTCTCTAAATTTGACTGTTGTAAGTGAAATGGAACAGGACCCTAAGGGGCCTTCCCTGAAACAGGTCCCTGAGTCCACTGCCTCTTGTCTGTAGGAAAGCTTTAGCCCTCTAGACCTTCCCTGAGTTCCAAAGTTCAATGCTCTTTGCAAAACAAAGAAAATGCAAAAACAAAAGAAGGCAAGACAAAATCTTAATAGTTTGTCCATAAAACAGAGTCAAGGACCTTTAGTTCCTCCTCAAGGACTATAGATAATATCCTGAGTCATATCTTTGAATTGTTTTGGAGATATTAGAACCCCCACCAGGTAGAAGTTAACTGCATGCTGACCACCAGCATATAGACCCCAGACTGGTTGGACTCAGA
This sequence comes from Bos mutus, assembly GCF_027580195.1. Taxonomy (NCBI): domain Eukaryota; kingdom Metazoa; phylum Chordata; class Mammalia; order Artiodactyla; family Bovidae; genus Bos; species Bos mutus. The sequence goes on from NC_091624.1 coordinate 58,034,194, forward strand.
AAGTAGATGACTGAGATTTCGAAACTTCATCCTGTCACCTCTTAGTCAGTTAATCAAGCCAATCACCTCTAACGCTCACCCCTAATGTTGTCTTTAAAACCTCTTCCTTGAAAGCCATCCAGAAGTTCAGGGCTTGAGCATTAGCTGCCCATTATCCTTGCTTGACCCTTTCCAATTAATATTATACTTTCCTTCACCACAGATCGGTATCAGTAAATCAGTTTTGCTGCTTGTCAGGTGAGTGTGAGATAAGCTGGGACCTGGGACCCTTTGCTGCAGTGCTGCAATGCTTGCACCTGGACAAACCTCTCCTCCAGCAACAAAGTACAAAGAAACTATATGGGACTAAAAATAACTGTGTGTATGTGCAGTTGAGGCAAGTTCTGGACCAAAAGATACAAAGAAGAAAAAAAAACCCAAAAAGCCCAACTGCAATTTCTGAAGAGCCAGAAGCAAAAAGTGGGTGCTGGAAGTGAAAGCAGGGTACTATACATGCCCTTTGCACTCAACACCACAAAGGGATGGGCAAACCACCTAAACCACCCGTCCCTCTAGCCCAGCCCCTGGACACACTCCCACCCTCATCCCATATGAGGAATGAGCTCCTTCCCACTACCTGAGCCCCACCCCCAGGAGTGTGCAAGGGAACTTGTCACTTGTTTTAGCTCCCTCCTGCAGCAAGCAGTGCAGGAGCCCCAAAAAGCCTTACCTGAATTTCTTTTCTGGCCTCTCAGTTCAGTTCAGTCACTCAGTCGTGTCCGACTCTGCGACCCCATGAATCGCAGCACGCCAGGCCTCCCTGTCCATCACCAACTCCCAGAGTTCACCCAGACTCACGTCCATCGAGTCAGTGATGCCATCCAGCCATCTCATCCTCTGTCGTCCCCTTCTCCTCCTGTCCCCAATCCCTCCCAGCATCAGAGTCTTTTCCGATAAGTCAACTCTTCACATGAGGTGGCCAAAGTATTGGAGTTTCAGCTTTAGCATCAGTCCTTCCAAAATACACCCAGGACTGATCTCCTTCAGAATGGACTGGTTGGATCTCCTTGCAGTCCAAAGGACTCTCAAGAGTCTTCTCCAGCACCACAGTTCAAAAGCATCAATTCTTTGGCGCTCAGCTTTCTTCACAGTCCAACTCTCACATCCATACATGACCACTGGAAAAACCATAGCCTTGACTAGACGGACTTTTGTTGGCAAAGCAATGTCTCTGCTTTTGAATATGCTATCTAGGTTGGTCCTAACTTTCTTTACAAGGAGTGTCTTTTAATTTCATGGCTGCAGTCACCATCGGCAGTGATTTTGGAGCCCCAAAAAATAAAGTCTGACACTGTTTCCACTGTTTCCCCATCTATTTCCCATGAAGTGATGGGACCAGATGCCATGATCTTAGTTTTCTGAATGTTGAGCTTTCTGGCCTCTAGCCAATTTCTATTCATTTGGGAAGACCAAGAACCCTGGGGTTGGTATCAAATGAACCCAAATTTGGTTCAGTAACAAACGTATCTCTTGTAAGTGGAAGATATAAAATTTGCCTTTTGTGACCAGCTTATACCACTTAGTACAATGTCTTCTCAGTTCATCCTTTTTTTTCTCTCTGTTTTTATTTAATAGATTTTATTATTTAGAACAGTTTGAGGTTCAAGGAAAAATTGAGAGGAAGGTCCAGAGATTTCCCAACTACTTCCCATCCCTACACATGCATAGCCTCTCTGATTATCAACATCCCCCGCCAGAGTGGTCCATTTGTTATAACGGATGAACCTCCATTGACACATCATTATCACCAAAAGTCCACATTTTGCATTAGGGCTCACTCTTGGTATTGTACATTCTGTAGGTTTGGACAAGGCTACAGTAACATGTATCCATTGTTATAGTATCATACAGAGAAGTTTCACTGCCTAAAAATCCTCTGTGCTCTGCCTATTTATCCCTCAGTTCCCCCCTTTTGCTTCATTTTCAAATAATCGATATAGAGAGCATTCCACTGCAAACTTCATATAAATAAAATATCTAAGGGGGTCATTTTAGGGGAAGTGGGCAACATAACACAGGAAACACAATACTGCTTATATCTCCTGACACCCTAAAATGATTATGATATAGAAAAAGCATCAAGTTTTTTTAACCTGAAAATGTATGTATTTCACTGCCTTTTTTTAAAAAAAAGGAAAAGAACAACATTTCTGGCACCACCTCTCTAGCTTGTAAACAGACTTTTCATCACACCCAGTGTGCTGGACCTAGTCATGTATACATGCATCTTTTGGATCAGCACTATCCACCTGCATGCATGCTAAGTCACTTCAGTCATGCATGACTCTTTGCGATCCCAAGGACTGTAGCCCACAAGGCTTCTCTATCCATGGGATTCTCGAGGCAAGAATACTGGAGTGCATTGCCCTGCCCTCCTCCAGGGGATCTTCCAGATCCAGGGATTGAGCTGTGTCTTTTACATCTCTTGCCTTGGCAAGTGGGTTCTTTACCACTAGTGCCACCTGAGAAGCCCCACTTTTCACCTGGGATATCTCATTCATTTCAGGGTCCCACATGGAATGTGAAAACAGGCCACAGAACACTTGTTTACTCATCTGTTCAAAATCTATATTTCTCTATTATAGAAACCATCATCTCAGTTTTAGAATGACTTCTGTACTTTCATAATCTGAATGTAGTTTTGTTCTTTCTTTTTCTTTCTGGAGGCAGAGCAAATACAAAGAAAGGCGATACAGCAAAGCCAGGGATATCTGGGGGCGGCAGCAGGGGAAGCCAGTGCAGGACTTGGGTCTTCCTGCCTTCCCCCTTTTTCTCATACTCCAAACTAAGTCTCATTCCACAAGGTTTCAAAGGAGGTTTTATCTTCCCTCATTGCCTTATTCACTCTCTTAGCAAATCTGCTCTACCTCCAGACTTTTCTCCGGTCCATCTGCTTCTCTCTATCACCTGCCTGTCCAAGCTCCCATGGATTCTTCTCAATTACTGGACCTGGTTTCCCTGCATTTACTTTGGCCCCTTGAATCCATTCTCCAAAGAGCAGGAACATCCATCCAATTTGGAAAAACTGTGTGTGTTTTTTTAAAAATGGCTGTTGCTGATACATTTGTTGACACTCTTCACTGTAAAAGTCACTCAGTTGTGTCTGACTCTTTGCGACCACATGGACTGTATAGTCCATGGAATTCTCCAGGCCAGAATCATGGACTGGGTAGCCTTTCCCTTCTCCAGGGGATCTTCCCAAACCAGGGATTGAACCCAGGTCTCCTGTATTGCAGGCGGATTCTTTACCAGCAAAGCCACCAGGGAAGCCCCCAACAGTGAACGTTGATCTTTTAGGAATCAGAAAACTAAAATGGACTGGAACGGGTGAATTTAACTCAGATGACCATTATGTCTACTACTGTGGGCAAGAATCCCTTAGAAGAAATGGAGTAGCCATCATAGTCAACAAAAGAGTCCAAAATGCAGTACTTGGATGCAATCTCAAAAATGACAGAATGATCTCTATTCATTTCCAAGGCAAACCATTCAATATCACACTAATCCAAGTCTATGCCCCGACCAGTAATGCTGAAGAAGCTGAAGTTGAACAGTTCTATGAAGATCTACAAGACCTTCTAGAACTAACACCCAAAAAAAAAAAAAAAAATGTCATTTTCATTATAGGGGACTGGAGTGCAAAAATAGGAAGTCAAGAAACACCTGGCTGCTGCTTCTGCTAAGTCACTTCAGTCGTGTCCAACTCTGTGCGACCCCATAGACAGCAGCCCACCAGGCTCCCCCATCCCTGGGATTCTCCAGGCAAGAACACTGGAGTGGGTTGCCATTTTCTTCTCCAATGCATGAAAGTGAAAAGTGAAAGTGAAGTCACTCAGTCGTGTCCAACCCTCAGCGACCCCATGGACTGCAGCCTTCCAGGCTCCTCCATCCATGGGATTTTCCAGGCAAGAGTACTGGAGTGGGGTGCCATTGCCTTCTCCTGGAGCATCAGGCAAATTTGGCCTTGGAGAACAGAATGAAGCAGGGCAAAGGCTAATACAGTTTTGCCAAGACAATGCACTGGTCATAGCAAACACCCTCCTCCAACAACACAAGAGAAGACTCTACACATGGACATCCCCAGATCGTCAATACCAAAATCAGACTGATTATATTCTTTGCAGCCAAAGATGGAGAAGCTCTATACAGTCAGGAAAAACAACACCAGAAGCTGACTGTGGCTCAGATTATGAACTCCGGATTGCCAAATTCAGAATTAAATTGAATAAAGTGGGGAAAACCACTAGACCATTCAGGTATGACCTAAATCAAATCCCTTAAGATTATACAGTGGAAGTGAGAAATAGATTCAAGAGATTAGATCTGATAGACAGTGCCTGAAGAACTATGGATGGAAGTTTGTGACATTGTCCAGGAAACAGGGATCAAGACCATCCCCAAGAAAAAGAAATGCAAAAAAGCAAAATGGCTGTCTGAGGAGGGCTTACAAATAGCTGTGAATAGAAGAGAAGCGAAAAGCAAAGAAGAAATGGAAAGATATACCCATTTGAATGCAGAGTTCCAAAGAATAGTAAGGAGAGACAAGAAAGCCTTCCACAGTGATCAGTGCAAAGAAATAGAGGAAAACAATAGAATGGGAAAGACTAGAGATCTCTTCAAGAAAATTAGAGATACCAAGGGAACCTTTCATGCAAAGATGGGCACAATAAAGGACAAAAATAATATGGACCTAACAGAAGCAGAAGAAGAGGTGGCAAGAATGCACAGAAGAACTACACAAAAAAAATCTTCATGACCAAGATAATCACGATGGTGTGGTCACTCACCTCGAGCCAGACATCCTGGAATGTGAAGTCAAGTGGGCCTTAGGAAGCATCATTATGAACAAAGCTAGTGGAGGTGATAGCATTCCTGTTGAGCTATTTCAAATCCTAAAAGATGATGCTGTGAAAGTGCTACACTCAATATGCCAGCAAATTTGGAAAACTCAGCAGTGGCCACAGGACCAGAAAAGGTCAGTTTTCATTCCAATCCCAAAGAAAGGCAATGTCAAAGAATGCTCAAACTACCACACAATTGCACTCATCTCACACGCTAGTAAAGTAATGCTCAAAATTCTCCAAGCCAGCTTCAGCAGTACATGAACCATGAACTTCCAGATGTTCAAGCTGGTTTTAGAAAAGGCAGAGGAACCAGAGATCAAATTGTCAATATCCGCTGGATCATCAAAAAAGCAAGAGAGTTCCATAAAAACACCGACTTCTGCTTTATTGACTATGCCAAAGCCTTTGACTGTGTGGATCACAACAAACTGTGGCAAATTCTTAAAGAGATGGGAATACCAGACCGCCTGACCTGTCTCTTGAGAAATCTGTATGCAAGTCAGGAAGCAACAGTTAGAACTGGACATGGGACAACAGACTGGTTCCAAATAGGAAAAGGAGTGCATCAAGGCTGTATATTGTCATCCTGCTTATTTAACTTATATGCAGAGTACATCATGAGAAATGCTGGGCTGGAAGAAGCACAAGCTGGAATCAAGATTACCAGGAGAAATATCAATAACCTCGAATATGCAGATGACAACACCCTTATGGCAGAAAGTGGAAAAGAACTAAAGAGCCTCTTGATGAAAGTAAAAGAGGAGAGTGAAAAAAATTGGCTTAAAACTCAACATTCAGAAATCTAAGATCATGGCATCTGACCCCATCACTTATGGCAAATAGATGCATAACAGTGGAAACAGTGACAGCCTTTAATTTGGGGGGCTCCAAAATCACTGCAGACGGTGACTACAGCCATGAAATTAAAAGAATCTTCCTTCTTGGAAGAAAAGTCATGACTAATCTAGGCAGCATATTAACAAGTAGAGACATTACTTTGCCAACAAAGGTCTGTCTAGTCAAAGCTATGGTTTTTCCAGTAGTCATGTATGGATATGAGAGTTGGACTATAAAGAAAGTTGAGTGCTGAAGCACTGATGCTTTTGAACTGTGGTGTTGGAGAAAACTCTTGAGAGTCCCTTGGACTGCAAGGAGATCCAACCAGTCCATCATAAAGGAAATCAGTCCTGAATATCCATTGGAAGGACTGATGCTGAAGCTGAAAGCCCAGTACTTTTGCCACCTGATGTAAAGAACTGACTCATTTGAAAGACCCTGATGCTGGGAAAGATTGACGGCAAGAGGAGAAGAGGATGACAGAGGATGAGATGGTTGGATGGCATCACCAACTCAATGGACATGAGTTTGAGTAAATTCGGGGAGTTGGTGATGGACAGGGAGGCCAGCATGCTGCAGTCCATGGGGTTGCAAAGAGTCGGACACAACTGAGCAACTGAACTGAACTGAACTGTTGCTGATATACAGCTGCTATCTATAAAATAGTTATTTAATGAGAACCTACTGTATAGCACAGGGAACTCTACTCTGCTCTGTGCTGAATTAAATGAGAAAGGAAACTAAAAGAGGGGATATGTGTACATGTATAGCTGATTTACTTTGCTGTATAGCAAGAAACTAAAACAACAGTAATCCAATAAAAATTAATAAAAAGTAAATAAATAAAAATTTTAAAACATACATGGAGTAGAACATATAACTGCTCTGCTGAAATCCTCTAACAGCTTCCCATTACATTTAGAACTGAACTCCTAAAAGGCCCACAAGACCTCACCTGACCTGGTCCTTGGTCACCTCTTGGCTCAGCCTTTTACTTGCTCAATCTCCGAACTCCTCCTTCAGTCCCAGGACTCTCTCAGGCTCCTTCCCTCACCAAATTCCCTCCCTCCAGCCTCCTCATGGCTGGCTCTGCCCATGTCTCAGTCTATTGAGGCACCATCTTTTCACACTGTGACTGACCACCTTATCAAAAGTACCCCCTGCCCACCCTTATCTCATTTCTTGGGACACTTCTCTCATAACTTGCTAGTCAATGAAATACTAAAACTTACTCACTGTAGAATGAGTACATTCTAGAAAGTACATTCTCTGAGAGCTGAGACTGTGCCTAACTTGCTCATGGCTATACCTCAGTATCAGGTATACTGATGAGTGCTTGCTTGATACTCCAAGAGTGAATTAAAAAAGGCAGAAAGAATGAAATAGATGGCATTGTTGACAGTCTTTGTTGCTGAAACATTATTTTTCTGGAACTTTCCATAGTGAATATTCCAAACTTAATCAACTTTTTAAAAAGTTGGTTATTTTTTAAATAGTGGAGTGAGGATAGGCATGAGACCCTCCACAAAGCCCTGGTGATCCTGAGAAGCTACTTGGCAACTTTTGCGAGCCCATAACTGCTGAGGCCCATCTTTCTACCAGGTGTTTCTGCTGAGGCTGAAAGGCTGATCATAGCATCTAGTACTAACATGTTGTCCTTTAGTTAGAACTTTAGGTCAGTGTTTCCACTGATGATGGAATCACTTCTATCCAACTGGCACTGGATCCAATCCCACTTCTCTGACTTTGCACAACTACCTGAAATTTATGACAGGTCTTGGCAAGTTGCAAGCTGTTGAAAGGACATGTTTTATGGGGAAAGAAGAGGTAGTTAGAGGAGCAGAGCTGGGGGTGGGGCAGGTGGTAATGCACGATGTTTCTCAGACTCAAAGAGCTGGAATTTTGGAATGTCATCTAAAATTATCTATACATGCAATCTGAGAGTGGGTCTCTCCCAGCATTGTCCTGGAGCAGTGGATAGGAAAATTATGATACATTCCCTTGTAAGTCAGCACAAAGCCATTCCTAGATGATTGCCCAGAGATTGGGGTGGAGGTTTGCAGAGCTGGGAAATGGGATGAAATTACCATCATCTTTAAGGCTGTCTATCTATATCAAAATACGAAGGATTTTCAGTGTATCTTACACACATTTGGGGGTATCTGTTATCAGATTCAAATTGTAGATCTCAGGAACTTAGTGTAACTCCTTCCCTTTCTGATGAGGAAAATGGTCCTGGGTTGAAGGGATGGTGTCAGGTTGGGCCAGTCCTGCCATCAGTGGCTTCATAGATGTTATCCCCTGTGTCCCGCTAGTAATCTCTGCCCCCACTTTGCAGAAGGAAAAGCTGAAACCCAGCTCATATATCTGTCTAGGGTCACCAAGAATCTGAGAAATCAGACCAAAGAGAGAACAGTAAATCATCCATCTATTCCAGAGACTATGACCCTTCTTCTACACACATTCCCCCTTATTAAAATGATTTAAAGTTATCAGTCAAGTCATTTAAATTCTCTGAGGAGAGAGCAAACTCAGAGAAATAAGAGCTGAACCTGAGCAATACACAGATCTAGAAAGTGAAGGGTGTGAGCAGGAGCAGTCATACAAGCATGGGCATATGCTGCCCTGTCCTCAGGATGTCCTCAGGATGCTGCCACTCCATCCACAGAATACTGCATCCTCTCCCAACAGCAGGTAGGGCCGCAGACATTATTTCTGTGACTTTGTACTTATGCTGCTTTCTAGTCTGCCAGCCCCAGAGTTGATCCCTGTATCTCAAGCAGCCTTGGTTAAGCTTGTCCATTTTCCCTCTGTCCTTTCTACCATCCCTTTTCACCCCAAGCTCCTTCTCACGTCTTTTTAGTCATTTATCTCCAAGTTCACTGCTGCCATTTTGCTGGTCCTCCATGTTTCTGCAACTGCTCAGTGCCACAGGGACATTTTAAACCATCCTTAGGGAGATGGCTCAGAGGAGCAGCTTTCTGGCTGGTGTGCAATATAATTTTTTTAGCTATATAAATTTTGAGATGTGTTTATACAGAAGGCCCAGTGTTTGGGAGATTTTCTCTTCTTCCCTGTGTTTTGAACTTGGCTTGTTTACATACTGCTTTGGTACCTGGAGACACATATGGTATTTTGCCTTCGTTTTCTTAGATCTTGAAAAATCTGGATAGCATTTGTTGTTCCAAAGTGATTTTCTCCTTTTTAAAGTTTTCCTGAGGCAAATGTTACACATGACTGCTTTAAAATATTTAAGCATTCTAGATATTCAGAGTGTAGAAGAGAATGTCCAACCTTCAAGACAATTTCAGTTTAGGTATGTTTTTTAAATAGAGAATATATTCATATGATTCAAAAGTCAAACATATAAGAGTTTTACAGTGAAAGTGTCCTAGTTTTCCCACCCATCTAGGTCCCATTGCATCTCTACTTGTAGCCAGTTGCTACAAGTTGCTTTTGGATCTTTCCAGAGTTTCTTTAGCAAATATAAGAAAATACAAATATATATTTATTCAATCCCTTTCTTTTGCACAAAAGGTAGCAAACTACATGCACTATTTTTGCATCTTGCTTTTAAAATTTTACAACAGAGCAAATTTGGCTTAGAACATAAAGAAATCAAAAATAAAAGGCAATTTGCACACATGTGCACACACACACACACATGGATGTGCACACTTCTTTTTTTGGTATAACTAAGCAGCCATGAAATTAAAAGATGCTTACTCCTTGGAAGGAAAGTTAGGACCAACCTAGATAGCATATTCAAAAGCAGAGACATTACTTTGCCAACAAAGGTCCGTCTAGTCAAGGCTATGGTTTTTCCTGTGGTCATGTATGGATGTGAGAGTGAACTATAAAGAAAGCTGAGCGCAGAAGAATTGATGTTTCTGAATTGTGGTGTTGGAGAAGACTCTTGAGAGTCTCTTGGACTGCAAGGAGATCCAACCAGTCCATCCTAAAGGAGATCAGTCCTGGGTGTTCATTGGAAGGACTGATGTTGAAGCTGAAACTCCAATACTTTGGCCACCTGATGTGAAGAGCTGACTCATTTGAAAAGACCCTGATGCTGGGGAAGATTGAGGGCAGGAGGAGAAGGGGACGACAGAGGATAAGATTGTTGGATGGCATCATAGGCTCAATGGACATGGGTTTGGGTGGACTCCAGGAGTTGGAGATGGACAGGGAGGTGTAGCAGGCTGTGGTTCATGGGGTCGCAAAGAGTCGGACAAGACTGAGCTACTGAACTGACTGACTGAAGCAGGCTAAATTAACTGAGTCAATAATTGTTCAGCTTGCTCTTCTTTATGGGCCTTAGTAAGAAATAAACTATTAAGAAGGTCTGGTGTTCCTTTTCTGATGTAAAAGTTTTGGATGAGAAGATCCCATTTGACAGGTAACAGCAGAAGATGGGAGCAGGGGAGCCAGTCTAAGAGCCAGAACTGCCCAGGTTCACGTTTTGCTTATTCAAACACATTGAGATGCACCTCTTTTAGGGCCAACCAAAATTGAGCGACTGAACTGAACTGAACTCTGGGCAATGTATTTAAAAATATATAAGGGTTGAAAGGCCCCTCTGGATGGTGCTGTCTAGCCCCTCATCTTACAGAGGACTAGAAAGTAAATCATCGCTGATCATACAGCACATTTAATGGCAGAAGCAGAAACCAGATTGCTCTTCTTTGTTCTTAGACCAGTGTTCAAAAGACTATTTCCTGCTATTCTCCATTTCCTTGTGGAGGAAGGTAGTAGCCTAGTCCTGTCACTAGTCCATATTTAGAGGAACACTGGATGGCCTGTGCTCAATTCGCTTAGCTGCATCCCTGGGCTCTCCTAATTGCAACCGCCCGAAATCTCACTCAAACCATCAGAGGGGAGATGAATCCATCTTTGAACCTAGAACCAAACTTCAGAGCAAATGGGCAAAGGTAAGGATTTGCTTCAGGGGCAATTTGGACAAGACACCCATGTGCTGGGACTCTCTTCCTTTGTTTTTGTTTTGAAAATCATGTTGGAAGGACTCCAAGGGCCCTTGGGTCACACACCCACTCCTACACTCAGAGGCAGAACAACAGGATAAGCAGCAGCCACTGAACTGTGATACTGAAGCGAAAGGAACTAGTTCAAACCCCAAAGGGGATGCTCCTGGCAGAAAAAAGCCCATGAAGGCTGGAAAGGCAAACATGACATTCTCCCCTTTACGTTTCCCCTCCTTTGCACAGCTGGGCCCAGTGACTTCATCTCAACTTCTGTCAGTGACCAGAATCCTGAGATGTTCTGCTGATTTGCCTGGCCCCCCAGACATTTCAGTTCATCACCATGCAGGCAGATTCCTTAGAGTGAGATATTAGCCCAGCAGAAATCCAAGTTTCAATAGAAAATCAACAATTAACCTTATATTCTGAACCAAAGTTTTAAGCGATATTACAAAAGAAAGACATTTTTATTTTTAAATCAAGTTCTTAACCACTGCAAATTGCACGTGAACTTAAATGACTGAACTCAGAAGACTATACATTACTGGAAAATATTTATCACAGGCAAGAACACTTTCTATCCCAGAGCTTCAAAAAAAAAAAAAAAAATCTCTTTTCTGTGCACCCTATTCTATTATTTCAGATTGAGCTTCTGAGATTTATTCATTTCATTCTTCTTCACTCTTCTCAAAAAGAAGAGATATTTCACCCTCTCGTTTAGACTGGTTTAAAAAACTACAGCATTGTTTGTTCTACAAAAGTCTTCTGTTCCATTTATGTATTTCAGCCACAGATTCCAGAGCTTTCCCAAGTCTCACTAGTTTCAAACAGTAAGAAGGCCAACAGGAACAGACCCCCTCTCCACAGGAGTGGAGGCTCAGATGTTCTGTGCTGCCTCAGACTCTGGCCACAATTGATTGCTTTAAGTGTTACCCCCAATCCAACGTGTGCTCCTCAAAAATCTTTTTTAGGATTTTAAGGTCAAATATATATACCAAAAGATGTTCCATCTTAACCATTTTTAAATGTGAAAAGAAAGTGAAAGTCACTCAGTCATGTCCAATTTTTTGCAATTCCATGGACTGGGGCCTGCTGGGCTCCTCTGTCCATGGAATTCTCCAGGCCAGAATACTGGAGTGGGTAGCCATTCCCTTCTCCAGGTAATCTTCCTGACCCAGGGAGCAAACCCAGGTCTTCCACGTTGCAGGCAGATTCTTTACTGTCTGAGCCACCAGGGAAGCCCATTTTTAAATGTACAGATCAGTAATGTGAAGTACATGCACATTGTCGTGCAACCCATCTCCAAAACTCTCTTCATCCTAAAGAACCAAAGTTCCATACTTAATAAACAACTCCCCAGGCCTCCCTCCCCCTAAGCCCTGGCAGCCACCACTCTACGTTCTGTTCCAGTGACTATGGCTACTCCAGGTGCTTCATAAAAGTGCAATAATACAGTATTTGTCTTTTTGTGGCTGGCTATTTCACTTAGCATAGTGTCCTCAAGGAACCTTTCAGATTCCCTTCTTTAGCATATGTCATAGCATACGTATGTCAGAACTCCCTTTCTCTTTAAGGCTGAAGAATATTCCATTGTATGTATATACCACATTTTGCCTATCCATTCATCAGTCAATAGACACTTGGGTTCCTTCCACTTTTTGGCTATTGTGAATACTATGAATTCACAATACTGCTATGAATATGAGTGCACAAATACCTCTTTGAGACTCTGCTTTCAATTCTGAAGGGTATGTACCCAAAACTGGAATACTGGATCATATGGTATTCTATTTTTAATTTTTTTTTGAGAAGCCATCCTACTATTTTCTACAGCACCTACCCCATTTTACATTCCCACCAACAGTGCATAAGGACTCCAATTTCTCCACATCCTTGCCAATGATTGTTACTTTCATTTTAGTTTTTTGTTCTATAGTAGTCATCCTAATGGGTGTGATTTCATTTCCCAAGATTTTTAAATGAAACTAAGGGAGGAATTCTCTCCCATGATGGAAGCTATGGAGATGGGACTCTAGAGTTAATTGTCATATTTCTTGACACGTGAAGACAGTCTGTGTTGTTATTTTAATTTTATCCCATTCAACCTTTTATTTATGTATTTGTGGTTGCATTGGGTGTTAGCTGCGGCATGTAGAATCTTTGTTGTGGTGCACGAACTCTCTAGTTGCAGCACATGGGCTCACTATTTGAGTTGCATTGGCTTAGTTGCTCCATGGCATATGGGATCTTAGTTCCCCAACCAGAGATAGAACCTGCACCCCCTGCATTGCAAAGCAGATTCTTAACCACTGGACCACCAGGGAAGTTCCCATGTTGAATTTTTAGGACACAAATTAATTCTACCCATTTCCCCTCCAAAGTTTGGAACCAAACTAAAACCTTTTTAAAAAGCACGATAGACTTCAATGGGGATAAAAATAAACAGCATCAGTACCTTTCAAGGACGACTGGAAACTATGACTGGAAGTCTAGCTTGTCTTCCCATTCCTCTTCCCCCACTAAATGGAATTTATTTACCAGGCAACAGAGGCAAAGAAGGCCCTGGTGGGTTTACTATACAGAAAGACTGCATATGGCCTAGGGACAGGCAGGATCCACAACAGAACCAGAGGGGGAAGGCAGTGCCTGGAACTACCCCTTCGCCTATCTCACCACCAGAATAAGCCACTCCTTCATCTTGGAAGAAAGGAGTCTGGAAAAAAGAATGGAAGTTCAGTCCCCAGAAGCTCTGAAAAACCTTATTTTTGTGGACGTTGAAGAAATCTCCCTCCCCTTGCTTCCCCAATAGTTATAACCTTTGGGCTTCTTAGGGCTTCCCTGGTGGTTCAGACAGTAAAGCGTCTGCCTGCAATGCAGGAGACCCGGGTTCAATCCCTGGATTGGGAAGATCCTCTGGAGAAGAAAATGGCAGCCCACCCCAGTACTCCTGTCCGGAAAATTCCATGGACAGAGGAGCCTAGTAGGCTATAGTCCATGGGGTCGCAAAGAGTCGGACACGACTGAGCAACATCACTTTCATTTTCACTTTGGGCTTCTTACAGCATAGGACTCAGCTCTGCAAAAAGGCAACTGTTCTTGCTGTGAAAGGATGCTGTATTCACATGAGTAGGGCTGTTTCCTGACATCGTTACAACTTCTTTGTGAAGACACTGAGGTCAGCTCTGGGACCTAAAGGCTCTGAAATGGGTCTGCACAGAACATATTAAATTTGCTCGAGGCTGTTCTGGTGCCCAAGCATGAAAATTCACTCTCCAATCTGTCTTCCACTTCACATTCTCCCACGTAGGACATTCAACAGAGCTCACTGGAGATTATGTAAGGAACTCAAATGAAGGCATGAAATGACTCCAAATAATAAATGCCAGCAATATTAAAATGCCCTGATTTGAACTATATGAAATGTCTCTACATTATTAAATTCTCAGGGAGGAATTAAAGTCCAAAAAAAAATAAATATCCTTTCTCTTGAAGGTTGAGCTCTAAAGAAATCAAAAGTTGACAATTATTTCCTGCCCAATTTCTTTTTGGTTCAGGGTCAGGAAGAGTGTCTCATTCAGCAATGGTGGTAGAGTCTGGCTCTTTCCACAGCTGCTTCCCCTGCAGAACAATCCTGGCTTCAGGTTCTCCAGGCTGTCACTCCCTTGGTCAGTTGTCTGGAGTTGGTGACTTGTGAACTTAAACTCAGATGGGAGAAACCCATTCTCATGGGGTCAGTACTGCAGCCAAAGGGCCCTCTCCTCATCTGGCGGAAGTCTAAGGCTGGCTGAGGCGTGGGTGCCGTGGCGATAACTCTTCTCAGAAGCTGCTTCTCCTCAAACCCAGAAAGAGGAGGCCCACCTCAAAGATGCATCTCTGCCTGCTTGGAAGTTAAGACTGACCCAGCTATAGCAAGCACATTGCTTCTTCCACATGGGCCTCTGCAGTTCTTGAAGAAATGGAGCTGTTTTTAACTTCTCCAAGAGTCTCTCTCTAAAGGGAGGCAGGCCTGTGACATGAAGAGCGGCTATAGGACCAGAGCAGCTGCAGATGCTACCACGGACTTAGAAAGCCAGTCACCTGCAAGACCAAGGCTGTTTAACTCAAGGCCCAAGGCACTCGACTCTCCAAGGGAGAATGGACGATATGGAGAAATATTATTGATATTTATAGTTATTATAGTTATAATATTATAATATTAATAGTTAGGTAAGACACATCTTTTCATTGTAGGGAAGAATTGTGGGTTTCAAGTTAACCAGACATGGAGAAGCTCTAAATGATTACATTGCCTCTGTAAATCATGGAGGCAATTTACCTCAGGTTAGTGGAAACTTCAGTCCTTGTCCTCTTTGAAAAAAGAAATACTCAAAGGTGTGGACAACTGAAAGTCTTCAGCCTGGTATTTATTTTAACCTAAAGGTCTAAAATGCTAACCTCCAGAGGATAAACAAAAAGGACTTACTGTATAGAATAGGGAACTATATTCAATATCTTGTGTAAACCTTCATGAAAAAGAATATGGAGATATATAACTGAATCACATTGCTGTATAGCAGAAATTAACATCACATTATAAATCAACCATATGCCAATAAAATCAGAATTTTTAAAAATTCTATGAAGTTTTCTCTTTCATTTTACTTTTTTTTTTTTTAAGAGAGAAAAACTTGCTCTACATGTTAAGGACTTTGAGAACATTAAATAACCCAACTAATGCTCACTGGTCTTTCAAGAACAAAGTTAATGATTTTCTGGTCTATAGGTAGCCTTACCCCCTTCTAAACTGCTTGGTTGGTTGTTGTATTTTGAATCCCCACTGGTTTGACATTTAAAGCCTGTGCAAAGAGAGCAGGGGTGCTTGGCCAAGCCCTTTCAGCCCTGTAGTACATGAAGTGCCTGCGAGCAGCCAGTCACCCATACTGGTTGAAGTCAAAGGGTACTTGTCCTATTGTTTTTAAAACTCTTCGACCAAATTATATTTTAGACTTCTCCTGTAGGTGTGTCAATTTGAAAACTCAAGCTTTTCATGTAACAAAACGGTTTTTAAAAGGGGAATCTAACAAAAATTACCTGAAGAGTAGTGGGAATTTAAGAGCTCAGGGAATCTAGGCTTTGGACTTCCTTGGAGGTTCAGTGGTTAAGAATCCACCTGCCAATGCAGGGTACATGGGTTCAATCTGTGGTCCAGGAAGATCCCATATGCCACGGGGCAACTAAGCCCATGGGCCACAACTACTGAGCCCACACGCTGCAACTACTGAAGCCCGTGCCCCCTAGAGCCTGTGCTCCACAATGAGAGAAGGCCGTGCTCACCACAACTAGAGAAGGTTCATGCACAGCAGTGAAAGCCCAGCACAGCCCCCAAAATAAATAACAGATAATAAAATGAAGTTAAAAATTTTTAAATTCATATGAAAAAAGAGAGCTGTGCTTTGGAAGTAATAATGCACAAATGGAGAAGGACTTCAAGCCATACAATAAAGCACGTGTATGAAAGACCTGTGCTTTCTATGTGGCAGTTCTGTCAGAGAGACAGGATAAATATTTGGGGACAGGACCCATTAGTGAACTGTGAACCCTATTGAGCAAGTTGCAAACCTAATTCTCATTGAAGAAATGCAAATAGAACACATCAGAGTGAATCACTAGAAGTACAGTAAGAACAATCTGATGAAAATTTCCACTCATTTTGTGTACTCACAGGTAGGTGTGAACCAGGACAATACCTATCACTTTGCATAAAATAGAATTCTTACTGTGGGTTGTGGCTTTTTTAAAAAGTTTGAATACACTATTATGTAGAAACACCTCAGGCATCCAAAACACTGAGAGGAGGTTACACGGTGAAGCTCATTTTCCACAGCTAGACTAGGACAGACACATTTTGAAAAACAGACACAGGACATACAGTGTTAGAGATTATATATTTGCATTATCCAAGTTTTCTGTGATAAAGAAAATTGTCATCCACAGAAACATGATTATAAACAGATCAAATAACCTAGAAGTAAATGGAGTAAATAATATAAACCTCTTTTTTCATTCCTCCTCTTCCAATCCTAGTGCCTTGGGCAAAGGAAACCATCAACAGTTTGATACGCATTATTACAAACGCTTTTCTAGGCACGCACAGACACACATATGCCATACATATGTAAATAGGTTCCTAACCATACGTACGTAAACAGTCAGTCAGTCAGTTCAGTCGCTCAGTCGTGTCCGACTCTTTTCGACCCCATGAATCACAGCAGACCAGGCCTCCCTGTCCATCACCAACTCCTGGAGTTTACTCAGACTCACATCCATGGAGTCAGTGATGCCATCCAGTCATCTCATCCTCTGTCGTCCCCTTCTCGTCCTGCCCCCAATCCCTGCCAGCATCAGAGTTTTTTCCAATGAGTCAACTCTTCGCACGAGGTGGCCAAAGTACTGGAGTTTCAGCTTTAGTATCATTCCTTCCAAAGAACACCCAGGGCTGATCTCCTTTAGAGTGGACTGGTTGGATCTCCTTGCAGTCCAAGGGACTCTCAAGAGTCTTCTCCAACACCACAGTTCAAAAGCTTCAATTCTTCGGCACTCAGCTTTCTTCACAGTCCAACTGTCACATCCATACATGACCACTGGAAAAACCATAGCCTTGACTAGACAGACCTTGTTTATTGGCAAAGTAATGTCTCTGCTTTTGAATATGCTATCTAGGTTGGTCATAACTTTCCTTCCAAGGAGCAAGCATTTTTTAATTTCATGGCTGCAATCACCACCTGCAGTGATTTTGGAGCCCCCCAAAATAAAGTCTGACACTGTTTCCATTATTTCCCCATCTATTTCCCATGAAGTGATGGGACCAGATGCCATGCTCTTAGTTTTCTGAATGTTGAGCTTTAAGCCAACTTTTCACTCTCCTCTTTTACTTTCATCAAGAGGCTTTTTAGTTCCTCTTCACTTTCTGCCATAAGGGTGTTGTCATCTGCATATCTGAGGTTATTGATATTTCTCCCAGAAATCTTGATTCCAGCTTGTGCTTCTTCCAGCCCAGCGTTTCTCATGATGTAATCTGCATAGAAGTTAAATAAGCAGGGTGACAATATACAGCCTTGATGTACTCCTTTTCCTATTTGGAACCAGTCTGTTGTTCCATGTCCAGTTCTAACTGTTGCTTCCTGACCTGCATATAGGCTTCTCAAGAGGCAGGTCAAGTGGTCTGGTATTCCCATCTCTTTCAGAATTTTCCACAGTTTATTGTGATCCACACAGTCAAAGGCTTTGGCATAGTCAATAAAGCAAAAATAGCTGTTTTTCTGGAACTCTCTTGCTTTTTCCACGATCCAGTGGATGTTGGCAATTTGATCTCTGGTTCCTCTGCCTTTTCTAAAACCAGCTTGAACATCTGGAAGTTCATGGTTCACGTATTGCTGAAGTCTGGCTTGCAGAATTTTGAGCATTACTTTACGAGCGTGTGAGATGAGTGCAATTGTGCAGTAGTTTGAGTATTCTTTGGCATTGCCTTTCTTTGGGATTGGAATGGAAACTGACCTTTTCCAGTCCTGTGGCCACTGCTGAGCTTTCCAAATGTGCTGGCATATTGAGTGCAGCACTTTCACAGCATCATCTTCCAGGATTTGAAATAGCTCAACTGGAATTCCATCACCTCCACTAGCTTTGTTCGTAGTGATGCTTTGTAAGGCCCACTTGACTTCACATTCCAGGATGTCTGGCTCTGGGTCAGTGATCACACCATCATGATTATCTTGGTCGTGAAGATATTTTTTGTACAGTTCTTCTGTGTATTCTTGCCACCTCTTCTTAATATCTTCTGCTTCTATTAGGTCCATACCATTTCTGTCCTTTATCAAGCCCATCTTTGCCTGAAATGCTCCCTTGCTATCTCTAATTTTCTTGAAGAGATCCCTAGTCTTTCCCATTCTGTTGTTTTCCTCTATTTCTTTGCATTGATCACTGAGGAAGGCTTTATCTTTCCTTGCTATGTAAACAGGATACTGCAATTAAATATTATTGTGCAACTTGTTTTCCACAGCACTTTGTCTTACAAATATTTTCATGTCCACACTATAAACCTGTTTTTATGTGCTGCAGAGTATTGCGTGGTAGGAATTGACATGTACTAATTCAACAATTTCTTCATTTATGTACAATTACGTTGTTTCTAATTTATTATTTCAAAAAATGCTTCAATACACATTCTTATACCTGATTCCTAGGACACTTGCATAAAGATTCTTTAGACTGGATGCCTACAGTCAAGAGTTTTAAAATCAGAGTCTTGCTCATGTTGTTTAGTTGCTAAGTCATTTCCAACTCTTTGTGACCCCATGGACTATAGCCCTCCAGCCTCCTCTGTCCATGGGATTTCCCAGGCAAGAATACTGGAGTGGGTTGCCATTTCCTCCTCCAGGGGATCTTCCAGCCCCAGGGATCAAAGCTGTGTCTCTGGCATTGGCAGGCAGATTCTTTACTGCTGAGTCACCAGGGAAGTCCAAAATCAGAAGGTAGATACATTTTAAAAATTAGTATACACTGCCAAATTGTCCACCTGAAAGGCTCTATGGACTAATACTTCCTCCAACAGTGACAGAGTGCGCACTTACTCACATTATCTCCAGTGCTGCTGCTGCTGCTAAGTCGCTTCAGTCGTGTCCGACTCTGTGCAGCCCCATAGACGGCAGCCCACCAGGCTCCCCCGTCCCTGGGATTCTCCAGGCAAGAACACTGGAGTGGGTTGCCATTTCCTTCTCCAAGGCATGAAAGTGAAAAGTCAAAGTGAAGTCGCTCAGTCGTGTCCGACTCCTAGTGACCCCATGGACTGCAGCCCACCAGGCTCCTCCATCCATGGGATTTTCCAGGCAAGTGTAATCTCCAGTACTAGCTATTACCAATCCTTTCAAATCTGCCTTTTCAAGGAAGAGGAAAGTGGTCCTCATTTTAATTTTTGACTGTTTATGAAGTTGAACGTTTATGCTTGCTTATAGTTCTTTATAAAAATATCTTTATGCCCTCTGTCCATCTTTTGTCTGGTTTATAACTGCTTTAATATTATGGATCTTTAATTATTGTTGGGGGCCAGAGTGAGGTACTCCGCCCGTGACAAAGGTCATGAGGAAGGAGGCTCGACATACGCAAAGGCGGGATCGAGCCTCAGGAGTCCCCCTGGAACTCCTCGAGCATCTACCCCCATAACCAGAGCCTGCCTACTTTACTACTTTGTGCTGTCACCTACATCTCTGACTTTACGGGGGGCTGTCCCCCACCACCTCTTTCGGAGAAGGAGTTAACCTAGAGCTCCAGTTAATAATAATTCCTGGGCGTGGTAAGAGTGTTTTAACCTACAAACTCCTCTGAAGGTTCTCTAGCCTGCCTGACAGGCTTGTCCGGCCACATGTGATTGCTCACAGCCTCCCAACCGTGAGAGGCACGAGATGCTTTAAACCTTCTAAAAACAGGTTCCTTAGAAAAGTTAGAAAACTATTAGTATAAGTATAATGGGCTGATTAGAAATTGTATTGGTGAAGGGTTTTTCATTTGTTGAGCCAATGTTTGTTGCTAAGTCTCCATATCCCCTGCCCTTACACACATTAATGAATATATAGAAGAAATAAGTATTAACCTTTGATATTAATCACGTTAGACCTTAGGCTAAGTAAATTCTTTCCTTAACTAAAACCCACTACACCGCCACCCTATAGGAATGTAACTTTATTTGGGTGGTGTCTGTTTTGAGAATAATCATCCCTGGAGAAATAAGTGTCCTGGTTGACTGACCGCTGTCACAAGGAGAGGGTCATAAATTGTCAGCAGGCCCCCCTGGCCAGAAGATGATGTAACACCCCTAAGATCTCTGTATACATTTGTATGAAGCACCTGACTTTGATAAAAGTCAGGACTGCTGACCCCGCATGACTTTTGCATAACATCTCAGTGTATAAAAGTAGACCATGGAAAATAAAGAATTGGGATCAGTTTCTCGAAATACTGGTCTCCCCATGTCTCTCTCTCTTTCACTCTGGCTGAGTCTCCATCTGGAGCGCGGAACCCACCATGCTTACTAATTATGCCTGGGCTTCTAAGATCCAACCGGGGAGGCCTCAGTGTCTCCTCTCCTTCGGGAGAACGGAAGGACGCCTGTGGCCTACGTAAGTGGTGCAAACTTCTTGTCTTGAAGTTTTATTGGTCTCCCGCGTAAACCAAGCCACTCAGCCTCTTTTCTCCACTGAATTTTCCTACTGAGCTATCCTCATTCTATTACTCTTTATATCCTTAATTAACATTTAATTAAGCAATTGTTTCCTGATCTTCGCCTACGCCGTCTCTCCTTCGCATACCCTGGATCAGCCGGGGCTGGTCCCCGGCAAATTATGTTGTATTTCAGATAATCTCCCAATCTTTTGTCTCCTCTTTATATTTATGTATGATTTTTTGGCCATGCCACATGGCATGTGAGGGATTGCAACTGTTCATGCTGCAATGGAAGCATGGAGTCTTAACCACTGGCCTGCCAGGGAAGACATTAAAAAAAAAATGCAATCAAATCTATCAGTTTTTTTTTTCTTTCTTTCTTTCATGGATATTGGGCTTTTCGTCTTGCTTGATAAGGTTTTCCTCACTCCACCTTTATAAAAGATATTTTCCCCCAATATTTCCTTCTAATTATATTCATATTTCCATGCAGAGTTGGACACGACTTAGCAACTGAACGATTGCAGTTCAAATTCATTTGGATTTTAATTCTGGTACATGGTATGAAAGAAAAAAGTTTTCCAAGTAGTCAATAATCTCAGCATCATTTATGGAAATGTTCAACTCTTTCTGATTAGCTATCAAACCCCCATCTCCTGCATTGCAAGGCAGATCCTTAACCACTGGATGACCAGGAAAGTCCTTTTAGAAATGGTTCATAAGTTCTCCAAAAGAATGTTTTATATTCATGATGGATAGAAAATACAATGTTTTGAAATCATGGTGGATAATATTTAATATCTTCCCTCTCCTATTTTTGGGAGGGGGAAGGGCCTGAGATTTTTATTTTAAAATTATACAGTAAAAATGATGCTTTTGAGGGGTGGGTACAGTTCCATTAAATTAACTTACGTATGGATTCATGTTACCAGCAACACAACCAGACTATGGAACAGCTCATCGCTGAAAAAAAATCCCTTGCTCATCCTCTTGGTAATCAAATCTTCTCCTGGCAGTCAATGATCAAATCTCATTGCCATAGTTGTGCCTGTTCAAGAATAGTATATAATGGAATCACAAAGTATGTATCTTTTGAGATTACATAAAGATGTAACCTTTTGGCTTCTTTAACTTAGCATATGATTTTGAATATACGAGTTAAAAATTTACTCCTTTTTAATTGCTGAGTAGTATTTCATTGTGTGGTTGACCATGATTTGTTTATCCATCTACCTGCTGGAAGCTATTTTGATGATTATGAATACAGCTGCTATAAACCACTGCTATAAAACATGTACATGTTTTTATGTGAACACAAGTTTTCATGTGGGCTTCCCTTGTGGCTCAGCTGGTAAAGAATCTACCTCCAATGCAGGAGACTTGGGTTCGATCCCTGGGTTGGGAAGATCCCCTGGAGAAGGGAAAGACTACCCACTCCAGTATTCTGGCCTGGAGAATTCCATGGACTGTATAGTCCATGGGGTCACAAAGACTTGGACACGACTGAGTGACTGTCACTTATGCTTTCAAGTTTTCATGTAACTTGTGAAACTGCTAGTATATTTATGTTTAAAGACACTGCCAATCTGTTTTGAATGCAAAATGCATCATTTTACATTTCCACCAGCAATCTGAGAAGTTCAGCTGCTTTGCAACCTCATCAGCCCTTGCTTCTGTCAGATCAGTTCAGTTGCTCAGTCGTGTCCGACTCTTTGCAACCCCATGGACTGCAGCACGCCAGGCCTTCCTGTCCATCACCAACTCCCAGAGTTTACTCAAACTCATGTCCATCGTGTTGGTGATTCCATCCAACCATCTCATCCTCTGTCATCCCCTTCTCTTCCCACCTTCAATCTTTCCCAGCATCAGGGTCTTTTCAAATGAGTCAGTTCCTTGCATCAGGTGGCCAAAGTACTGGAGTTTCAGTTTCAGCATCAGTCTTTTCAACGAATATTCAGGACTGATTTCCTTTAGGATGGACTGGTTGGATCTCCTTGCAGTCCAAGGAGGGACTCTCAAGAGTCTTCTCCAACACCACAGTTCAAAAGCATCAATTCTTTGGTGCTCACCTTTTTTTATAGTCCCACTTTCACATTCATACATGACCACTGGAAAAACCATAGCTTTGACCAGACAGACCTTTGTTGGTAAAGTAATGTCTCTGCTTTTTAATATGTTGTCTAGGTTGGTTATAACTTTCCTTCCAAGGAGCAAGATTCTTTTAATTTCATGGCTGCAGTCACCATCTGCAGTGATTTTGGAGCCCGAAAAAATAAAGTCTGTCACTGTTTCCATTGTTTCCCCATCTATTTGCCATGAAGTGATGGGACCAGATGCCATGATCTTCGTTTTCTGAATGTTGAGTTTTAAGCCAATTTTTTCACTCTCCTCTTTCACTTTCATGAATAGGCTCTTTAGTTCTTTGCTTTCTGCCATAAGGAGTGTCATCTGCATATCTGAGGTTGGTATTTCTCCCGGCAATCTTGATTCCAGTTCGTGCTTCTTCCAGCCAAGTATTTCTCATGATGTACTCCGCATAAGTTAAATAAGCAGGGTGACAGTATACAGCCTTGACGTACTCTTTTCCTATTTTAAACCACTCTGTTGTTCCATGTCCAGTTCTAACTGTTGCTTCTTGACCAGCACACACATTTCTCAGGAGGCAGGTCAGGTGGTCTGGTATTCCCATCTCTTCAAGAATTTTCTAGTTTGTTGTGATCCACACAGTCTAAGGCTTTGATGTAGTCAATAAAGAAAAAGTAGCTGTTTTTCTGGAACTCTCTTGCTTTTTTGATGATCCAGCGGATGTTGACAATTTGATCTCTGGTTCCTCTACCTTTTCTAAATCCAGCTTGAACATCTTAAGTTCACGGTTCATATACTGTTGTTACAGGCAGTATTAAGATACCTAATGTAGGTTTTCCATTCTCACTCTACTGTTAAACAGTCAACACATCTTGTCCATCCTATTACTCCTAAAACACTCAATCCATGATTAATGAAATAAATAGTACTGTAGTCTCTTTGTAACAATCAGGTAGTACCTTCTAGAAGAAATCTAACACTTCAACATTTTCCCTAATCCCACCTTTCAGTCTGATTGAACTAAAGACTTAGCTATTCATGTTTTACAGGGAGACTAATTTAATCCAGTGACGTGTAATCATATACTCTTACAATACTCTGTCATTTATAAATTCTACTCAGATAGGGAAAGGTGCTTTCTGAGAGCCCTGCTCTTTTGCACTTCCAATGCAAAAGGAAGGCTTTTCCCTCAGTGCCTTCCATAAACCCTTCCTCTCTTAAAAAGGAAACAGGAAAACAAAGTAATTAAGAGCATGGGTTCTGCCTATCCATGAAATATAAACAGAATCAGGAACACAGAGAACAGCCTGGTGGTTGCAAGGGGAGGGGGTGGGAGAGGGTTGGATTGGGAGTTTAGGACTAGCAGATGCAAACTGGTATATACATAAAGGATAAATAAAAAGGTCTTATTGTATAGCCCAGGGAACTATATTCAATATCCTGTGATAAATAATAATGGAAAAGACTATGTAAAAAAAAAGAAGTATACATATATGTATAACTGAGTCACTTTCATAATAGCAGTAATTAACATAACATTGTACTTAAACTATATTTACATAAATTTTTAAAACTGGCATAAAAATGATCATCATAAATACAAAACAAATGAAACTAAAGTCCATTAAAAAAAAAAAAAAAAGCTTGGATTATGCGTTCTGGTTGAATCCTAGCTCATCAATTATTTCAGTTCAGTTCAGTCGCTCAGTCATGTCCGACTCTTTGTGATTCCATGAATCGCAGCACGCCAGGCCTCCCTGTCCATCACCATCTCCCAGAGTTCACCCAAATTGACGTCCATCGAATCAGTGATGCCCTCCAGCCATCTTATCTTCTGTTGTCCCTTCTTGTCCTGCCCCCAATCCCTGCCAGCATCAGAGTCTTTTCCAGTGAGTCAACTCTTCACATGAGGTGGCCAAAGTATTGGAGTTTCAGATTTAGCATTAGCTCTCCCAACGAACACCCAGGACTGATCTCCTTTAGAATGGACTGGTTGGATCTCCTTGCAGTCCAAGGGACTCTCAAGAGTCTTCTCCAACACCATAGTTCAAAAGCATCAATTCTTCGGCACTCAGCTTTCTTCACAGTCCAACTGTCACATCCATACATGACCACTGGAAAAACCATAGCCTTAACTAGATGGACCTTTGTTGGCAAAGTAATGTCTCTGCTTTTGAATATGCTATCTAGGTTGGTCATAACTTTCCTTCCAAGGAGTAAGCGTCTTTTAATTTCATGGCTGCAATCACCATCTGCAGTGATTCTGGAGCCCCCAAAAATAAAGTCTGACACTGTTTCCACTGTTTCCCCATCTATTTCCCATGAAGTGATGGGATCAGATGCCATGATCTTAGTTTTCTGAATGTTGAGCTTTAGGCCAACTTTTTCACTCCCCACTTTCACTTTCATCAAGAGGCTTTTTAGTTCCTCTTCACTTTCTGCCATAAGAGTGGTGTCATCTGCATATCTGAGGTTATTGATATTTCTCCCGGCAATCTTGATTCCAGCTTGTGCTTCTTCCAGCCCAGCATTTCTCATGATGTACACTGCATAAAAGTTAAATAAGCAGGGTGACAATATACAGCCTTGATGTACTCCTTTTCCTATTTGGAACCAGTCTGTTGTTACATGTCCAATTCTAACTGTTGCTTCCTGACCTGTATATAGGCTTCTCAAGAGGCAGGTCAGGTGGTCTGGTATTCCCATCTCTTTCAGAATTTTCCACAGTTTATTGTGATCCACACAGTCAAAGGCTTTGGCATAGTCAATAAAGCAGAAATAGCTGTTTTTCTGGAACTCTCTTGCTTTTTCCATGATCCAGTGGATGTTGGCAATTTGATCTCTGGTTCCTCTGCCTTTTCTAAAACCAGCTTGCACATCTGGAAGTTCATGGTTCACGTATTGCTGAAGCCTGGCTTGCAGAATTTTGAGCATTACTTTACGAGCGTGTGAGATGAGTGCAATTGTGCAGTAGTTTGAGTATTCTTTGGCATTGCCTTTCTTTGGGATTGGAATGGAAACTGACCTTTTCCAGTCCTGTGGCCACTGCTGAGTTTTCCAAATGTGCTGGCATATTGAATGCAGCACTTTCACAGCATCATCTTCCAGGATTTGAAATAGCTCAACTGGAATTCCATCACCTCCACTAGCTTTGTTCGTAGTGATGCTTTGTAAGGCCCACTTGACTTCACATTCCAGGATGTCTGGTTCTAGGTGAGTGGTACACCATCGTGATTATCTTGGTTGTGAAGATCTTTTTTGTACAGTTCTTCTGTGTATTCTTGCCGCCTCTTCTTAGTATCTTCTGCTTCTGTTAGGTCCATACCATTTCTGTCCTTTATCAAGCCCATCTTTTCATGAAATGTTCCCTTGGTATCTCTAATTTTCTTGACGAGATCCCTAGTCTTTCCCATTCTGTTGTTTTCCTCTATTTCTTTGCATTGATTGCTGAGGAAGGCTTTCTTATCTCTCCTTGCTAGTCTTTGGAACTCTGCATCAGATGCTTTTACCTTTCCTTTTCTCCTTTGTTTTTCGCTTCTCTTCTTTTCACAGCTATTTGTAAGGCCTCCCCAGACAGCCATTTTGCTTTTTTGCATTTCTTTTCCATGGGGATGGTCTTGATCCCTGTCTCCTGTACAAAGTCACGAACCTCCGTCCATAGTTCATCAGGCACTCTATCAGATCTAGTCCCTTAAATCTATTTCTCATTTCCACTGTACAATCATAAGGCATTTGATTTAGGTCATACCTGAATGGTCTAGTGGTTTTCCCTACTTTCTTCAATTTAAGTCTGAATTTGGCAATAAGGAGTTCATGAGCTGAGCCACAGTCAGCTCCTGGTCTTGTTTTTGCTGACTCTATAGAGCTTCTCCACCTTTGGCTGCAAAGAATCAATCCGATTTTGGTGTTGACCATCTGGTGATGTCTATGTATAGAGTCTTCTCTTGTGTTGTTGGAGAGGGTGTTTGCTATGACCAGTGCGTTTTCTTGGCAAAACTCTATTAGCCTTTGCCCTGCTTCATTCCGTATTCCAAGGCCAAATTTGCCTGTTACTCCAGGTGTTTCTTGACATCCTACTTTTGCATTCCAGTCCCCTATAATGAAAAGGACATCTTTTTTGGGTGTTAGTTCTAAAAGGTCTTATAGGTCTTCATAGAACCGTTCAACTTCAGCTTCTTCAGCTTTACTGGTTGGGGCATAGACTTGGATTACTGTGATACTGAATGGTTTGCCTTGGAAACGAACAGAGATCATTCTGTCGTTTTTGAGATTGCATCCAAGTACTGCATTTCAGACTCTCTTGTTGACCATGATGGCTACTCCATTTCTTCTAAGGGATTCCTGCCCACAGTAGTAGATATAATGGTCATCTGAGTTAAATTCACCCATTCCAGTCCATTTTAGTTCACTGATTCCTAGAATGTCGATGTTCACTCTTGCCAGGAATCTCCTGTCTCCTGACCACTTCCAATTTGCCTTGATTCCTGGACCTAACATTCCAGGTTCCTATGCAATATTGCTCTTTACAGCATTGGACCTTGCTTCTATCACCAGTCACATCCACAACTGGGTATTGTTTATGCTTTGGCTCCATCCTTTCATTCTTTCTGGAGTTATTTCTCCACTGATCTCCAGTAGCATATTGGGCACCTACCGCCCTAGAAAGTTCCTCTTTCAGTATCCTATCATTTTGCCTTTTCATACTGTTCATGGGGTTCTCAAGGCAAGAATACTGAAGTGGTTTGCCATTCCCTTCTCCAGTGGACCACATTCTGTCAGACCTCTCCACCATGACCTGCCCGTCTTGGGTGGCCCCACATGGCATGGCTTAGTTTCTTGAGTTAGACAAGGCTGTGGGCCGTCTGATTAGATTGACTAGTTTTCTGTGATTATGGTTTGTGTGTCTGCCCTCTGATGCCCTCTCGCAACACCTACCGTCTTACTTGGGTTTCTCTTACCTTGGACGTGGGGTATCTCTTCACAGTGCTCCAGCAAAACGCAGCCACTGCTCCTTACCTTGGACGAGGGCTATCTCCTCACAGCCATCCCTCCTACCTTGAACGTGGAGTAGCTCCTCTCAGCCCTCCTGCGCCAGCTGTGTAACTGTGGGCAACTCACATAACGTCTCCTCAGACTCATCTACAAAATGGGTATAGAAGTAGTTCCCTACCTTATAGGGTTGCATAACCTGCAGCATGATTAAGTGTCTTGGTAAATGTTTGATTCTGCCTGGTTACTGTGAATTAAAATACACCAGTGACTTCTGGCCATATGATTTATAATAGTTTGACATTTAACTAAATGGTAAAACTATTTATTTTTCCCACCCCTCTCTAGTCCCCTTACCCTGCTTTATTACTCATATTTTCTCCCACCAGAGTATTACTTTTAAGACAGTAGAGCTTTATCTTGTTCACTGCTGAAACAGCACCCAGAAAAGTACTGTACATATTAAGCCTTCAGTAGACACTAGCTGAATGAATGGTGCAAACTGTCAAAAGGGAAAATAAACCATACACCAAAATGTTCATTATAATAAAAAGTATGGATAAATCTTTCTCTAATGGCTCCCAGTCATATATTTTAAAACACCAAATGCTATAATAAAAACAAGTAATTTATTAAAATTTGAAGGTAAAAACATAATTTTAAAAGATTTAGACCTATGTCAGGCGTGATAGAGTATGGATGCTTTCTTGAAATTCAAAATCAGATCTAAGAGTATCACTTTCAGAATGTTCAAGAAGATTCGGTTTACTTCTAGTTGTCTTTGATGAAACAGTCAGTATTTCACTCTCTTTCTTAACAGAAATGTGTTTTTTCGAAGACTCGCTTTTAATTGGTTCATTAACCAAAGAGCTATTTTGCCCGATTCCTTTGGTTTTCTGCTTTACAGGTGAGTCAGAGCAGGAATGCAGGTCCTTCCCAGGCTGTTTCTTAGCAGAGTGCTTTTTGATATATTCACCTGTTTTGGTCATTTTTTCTGAGGCAGGCCTGCTATTTCTAGATAATTCGTCTTCTTTTCTTTGACTTCCAGTTCCACAAATTACATCTGCTGGAGGAGAACATGCTCTAGCAATGAAATCTTCAAAAGATTCCTGCCGCTGTTCTGTGACTGGGACTCCCAAGTTGTCTTTGGAAGTCTCTAAGGTCTCCTGAGTAGAGGCTGGGGCATGGAAGGTGTCGACAGGCAACGGAATTCTAGCATCACCTGTAATTTTCTGAAACTGGAGAGAAAAACAAAAGACAAGACAAAAATTCAGTGATGAACAAGGCCTACCATTAAAAGCATTCAGTCGCTTCAGTCATGTCCAACTCTCTGTGACCCTATGGACTCATAGCCTGCCAGGATCCTCTGTCCATGGGATTCTCCGGGCAAGAATACTAGAGTGGGTTGCCAGTTCCTTCTCCAAGGGGTCTTCCTAACCCAGGGATCAAACCCATGTCTCTTCAGGTGTCCTGCATTGTAGGTAGGTTCTTTACCTCTAGCACCACCTGGGAACCTATCCATTAAAAAGTGGAGTCCGAAATTTCAATGTTACTCTGTGATCTTATTATTAAAACAGTCAGTTGATAATTTAGAAGATTTCAGAGCCAGTTATTTTCTAATTATATCTTCCAAGTGATTCTCAACTTAGACATATCCAAGATTATGTCTGCTACATTTTCAGACTTCAGTGTTTAGGGTAGTTAGTACCTATTTCCTTTCCCTTACTAAAAATAAAACCCTATTCTCTAAGAAAATTAATTTCTTTTCTATCCTCCAGGTCAATGTAAACCAGTTTTTTTACACAGTTTTACAAAATGGAAAACATGTAAAAATGTGACCAGACTGTGTATCCAAGCTGTCAGTTTCCAAGACCAGTTTGAGACTGGCTAAGGTGAGAGCTGGAGGCTCCGCGAAAGGCTGGAGGAAAAGCTGACAGGTTTCCCCCTTCCATTCCCATAACCAGGTGACTCACTATAGTACACTCCCTATGAACCATGTCTGGACCACTTATTTTAAAAAATTATCTGTATCAGTACTTGTACCTTCATTAGTGTTCCTTCATTGTAAGCTGACTGCATACAAATAGAAACCTAGATAAAATATGAATAGAATAGGCATTTATACAATTTAAAATTTAGGATATTTTCTCTAAGGTTTTCTTTCTTCACTAAGGATAGTTTGCTTTAACTCATAAATTTTCAAAAGAATTTCCAGTTTTCTTATTTACAACAATGCAGTATCATGAAATTTACTGGGCACAAATGTACTAATCTAAGATATCGGAAAGGAGCTCAAAGAGGCTTCTAGCTCCTCAGCATATGAACTCTCAGATACCGATCATTATTATCTTCTTTCTGACGTGGAAATTTCCTTTTTGCTAATTGCTCTTAGAATCGTTAAGTTCTGTTCTGTCCACTTACTTGGATATTTTGCATTTGTCCTAAGGCACTCTGCTGTAATTCTGATTTTTCTTCTTCAAGTGCCTTCTTTTTTTCTTTAGGTGGACTACTAACAGTAGAATTCATCTGGGGATGACCTAGTAAATGAAAATCTGACTGATCTATACCAGCCATTGTGGCCAGCTGCCCAAGCCTGGACCAGAGGAGAAAAGGAGAAAAAGACAAAAGTTACTATAATCACAGAAGAGCAGCTTAGATATCCTCAGGCCTACAATCAGGAAATACTTCTAACATCTTAAAAGCCAACACCTACTCCAGACTACAAGCGTCTCTCTCCCCCAAATCCTCAGCCCTTTCCAGGGTTATCCTCTGGGATACATCCCATCTCCTTGCCTATTAGCACTCCATTTCAAACACTCTCACTAGCAGCTTCAACATCGACCACACACACCATCCACTGCCTCTCACCTGCATTCCCACACTCTACTACTATTCCTCCAGCTCCCAAGAAGCGTCTGCTTCTTCCTTCCCAACACCAATTCATTCCCTGACCAAACAGCACTCCATCAATTATCAATCTCCACTTCCCTCTTTTGACAAAACTGCTCCTGGTTGAGAACCACTGACCTGCATCTTCCCTATACAATTGTTTTTAAGTCCAAGACAAAAACAATCTTAACTCAAACTTATTGAAGGAGAAAAATAAGTGAAAGGTAGTAAAATTCTTACCCATTCCCAAATATTTTCAATTAAAATTGCCTTCAATGTAGTCTTTACAAAAAATTATACCTACTAATTACTCTGTCTACAGGTTACTTGTTTATAATGGGCTTCCCACTCTACCAAAGCAGGCTCTCCTATTTGCTTTTCTTTATAGATTTACTCATTAAAAAAAAAATCAACTCTATTACCTATAATTCACTGCATTTGGCTAAATATGGTCATGGAAGTAATAAAAACCGCTCAGGTTCCTCAGCAAACTACCTCTAAAGTTACAAAGAGAAGAATGCCATGAAGAGAAAAGAACTAACCCAGCATCTTTAAGGAGATCCAAGAAAGCATGGAACTTCCGGAAGGAATTCTCAATGCTGCCCAAAACACCTTCATCATCCAGGATCATGCTTGTCAATGAGTGTGCATGAAGGGCTTCAGACAAAGAGAAGTTTATATTTCTTAACTGGGCATTTTCATGTTCCAACTATAAAAGAAGATTGAAAATATTTGACATGATTTTTTCTCACTGTCATCAAAAGAAAACAAAAGTAGTCTCATCTAGTTTAAAGAACAAAACTAAAACATTCAGAGTGCAATTTGTTGTTCAGTCACTCAGTGGTGTCTGATTTTACGACCCCGTGGACTGCAGCGCACCAGGCTTCCCTGTCCTTCACCATCTCCTGGCATTTGCTCAAACTCCTGTCCATTGAGTCAGTGATGCCATCCAACCATCTCATCCTCTGTTATCCTCAAATGTAATTAATTTGTAATTAATCTAACTCTCCATCAGTAAAGACAGAGACCACATCACATAATAACCAAAAGGCAGAGGCACTCAACAAAGTTTCCTATACAACATATAAATAAATAAATATATACAATATATAAATAAACTGAAATGATTGTTTTATTAATGATCTTTCAAAAGATCAAATTTTAAACTGGTTAAATTCATAATGGATCCTCATTCCACATTAGAAAACTACCTGCTATTAAGTTTGCCTTAAATTAGAAAACGAAGCACAGAACCTAATTTGAACAAAGCATATTACAACTCTGCTGAATGTTAAGGAATAACTTTAGTGAGCAAAATATCTAATGCTTAAGTTTAAAAGTCCTAAATCATAACCAGCCCAATTTATTAACTGTACCATCACCAATATTCTCCTTGGCTTCGTGAAATATTCACTCCCATGCACTCTTCTTTAGATCATCATTTATGATTTGCCCTATATAAAAATCAACTCTAGTATTTCTCAGAAAGGCCATTATGTTCATGATGCCCTCATGTCTTACATAAGCAGGTGTTTAATATTTATTGAATGAACTAGTGTCCACCAATCCAGTAGATGCCCTTTCAAAAATCCCTCCCTACACTCACCCTGTAATAAATTGTATTTATATCGAACGTTTTAGCTTATGCTCTGCTTTCATGCACATTACCTAATGTAATTCTCACAGTATGTATTTTTACTTTCATTGCATTCTTACTAGTTTTCCAATCTTATATTTATTTAAATGACTCATTTTCCTAACTCACTGCCAGTAAAGTCTCATCATGTCATTTATGTTACTAGATATACAATACATACACAAAATATGCTTTCTTGAATTGAATAATCATGAACAGAAAATAAGCTAACATCATATAAAGCACACACAACACACAAAAAAAAAGATTTTTGCATTTTTAAAAACATACATTCTGGGATACGTAATATAATAATATATATAAACTATAAGCCGATGTCTAAAAGGAAAATGGGAAATGAGAGCTCTATTTCATCCTGTATTTAGATCGTATGATCACTAAATACCAGTAAATGTGAAGGTCCATATGATACCCCCAATTTGCAATGTATTAGTTTTCAAGTTTACAAACTATATGCATATGGCTTAAAATCAAATCAAAATAAAACCAAGAAGCTTTCAAAAGTGTAAGAAGAAACTTGTTTACCTCACTGACTCGTTTATCAGCCTTAAGCCTTATGACTCTTTCCTCCTTTAACTGCTTTAGGCACTCCTCCAGTTTTCCCTAGTGTAAAGAAACACAGTAAATAGTATACCTAATTCATAGTATGATATTCCAAGGCATTTCCAGCTATAGATTTCATCATGATTTAGGGGCAGAGCCAGAAGTGAACTCAGACTTTAATCTGCTACCTGGAATATCATATCATGCTAGTGAAATTAATTATTGAAATATATCAAATTAGCATAGTAAAGATTTATTTAAATCCCACTCTTTCCAACATAAATCTGTGGCAGCTCACCATAAAAGGTGTATGCGTATAACATAGTAAATATTAAGACCAAGAAAGAAAAATTCCACTTTTATTTGTGGGTCTCTTCACAGCAGGAAGCCATATTAATGAACATGCTTAACATACCCGAGTTACATAACTGCAGATTCAAAAGCATTTTTTAAAAAGAGTAATCACTTTTAAAGCAACTTACTATATGTCAAGCACTGTTCTGGAGTTTCCTGGGCATTAAATATGAGGAAAGAACAATACTAACTTCATGTTATCTTACAGATGAGAAAACGGAGGCAGAGAAGCAGAGTAAGTAGAGCAGCACAGCCAAGCTCACACCACTAAGTAGCAGAACCAATACTGTGAATTCAGGAAGCTGGGTGCCATTCCTGTCCATAGAGATAGTAGTCTTTCCATTCACCAAGGTCAGTAACATAAAATGAACACTGGTAAACTCTCACAATTCTTAAGAACTCATGAAATCAAAAGATGCTTACTCCTTGGAAGGAAAGTTAGGACCAACCTAGATAGCATATTCAAAAGCAGAGACATTACTTTGCCAACAAAGGTCTGTCTAGTCAAGGCTATGGTTTTTCCAGTAGTCGGGTATGGATGTGAGAGTTGGACTGTGAAGAAAGCTGAGCACTGAAGAATTGATGCTCTTCAACTGTGATGTTGGAGAAGACTCTTGAGAGTCCCTTGGACTGCAAGGAGATCCAATCAGTCCATTCTAAAGCAGATCGGTCCTGGGTGTCCTTTGGAAGGAATGATGCTAAAGCTGAAACTCCAGTACTTTGGCCACCTCATGCGAAGAGTTGACTCATTGGAAAAGACTGATGCTGGGAGGGATTAGGGGCAGGAGGATAAGGGGACGACAGAGGATGAGATGGCTGGATGGCATCACTGACTCCATGGATGTGAGTTTGAGTGAACTCCAGGAGTTGGTGATGGACAGGGAGGCCTGGCGTGCTGCAATTCATGGGGTCACAAAGAGTCGGACACGACTGAGCGACTGAACTGAACTCAACTGAACTGAAGACACAGGTCCTTGAAGTGGAGGACACTGCTTATGGGTAGGCAGAATTCTAAAAGAGATCCTAAGATTCCTATGCTGAAGTACACAATCCTGCCAGTTTTTCAATCTAGGTGCTGTAGTGAAGGGATTTTGTAGATGTAATTAAGGTTCCAAAATCAGTTGCTCTTAAAAGAGGGAGATTATTTTGGGTGGATGTGATATAATCAGGCATCCAAGGAAAAGGAACTGGACTTCTTCTAAAGATCTGAAATACAAAAGGGACAAGAGGGAGATTCCTCATTGCCGGCTTTGAAGAAGTCAAGCATGATGTTGTGGCAGGGAATACAAGTGGGAGGCCTCTAGCAGCTGAGACTGTCCCCCAGCTGACAGTCAGCGTGGAAACAGGGACCTCTATTCAATCAAGTGCAGGATCTGAATTATGCCAATAAGCTGAAGAAGCTTGCAAGTATTCTTTCTTGGAACCTCCAGATAGTAACACTTTCAGACTGACATCTTGATTTTAGTTCTATGACACTCATAAGCTTTGTTGAACATCCAGTACAAACATGAACATCCAACACTGGGGGCCTGATGTCTTACACTTAAATTTCACACACTTTAACACTCTCTGGAGGGAACCCACATGTTCCCACTATGTATCTGAGTGGAGAACTCAGTCAACGCTGTGCCTGAACCTACGGAACTGTGAGCTAGCAAAATAGGTATTATTTTAAGTCAGTAAGAGTATAATAAAGGAAAATTAATATATTACTCAATCTCCAGGTTCAAGAACAAAATAAATGACTGTTATTGTTTTAAGTCATTGTTTCTGGGTGGTTTCTTATGCAGCAATAAATAATCAGAATACCTATGAAAACAGTAAGTTGTATTTATACATTTTAAATGCTTTCAACAATCACTTAAAGAATAAGGAATTCTATTCTATGTTATCATTGTGAGAGGAACTGGTATCACTTTATGGACAATAACTTTTGGTACACAGCAACAATCTTACATCAGCAGTTTACCCTAAGGAAATCAGAGATGTGAGCAAAGATTTATCTACAAACATGATGTCATAAGATTATTTATAATCAAACTCTAGAAGAAAGCTAAGAGACTCCAAATTGGGGTTGGTTTAAATAAAAATAGCACACCATATGAAGGAATGCTCTATGAAACCACTAGGAAAATAACGATGATAAGCGGGCTCAACCAGAGTTAATGAATGGGCCTGAGGAGTTCTATATTCAGAATACATCTGTGTGTTTTTCTTGGAAGATGGTCCATAAGCTTTATCAAATTATCTGATTTAGAAAAATATTTAGTGACATGAAAAAATATCTTTAATACCTTTTTAAGACAAAAGAGCAGAGGTGGCTTTTATTTCCTTCAATAAGTTGTTCACTGCTTTCAAAAATTTGCTCAATGAACATACTTTTATGCTCAGAACATGCTTTAAAAATTGACAGTCTAATAACTTCAAATTCTTTACAGTTTCATTACTAAAGCCAACCAAGTTTTCAATGGGAAAAAGGAGAAAAATTCCTCTACTTTTAATAGAATGGTTAAATAAATCTTCTAAAATTGATTTCAAAGAAATTCTAAACAAATAAGAAAACAAACAAAAAACCCTCACCACAGTCTGAGAAAAGCAGACTAAATTACAATATTCTTGACTGGTTCTAAATAGCACACTAACGTGCAGTAACATGAAATAGTTTCTCCCTCTAGTGGAAAGTATTAGAACAGAGCATTAAATTTTTCTGAAAAAGTGAACCCCTCTCCTACAAAATAATTCATGTCCCTTAAACAGAAATATGGAACCAAAAAAATTAGAAAGTAAAATTGCTTGATATTCTATTACTTAGGTAAGACTAATGATAAGGCTTTGGAGAAATCTTTCCTGTCATCTGCTCTCCTTCCTCCCTTCTATACACTGGCTAGGTTGCTTTTTCTGGAACCAAGCTCCCATCATATTGTATATCATATCAATATAATTTAAATATATTTAAATCATATTGTATACCTTTTTTTATATTTAAAATGATTGAAATCAATCATTTCTCATATAATCAGGGGATTCATAACCTGGATTTTTTTTAAGTGGGCTACAAAATATTTCACTGAGTGGGGTTGCTGTTGCTAAGTCACTTCAGTCGTGTCCGACTCTTAGCGACCCCATGGACTGCAGCCCACCAGGCTCCCCCGTCCATGGGATTTTCCAGGCAAGAGTACTGGAGTGGGGTGCCATTGCCTTCTCCACTAAGTGGGGTTACTGGTCCACTATTCCTTTGATTACACATTTAAATCCTTTCCAACTTTTCAATATTATAAGACAAAATAACCATTTTTATGCATGAAGACCTTTTTCCATATTTAGAAAAATGTTCTGGCAACAAAGCCATAAAAATGAGGCTGAGATCAAAGCAAACGGATGTTTCTCAGGCTTTGAGGTACCTATCCCCAAACTGCTTTCTAAAAGATTCCTAAGATTTTATACAGCCATCAGCAATGTATCACTTGGTATATAATCACTACAATAACTTTTGGCTTATTTCCTCACTTAGAATGCAAGTTATTTGAAGAAAGAGGGTGTATTTTATTGTTTATCCCCAGAACCTGCACCTAGCACAAAGCAGTCAGCCATTAAATAATTGCTGAATAAGGAAAATCCCTACCAATGCAAGTTGTATACAGTATGAAAGATGTGTGCTTTTTCTGTAACTGGATAAGTGAAAACTTGGCATCTCCCTTAAGTGTGTACTTCTTTGCTTATAATTAGTAATTAAATTTCTCTTTTAAATTATATTTTAAAAATTCTGAAGCAAAATCCTGGCCCTATTCGTTAGCTCTATAATCTTGGACAAGTTCCATAATGCTAGACCTCAACTTTCTTATCTATAAAGTGGAGATAAGCTCCCACATCACAGAGCTCTTGTGAGAATTACATGAGCTAAAGCATGTAATAAAACATGAGCTAAAGCATATAATAAAACTTATAAGCACTCTTTAACAAGAGTGCTTGGTACACAGAGTATGTTCAATTAATGTTGAGTGAATGAACATGTGAATGCAAACAGCAGTGAAAGGCTTAAAATGAAATAGTCTCGTCCCACATCCACATCCAGCACCCTGCTGCTGCTGCTGCTGCTAAGTCGCTTCAGTCGTGTCCAACTCTGTGTGACCCCATAGACGGCAGCCCACCAGGCTCCCCCGTCCCTGGGATTCTCCAGGCAAGAACACTGGAGTTGATTGCCATTTCCTTCTCCAATGAGTGAAAGTGAAAAGTGAAAGTGAAGTCGCTCAGTCGTGTCCAAATCTTAGCCACCCCATGGACTACAGCCCACCAGGCTCCTCCATCCATGGGATTTTCCAGGCAAGAGTACTGGAGTGGGGTGCCGTTGCCTTCTCCATCCAGCACCCTAGAGGTGACCAATTCTTTGAGCAGGTTTGCAGGTTTTTACTTGTAAAATATTATATGCATATTGAGAAGTACACAGAACAAAAGTGTCAATGTGACAACTGAAAAGCTGCAGGTGTTGGGATTTTCAGAGTACATCACTGATTTACTGAGTGTACTTCTCAGATGTAGTGGTTTCCCCAGGATTCAGAAAGCTGTCATGGATCAGACAGACAGCAGACCACCAAACAGTGACTATGACCCATAACTTACACAACTTACAGTGACTTACATAACCCATAACCACCACTCAAATCTGCAAGTACTTGTCAGCATCTTAAAGATCCCACATATTCCTCCCTCATCTCAGGCTTCTTTCCCCAGTTATAAACACCATCCTCATTTCTTGACAATCATTTCCTTTAACCTGGTTGCATCTTTCACGATATGGAAAGATAGCTCGGTTGGTAAAGAATTCTCCTGAAATGCAGGAAACCCAGGTTCAATTCCTGGGTCGAGAAGATCTGCTGGAGAAGGGATAGGCTACCCACTCCAGCATTCTTGGTCTTCCCTTGTGGCTCAGCTGGTAAAGAATCTGCCTGCAATGCAGGAGATCTGGGTTCGATCCCCAGGTTGGTAAGATACCCTGGAGAAGGGAAAGGCTACTCACCACTCCAGTATTCTGACCTAGAGAATCCCATGGACTATCCATGGGGTCTCAAAGAATCATACATAACGCAGCAACTTTCACTTTCAACTTTATGTAGAGGATCACAGTGTACACTGTCTTCTCTATTTTATTTCTTTCACTCAACACTGTTTTAAAAAATTCATCCAGATTGCTATCTGTAGTTATATTAGGTTGGTGCAAAAGTAATTGCAGTTTTCTGCATTGTTGAAATTTGCTATTTGATGTTGGAATACATTCTAAATAAATGTGGTTATATCGATATATCGTTTTAATGTGCATTCTTACTTTATTTTTTTTGCTAATGATTTATTACTTGCTGTTTTTATTTAATACTTATTTTAGACTATGGAAATGACAACTGGCAACATTAACAACACATTTGGCCCAGGAACTGCTAACGAATGTACAGTGCAGTGGTGGTTCAAGAAGTTTATAAAGGAGCCAAGAGCCTTACACATGCGGAGTACCGTGGTCGGCCATCAGAAATTGACGATAATTGAGAGCATCATCAAAGCTGATCCTCTTACAACTACATGAGAAGTTGCTGAAGAACTCCACATCAATCATTCTATGGTCATTTGGCATTTGAAACAAATTTGAAAGGTAAAAAAGATTGATAAGTCACTCAGTCGTGTCCAATTCTTTGAGACCCCATGGCCTATACAGTCCATGGAATTCTCCAGGCCAGAATACTGGAGTGGGTAGCCTTTCCCTTCTCCAGGGGATCTTCCCAACCCAGGGATCGAACCCAGGTCTCCCACACTACAGGAGGTTTGCCAGCTGAGCCACAAGGGAAGCCTGGGTGCCTCATGAGCTGACCAGAAATTTTTAAATCATCATCATTTTAAAGTGCTATCTTCTCTTACTTAACAACAATGAACAATTTCTCAATTGTATTGTGGTATGCAACAAAAAGTGGATTGTATATAACAACCACTGACAACCACCTCAGTGGGTGGTCCAAGAAGAAGCTCCAAAGCACTTCCCAAAGCCAAATTTTCACCAAAAAACAGTCATCGTCACTGTTTGGTGGTCTGCTGCCTGTCTGATCCATGACAGCTTTCTGATTCCTGAGGAAACCACTACATCTGAGAAGTACACTCAGTAAATCAATACGATACTCTGAAAATCCCAACACCTGCAGCTGGCATTGGGTTGCAATGGCAACACCTGACCTCACGTCACACAACCAAAGCTTCAAAAGTTGAATGAATTAGGCTATCAAGTTTTGCCTCATCCGCCGTATTCACCTGACCTCTTGCCAACTGACTGCCACTTCCTCAAACATCTTGACAGCTTTTTGCAGGGAAAACACTTCCACAACCAGCAGGAGGCAGAAAACGCTATTGAAGAGTTTGTTGAATCCTGAAGCATGGATTTTTATGCTACAGGAATAAGAAAACTTATTTCTTGTTAGTAAACAAGTGTTGACTGTAATGGTTCCTATTTTGATTAATAAAGATGTGCTTGAGCCTAGTTATAATGATTCACTGTCTGAAACCATAATTATGTTTGCACCAGCCTAATAGTCCATTCAATTTTACTCCTTGAAAGCTTTTCCACTGTACAAACATACATAATTTATTTAATGTTTAACTCTTACAGGACACTTTGGGTTTTTTCTGTTTGTCCTAACGCATGCGCATGAATCCTGTTGTACCGGTTATTCTGGTGCATTTACCCAAGGCGGGCGTGAGGGCTGCTGGGTTACAGGGTATTTATATACCTTCAGTTGATGGAGAGTGCTAAAGGCTTTTCAAAGTACTATTGATGTATACTTCAGTATAAGCAGGGTAGAAGATTCTCATAGTACTCCAGGTCTATAATACCTGATGCTATCAGACTCTGTCAATCTCACTAGCATGTAGTTTTTTTGGTTTTGGTTTTTTTCTCATTACTTAATGAAGTTGGGCACTTTTCCATGTTTACTGGCTATCTGGATATCCTTCTTTATGAAGTTTAAGAAAACTAGTCTTATTTTTAATTTTCCATTTCCAAATACTATACTTACATGACTACTTCTGACTAAATTTGAGGCAGTATCTGTTAACTTTCTAATTTACTAGGTAAGGATTTAGTTCCTTTACACTCTTTCCTATATCCACACTGCTTAGTAAAGTTATGTCATTATTAGTTTTTCCACTGGTCATGATCTCTTCCACATGTAGTGATATACTTAAAAATCTATATTGCTGATCAACTATAAACTCTTTCAATGTTCCGCTTTGTAAAATGAGGACATTCGTGTCGTTTCCCCTTTTTTCTACCCCGTCTACCTTCTAAACCTAGCTTTTATATTGTCAAAGTTGAAATTTATATTCTGTTCTATGTGCAGTTAGGCTTCCCTGGTAGCTTGGACGGTAAAGCATCTGCCTACAATGCAGGAGACCTGGGTTCGATCCCTGGGTCAGGAAGATCCCCTGGAGAAGGAAATGGCAACCCACTCCAGTATTCATGCCTGGAAAATCCCATGGACCAAGGAGTCTGGTGGGCTACAGTCCATGGGGTCACAAAGAGTCGGACACCACTGAGCAACTTCTCTTTTTCTTCTTTATGTGCAGTTAAGTTTTCTGTTATTTGAGAGTCAGTATGGAGCAATGTTTAAGAGAAGAGGCAGAAAGCCTGAACTCAAAGCCCCCATGCAACCATAAATCAGGGACAGGCTGGGCAAGTTCCTGCTCTGGCTTAGCTTCCTTTTCTGAAAAGCAGGAATGATACTAGCTAACACCAACCTCATAAGGTTATTCAGGGCATTAAATGAGTTATAGGCATTAAATGTGTTATTCAGAGCATTAAATGAGTTATATGTTAAAAACACTTAGAATATAATATATACGGAGTACATACCAGGACACGATACGTTTCAGTACATACTAAGTGAATACTAACATACTAAGTATAGTTCAGGTTAGTTATTTGTTACTACATGCAAGTTGACAATAAAAGCTGCAAACCAAGACAGTATTTCTACTATTACAATTAAATTAATATTGCCCACTGCAGACATATACTGTGTCTCTACGTATAGATTATACTTCTTATACTGTTTCCGTGTCATTACCCTTGTATAGCATGACCATATACCCTCAGATGCCTTGGGGTGTTCCAGTTTATACCTGCTGTCCTGATGTTACAGAAGTATAGTGACTCCTTACATTATTAGTGTTCTGGTTTGGACAACAAATTAGATAGGTGGTCACTGCCTCTGTGTGTCACTGAAAAGGGGGACACCTGTAATGTCAGGTTAAAGTGGATTCTTCTCTTGCTCATCAGTAGTAGTTTAAAATCTACCGTAGTTTAGGAAATTCACTGGCTATTCACTATAGGAACTCACACTTTCACTGCCAAGGACATGAGTTCAATCCCTGGTTGGGGAACTAAGATCCTGCAAGCTGAGGTGCAGCCCCCTCCCACCCTCCAAAAAAATCTACCATAATTTAGTTCACTTCATGTTTATGTCAGTGTAGCCTTTTTTCCTCTGGAGTTCAGTTTCCTCCTCCTCCTCCTCTCCCTCCTCCCTTCCAACAATATCTAATGCATAGTAAGTACAAGACGCCTCAATGCGTTTCTAAGCTGTCAATCACACAACTAAGGGAAGGCTCTCAAATCTATACCAGCTGACTCTGCACTGAATCCACTGTTTCCCGAATCCCCTATTACCTTCCTTCTTAGTTTATTCCCTCATTTGGCCGTATTATTTCTACAAATAACTTGTATAGCACAGGGGGTAAGCTTTTCAAATTTCTTTACGTACAAAATATCTTAGACAGCCTCCACTTATGACTGATAGTCTGGCTGGATACAAAACCCTAGGGTGAAAATTATTTGCCTGAAAAACTTTGGAGTTATCTTTCTAATGCCTTCCAGAATCCATGGTGCTGATGACAACAATGATAATGTCAGATTTTCTTTTTTTTAGGTGACCAGTATTTTTATCTCTGGAATGGATGTATCTTTTCAGTATTTTAAAATTTCATAGTGTAGAGTATCTAGGTAGAAGCTATTTTTGTTTAGCTATTTTCAGTTTGAGGCCTGAAGCTTACTTTCAGCTATGTGGAATTTTCTTGCCCTTTGACAGCTTCCCTCCACTTTTTTCTGGATCTAGAATTTTTAATAGGAACATGCTGGACCTCCTCGATGCAGCCTCTCCCAATATATCACTTCTATCACATTTTCCATTCTTTCTTTTTTATATACTGAGAAATTTCTTTAATTCCTACTGAATTTATTTCAGCAACCACATTTTCATTTCCAAGAGATTTATCTGCTTTCTGACATTCCCTTTTTAATTAACACCCTATTCTTATTTTAAAGTTTCCAGCTCCTATTTTAAGGCTCTTTAAGGACACGAATTAGGGTTTTTTCTTAAATTATTTTGTTCCCT
Source organism: Bos mutus (assembly GCF_027580195.1). Lineage (NCBI taxonomy): Eukaryota > Metazoa > Chordata > Mammalia > Artiodactyla > Bovidae > Bos > Bos mutus. The sequence continues at coordinate 58,077,017 of NC_091624.1, forward strand.
AAATTTTCCCTGGTCCTACTAGGATTTGTTTTTACTCTTTTCCCACCTCTCTTGTTGTAAGCTTTACTCAACTACGAGGCGTATGATAGTTATTTTCTATTTAAGAATGAGAGCAAAAAGCTCCCTGGAAGTCACTGACTGACTGGCTTTTCTAATGCAGGAAAAAGTGGGTAGTGACTATAATAGGATACCCCCAGGCACTCTTTTCTAGGGTGTAAAAACTCACAACAGCTGCCCTAGTTGTCTCCAGTTTAATTTTTTCAAAATGAAATTATCTCATTTCAGGAAAGTGAGGGTGGGGCTGGGATTCAACTCTTTCAAGCACAAACTCAATGAGCTCCCCCTATTTCACTCACCTGCTTAAGTAACTTCACTCTCTCCCCCACATGCACCTCTGAGTATGGAGCTATTTCTGCAGGGGGATCACATTCCCCCTCAGCTGCAGGCGGTCCCTGGGCATATTGGAGGTGATGGTTCCCCTTGTTCTACTGCTTCAGTTTCACATTCTTCCACTTGTCTCCTGTCTTTCAAAGATATTCTGAAATCTCTTGATTGTTGGGGGTTTATATATTTAAACACTTTGATACCATCATTGTAATGTCTTGTTAAAACAAAGAAGAGCTGAAAGGGCTCTCAGAGCATCCTGGATCTATTCTGTAGTCACAGTTTATAAAACTTCTTGGTCTTTCCCAATGTCTACAACTGCTTTTAGAAATATCAATACAACACCCCGACCTACTGGGGAAGGAAACGAATACAACACATCTAAAATGACAACAAATGTGGGTTAGATGCCTAGGGTCCTGTCTTACTCTGCAACTTACCAGTAAACTGCTTATGTGCTGCAAATTGTAGGTGCTCATTTATAAGATGAAAAGGGGGTAATTCTACATGAACTACAGATTCCTCCTACTGTAATATTTCATAATGAAATTTCTCTATATTAACAGTAATTTGACCTAAAAAACTAAAATCTTTACTTTTTCTTTTAAAAATCAAACAGTAATTTCCGTTGTCCTTTAATAATGGGCTAGTTCAAAATTTATCAAGATTTCATACTAAAAGAAAATCATACTAAGTGATTTTAAAAATTGAACACAGACTTTGTAGCACAGTAACAAGGCGCCCTGAAACCATGCTTCCCTTATTTTCTACAAAGTATCGGCTCTGCATTTAAGTGGAAATAAAATTAATATATTATTTGGAAGAGTAAAAACTTCTTATGAAGATCAATTTTTCTTTTCTGTCCATACAAAGAGAAGTATGGAATGACATTGGATGTCCAGTTTATTAGGCAATATAATGGAGCTTATTGCTGTTTTATTTTTAGGAAAGGAGAATATCAATATTGAAACATTTTTTCAACTTTTCATTAAAAATGAGGCCATACACCCCTCCTATAAAAAGAACTGTCAATTTTCTCATCTGTAAAACAAGGACACTGAATCAGCTGACTACATTCATTCAGAACTCAATTCCTTCAAGTTTATCTTAAAGATTCTCCCTATATCTAATATTAAGGTTCTAAAGAAAAGCAAATATGTAACTAGTGACATGTTCTGATTGTTTATTTCTTAGAGTTCAAATGTCCACCATTCACCTTGGTCTAAGCTAAGTTCAAGGGGATAAAACGTAGACAGAAGGGGAAAACAGAAAGCTCCCACACAAGTTGTCAAGTGTTGCAGTCAGACGCAACTAATCTGTTTGAAAAATAATCTTCTCTGTATCTTTAAAGTGATAACTTTATACCTGCAATGCTTCCTGTTTCAAATTGATTTTCTCTGGCTCTTCCTGAACACTTTCTGTGGAATCATCGACCTCTTCGATTTCTGAGGAGGAAGGACTCTCTATGGTCACAGTCACAGGAAAATCTGATTGCTTTAAAAAAAGAAGACAAAATTGTATAGAAGACAACATGAACAAGATACCAAATATCCAAATATTAAAGGACATTTAACACAAGCGATCTGAGGTATCAAGTCATTACTTGTAAATGTCTCCCACTGCTCCTTAGTCTAACACAAGCAATGACAAAGTAAAATTATAGTAACTTATTTTTGCTATGTTACTGTACAGACCTCTGGTGTACATGGTTAGGATTAGTATTTGGAATTATCTGTATTATTTTATTAAGTTTCTTTCATAGAAGACAAGTAAGGAGCCAGGGTAAACATTTTTTCTCAGATCACCTTTATACTGCAAACTAGAAATTTATTCTTCACCATCAGACACAAGTAGTCTGGAAGAAAATGTAGTTTTTAGGAGGACAATTCATCAGTAAGGGGACTGGTAAAGAATCAGAAGAATAATTAGAAAGTCAACATATCTAAACTGTGAATAATAAACAGAATTTTTTAAAAAATTAGTCACTCCAGTATTTTTGCCTGGAGAATCCCATGGACGGAGAAACCTGGTAGGCTGCAGTCCATGGGGTCACTAAGAGTCGGACACAACTGAGCGACTTCACTTTCACGCATTGGAGAAGGAAACGGCAACCCACTCCAATGTTCTTGCCTGGAGAATCCCAGGGACAGAGGAGCCTGGTGGGCTGCTGTCTATGCAGTTGCACAGAGTCGGACACAACTGACGCGACTTAGCAGTAGCAGTGGCAGCAGTCACATATACATACACAATTAAAACTGACCTATCAAAACTTTCATTTTCTCATCATCCTTCAGTCAAAACTAGTGTAATTATAATTCAATTCTCCTATTGAGCTTCACTGCCACTGGAATGTTGTTCAATAAGACACTTCCATTTAAAAACCGACCTGGTCACAACCCCATAAAAGTCTATAAGTCAAAACGATGTGTGTTAGTTTTATATAACTGTGCAGAAGACAACTCACTAGGATATCATTCTGACAAGCCCTGCAGGAGAGGAAACTCCCATTGGTAGAATGAGGCATGCACTCCTCTACCAGACATCCAGGGGCAGGACTGACACCCAAGGTGCTCTTCTTTTAATTTCAGCAGAGCAACTACACAGTCTCCTAAGACCACTGGCAGGATTAGCTTGCTCCAAGGCCATGAGGCTGTAAAAGAAGGCAAGTGTGCAGCCTTGGTGAGGAAGAAGGAACGCTCAGAGAGCAGAGGTTTGGGATATGTCGCTTCATATTGGCTTGAAAATCAGGAACTTGTACAGACAGCCCCCAAACAACATTTTCTGAAAACACATGAACACTCTTGGGTATGACAGCTCCACGTAAGGAGTTAGAAATTGCAATCAAGTTCGTTCTACTGGGTAACCACTGACTTGCGGACTGGAGAACCCACTTCCTTGTTTACAGACATAACCACAAGGTTCCCAGTGTGCCATATCCATACAACTACACAGAGGCAATGGGAGAACGACGAGACAGGTTTTAAATGGGTTTATTTCAGAGAGGGAACTGTTTTTTTGTAAGGCTCTGTTCAATTTAAAAAGTAAAGAGTATGATCTCCCACCCTTCCCAATTCAACCCCCTGTATACAATAAATATAATAACCACATACCTGCAACTGATTACACACATCACGAGCTTTGATTAATGGAAAACCCCTAAAAAGATATTAACAAAATGAAGTTGTATCTTGATGTACACACATCACCAGTTAATTGCATTTAATATAAGTTTTTAGTATCATGTACAATATCCACATAGAATTGTATGTAAAAATAAGTCAGCTCAAAACAAGGACCTGGAAGGCCTCTGCTATGAAAAAAAGTGAACAGAATTTAGCAGACCCGCTTTGTGACAACTCTATGAACTGCTGAGAGGCACCTTTGGCTCCTACATTCAGGGTGGTTGAGATTTCAGTCTACCTTCTTAACTGGTGGTACGGATCATTCTCTAATTTACAACTCCTTGTGGTGAGGATGGGCCTGAGATTAATAAATGTCTTAAGAAGAAGATATGAATACACAAAGCTCTTAAACTAAAGTGCAAAGACTGGGAATTCAATATTATAGTTTATGCTTTAAGAATCTATATTACCATTTGCAAAAGTAGTCAGTTGTCCAATGGGGATTATAAATATCAACTAAATGTGAGCAATTGAACAGGTATTTTACATAGTAATTAATTACTTCAAGTACTATTTAAAATCAATTCTCTATGTTTTCTTAAGCAATTGTTAACACTAAATTTCATCAATGTGCTCAGATGCTCAGTTCTGTCTGACTCACTGTGATCCTACAGACTCTAGCCCACCAAGCTCCTCTGTCCATGGGATTTTTCAGGCAAGAATACTGGAGTGGGTTGCCATTTCCTCCTTCAGGGGATCTTCCCAACCCAGGGACCAAACCCACGTTTCCTGTGTCTCCTGCATTGCCAGGTGGATTCTTTACCACTAGCGTCATTCTAATTTCATGAATATTACCAAATAAGTCACTTGAAAATAACCTAGAGCAATTTATTTCATCTCGCAAGCCTAGAGCTATAGTTGAAAAATTTTACTCACAGCCCTATGACAAAATTACTATGAACTTATCCCTTGGATAAGTAATCAGCTAAAGCTAGTTAAGTCTAGTTTGACAAACTAAATCTGATTTACTGAATTAAGCTGGTTGATTTAGATTAGTTCTAATCCATATTTCTCATCCATTCTGCATTAAACCATTCCCAAGCCTAAAATGTCTTTTTTCCCATTCCTACAGATCCAAATGTCTCTTCTGTACTGTAGGGCTTGACTCAACTACACCTGCCTTTACTGAAACTTTTCTCATTGCACGATTGGAGAGAATTTTAGTCTCCTCAGGACACCCATGGGGTTACCTCTGTTGTGACACTTGAGAAACAACTTCAAACTCCCAATTATTTTTTGTTTTTCTTTCTTAGAGGACTCATTAGGCAGAAGCCATGTGTGAGTTATCTTTCTTTCTCTATAGAAACCACCAGAGGCCTCCCACATAATAGAAGCTCCAAAATAAAGAATTCTAAATGACTAAAAGACAGGGAATGAAAATGCTCTACCTGTTCCTTTTTGCACGTTCTGCAGTACGCCATGGGAGGAAACCGGACACACCAGGCGGCAGAGGTTCAGGAGCATAAGAATCTTTACCAGTGGAGTGCTTCTTTCCATTACTTACAGGTTTCTTTGTGGCCAATCCTATGTTTGAGAAATCATGAAAAGAAGGAATCAAATGCACTAAAAGCCTACAGAGCAACTATCACATGCGTACACACTGAAAGGAATAAAACAGGCGCTTTACAATGACGTCAAGGCCATTAAAAACAGGATCGTTTTGTAAAAATGTTTTACATAGGCCAGCAATTTTTAAAAATGTAAGTCCACTACAGTAACAAGTTATTTTAACTAAAACAAAAGTACTGAGGTATGCAGAACACGCAAAAATAAATTTTCAAAAAATCCCAAAGAATGATACATTTTATGTATCATGCAGAGACACTCAATCTGAATCTTAGAACACCTTTGGCATTTCTGAATCCCAAGAATAGAGAAACATAAATACACCCATGACTTCTGCCAAATAAAATCTTTGGGATTAGACCAAAATTTCATTTTAAGATTAATTTTTCTATGTAAAAACAAATAAAAGTTATGACTGTATACAAGTTACCAGGTGGTAGATGAGTCAATGTTACCCTCCTATAAGTCTGTTGACCTTCACTGTTCATTTGATTTCATATAGAAAACACACAAAAAAAGTGAAACCCACTGGATGAAAGAGTGAAATGCGGAGACTTACCCTACACTTCAGTACTAAAGAGTCAAGTATTTTTATAAGAAATATTTGGTAGCAAAAAAGAGACTTACAAGCTAATATTTTCTTTAGAACAAAAAAATTCACATTTAAATGTTTAATTTGAACATTACTGAAAACAAACATCATAGTTAAAATGATTGTATTTATTTTTCAAACCTACTGTACTTTAGTAGCATTAGGATGGTGTGTAAAATAAGAGTGTATGTGGTGATACAGGACAAATGTTTCATTAGTGTAGCTTACTGATAACCACCACTTGATCCTGGGTGATTTCTTTGGATAAATTTACATGCCTCAAAATACAGAGGGGCTCAGTTCATTCTGTGCTATTTTGTTTTTTAACTTAATTACATTCAAGAAAAAAAGTCTATATGCACGTGGTTTGTATGGGTACACCTTTACTTGCAGAAAGTAATGCAAATATATTTGTAATTAAAATTTTAAAAATTACATTTGTCTCTTTAGGAGATAAAAACATTTCTGATAAAAGCCCCCATCTTTTTAAGGCATACATAATTAATTGTAGATGGGACACAGTTCACACAGCTATTTAACTCCTATACTCACCTGGATCTACCTACATAGCCAGACATTGATTTGGCTTACCTCTATGTCTCCAAATAACTGAAGCAAATACAAAAGAAAAAAAAAAGCCCAAGAAATAAAATAAAATTACTCTTAAAATAGCTCAGTGAGCTTGCAAACATCAGTTACATTTCCACTTTGTTTAATCATGCTAAATTTAAAAAAATTTGTTTTATTCTCATTCCATGATGCCCTATTCTATACCACCACATACTAATGTTACAGAATTTCTAAGATGTTTTATATATACATGTTTTATTTACCTATATTTATATTTCTAATATTATAGCAAGTCAAATTAGCTATTTTAAGAATACTTTATACATGATATAAACTTTTAATAATAGTATATAATTAGTGTGATATAAAAATCTTAATTTCTTTTTATATACCATTTGATTGATTACTAAACTATTACTGTCTTAAAGTAACAATTGGCAGACAAATCATAAGCTATTTTTGATTTAATAAACACTTTGGACAACTTCTATTTAATACATTATTCTCTAAGCAAGCTGATTAATGGGGAATCAAAATCATACATCTTTTAGTAGGAAAAAAAAAAGAAGTTGTATTTCTGAAGATGCTTATAATAGCTTATTTCAGGTTATTTCCAATTTTTCACAAATTTCAATTGCAAAATACTAGAAGTAATCATCAACCAGGAAATATTGTCAAAATAACAAACCTTTTATGAAATGTAAACAGAAGTAACCAACAGAAGTTGGTTAATATTAACATCTCTTTAAATTCATTTATAATTTCTATATTCTATAAATTCTCATAATACATATCAAGGCAATTATAGTCCTATTAATAATATCTATGTGGTTAATACTGGCTGTTTTAATTTCAGCACAATGGAAAACATAAGGGCTATAAGTTCTAGTAGCATTAAAAAAAAAGTTACCAATTCTAATAGTAGCTTTTCCTTTCCGACTACCTCCCAAAATTATGGTTCTCTTTTTCTGTCTAGCAGCTTTGGATGGTTCCTTCACTGGTTCCTTCACCGATGGAGAAGTTATCCATTGGTACTGAGAAAGAAATAATAAATATGCCATTTAAGTTACAGATAATTTATGAAGGTTTGATTTTAATTGGAAATTAAAATATTTTAAGTTAATAAAAGGTTTCTGACAGCATTTCTGGGAACCTGAATTAAAGAATTACACAATATTTTCAAAAACAGAAAAGCCACTTGATTTGACTAAAAACTTAGTTTAAGATGGCCGAAAGTATCCTTATAATTTTTTATAAGAAAGAAAGACATTAAAGTGAAATTCTTTCTAGAAGACTAAAACATGTTGTACCTCTGACTTGGCACTTCTTCCATTCTGGAGAACTTTTTTGATAATGGCTTTCATCACAGAATGATCTAAAGTAAAATAAATTGAAATGAGAGTATTTATTTCCCAATGAGTGGCTATTTCCATTTAAAAACAAAAGCCAACGAATTACTGCTTTTCCCATAAAATTAAATATGAAATCTACATTATATAATATATACCAATTTTTCCCTTTGTATATTCTAATTTCTTCCTCAAAACCTAAGATGCCATCTTGCAGACTGACCCCAGTGGCTACTATTTGGGTAGCAGCAAAGGTCAAATTTAAACACTTCGCATCTAAAGTGGCATTGGGTACCTTTGAATAGAAAGCAGAGTCTGAGAACTGTCCAGACACTCAGATACCTCAAAGGTATCTAAAATATCAAACCAAAGTCTCGATATTCCCTCAAAAGCTGCTCCTCCCATCAGCCCCCTTCTAAGTGGTACCATTCAGTTGTGCACATAATCATCAAGGACTTGACTCTGTTAATACCTCCTTCATACTCCACATCTAATCCATCTGCAAAGCTTGTTAGCTACACCCTCATAATACAATCTGAATTCAATGGCTTTTCACTTGCTCCAAACTTTCAAGCTAAGCTAAGCCATAAACATCTCTCATTTGGATCACTGAGACAGTCTCCTAACTGGTCTCCCTGTTTGTCTTTGCCCCAGCCCCCCAAGTCTATTCGCTATGCCAGGGTCATCTTATTGAGACATTATTTAGATCATGCCTTTTTCCAGTTTAAAACACTCTACTCTTTTAGAATAATCCATCTGGTCCCATCACTTCATGGGAAATAGATGGGGAAACAGTGGAAACAGTGTCAGACTTTATTTTGAGGGGCTCCAAAATCACTGCAGATGGTGACTGCAGCCATGAAATTAAAAGACGCTTACTCCTTGGAAGGAAAGTTAAGACCAACCTAGATGGCATATTCAAAAGCAGAGACATTACTTTGCCAACAAAGGTCCGTCTAGTCAAGGCTCTGGTTTTTCCAGTGGTCATGTATGGAGGTGAGAGTTGGACTGTGAAGAAAGCTGAGCACAGAAGAATTGATGCTTTTGAACTGTGGTGTTGGAGAAGACTCTTGAGAGTCGCTTGGACTGCAAGGAGATCCAACCAGTCCATCCGAAAGGAGATCAGTCCTGGGTGTTCTTTAGAAGGACTGATGCTGAAGCTGAAACTCCGGTATTTTGGCCACCTCATGCGAAGAGGTGACTCATTGGAAAAGACTCTGATGCTGGGAGGGATTGGGGGCAGGAGGAGAAGGGGACGACAGAGGATGAGAAGGGGACAACAGAGGATGGCATCACTGACTCGATGGACGTGAGTCTGAGTGATCTCTGGGAGTTGGTGATGGACAGGGAGGTCTGGCGTGCTGCAATTCATGGGGTCGCAAAGAGTCGGACACGACTAAGCAAATGAACTGAACTGAACTGAACTGATGTCTTTACCCTGGCCTTCCTGACTTTACAAGATCAGGCCCCGGCTAGCTCCTTGACCTCATGGCATACCACACTCTTCCTCACTCAGTGCTCTGGCTATGTTGGCCTCCGTGCTTTTCCTTAAATATTCCACCCACCTACATGCTTGCATCCTCATTGTCCCCTTGTCCTGAAATGTGCTTTCCCCAGATCTTCCATGGCTTGCTCCTCTCTTCATTCAGGTCTCCACTCAAACATTACTTCTCTGGTAAAGTTGTCCCCTAGAAAGCATATTCAATGTAGGCCTACCTGCCCTCCTCACTCCCTTTACATTAAGATATGTTTTTACTTCCTACTATCTAAAACTATACTCCTCATCTGTTTACTCATTTCTACCTGAACTCCTTCAGTAGAATGTAAGCTCCATGAGGGCAAGACCTTGTCTGTCTGGTTCAGGGCTTTATCTCTGGTTTAGTGCCGAAACCCGTATCTGGTACACAAAAGGTATTAAAAAATTTTACTTGTTAAACTGACAAAGGAATAAAGCACTTGTTCCAAGAATTGCACAAGAAGGAAATAAGGTGCTTGGCAGAAGCAAGATTACCTAGGTTCACCTTCAGAGTAGAGGCAAGAATGATTTACAAGTATAATTCACTTTAATTAGTAAATTATCTGCTGAAAACATAAGGGAAATGCAACATTTGGAAAGTGCAGCTGACCTTGAACAACACAGGTCTGAACTTTGTGGATCCAGTTACACAGATTTTTTTCAGTAAATATATACTACTGTTCTATTTGATCCAAGGTTGGTTGAATCCACAGAGGCAGAATCACTGACTGTAAAGTTATACCCAGATTTTCAACTGTGTGCGGGTCAGCACCAGTAACCCCAAGTTGTTCAAGGGTCAACTGTGTAGTTAAACACGTTAGTTTTTTTAAATCGTCAATACATTAAAAAGTGCTTTTGTTTTGCTATTTAATCAATTAAAAAAAAAGTGACCACATACCAACAAGTGGATTTTTTCTTATATCCAGAACAACCAGAGTTCTATTGGTTTCAAGGGCTTTTAGTAAAGCATTTGCTCCTTCATTGGTGAGGCCACACTGCTGCAGGTCAAGTGCTTTTGGTGAAAGACAAAAAGGTCACTTGCTAACTCTATACAGATTAAACACATAGACAATTCTCATTTTCCCACATGTGGAAAAGTCCTGCATAAAAGCAGTCATAGCAGGTTTGTAATTTGGGGTACTGAAAAAAAACATAAAAATATATGCACACGCACATCCAATTTAAAAACCTCTTCTTGGATGTACAATGATTACCCTGCATTTAGTACCAATAAATCATCCAGCATATTTTATAATTACAGAACTGAAGAATAAATTGCATATAACCTCTGAGCACAAAACAAAACAAAATGAATCTCAGTTCATAATGAACAAGGGTAGTGGAAGTGAAAGTTGCTCGGTCATGTCTAACTCTTTGTGACCCTATGGACTATAAGTCCATGGAATTCTCCAGGCCAGCATCCTGGAGTGGGTAGCCTTTCCCTTCTCCAGGGGATCTTCCCAACCCAGGGATCGAACCCAGGTCTCCCACATTGCAGGCAGATTCTTTACCAGCTGAGCCACAAGGGAAGCCCAAGAATACTTGAGTGGGTAGCCTATCCCTCCTCCAGCAGATCTTCCTGACCCAGGAATTGAACCAGGGTCTCCTGCATTGCAGGTGGATCCTTTACCAACTGAGCTGTCAGGGAGGGCAAGGGCAGTAGTGGCACTGTAAATCTCACAAGCAAAAACTGGTGTAGCTCAGAAACTGCACTGCATTCTATTCATCATCATCTTGAGTTCCAAATCACTCTTGAAACTGGTTAAAAGGGGAGAACAAAGTAGAAAAAGTATAATAACTGCTTTAGAATAAAAAAAAAAGAAGTCTAAGAGGATACAAATAATAACAAATTCAAAGAATATGTGAATAGAAAATACATGCCAAAAACCTATCATGAAAGGATGTTGGTCAACAACACTTTCTGTAAAAGGTCAGACAAAATCCAGGACAAATGATCATGAATTCTAATAGCTCTGGGGCTGAACAACCTATTCATTTAAACCAAAGTTATCATCGGTACAAAAGCATAGGTATTAAAAAATACTAAATGAAAGGAAACTATCATCAGTCTTTTTCTAAAGTGCTATATGTCCCTGGGTTGGGAAGATCCCCTAGAGGAGGAAATTCAACCCACTTCAGTATTCTTACCAGGAAAATCCCATGGACAGAGGAGCTTGAAGGGCTTCAGTCCGTGGGGTCGCAAAGAGTCAGACACGACTGAGCAACTGACCACAGCATATATACTATTACATTAAAATAACTGGAGTCTTTCAAAACCCCATGACACACAGAAATAGCAAGGTCAGACATGTGGATCTGACAGGATATGATGCAATCCTTACAAACTCTTACAACAGACAAATGGACACAGGGTATAATTAACCAACTAGCCAAATTAATACAAACAGTCCCTAAATCTCACTAGTAAATCAAATGAATACAAACTAAAATAAAACGTGATTATTCACCTATCAGATTAGGTCATCATGTAATAAAAGCTTTCAGAATCAGTATGCCCTTTTGATTCATCAACTCTCTAAGAATTTAACCAAAAGAAATAATCAGAGATATAAACCAGGATGTGTATGAGAACTGTAACTGAAAAATGGGACACAGCTTATATACAAGAGTGAATAAGCTATGTGACGTATTTATATAAGGGAACACTGAACAGTCACTAAAAATGATGCTATAGATGTAAATACTTTATTAACTGAAAAAAGTCACATAAAAAAGGGAGAGGTCTTCATTTTTGTAGTTTTACAGATTTTAAAAGTGCTGTAAGCCAGTGTTTGTGAGGGTTAAGCTACAAATTGGCACATTTCTGAATGGCAGTTTGGCAATGTGTACCCAAAGTATTAAAAATATCTCACACTTAGTCATTTCACTTTTAGTAACTTATTCTACAGAAGTAATCCTGACGGACACAGAGATGTATATACAACGTGTTCACATTGTTTCTGATAGGGAAAAGCAAATTGTCTAAATCTAATTGCAAAGAATTGATTAAACTACAGGACATCAATATGATGGAATACTACATGATACATCATTAAGTGAAAAAAATAGGAATATGCAATAGCAAGTATACTACAGTCTATTTTTGTAATCCCTAAGTGTATAAATACATTTATAGAAAGAAAAAAAAAAAAAGAGACTGAACATATATACACCAAAATGAATGGTGATTATGCCTGGGCATTAAGATTACAGGTAATTGCTCTCCTGTTACTCTGTATTTTCCATAAAGAATATATGCAACTCAGAGAAAGTTTAAAAGTAAAATAAAAGCTATTGAAAAAAAATGAAATTAAAAAAATTAAAATCGTATGGCAACAGTATCATGCCCAAAGCTAAGCACATCTAGTATGAAAAATTCAATATATTCAAGTTTAGAATTTACCTCTAAGCCATAAATCCTCACTAAGAGATTCGGCAAAACCACTTGCACCAAGGTCCCCAATGAGCGTGTTGCAGTTCAGAGTGATGCGCCTCAAACCAGCCATGCAGTCGAGATCGGGTCTCCTGTAACGAAGACTCTCGGCCCAGGTTTCTTCATGCCTTCTGATGGTCTGATACTTCACAGGTTGAATGGGAGGAAAGTAAGTCACTTGAATGAACAAACAGCATATGCCTACTGAGTACAGCTTATTATGTCAGAGATTTATACACATGTACGTGCCAAGCATATATGACAGGAGAAGTTAAACAGTCAATTCTGCTTTAGGGATTCAGTGACCCAGATTCAAGTCTGTCAGTGATCAGACTCTAGCCACTGGATGACTGTTTTTCATTAGCTATATAAAGTTTGACAATTCATTTACAGTCTATGAATTTTATTTCCCTTATTTGCCAACCCAGGGAATTAGTTCTAAATTCCGTCATTGCTGAGGCTCTAAATTTTATCATTCTGTCTTCCAGTGGTCTCCAAACACTTGACTGGGCACCCTCTAAGAAAAAATTTTAATATGCATCTTATTTATTAACAAGTTACATACATGAAGTTCTATACATATAATTTGTGTACACTGTAAACGACACAGATATTTTTTAAATGATACAAAAGTAAATGGGTTCTAATATCTTCTTCTAACTTCTAAGGTATTACTTTAAAAACTATATTTACAAAATGGATCTCACATACTACTTCAGGTATACACACCAACTTTAAAGGCCTGGACTATGCAAACTCAGTTTGATGTGCCTTGATGTGCCGAGAATTTGACATTTAACCACTAGCATTATCTTAAAGACATTCAGTTCTTTATATTCATAAAATAAATTTTGTTAACAAGGAACTCTGACTTTAAAGGAAAAAATCTTATTACATTTTTGAACAAGACTCAAAGTTCCTCTGATACTCTAAAAGAAAAATCATTAGTGTCATTTTTCTATTAACAATAACCACACAGTGCTTATTATGTGCCAGGCACTATTTATCCAAATGAGTTCATTTAAACTTCATAACAAAGCACAGAGGTTAAGCAATTTGCCCATGGTCATCAGCTATGAAACTGGGAGAGATGAAATCTAAACCTAGGACATTTGGCTTCAGCACACAAGCTCGCCACCATTTTCTATCCCAGGGATCAATGGATTTGCCCTGTATAGGTGCAAAACATTTTTAAATGTTTATAATTGAAATTAAAAAATTTTCAGCTTTGTGGGCCATACAGTTTCTGAGGCAACTACTTATCACCATGGGTGTAGGGTGAAAGTAGCCTTAGTCACCATTCAAACAATGGGTGTGGCGATGTTCCACAAAGCTTTCTTTACAAAACCAGGGGACGGGCTGGATTTGGCCCCCCAGCCATAGTTCACCTATCCTTGATCTGCACCATCAAAGCATTAAAAAGGCTTCATGTCAAATTATTAAATAATTTTAGGCCTAAACACAGTAAATATAACCACTATAAAGTTGTTAAGGCAGTATTTCTAAAACTATAGAGAGCTCTGAAGTAGTAATTTTTATTAGTTTATAGACTATAGCAGCTAATAAACACTTCATTTATTTAAGTCTTGAAGACTATAATGACACAGTTTCTTCACAGTATTACAATAAATGTTTTCAATAACTAAAAAGACATAAAAGTATTTAAATATTATTATGTAGTATATATTAAATGTCTTATTTCTAAGATTAAGTGGACTATCTTTACTAAATGGAAGAATCTCAAACTGAAAACTGGTCATATTCTTTCAACAAAACTAAAGCTGCACTCACACGTATCAAAAGACAAAAATCACTGCCATTTGTATCAAAAAATTAATGTGCTTCAGTCACATATGTTTTCATGAAAGTTTAAACATGAAATCACCTTTAAGATCTTGGCCATGTGATCTGCTCCCTGCCATGTCAGATTACACCCCGTGAAGTTGATTGTCTTAAGAGTGACAGAGTTCTTTATACCTTGACAAACAACTAAAAGAAAAAACAAAACAAAACAAAAAAAGAAAACCACACACACAATAAGATGAAGAGCCTATACATTGGTCAAACTTGACTTATTTGCTTTTCTTGAGTCAACTGGAGGTTTATAGCTAGATTCTTAAAATCACTGTTGCCAATCTTCCCCAATAGGTAACTGACGGATAGGTGCATTCTAAAATAAGTCATAACGAAGTGCTAAAGTGTTCCACTTTACAGCAATAGTTTAATTCTGCTGCTGCTGCTGCTAAGTCGCTTCAGTCATGTCCAACTCTGTGTGACCCCATAGACGGCAGCCCACCAGGCTCCCCCGTCCCTGGGATTCTCCAGGCAAGAACACTGGAGTGGGTTGCCAGTTTAATTCTACTTAGATACTAAAACTGAATACACTGAGTACTGAAAACTTTATTCCTCACCACTCAGTTAAGTATTATATACCTTTTAAGACACACGGGAAAAAAGAAAAACCTAAAATGCATAAGACTCTTACTTTTATTTCCAATGATATATCCCAATTTTCAATCAACAATTTAAATGTCAACTATAAACTCAGAATCTTATTAGGTACTATGCAATATAATACAGTAATATAAGATAGACGATCTCAAACTCTGTTCCCTGAAATTGAAATGCAGCCCACCTTAGCCCTCCAGGCCAGTACTGGGCACAGTGAACACCCACGGATGCTTAAGGACCCCTGCAGTCACCTTCTTTGTGATTACTTCCATGATACACCCCTGCCAACACTACTGAGTTTGCTCGCCTTTTAAATGCTCTTACAGTACTTTGAATATATCTCCTACTTTAACACATTCCGCAGTGCATTATAATTATTACTGAAGATGGATGTTTTAGCCATTTAAAGATACAGATTTTTTTATGCTCTTGACATCTTGCTATTTCCCTTCCCATAATATTTCTTAAAGAGAAACCACAAAAATATAAACAAACACAAAAAACAGAAAATACAAAATGTGTGGTTTGGGGCTTAATGCAAACTGAAGTAAAAGTAGTGCTCAGAGTACCCAGCATGACAGACTTCCGTGGTACAAATGAGAACGGACCACGGTACGAGCAGATATGGGAAACAATCCAGCCGGGGACAGCACCAAGGAAAGGTACACAGGACTCAACGTGGTGTGCAGTGAATCACAAGACCAGTCTGATGGGAAGACTCAAGACTGACACTCACTTTCTAAACCTCCATCTCCAATCGGACAATTCGCAAGAGACAGGTGCACCAGAGTGGCCGATTTATTCAATCCCTTTAATGAGGAAAAAAAGTTCAAAATTTTATTGGTTTAGTTTCCCCCCAAAGCAACTATCAAACGTTGGCAGGACTCGCTGAAGGCTTACCTTTGTCAACATCGTTAAGTCTCTCTCTCTCAGAACTAGCCCGTTTAGCTCCAGGTTCCTTAGCGCACCTGACGCACTTAAACAGCACTTAAGAGCTTTACACAACTGGAAGGTCACGTCTTTATTTCTTATCGCAGGAACACGACTTCTGTAAACTTTATTCCTGTCAGAAGCTAAAGCAAAACTATTGTAAAATGAGTGACTTCAACCATACATTTTATCATCATTAAAAAGCATCCACTCTGGGCTAAGGATTAGAAAAGACTCCTGCCCTTTAAACCCTCTTTATGGATGGACATATGTAAACTCAAAACTTTAACCACATGAGATAAAGAAAGATAATCTATATGTACAGAGGTTCCTATGGAAGCAAAAAGTTATATCTAAGTGATGGCTTCATGATCACCCTGAAGCTGAATCTAGAAAGATGACACTACTTAGAGTTGGACAGGGAGGTGGATTAACTGCAGAGAGCACCCTTGTGAAGACATTCAAACCGGACACCTGCTGGGCACTGTAAATACTGCAGGTGGGGATGATAAAAGGCCAGGGGTGCAAGTGGGAGAAGAAACAAATTAAAATAGAGATGTTGTCACTCCACTCCAGTCTCAGGCCACCACTGAGCTGCTTTCTGCCACTATAGATTAGTTTATTTTCTGGAGTTTTATAGATGAAACTATACAGTAGGTAGTTTTTTTTTTTCTCCTGGTCTGTCTTTTCTCACTCAGAGTAATTATTCTGAGAAACCTGTATGCAGGTCAAGAAGCAACAGTTAGAATTGGACATGGAACAATGAACTGGTTTAAAATTGGTAAAGGCATACATCAAGGTTGTATATTGTCACCATGCTTATTTAACTTATACACAGACTACATCACACTAAACGCCAGGATGGATGAAGCTCAAGCTGGAATCAAGACTACCGGGAGAAATATCAATAACCTCAGATATGCAGATGATACCACCCTTATGGCAGAAAGCAAGGAGGAACTAAAGAGTCTCTTGATGAAGGTGAAAGAGGAGAGTGAAAATGCTGGCTTAAAACTCAATGGCATCAGGTCCCATCACTTCATGGCAAATAAATAGAGAAGCAATGGAAATAGCGACAGACTTCATTTTCTTGGGCTCCAAAAACACTTAGGATGATGACTACAGCCATGAAATTAAAAGATGCTTGCTCCTTGGAAGAAAAACTATGACAAAGCTAGATAGTGTATTAAAAAGAAGAGACATTACTCTGCTGACAAAGGTCTGTCTAGTCAAAGCTATAGTTTTCCAGTATTCATGTATGGATGTGAGAGTTGGACCATAAAGAAGGCTAAATGCCAAAGAATTAATGCTTTTGAACTGTGGTCTTGGAGAAGACTCTTGAGAGTCCCTTGGACTGCAAGGAGGTCAAACCAGTCAATCCTAACGGAAATCAGTCCTGAATATTCATTGGAAGGACTGATGCTGAAGCTGAAGCTCCAATACTTTGGCCATCTGATATGAAGAGCCAACTCATGGAAAAGACCCTGATGCTGGGAAAGATTGAAGGCAGGAGGAGAAGGGGACGACAGAGGATGAGACGGTTGGATGGCATCACTGACTCAATGGACAGGAGTCTGGGCAAACTCCAGGAGATAGTGAAGGACAGGGAAGCCTGGCAAGCTGCAGTCCATGGGGTCGTAAAGAGTAGGACATGACTGAGCGACTGAACAACAACAATTATTCAGGCTGTTGTGGATAGCTCATTCCTCTTAATTGCTGGGTGGTATTTTGTTGTAAGGACGTGCTACAATTTATAAACCTAGTGATGGACACTTAAGTTGTTTCCACCTTGGGGCTACTGAAAATAAAACTGCTCTGAACATATGAATATTAAAAAAATAAAATAATAGAGATGTTGGCTGAAGCAAGTCTGGGAGACAGTATGGCTTTTATACCATAGGTCTGGGGCTACGCTGGCTCAATAAGGGTGCCACTGCTGATTAGAAAAAGGAGCCCCGCTGCTGAAGGACCAGTTAGATAAAGGGAATGATTAGAAAAAGAATCCTCCCTCAGGGCCAAAGAGCCCCATGAGGCTTGGCAGAGCACAGTTCAGATTTCATCCCTCTGTGCAAAACACAAGCTGTGCAACTAACATGCAATAATCCTGTGTGGGAAAGCTATTGCAAGCATTGTTTTAAACATATCTTTTTATTTTAGAACATCACTCAAGCTGAGTAGGCAGATGGACTTAGAGAACTAAGCCCAAGTGTAGCAAAACCACCTAAGTGCTTCTGCAATAGTCCAGGCAAAATGTAATAATATGGATGAAGAAGCAAATTTAGGAAGAGGCCAAAAGCTAGACCCACTGGATGCAAGACATAAAGAAAGTTCAGTGAAGGAACTATAAGAGAATGCTTTCTGCCATATATTTTTCTTATATTCAATGCAAAATATTAGGGAAAATTAAGTACAGTGGCCTTTAAGGTCCCTTTCAGCTGTAATTTCTTTTGATTTCTAAGTTATTACTCTGGTTAAGTAAGTACCTTCAGAGGTAAGGAAAAGTTCCTACACCTGAATGGGATGCAGAGAATAATCTGACTTCCTTTCACCAGGGGATGAGCTGAGCTGTCCTTGGAGAAGAGTTAACAGATGGTGTGAACCCCAGATCCTAGAAAAGGGCCAGGTACATGATAAGCATTCAAGTTTTTAAAAACAAATCATTTCCTCTCCTAGATCTACACACATCTCCTCTGCCAGCTACTTTCTCTCATTCATAAACATTCTCAGATGTGTCCACTTAAAAAACATCTCAGAACTATAACTCATTGGATCTTCTTTGTGCATAACCTCATGCCTTCAAACACCTGTCCTCCCCAAAACCCAGATCTATACCTTGGGCCCAGACCTGTTTACCAGTTGGCTCTAAAGCACTGAAGATGAAGTAACATCCTCTCCCCATCCCCACTCCCTTCCTACTGTGCTCTGTATCTCTCAGAAAGATGTGGCTTTTCACCCAAGCTTGCTGCCTTCCTTTATCTAACTGGTCACTAGGTCCCACCCATTCTGAATCACTGATCTCTAAAATCCAGTCCAACCATTTATAACTTAATTTGGACCCTTAGATTCAATTCATCTGCATCCAATTAACTGCCTTTCACATGGAGATCAGAGTGAGTTTCTAAATCAAAAGTCCATCTCATTGTTCTCAGTGTTTCCCACAGACTTCAGCATAAACAACCAACCTTCTGACAGGACAAACAAAGCCCCTTTCTGTCTGGCCCCACGATATTTCCAGTATCAACTCTCATCTCTTTCCCAAACCCTGAGTTCCACTCCGGTACATTAGTTTTGCCATATTTTCTTATATTTCTCAACCTCTGACACAAACTGCTCCCTCCTGCCACCCCAGAAGCTTCTACATATCCTTAGAGAGGATGGTACCGCCTCCAAGAAGCCTACTCTGAACCTTTTCTTCCAAGATTCTGTGCTTTGCACAGGGGAAAGGTGGAGGGGAAGGATAAATTTGGAGCCTGACATTAACCTATGGTGCTGCTGCTAAGTCGCTTCAGTCGTGTCCAATTATATATAAAATAGATAACCAACAAGAACCTACTGTATAGCACAGAAAACTCTACTTGATAACCTGTATGGGAAAAGAATCTGAGAAAGAATGGAGATATATATATATATATATGTATAACTGTTCATTTTACTGTATACTTGAAACTACAATAACACTGTAAATCAATTATATGCTAATATAAAATAAAAAATTCAATTTAAAAAATCCTATGCTCTGTAACTCCAGAACTCACTCTTTCAGAGTACTGACTACAGCGCTTGTATCTACCTGCTGCCTGGTAGAAGGGGAGATCACCCAGGGCAGGAGATGACTGAACTCATTCATGTGCAAGGGTACTTTACACACATAACCTGCCTAAATCTAAGAACCCATGGAAAAAGTGGTTTTTAATGTCATTTTACAAGTGTGGAGATTGCAGTTGAAAAGTAACCTGCCCAGGAAACAGACAGTATAAGCTCTGGAATTCAAACCCTAAGCTCTCTTCACATTTGTGCTCTTTCCACTATGTGATACAACTTTTTTTTTTTCTCTCTTTTCTGAGTCCTGTCTCAATCAAAAGGAAATGAAGCTGGGATGTATCAACTTCCTAATCTCTTTGTTCTGTACAAAGCAAAGTTATTCAATAGACCAGGTAACATCTGTCGAACAATTAACAATGCTCCAAACTGTGCATTAACAGAAGTGAATCCTGCAACCACCACAGACACGTGAAGCCCACGTAAACAGATGAACACAAAGATCCTTAAGGCACTCGACCAGGGTCGCGGAGCCGGCAGAGTCCTAGGCCGCATGCCCCATCTCCTGTACACACAAGGGGCACTGGGCACCCTTTCCAGTACCCAGGCTCCACCTTGCACCATCTAAAACTCCGCCTCGCAGCGCGGATGGGGGGCCCTGAAAGACGGAGCTACAAACCTGTTTCGCCAAGCCACGGCTGGAAGAAGCTCTTGATGCAAATCAAGGGCAGATCTTTATCATTCTTGAGGGTGCTCAGAAGCGGCGCCCAGTCGGCCACGCGGAGGCGGTCGGCGTTGAAGTCCAACACGCCCTCCCGCAGACAAGCGCGCACTGCGGGCAGCGGCACGGAGTCCTGCAGAGCGCACAGGTACTCATAGTGCGAGAAGAAGTCGGCCGCGCTGTCGCGGCGCAGCTTCACCGAGTCGATCATGGCCCGAGCGCGGCCGCGGGGGACGCAGGCTGCGGACACTATGCCCGCACCCCGCCTCGGGGCCCCGGGTCGCTACCCGGCTCCTGGGCGCCCACCGCCAGGCGGCTCCTGCCGCTCAGCGTGAGCAGGAGGGGCGGATCCGCCAGAAGACTCAGCGCCCCGGGCCCCAGCTAGGTCGCCCCCTAGATGCCGCGTTTCCGCGCTGCCTCCCGCCCCACGGCACCAGCCGTTGGCGCCCGCCTCATCGCTCTCCGCCGCGCGGGACTGCGATTCAAGCCGGCAGGCGGGTGCACGGATACGTCAACGCGCTCCCCGTGCGTCATCACGCAGGCCCCGCCTCCCGTGGGGATAGTGCCGGCGAATCAGGGGCGGGAGCTTCAAGAAGAGGGCGGTACAAAAGTAGGTGGTTTAGGGCATTCGGGAATTACAAAAAGTGTTTACTGGTCCAAATGAAAGTGAGATATGGTTGTATCAACGCATTTTACAATGGTCTAAACTCCCGGTAAGTGTCTGTGTTTGCACCACCCAAGAGAGGGAGTACACTCGGTAAGGATGCATGTACGGCTGAATGAGAGACACCTGTGGATCATTAAATCGTCACGTGTGTGTTAATTTCCGCAGAGAACTCTTCTCTAGTTTCTGCCTACTTGACGCAGTTGTTGGCAAATGGTGACGTGTTCCATGCATTAAGAACATTATCGTAATTACTAATAATCATTTTGTTTCGAACTGATAATGATGACTATGTCTGGTAACTAGCACTTTGTGTGTCCTCAGAGTCGGACACGACTGAAGCGATTTACGAGCAGCAGCAGCAGTTTAGTTCAGTTCAGCTGTTCAGTCGCTCAGCCCTGTCCGACTCTTTGCGACCCAATGGACTGCAGCATGCCGGGCTTCCCTGTCTATCACCAACTCCCTGAGCTTGTTCAGCTCAAACTCATATCCATCCAGTCGGTGATGCCACCCAGCCATCTCATCCTCTGTCGTCCCCTTCTGCCTTCAATTTTCCCCAGCATCAGGATCTTTTCCAATAAGAGTCTTCGCATCAGGTGGCCAAAGTATTGGAGCTTCAGCATCAGTCCTTCCAATGAATATTCAGGACTGATTTCCTTTAGGATTGACTGGTTTGACTTCCTTGCAGTCCAAAGGACTCTCAGGAGTCTTCTCCGACACCACAGTTCAAAAGCATCCATTCTTTGGTCCTCAGCCTTCTTTATGGTCTAATTTTCACATCCATAGATGACTACTGGAAAATAAAAGTTTTTTTATTTTTAAAATAAAATAGCTTTAACTAGATGGACCTTCGTTGGTATAGTTCTGTCTCCTAGACATAGTTTTAAGCACTGTTTTAGTATGAAATCATCCAATTTTCCTAACAACTCCAAAGAGAATTTATTACTGATTATGGTGGCTCAGACGGTAAAGTGTCTGCCTGCAATGCAGGAGACCCAGGTTCGATCCCTGGGTCGGGAAGATCCCCTGGAGAAGGAAATGGCAATCCACTCCAGCACTTTTGCCTGGAAAATCCCATGGACCGAGGAGCCTGATAGGTTACTGTCCATGGGGTCACAAAGAGTGGGACACGACTGAGCAACTTCACTTCACTTCACATCCACTTTGCAAAAGAAACTGAGGTAGTTAAGTAACTTAAGAGGAAGAATTCAGACAGTTGGTGTTAGATTAACTATGCAAGGAGGCCGGTAGACTGAGGTGGCTCCAGTGGACTGATGTGGCCCTTAGACTGATGTGGCCACCTACAAAAAACCAAAACCTAAGCCTATAAATGTCTCGGTTACAAAAACCAGTAAAGACAACCAGTCACAAAATCACCAACTAGGCTATAGAACGGTCGCAGATCAATAATTACTTTGCTTCTACCCTTTTACAGTAAAAATCTCTGCAGCTTCTGTGGGTGGTGTGCACCTAACCACTTCCAGTTTGGTGCTGCCTGAATTGAATCTCTTTTCACTCAAGTAAACTTTTAAAATTATAAATATGCCTCAGTTTATCTTTTAACATTGGGCTTAGACGTTGGATTTGTATCCAATTTCTAGAACAGTGGTAGTCCTCTGATCAGGCCTTGCAATTATGTTTACAGCATTCCTTTTCTACCCATTGCATTCTGAATACCTCTGCCTACTACTAACATGGGCACACGTGCTGCTGCTGCTGCTGCTGCTAAGTCCCTTCAGTCGTGTCCGCCTCTGTGCGACCACAGAGACGGCAGCCCACCAGGCTCCCCCGGCCCTGGGATTCTCCAGGCAAGAACACTGGAGTCGGTTGCCATTTCCTTCTCCAATGCATGAAAGTGAAAAGTGAAAGTGAAGTCGCTCAGTCTTGTCCGACTCTTCGCCACCCCATGGACTGCAGCCTTCCAGGCTCCTCCGTCCATGGGATTGTCCAGGCAAGAGTACTGGAGTGGGGTGCCATTGCCTTCTCCATGGGCACATATGCTACACTAAAATTTCCTAGATGTGGTCGGTAATGACTTTTACCTACAATATGCTCAAAATATAATATAGCCAAACACTACCTCTATCTTTCAACCATCTTGTGAAATGCAACATTACCATTTCTGTTGGAGACTTTCCCAATCACAACCATTCCCCAGCTGACCTTGGGCAACCGCTCTTTGGAACTTGGTATTCAACACTGCAATGGATGTCTTTATATTTATGCTACATTTGTAACTATTCTTAAACTGCATATAATATTCTACTATGTTTTCTTTTGCTACTTGCTTTGTTTAGTGTTATCTTTCCTAGGTTCATCCATGCTGACATATGAAGGTGTAGTTCATATACATTTCCCTTGATGTATAGAAATCCCAAGTAGGAAAATACAATAATTTATTTGTATAATTTCCTGTTGATGGTAATTTAAGTTGTTTCCAATTTTCAGTATAATTTCTTTATTGCGGCATCCTTTTTTTTTTAATTCTCCAGCATCATCTAATGTAATTGTCTCCTATCTTCTTAAAGCTCCCTCTTCTGTGTTTTCCATCAAGCCAGTTGATTTTTTTTATCCCTCTCTAATTCCTTCTTCTCAGTCTCACTCTCAGATGTCTCTTGCTTACCCATTTTAAATGTTGGCCTGTTTTAAATATTGGTATTCTTCAGATTCCTATCCTCAGTGCGCATCCCTTTTATTTCAGTTTCTCCGGGTGATCTTATCTTCTGCTCAGGCTTAACTTCCCCCTCCAGGGTGATGCCTTCTAACAAAGATCTCTCTCTCCAGTTCCTCCTGGAACTTCAGACTGCTTCCTGGAAAGCCATACATTTCTCATTGTCCTCAACAATCAGGTCTGTATTCCTTAGCTTGGCATATGACCTCCATCATGATTTGACTACCTCTGTTGTCTTATTTCTTGCTCCATTCCTTCCTGAATGTCTTCTCTAGACTTGTGGAACAGCATGAAATTTCTGATGTTCTGTCATTTCTATCTGAGCCTTTACAGATGATGCTTCTTTACTAAGACCCTCTTCTTCTTGCTCTTCAGTGAGCTGATGTCCACTGGTTTCCCGGCCTCAGGTTGGGGACCAGCTTCCCTGGGAGGCCTTCTTTCCCTAATCCTCTTCTCTCTTCTGTTTTTTTGATGCCTCACTACTCTACTCCCTGACAGCCCCGTGTCAAAATACTTCATATCTCCAGTGGCAAGCCTCTTTTTATTTGTTAATCATTTATTTATAAATTTATTATTTAATTGTTTATAAATAAATCTATTTATAACTGCCAAATAACATGTGGGATCTTAGTTCCCAGACCAGAGATTGAACCCATGCCCCTTGCAGTGGAAGCACAGAATTTTAACCTTTGAATTGCCAGGGAATTCCCACCATCTTTTTAGATGGTTTTCCTTCCATGAACAGTAAGCCCTTTGAAGGCAGGGACCATGTCTCATTCATCCTTGTATTCCCTATGCCTGGCATGGTGTTGGTACAGACGAAGTACTGATTAATGATTACTGGAACATTTTCATCTCTTCTCCATACAAGTCATTACTGCAGATGCAGATCAGACAAGCTTTTATCATATTAGTTAGTCATTTAACATATTAATTTAAACCTTATTTTCCTGAAGCTTACTATGTTCTATCTGGCAGGATTTCTTTCAAAGTTTGTCTGATATTCTCTCCCTGTGTGCTTAGTTGCTCAGTCCTGTCCGACTCTTTGCAACCTATTATGGACTGCAGTCCACCAGGGTCCTCTGTCCATAAGGATTCTCCAAGCAAGAATACTAGGGTGGGTTGCCATGCCCTCCAGAGGATCTTCCCTGCCTAGGGATTGAATCCAGGTCTCTTGCATTGCAGGCAGATTCTTTACCATCTGAGCTACCAGGGAGACCCAGGAATACTGCAGTACCCTGGCCCTTCTCCAGGGGATCTTCCTGACCCAGGAATTGAACTGGGGTCTCTTGCATTGCAGGTGGATTCTTTACCAGCTGAGCTACCAAGGAAGCCTATTCTCTCCCCTACTTATATTTAATTATGGCTTAGTAGTAGTGTTGGTTCCTCTTTCAGCATCTGATGTTTTCTACCCACATATTTCTAGGAACATGATGAGCAAAAGCTGCCTTCCCACAGCACCTCTGGGATCCTCTGACAATTTACGTCCATGTCTGGCTCAGACAAAATGCCTTGGCTTCTCTGTAGGGACCTGAGCTGGGAGGGACAGGCCTACTGAGTGGTACAAGAAATGGCTGTCCTCCTTCAGGGGTCTGCTGAGTATAAGTCTGAATTACAGTTTAGAATACAGATTATCATTTTGCCTCTTATTAGTCCCTGTACTCGACCCTGGTCCATCATGCCAACAATGTACCCACACTGCCAAGCTGTTTCTCTTCCCATGAAACCGTGGTGCTGATACTTTCTGTTCATCTGTAACATTCATCTTCACACCTGCTTTCAGAGCATCGAGTTTTTTGGATCTGGTCACAGAGCTATGTCAATAACATAGGCTGTCTTATTTTCAACAGCCTTTGTTATTGGTCTTATGTGGTTCCCATTTCTTTCTTCCCCTCCCTTACTTATGACTGTTTACAATGACACTTCCAAATCTCCTCTACTTTTGTCTTGTCCTGTTAGACTATTCGATGTTCCTGCTCTCTCATCTGAAGAGAATACCTCTTATTTCACCAGGAAAAGTGAGATTTCACACACCAACTTCCTCCTCTTCTGTTAACCCTGGCTGCCTTCCAGTTCATTCTCTGTAATGCAGCCACTAACCCCCTTTCTTAAAATTCTTCTGTAACTTCCCATTGTTCTTAGGATAAAGACAAACCTCCTCACAGTGGTCAAAAATGTGGAGTCACTGACTGGCTGCTGGTTGAGAACTGTTGCCATTCTCTAAGATAAGGAGCATGCTTCAGAATGTAAATCATATGGCCGCGAGGTATACTGTTTAGTTCAACAGGCAGGGCTTTCTTGATGAAAGCAGCAGTGTGTAGAGTTGCATTCTAGAGTACGCTTCCCTCTTGTGCACTGGCATTCTTGGTGCACTAGTCTGCAGAGCAGGATGTCCGCTGGACATGGTGGAGCGTGGTCTCTACAGCCTCATCTTGCTCTTGCGCCTCATTCCCTTTCATTCTCAGTCGTCCAGCCCGCAGTGGCCTCCTTTCAGTCCCGCATACTTACAGCGGCACATTGTCTCTGCTGTCCCCTCTCATGGAGTGTCCTTCTGTTCTGTTTGCACCCGATTAATTCTTCCTCATCCTCCTTATCTCTTCTTTTTCATGCATCACTTCGTCAAGAAAGCATCCCTTGACATACTTACCTCATCAGATCTCTGTATCATAAGCTCGCATAACACCTCTAGTTTATAGCCTTCATCATATTTCACATCCGTTTTTAGACAGGTGTTACCTTATAGTCCATGAGGAAGAGATCATGTCTATTTTGGTTACTCCTACATCCCCAGTGACTGGCTCAGCCACTGACAACATTTGTTGAATGAATAAATGAATGTATCCAATCAATGACTAAGCCCTGACAGTTTTTCCTTGTAACATCTCTCATAATTCTCCCTTCCATTTGTGTTGCCATTACGCTAGTTTGCCTTTAATAATTTATACGTGAATTATGGTGGTTGCTTCAGGTTGTCCCACCTTCTTGCCTATATCCTTTATTACACCTCCCAAGGTGCTTTGATTATGCAGTTGCCCTGTTCCGAACTATCCATGACACCCATTACCAACCAATGCAGCCAAACCTTTAAGATTGACATTCAAGACCCTCTGTAATTTGACTTTAATTTCACTTTCTCGATTTGTTTTTTAATAAATGGGTCTAATTGTCTCTGCATGTTTGCTCCCTTCCTTATCTACTTGTTTTTTATATATATATATATATATATATATATATATATATATTTTTTTTTTTTTTTTTTAGTCAGTGTATTTTACACCTCCTTCTCTGGAAAAACTTCACTGAGAATCCAAGCATGCTATGGATCCCTTCTTTCCTCTCAACTTGTAAACAGGTAAACAGAATATATGTGGAACTGCCGTAAGTCATCTATATCTTATCTCCCGCTCTGGTGTCTAACCTCCCTGAGAGCCAGGGTACATCTCTGTGTTCTGTGCAGTTATGATTATAACAGTGTTATAATCAGTAAATATTTGGTGATGAGTGAATGAGTCACCATAAAAAGAGTATTCTTTCATTCTTTCACTTTTTCCACTTTCAAGTTTCTATAGTCCATTGCCTAAGACAACGGTTGCTTTGTGGCTGCACAGTATCCAAGCTCACAGGGTCTTGTAAATAGCTGTTAAGAGCATTTCTCTACCATTCCATAACAGCTTGCTCTCCCTCTCAAGTGGAGCGAGGAGGATTCACTATGTATTAAGCGCCTTTGTTCACTTAGCATTTAGAGGCGCCATGACATCAGTGCTGTACACTCAGTGAAATGCCTGTTTTGTTTGTAATTTTACCTTGTGAATAACACCTATCCACAAAGATGTTTCTTTACAATTTTCCATCCTTTTAGATTCATGAAAAGCATTTTAACTACCTACAAGCAGAAAATGAATAGAAAGACTTTGCATTACATTTAATAAAAGCTTCTGGAGACATCTTCATGGTACATTACTAAACGAAACTTTAACTGTGTAAAATGTGTTGGAGAGGTACCAAGAAGTCTCAAAATCTGAGTACATAATTACATGTAAGCATGGTGGCAGCCATCTACATAACCATGATTTGGAGAAGGTTGTATTGGTCAGCTCTTGCTATGATAATGCTTTAGGATGAATCATCCCAAAACTCAGTTACACAAACAAAGATTTATTTTTCTTGGACCTGTGAGCTCTAGCTGTAGTGTCTCTCTTTCAGACCTCTAAGTGGATGTTTTTGCTCCATGCTTTGTGTAGTTTTGAGGTCTTTCCCACATATCTTACTCTGGAGCCCAACTGTAGGGCTGCGGCTCCTAGGCATGGTCTTCTCACAGAGTTCACTGAAACACAAGAGGTGAACCCAACCACACAATCCCATTTAAGGCTTCGGCTAGCATCATGTCTACTAACACTCCATTGGCCAAAACATGTCACATATCTTAAGTTGAATTTAGAATGTGTGTATATATTTAAATTTGGGTGATCTCACAGAAGATTGCAATTTGGACAATGTTGCCTTAGCATTTTTATTGGCATTTGCAAACTTGATAAATGTCATGTAAACTTTTTCACCTTTGAGAACTTTTTGAAATTGTGGGACAGTTTCTATGGGAAAAGAGGAAAGTATTTCAGCCAATAAAAGAAAAACAAATGATTGAATTTGAATATCATAATTTTGCAAACTCTAATGAGTTAACAGATCTAGTCACTGAGTATCAGTGGTTGCTAACATCACAGAAAGAAAAGAGCTAGATGTTGTCTGCTTCCTGATGAAGTAATACATCACTATCTATAGTCTTTCCAAAAGGATTGATCAGTTTCCTATTTTATAGGAAATACAGAGAACAGAGAAACGTATTGAACTTCACCATGGACATGTATTCAGGAAAACCTGTATTGTGGGAAACGCTACATGTCAAATGCCTTGTGTTCTTCAGCAGATAAATTGAAGGGCAATAACAGAATGAAAAAGTGACCTGTAAATTAAAAGAGAAAAAAAATCATTATTTAAAACTAGGCAAAACTAAACCATGCTGTCTAGGGAAGTAAAGTTGGGTGATATACTTATAAAGAAGTTTAAGGAAAAACTAATTATAAAAGTTAGGAAAATGATTATATTTTGGAAGAAAGGAGTTATAATTGGATCAGGACATGTGGAAGGGCTTTAGGCAAAGTTCTGTTTCTTCTCCTGGGTGTCAATTACAAAGGAATTTGTCTTGGAAAATCATTAAGCTATAAATTTGTCTACGTCGTTCCTTTAAGCTATGTTTTATTTTATAGTAAAAGTATTTTGTTTTTATTTTAAAATCACATACCTAGGAATAAGTATACTGGAAAGTTTGCAAAAATTCTGCACAGAAAACTGAGAAACTTTATTGGGAGAAATTAAATCATATGTAAATAAATGGGCAAATATATCATGGTCATAGATTGCAAGACTCAGCATTGTAAATCAATAATCTCTACACTTACTGCAGATTTGATGCAATAGGAAAATCAGTGATCTCCACACATTTTACAAATTTATTGCAACAGGAGTCAGAATCCCTGTGTGTGTGTGGGCATATGTGTGTGCAAATGTGTGAATAAGTTCAAACTGAATCTAAATTGGAGATTCTTAGGACCAAGCAATAGGAAGACATGAAAAATAAGAACAAAGTTGGAGGACTCACACTATCAGACAAGACTCATTAAAGCTATGATAATTACAACAATGTGGTGTTGACACAGAATTGAAATAGAGCAATGCAAGAGAAAGGTTTTAACTTAGACTCATATATGGTCATATATATGGTCATATATGACAAAGGTGACAGTACAGTGTTTTTCAATAAATGGATTTTTTCAATCAAAGAATGACAAGTCTTTTCAATATCTGTTTCTAACAAGAACTTGATTTCAGTTTGAATAAGAACTCAGTAAGTAAAAGGCCACTTGACAGAAAAATGGGAAATGCTTGAACAGGCACATCACAAAGGAGAATATCCAAAATAATCAAAAAACATGAGAAGATGCTCATCCTAATGAGGGAAGTGAAAGTTAAGTAATTAAAGCAAACAATAATCAGGGAAATGCAATTAAAACCACAATGTGATACCACTATAGGTATCGCCACATCAGTATAGCTAAGATGAGAAAGAGAGTTGATGAAATGGAGCAACTGGAACTCCACGCACTGCTAGCGGAGCAGTAAATTGGTATCAGCACTTTATGCTGGCCATTCTGTGGGAAGCTGAAGGGATGCCTAGCCTGTGACCTGGAGATTGCACTCCTAGGGTATCCTCAGTGGATCTCTGTACATATATGTCCCAAGAACCACACAGAAGACTGTTCAAAGAAGCACTATTCATATAGTCCCAAACTAGAAATAACCCAAATATGGGCCACGAAGGGAATAAATTGTGGTAACTTCAGTACTACAGTAAACAGTGAAAGTGAATGAACTCTTGCTATATGCAAAAATATGGCTGACTCTCACAAATTTAATGTCGACTGAAAAAAGCCAGATGCAAATGAGTACATATCATATATTGCTTCATAACAAATTACCACAAAATTTAGCAGCTTAAAGCAACACATATTTATGATCTCAGTTTCTGTTGGTTTCAGGAACCCAGGTGTGGCTTACCTGGGTACCTCAGCCTCGTGGCTGTAATTGAGGTGTCAATTGGGACTGTGGTCTTGTTTTTGTTATCTTCATACACACCTGACTGGTAGAACAGTCAGACAGGATTTCTATACTGAGGGCGCTAGTGTCCCAAGTGGACAGTGGGGAATTGTCACGGAGAGATGCCCAACTCCTTTTCCCCAACTCTTGTCTGTATGGGAACATGTAATAAAAATAAAGCTCAGCTCAGTTCAGTTCAGTTCAGTCGCTCAGTTGTGTCCGACTCTTTGCGACCCCATGAACTCCAGCACGCCAGGCTTCCCTGTCCATCACCAACTTCCGGAGTTCAGACTCACGTCCATCAAGTCAGTGATGCCATCCAGCCATCTCATCCTTTGTCGTCGCCTTATCCTACCCCCAAACCCCCCCAGCATCAGAGTCTTTTCCAATGAGTCAACTCTTCGCATGAGGTGGCCAAAGTATTGGAGTTTCAGCTTCAGCATCATTCCCTCCAAAGAAATCCCAGGGCTGATCTCCTTCAGAATGGACTGGTTGGATCTCCTTGCAGTCCAAGAGACTTGCAAGAACCTTCTCCAACACCACAGTTCAAAAGCATCAATTCTTCAGCACTCAGCTTTCTTTACAGTCCAACTCTCACATCCATACATGACCACTGGAAAAAACATAGCCTTGACTAGACGGACCTTTGTTGGCAAAGTAATGTCTCTGCTTTTCAATATGCTATCTAGGTTGGTCATAACTTTTCTTCCAAGGAGTAAGCATCTTTTAATTTCATGGCTGTAATCACCATCTGCAGTGATTTTGGAGCCCCAAAAAATAAAGTCTGACACTGTTTCCACTGTTTCCCCATCTATTTCCCTTGAAGTGATGGGACCAGATGCCATGATTTTCGTTTTCTGAATGTTGAGCTTTAAGCCAACTTTTTCACTCTCCACTTTCACTTTCATTGGCTGCATAATGGCAGGAAGAGGACGACACTGGTACTAGGGAACACTTTCTAGTGCTCTGTGTCCACTCCCTGGGCTCACAGGTGGTATAACGTAGGGGCCATCCTCCATTTCTTCAGAGTTGTACAGAGAGTAGGAAGAATTCTTCTTTAGCAGATGTCACTGACATTAAACACAAGGGGAATGGGACTTCCTGGACCTGGGCTTATTCACCACCAAGGCTCACACCGACTTCTCATGTCATGGCAGCCAAAATGCATGAATTGGCTGCATCTTGTCAGTAAAGAGGACACAACATCCTCAGACCCCAGCTTCTTGGATCACAAAATTTTTTAAATTAGGTACAAATGGATAAACATGCTAGATTGTCACCAGTTTTTATGTCAAACCATATACAAAAGTCCATTCAAAGCTCTTTTTGTCGGAGTGGAAAAAAAAGGAAAGTGTTTGCAGCTCTTACTGTTTTTGAGGGAATATATATATGTATATAGGATAAATCTTCACTTATGAACTAACCCCAGCACACAATGTAGTAAGAAGTGAATTATAATCTCAATTTCTTTGCAACATGAAGTCAAGAATATATTGAAAACTTTAGGTAGTCCAGGATATACAGTTCAGCAAAGCAGCTGCCCAAAGATGGTCAAGTCTTATGGATTGGAGTTTTCTTCTTGCAGCAAATTGTATTTCCCCAAAATGAAGATAGCAGTATTTCAAATTCCACAGTCTCTTCCAGAGTCCTGCTAGTCTCCATTAAAATTTGGAGTTTGTTTACCTTTCCCTTAAAGTTGGGTTGGACTTTGTGGCTGTCTCAATGCATAGAATGCAGCAGATGTGATTGTATTACTTTCTTAGGGCTGCCATAACAAAGTACCTGGATGGTTTAAACAACAGACATTCATTCTTTTACGGGCTGGAAGTCTGAAATAAAGATGTCAGCAAGATTGAGTGTTTTTGGAGAGCTCTGAAGGAAAATCTGGGCTTCCCTGGTGGCTCAGATGATAAAGAATCTGCCTGCAGTTCAGGAGACCTGGGTTCAATCCCTGGGTTGGGAAGATCTCCTGGAGAAGGAAATGGCTGCCCCTTCCAGTAGTCTTGCCTGGGAAATTCCATGGACAGAGGAATCTGATGGGCTACAGTCTATGGGATTGCAAAGAGTCAGACAGGACTGAGAGACTAACACAAGGGAAAATCTGTCCATGCCTCTTAGCTTCTGGTGTTTGCCAGAGATCCTTGGCATTCTTTAGTTGGTAGATGCATAATTTCATTCTCTGCTGTTGTTACATAAGGCATTCTTCCTTATGTGTCCCATCTCCAAATTCCCCTCTTCTTCTAAGAGCACAAGTCACTGGATTAGGGCCTAACCTAATATGAGCTCATTTTAATTTTATTGCCTCTGCAAAGACCCAATTTCCCAGTAACATCACATTCGCAGGTACTGGGGGTTAGAACTTGAACATGTCTTTTGAAGGGACACAGTTCAATGCAAAACAGTGAGCTTAAGTGATTTCTAAAGTTGTCATAAGAGGCACTCCAACTTCTATCTGAAACTTTAAGAATGCTCACCTTTGGAACCCAGCTACCATTTTGTGAGGAAGCCCTGGACACACGAGGTCACATATAGGTATTCTGACTGGCAGCCACAGCTAAAGTTCCAGCCCACAGCTAGTATTAATCACCAGTCATGTAAGTGAAGAGGCCCTCAATGACTTCAGTGCCAGCCTTTGAGCTATACCAGTTGGTGCCGAGATGAGCTGTCTCCATTGATCTCTGTCCAAATTGCAGATCTGTGAGCAGAAGAAATATGGTTTGTCTTTTAATCCATCAGGTTTTAGGTAGTTGATTTAGGATAGCATTTGATTACTGGGACACTACCCAGTGTCCAGTATCCTACCTGAGACAGCTGGAGTCTTCTCTGGTAGGATAGATGTCCTTGAGATCTGGCTGTGGGTTTCTTTGGAGTTCAACTATCCTTCTTTTAGGACACAACCTGAAGAAGATTGACTAGGTATGTAGGCATTACCTGCTTCAGCCTGGCTTAAGTAGAGATGTAGCCAAGTATTTCAAGTTTTTACTGCCTTGCTAGTAAGGAACTCTCATCCTCTGGAGTTCCAGCCAGTGGCATTGAAATGTGTTTTTTTTTTTTTTTAATTTATTTAATTGCAGGATGATTACAATATTGTGATGGTTTTTGCCATACATCAACAAATCTGTCACAGGTCTACATGTGTTCCCCCCCCATCCTGAATCCCCCCTTCCCACCTCCCTCCTCACCCTATCCCTCTGTATTGTCCCAGAGCACCAGCTTTGGGAGCCCTACCTCATACAGTGAATTTGCACTCGCCATCTGTTTTACATATGGTAATATACATGTTTCAATGCTATTCTCTCAAATCATCCCACCCTCACCTGAAGTGTGGTTTCTGACACTTGCTAGCTGTGTGGTCTCAGCCAAAGTACTTATGCCCTCCAAGCTTCAGTTTTTTCACCTGTAAAATGGACATAATGATACTCTTCTCTCCTTTATGTGTTTGTAGTTCTATGTATGACCCATTATAAGTTTGCCATAAGAAAGAGGTGACTGCTTTGATTGAAAATTCAAAATTTTTTTTCTATATGAAATAATCTCATTGATGGAGGTTATACAAATTTATAAAACATATCCATACTTAGTAACTAACTGTAAGACCACACACTACCTTGGAATCATGATTCTTCAGCATCAAATAAAGGACAGTAAATATTTATTACAGCAATATAATCTTTGTTGCTACAGGTCACAAGAACATATTTATTAAAAAATTGGTTGTGCTAAGCCAGGAGTTACTATTTGTCAAAAAAAAAAAAAAAGCCCACATCAAATGCTTGGGAAATTCTGACTAGTTTCTCATCTCTGATGACAAGATTTGTTTCCTATATTAGAAACACACATGGCAGGAGACGTAGTGAATTTTGTAGGCATAAGTTTGGAGACTGCGGGATTAGCTAGATTTGAGAGAAACATTTTCTTAATCCTGGAATTTCAAGTGGGAGCCAAGCTTAATGCTTCCAAGTAATGCTGTTTTTATATATAAGATTCTATGTATTAATTTCTGATCATTTTTATTCAGCCTTTTGTATACATCAGAAACTTGAACATTTATTCATTGCAAAATAAATGTGAATTTCATACACATAAGCTTTTGGCAGGAAGAAGTTTCTTTCAATGTAGTTTATTTAGTTTTGCATATTTTTTCCTCATACTAGTGCTTACTAAAGGGAATCTAGTCTTATTTATATTACTGTCTTTTTTTAAAAAAAACTAAAAAGATCTTTTCCTCTTGCTTTTCACAAACCTAGGTTCTACTGGTTAATGACTTTTCCCCCTTGCTTTCTGTGGAAAGCATACAGACCCTAAATGCTAAGTGGAAAGCAACTAAAAGCCAAACTTGCAATTCCGTGCACTTGAAAATGTGTAGCTGGAATGCATCCTTGGTCTGGAGCCTTGATTCTGTTGCTAGGTGGCAATGTTCCCTCAGCAAAAGGATGGTTATTCGTGTTTGCAGGTCCTTTTCTGAAACAGAAAGGAAAACACTGCCTTACTGCCTTTTCATTAGCAACTTTTCAGCCAGACTTCCTGGTTTCAGCCCACAAAGAGGCATCAGCACTGTCTGAAACTGCCAGGCTGAAATGATCAAAACAAAAATTTCCTCCTGCTAGCCACTGTACATTGCAAAACTGGGCAGCCTATGGTATAAAGCACATGGTTGCTTCTAATAACTGTAAAAATCCACTTTAGGTGGGGACCAGAGTTACCCAGGCCATTGTAAACAAATAATACAATCTTGTTTGTCCGGTGATTGGTGGTATAGTATTAAGTTCACAGAAGAGCTCTAGCATTGAAGTCATGAAACATCTGTGTATGCTATAGCTACAAATTACTGGAGGTTCCTTTTAAAAAAGGAGTTTTTTCACTTCAGTATTAGACAGGAATGACAGATTCAGTAAACTAAAATATATGCCAAAATTTTAATTTCAGATGAAATTAATTTTTTTAAATTAGCTTTATTGATATAATTTACACACATAAAATTTCCCCTTTTAGGTATATACATCTATGAATTTTTACGAATGTATACATGATGTAACTACTACCGTACTTAAGATATAGAATGTTTTCATCACCCCCCAAATTTCTCCATTTCCCTTTTTAATCAATCCCTCACTCACCCTCTGTCCCTGAGAAACATTGATCAGATTTCCATCATTATAAGCTTACCTCTTCCCCTATGTCATGTAAGTAGAATCATATATTACATAACCATTTGTGTCTGGCTTTTTTCATTTAGCATAATACTTTTAAGATTTATCCTTGTGGTTGTAGGTAACAGTAACTAAATTTTTTCTTTTTTTAGTATGACCCATTGAATAATTGAAACTTACTTTTAATTTTTAAAAAAGTATCTTATTTATCTGAACATTTCTAAATCAGTGGGCCTGGAGTAGAACTTAAAACTGCATTTTAACAAAAACCCATGGTATTTCCCATGCAGGTGATTCTTACATCACACCTTCAGACACCAAGAATCTGAAGCAGTGGAGTTGTGAGTCTCCTTGAAAATCTGCTTAACTCATTGAATATCTTTTACCAGAAAGACATTCACAGAAACTCAGTACTTCCACTCAATTTCTGGAGATTGTAGGACTGACCAAAGTTCATAAACTCCAGGTTACAACCTGTAATGTTGTCACGTGCTTGACTGAAAAACTCAAGTTATATGAAAAAAGCAAGTTATTTCAGATTCTCCCACTCTCTTTGCTCATCACCTTTCCCGTACTTCTCAGAGCAGGGCATTTTTTTGTCTTTCTATAAGATTTTAACAGAGCACAGCCATTCGCATCCCATAGCACGACCCGTTGGTATGTACCAGTTACCCCACAGGCCAGTCCCTCACCTCCGCATAACCAAGCAACGATTACCACATGCCTATTAATGGTCCTGCCCAGCTATTGGTTAGGCCTGCCGTGGCCCCTCCTCCAAGCGACCAGCTGCCAATGAGCGACCGTTAGTCGGTCATTCAGACAACACTTGGTAGAGCAGTGGTCATCAGGCGGGCAGTGGAGTAAGATGCGGTCCTGGCCTTCTCTCTGGGATGAGTTGGGGGCCCAAGGGAACATGCTAGGTGCTGTGTCTTGCACGGCTCCAGGATCCTCACCAAGGTCATCCATTGGCCTTGGCCCAAGCCTTAAAGCAGCAGTGAACCTCTCTCCCATCCCCACCTCTGCAACCAATCACAGAGGCAGTCTGCCTGAGTAGGCAGTCTGTATGTAACAGAGCGCAGTGAATTCTGCTCTTAGGCTCTTAACACAGCAGCCATTGTCATGCATCATTACTCCCTGTTACTAAACAATTGGTCCTGCTTAGTCATTGGTTGGTACCTTAGTGGGCCCCGCCCACTGACAACCAACTGTCAATGAGCCACCCATTAGTGGGCCTGCTAGTGCAGCAGTGGGTGCCGCCCACAAGCATCCAACTGTTAAAAAAGGACAGTTAGTGAGGGGATTGAGACAACAGTTAAGTGATGGTTGTGAGGTGGAGAGTGAGGTTGAGGCAGATCCCGGCCTTATCTCCAAGGCCCTCCAGCTCATCTGGCCCTAGGCCAGTGGGTGAGCTGGGGTGCCCAGAGAACAGGCTTGGAGCTGTGTCCTGCAAGGCTTTAGAGCCCTCACCAAGGCCACCCACTAGCCTTGGGCTGGGCCTTGAGGCAGCGGTGAACCTCTCCTCCATCTTGGTCTCTGCAACTTAATAGCAGTGGCATCTGCCTTGTCCCACAATCTGTGGGACCTGGTCTTCCCCTCTTTGGGTGGCCTGAGGACACTGAGGGCCAGTTGGGTTGGGTGCCTGGCTCCCTCAGTGATGACAGCTGACAGAATCTGGGCAACTGGCCCTGAGGGAGCTCCCAACTAGCTCTGCTTCCTCTTAAATCAGGATTGGGACCTTAGAGGGTGAAAGGTCTGTGCCTTGGGACCTCACCCTTCCTTGTCAGAACAGAGAATAATGTTTGTTTGGTAGAGATTTACAGAAATGTCATTACCTGACCATGATATGACCTCAAGAACAAAGAATCTGACACCAAGAAGTTTGCAACAACTAACCACACCCCTCCCTCACCTTTCCTATAGAAGGGCTTTGCTGAAAGCTTTTGGGGAGTTTGGGGTTTTTTAAGGCATGAGTCACTCATCTCCTTGTGGGACTTGCAATAAACCTTTCTCTGTTCCAAACCCCAATGTTTTGGTATCATTTGGCCTCATTGTGCATCAGGTACACAGATCTGCATTTCAGTAACAATATGAAGCCTTGCAACTCTATTCCTATTTGAATGTTATTAAATCAAAAATGGATTAATCATTTACATATCATAAAAGCTATACACAGTTATGACAGAAAGCTAAAATTGCAAAGAAACTTAGAAAATTAAAGAGCAATGAGTAGTCATATCACCCAAAGAGATACTGAGATAATCATTTTATTTTTTTTCATAGTTGTGATAATTATGTAATAATGCTTGGGTCCTGTACCACATATTCAGATTTACTTGATAGGGATATGTTCTGGACACAACATTTTTCTTACTGTTTTAAAAAATTGAAGTATAGTTGATTTACAATATTAGTTTCAGGTATATATTACAATTCAATGTTTTAATACATTATTTTCTGTTTGAAGTATAAAAAACAATGGCTATGTTTCCCTGTGCTGTACAATATATCCTTGTTGCATATTTATTTTTATACATAGTTGTTTGTATCTCTTAATCCCCTATAACTATCTTGCTCCTCCCCTTTCCCTCTTTCTGCTGGTAACCACTAGTTAGTTCTCTATGTCTCTGAATTTATTTTTCTTTTGCTTTACTCATTCATTTTAATTTTAAGATTTCACATGTAAGTGATAACAGATAGCATTTGTCTTTCTCTGTCTGACTTGTTTCATTTAATAGGCTCTGCATCCATCCACATTGTTGCAAATGGCAGAAGTTCATTCTTTTTATGGCTGAATAATATTTCATTATACATATATATATGTATACACACACATACACACACACACACACACACATACACACACACACACATACCACATCTTCTTTATCTATTTATCTGTTGATGGCCAGTTAGGTTGCTTTCATATCCTGGCTAATGTAAATTATGCTGCTGTGAACATTGGGGTACATGTCTGTTTTCAAATTAGTGTTTTGTTTTTTTCAGATACATACCCAGGAATGGAACTGTGGGATCGTATGGTAGTTCTATTTTTAGTGTTTTTTTAGGAACCTCCATACTGTTTTCCAAGGACTCAACATTTTTCAAAGACTCCACAGGTGATCATAACAGGCAGTCGAGTTTGAGAGCCATTGTTCCAAGCACCTGCCATTGACCTGTTCTCTGTACTCTTTCTATAGTCTAGATTAACTCTTTCTATATTCTAGATTAACTATATTTCTACATTCTATATTCTACATTAACTATTTCTATATTCTGGGCCCTGCAGAGTGGGTTGTATAACTTATTGGCAATCAATTGAAATCATAACTGTGCATCAACATGAAAGGGAAAATCTAATAACTAGTCCATGCTGGAGCTATGTCTACAATTGGCCATTAATGATGAACAGGGGAGCCCTGCTTGAAGAAATAAGATTAGGTCAGAATGGGAGAAGATTATAGCCAGAAATTATTAGGTTTCACCAATAACCCCTAGAGTTGCCTGAATTCTGTGATTAGTGAGAACTAATCAGGGCTGAAGAAGAAAAGGGGTCGTTGATAGCAACACTCCAATAAGACTTAATAATAGAGTTAAGATTTGAGCACCAAGGCAGACATAAGGCCCTGGAAATGATACAGGCATGCCCATTGCCTCAACATCCTGTCTCTAACCAGCAACTATGTCATGGATGGGGGATATCCTCAAAAGGGTATACTTAGCACTCCCCCAACCCTAAACTTCTCGAAGGCTGGCATTGAAGACTCTAGTTTGCTTTCCATGTGGTGCTAGTTATCAGAAGGGAAATCACCGTGCAAGTCCAGTTACCCAACCCAAGTTGCAAGAGTTTTAAAATTCAGTGGCAATATTTAAGTACAGAACTTTGAAAAATGGGTTGAAAGGGACTCAAGGCTTATTTTATGAGTGGTCTCAAGGAACCTCTTAAGGTTGGTTGTACTGATACAACTCCAGAATCAGAGCTTCCCTCCATCCTTAGATTCAGAGACCCTCAAGGGAGGCACTAAAATGGTCTGGGATCTTCTCAATACTTCTTCTTCTCAAGGGGCCATGCATCAGAAATAGACATGTTAACCCTTATACTGACGGTGGAAGAAATGTGTCAGGGGACTCAGGGTAGAGATTCTGTTGTGCACATCACATTACAGTCGTTGCAGATACCTTGTAATATAATTTACTATAAAATTTTGGTAGTAGATCAGCTGTTAGATATTGTTTTTTTTTGTTAATAATATGCAGCACTTACATTACCATAAATGTTATTTTAATACTTTGACCATTGCATTTCAGTATTACCGATATTCTTTGTAATCTTATGTGTTTCATTTTATGTATTTGCAGGCACAAACAGGGTTTCATTTTATATTAATCTGAGTCATGATGCTTGTCACTTCTGTTTTTTTAGTCTAGAGGTGTTTTAGAAATTGGGAGGAGAAAACTAGCAGGGGGAAATAGGGAAATTTTATGTTGTTGTAGCCTACATTCTTTCATTCTGCACTTTATTTCTTTTGTTCCAAGGATATTCTTTTATCTGATAGTATGACTTACATATGCTTATTTGCTTTCTATAAGAACCCCATTTGAATTACCTTTCCCAGCAAGTAATTATTTGCCTCCCAATGGGAAGCTAGGACGACTCCTGCTGGTTCTATTGCGGAATCAATAATAGGGTACATTAATGAGTCTCAGAATTGCTCCCAGGAGACTGTTTTCCTTTCTGTGCTCTATCCTGTTGATGTGGCCTCTCCTTTTCACAGCATTGGAAATTGTGAGTCAGGTACAGTCTACTTTTTAGCTTATTCTCTGTGTCTCCAGATCACAGGTGGAGATGTGACTTTTAAAAACATCTCCTATTCAAAGGTCCAAAATTGATAGTAGATAAGTCCAGAAGCAGTTTATGTACCACCTTCCCCACACTGATAATTTAGGAATAAATGTCAAGAATAGAAATGGAAATTATCCATTCCAGGAGGCCTAATCACAAATATTCTCAGGGCTATTTGGGGGGAGGAGGAGGGGGGGGGGGGGCTGGGGCACGTGCTACAGCACTGCTCCTGAGCTCTTTTCTCAGGACACAAGTCAAAATGGCATCTCAGAAGCCTGTTTCATCAAATAGCAACAATAAAGGACCCTTACATTGGTACTAGTGAAAGTTAATGTTCAAAACAAATAGTAAAATGTGTTTATGTGTTTGTTAACACCTCCCTGTATACTGAAGAAAATTGTATTTCACCATATGCTTTTGTGAGTCCCACATAATTTGTTTCTATTTGTCCTAGTATGACATGAGGTCAGCCCTTATCTTATTCAACACCTTTGGTTAACCACTTAGAGACAAAAGGAAGGGTACAGGGGCAGATTAGCACAAAATGCCATGTCGTTAAACAGTTCTTTACCTCATTAGTCCCTTGATCTTTTCTTGGGTCTAGAACCTGAGAAGAAGCTACAAAGATACCCCCTCTGCTGTTGACATTACCTGCTAGAAGAGAATCGAATATGATAGCCTGGCAATGGTGTGGCAGAGAATGTAGAGAATGCCTTTCTGTTTATTCTTTTTATTTACTTTTTTTTTTTTAATGTGGACCATTTGTTAAGTCTTTATTGAATTTGTTACAATGTTGCTTCTTTTTTTATGTTTTGGTTTTTTGGCTGCCAGGCATGTGCAATCTTAGCTCCCTGATCAGGGATCAAATCCACACCCCCTGCAATGGAAGATGAAGTCTTAACCACTGGACTGCCAGGGAAGTCCCCGCTGCTTATTCTTTAAAATTATAAATCTCCTATATATATTTTGCACCCTCCTTTATAGATATTACATAGTATTTATTTCATTTAAATGAAATAAGCTTCAGTGGTTGCAGCACACAGGCTTAGTTACCCCATGTCATGTGGGATCTTTTTGGACCAGGGATCAAACCCATGTCCCCTGCTTTTACAGGTGGATTCTTAACCACTGGACCACCAGGGGAGTCCCTTTCCTGTATTTCAAATGAAAAGTTTTAAGTCAATCTGATTCTTTCTCTGTTATATTTTCTTATTCTCTCTAGATAATTTAGTATATTCATTTTATACTTGAAATTTTTATAGGTAGGACTTTGGTAGGTATTTTAAAAATTATTTTTCTTGGTCATCATCTGGTAGACGGAGTCTTCTCATCTGAATATTTAAGCATTTTCCAACACAGTGAACTTCTTCTGTTCTTCATTCAATTCTTCTCCTGAAGCTGAGACATTAGAGACCCAGAGAAATACTTCTGTGACTTTTATCTTGTTTTCTAATACCTTTCTTCTCTCTTCTTTTGCATGTTATGCAAGAATAATGTGATTGATATTCCAGCC
Organism: Bos mutus; assembly: GCF_027580195.1. Taxonomy (NCBI): domain Eukaryota; kingdom Metazoa; phylum Chordata; class Mammalia; order Artiodactyla; family Bovidae; genus Bos; species Bos mutus. Next base: position 58,118,959 of record NC_091624.1, read on the forward strand.
CATTGATTTTACCTTCATAGGGTCCATGCTATTGTTCAGCCCTCAATTAAACTTAGTTTTGTATTTCAGTAAAATTCCTAAGGGCTTATTATTCACAGCAAAATTTTTGCTTGAAGAATATCCTACCAAATCTCTCTCAGGTTACCAACTCTATTCTTCTTATGTTCCCTGTATTGACATCTATGAGGATTAGTTCTGTTTGTTGAGTTTAGCTAATTTTTCCTTGAACAACTTTTTTCAACCTATTTTTGAGCTTAAGTGTATTTCAGGGTTCTTCTTATAAATATTTCCCTTTATCTCATATCAGGTTTAGAATTGTTCAGTTCTGTTGGGTTTTGCTATAAGTGCATTCCCTCTGTTTTGCTTCTTCCAGAAATCCCTAGGGATTTTTGAATTATGGTGGCATATCTTCAGGTCTGCAATACAATGACATAGGTCTATGGTTGTGTATGGTTCTTGTCATTAATAAAGGCTATGTTTCCCACCTGGTTATTCTTCTTGCATACATATGACTTGAAATCCTACAAGGAGAAGAGATGAGCATCTGGGCAGGATTTTTGGATACTTGGCAGTAATAATAGCATCTCAAACCAGTACTTAATGATACCCAATGTGTGCTCATGTGGATATCTACAGAAAAACTGGTATTTATGCCAAAGTACCAGAGAGGAAGGGGCTTCCCAGGTGGCTCAGTGGTAAAGAATCTGCCTGCCAATACAGGAGATGCGGGTTTGATCCCTGGGTCAGGAAGATCCCCTGGAGAAGGGAATGGTTCCCACTCCAGTATTCTTGCCTGGGAAGTCCTATGGACAGAGGAGCCTGGCAGATTACAATCCATGGAGTTGCAAAGAGTTGGGCACCGCTTAGTGACTAGGGAGCAGCAGCAGCACCATACAGGAAGGCTGAGGTTCTTTGTGCACCCGGGCCAGCTGACATCATGACTTAATATGAGAATTCGATTTTAAGGAACAGAGGTACTTTTGGAGTCAGAAAATACTCATCTCAAGACAAACAGAGCTTCAGTTTACAGCTGTTTTAGGTACGAGCAGCGGTGTAGTTTGTCATTGTTGTTACCAGAGCTCGTGTTTCTCTTCATTGTATTACTCAGCTATGACTGTGGGACAGTATTTTAAACTATAAAAACCATTGGATTTCTGAGGACTAGAGAACACTAATTTGTGAAACATTTGGAATTTTAATTCTTGGTACTTGGCATGGGTGCGTGGCTCTAGAATGGTAGTTCCAAATCTAGTTCCTCTTCATGCTACTTTGAAGAGGATACAAGGAAAAGAAAATCACTGTGGAATTCAGTTTTGGATTCATGTGGCTTGTCCTTAGGTCCTGGAATCCACTACTCTGGCCCCTCACCATCATAGTCTCCACCAGGAAATGGCCTCACACAGCTTCTAGTTTGTTCATTTCATAAGCTCAAATCGTAGATGTGAGCTAAGCTTGTAGGTTCAGTTGTGTTGAAGTGTGACTGAAGTTTTGTATGGAAGGTGATTTTGTTTCAAACAAACATTTATGGAGAAATTAAAGCCCCTATTACGTTAACACATAGAAAAAAATTCAATGAGATTATTAAAAATCTAAGAGCTGCAAAGGAAATTTAAAAGCTTGTGCCCAAATACTGTGCCTCCAGGATTCAAGTTTGTTTCAAAACTCAAAGAGGAATATGATTGTCTCATAAAACTAGGCATCAGTCTTATAGTCAGAACCAGAAGAATATGAAGGATGTCTTCTATTTTCTCTCTCCTGTTTCTTGGTCTCCCCTCAGAAATCATTAAGTCTCTGCTATGTTCTTTGACTTCCAACAGCAGTGCAGTCTGGATTATACCATATGCTGGGATCTAGAGAAATAACTTGGCTTAGAAATATTAGAATATACTAGATATTCATATGTACTTTGTAGGGGTAGATTGATTCGTTGATGTTCATGTATGTTCTACTAACCCTATGAACTTCTGAAAGCCAGAGCGGTGAGACAAGTGGGTTTAGATTAATCCAATTTTAGAGCAGTTTGTGGGAGCTCCACCCATCCCATGGAGGATGTTACAGGCCACAGCTGTGAAAAAAGGAATTGAGACTCCATGTGAGTGAACAAAATACGAAACGAGGATGATGAGAATAATGGACTGTAATTTCTTTCAGACTTTAATTTCAACAAAAGGAGGGTGAATTTGTTTTAGGATCCACCTTCTCTCTAGTAAATTAAATGGGAGACAATTCACATGTTTCAAGTTTGGCATATTCTTTATTGTTTTCCTTAGATTTGTGTTACAAACTCTGGTGAACTGGCTTAAACATCATGATTATGCCTGCATGCGTGCTAAGTCACTTCAGTTGTGTCCGACTCTTTACAACCTTATGGACTGTAGCCCTCCAGGCTCCTCTGACCATGGGATTCTCCAGGCAAGAATACTGGAGTGAGTTGCCCCTAGGTTCCCCATCTAGGAATCAACCTGCGTCTCTTATGTCTTCTGCATTGGCAAGCGGGTTCTTTACCACTAGCACCACCTGGAAAAACCCTTGATTGTGCATAGACAATGGAAAATAGAAAGTGAATTTAAGAATCCTGTTAGGCTTTAAGTTAATATATTATTGTACCCATTTTGGAGGCTTTGGGCAGCGTAGCTAAGCTAATTCTAGGAGGGTTCTAAGGAGAAGTGATAAAGTAATTAATATTGCGAGGACTCCTCCAAGTTCCAGGAGGACCTCAGTACTTTAAAGTATTAATCACCTTTGATGAAGTAACCAACTTGTCCTCATTTGCCTGGGCTTTTTTAGTGTCCTATAAACTTTCCCCTTCGCCTTGTGTATTAGGGTTCTCCAGAGAAACAAAATTAATAGGACATATTGAATATATGTGTATAAAGACTTATGTGAGACTCTGCTTCACAAGATTATGGAGGCTGAGAAGGCCCCTAGTCTGCCCTCTGCAAGCTGCAGAATCAGGAATCTGGTTGTATAATTCCATTTGAAACCTGAAGGCCTGGGAACCAGGGGAGCCAATGGTGTTTCATCTGAGTCAAATGGTCTGAGAACTAGGAGCATTCATGTTCAAGGGCAGGAGAGGACAGACATTCCATCTCAAGTAAGAGAGCAAATTTGCCCTTGCTCCACATTTTTGTTCTTTTCAAACCCTCAATGGATTGGTAGATGCCCACCTACTTTGGTGGAGACAGTGTCCTTTACTTGGTCTATTCAAATGCTCATCTCTGCCAGAGATGCCTTCACAGATATACCCAGTAATAATGTTTTACCAACTATCTGGACATTCCTTAGTCTGATCAAGTTGACACACAGAATTAACCATCACACCCTGTGTGTGTGGAGCCCACCATCAGCGACCTTAGTCTCCATGTGCCATCCTGAGGTAATGAGAGGCAATCAAAAAAGAAGGGGAGGGGACATGTAAGTTTCCTCTGTCCACCTGTTCCTGGTTCCTTGAGAAGGACAGAGTCGTTAATCAGCATCATAAGAACCCCAGGCAGGTACTGGCTCTTTTTGTTTGTTTTCTTGTTTACTTATGGGTAGGGTTATTGCACTTTTAAATCTGCAACCCTGTGTGTCTCCTCTTGTCTTACTATCTCAAAACAAAGCAGAGTCTGCTTCCCAGAGACAGACCAGCCATTCTCTTCTCCAGCGGTTCCCAACCAGGAGGATTTTGCCCACCCCTCCTCTCCCCATCCGCCCCCGCCCCCCACAACATTTATCAGTGTCTGAAGATATTTTTAGTTGTCACATCTGGGAGTGGATGTGTGATATTATTTTATGGGTAGAGGTCAGGGATGCTGCTAAACATCCTCCAAAGCACACCCCTCTTCCCAACAAAGAATTATCTGGTCCTAAATTTCAACCGTGGTGCAAGGATATAAAACACTGTTCATCTTCTTCTGTTCCTTGAGGTTGTGCATGTAAATGGGCCAGGGTACAGCCATCCTTTTCTCTGCAAATACAATTGTGTTGTTCACATGTAGAGGAGTAGGAGGACTTACTCAGATCACCCTAGCCATATTTTTGAACATAGAGTCAATGAGAGAACCTTGCATTGTCTATCTTGTTAATGATTTAAAAAGTAATAATGTCTTTGCCTTTTGCCTATTATTCCACCTATTTGGTTCTCTCCATTAGGAATTCTGTAAGGAATTTGGATATTCCTTGTTTCTGGGCTGTAATACTATCACAATATCATGAAAACTTTGCCTTCTTCCATCATCCCTTTCTGATTAAACTACCCAGAATTTGTTTTGTTATTTGTGCCTAATTGAGACTCTTTGGCAAAATGGCAGGCAAATGTAGTATAAATGTAGCAGTCAGTCCTTGTCACAAAAAAGGGGGAAGTTAAATGAATTGTTTAATAAGAGCAGCAAATTTTTTATTAGATTCTCTGCTGTAACTATTCCTTTTCTCCTCTTCCTCCATTTGTAGTAGCTGCATTTGTTAAAGTAGGAATGGTTCAGGTAAAGTTTTTCTCCTGGATCTTAGGGTCAAGTCCGCTCTCTCCCCTGAAGTTATACCTAGGCCTTGGGTAAATGTGTATGCGTGCTAAGTTGCTTCGTTGTGTACTACTCTTTGTGACTCTATGGACTGTAGCCCACCAGGCTCCTCTGTCCATGGGATTCTTCGGGCAAGAATACTGGAGTGGTTGCCATTTCCTTCTCCAGGGAATCTTCCTGACCCAGGGATTGAACCTGCGTCTCTTATGTCTCTTGCACTGGCAGGCGGGTTGGGTACCCCGTGATAGATAATACAGGTTTCCCCTGTGATCCAAATGCAGATTCCCCTGAAACCTTCCTAGGCTGAAATGATACAAAGCAAAGAAGCAGTTACCTTATGACACATCTTGCTAACAGATACACAGAGCAAATCCAGATAAAGCACAGATGCTTATAGACACAGTTCAAGGCTATGGTGGCTTGACGCCGAGATGCTGAGGGAAGTTTCCAGGGAAGGAGCTTGGTGGTGCCACTCACACCGCTCAGGGTTCCTTCCTCTCCTATAAGGGCTTCCTGCAAGACAAACACTATACTATTTTTGCTTTTTTTTTTTTTTTCCTTGGTAAAAGCGAAAATCCTCTTTGGGTTTCTTTTGGTTAGAGAAAGCAGGTGCTAGTGTAGGTCTTTCATAAAAGAGAAATGGTGTAAAGCAAACTTTTGAAAAGTGGCAGATAACCTTTGATAATAAAGGAAAGCAAACAGGAAATAAGGGAGAACTGATAAGAAGTGTGGATGTAGACTGTTCAGATGTCAGTGCTCTATGACAGAGCCTGGCAACCTCTGCATAAGATAGAGAGTAAATATTCTGTACTTGGTTGTCTGTAGGTTTTTTGTCACAGTGACTCTCTCTGCTATCATGGCGTGAAAGCAGCCATAGGCAACATACAAGTGAACAGGAAGGCCTGTGTTCCAATAAAACTTTATTTATAAAAACAGGTGATAGGCAGGATTTAGTCTGCTGGTTATGGTTTGCTGATCCCTAGTTTTATGTTATGCCAGGCTCTTGGGGTTTAGCCCCCATGTTTACACTTAGGGTCAATTTTCTTACAGTTACTCATTCCTTCTATAATCATTTATTGAACACTTATTTGTTTCTCGAAAGATTTCTATAACTCAAGCAGCTTACAGCCTGGGCTGGGTGAAGTATCTCCTCAATCTTGCCCTTTCAATTCACTCAGGCCCAACTTTCTACTGCCAGAACCTACATTTCTTTGTCTCAGGAATTTCTCTGGCCATGAGTTGTATAGACTTGTAATCCTCACTCTTTCCTAATACATACCTTCTCTTGAATCTTGGTGGGCTCTGTGACTGCTTTGACCAATAGAATCCAGCAGATGTGAGTCTATATAATATCTGGGCCCATGCCTGAAAAAATTGCTAGCTTGCATTTCCTATCCCTGGAAACATTTGCTCCTAGAATCTAGTTGCTGTGCTATGACAAAGCCCAGAGAACCTCATGGAGAGACCAGTGTGGAAAAGACCCAGTATGAATTTGCTAGCCATGAGAGTGAACTGGAAAATGGATCCTTCAGCTGTAGTCAAGCCATCCCAACTGATACACTGTGTGGAGTAGGAATGAACAACTAAGCTCAGCCCAAGTTGCAGATTCATGGGCAAAATATATGATGTAGTTGTATTTAACCTTTAAATTGGGGGATATATTTAATAGATACGCAGGATACTCACCTTGTTCTAAAAGTAGTTCCTAATATCAGATTTTAACACATGAAGGAGCTGTGCTGCTGCTGCTGCTAAGTCGCTTCAGTCATGTCCGACTCTGTGCAACCCCATAGATGGCAGCCCACCAGGCTTCCCCGTCCCTGGGATTCTCCAGGCAAGAACACTGGAGTGGGTTGCCATTTCTTTCTCCAGTGCATGAAAGTGAAAAGTGAAAGTGAAGTTGCTCAGTCGTTCCTGACTCTTAGCGACCCCATGGACTGCAGCCTACCAGGCTCCTCTGTCCATGGATTTTGCAGGCAAGAGTACTGGAGTGGGGTGCCATTGCCTTCTCCGGAAGGAGCTGTGGTTCAGAGAAATAAAACATGCTTTGCCCAAAGTTTCACAACTAGTAAATTGGAATTAGGATTTCAAGCCCAGGCTCTATTTAATCCACCTTGCTGTTTCTATAAGCCAGAAACTGAACTGAAATAAAACAGAATAAAAGAAAAAGAGGCAATAATAGTGAAGTTAAGATGATAGGGGAATATAGGGAATTGCTGAACTAAGGTTGTCTGGTGCTGCTTTGAGGGGAAATATTTCAGGACTACCATTCTTTCCACCGCTCCCCTCACGCCTGAGTCCTGCCTGTAATAACTGTCCCTAATTTCTTTCTTTACTGCTGTTCTAATGCTTATGACATGTTCTATTTGTCTCCTTGAAGTGTCTATGCTGCTGCTGCTAAGTCGCTTCAGTCATGTCCGACTCTGTGTGACCCCATAGATGGCAGCCCACCAGGCTCCTCTGTTCCTGGGATTCTCCAGGCAAGAACACTGGAGTGGGTTGCCATTCCTTCTCCAATACATGAAAGTGAAAAGTGAAAGTGAAGTCGCTCAGTCGTGTCTGACTCTTAGCGACCCCATGGACTGCAGCCTACCAGGCTCCTCCTAGATACCTTTAATATATGTATCCCTATTCCTAACTTCCTGGTAGCTCAGCTGGTAAAGAATCCGCCTGCAATGCAGGAGACACCGGTTCAATTCCTGGGTCGGGAAGACCCCCTGGAGAAGGGATAAGCTACCCACACCAGTATTCTTGGACTTCCCTGGTGGCCCAGCTGGTAAAGAATCTGCCTGCAATGTTGGAGACCTGGGTTTCATCCCTGGATTGGGAAGAGCCCCTGGAGAAGGGAAAGGCTACCTACTGCAGTATTCTGGCCTGGAGAATTCCATGGACTGTATAGTCCATGGGTCTCAAAGAGTTGGACATGATAGTGACTTTCACTTTCATGTCTGACTTACGGCTTGACTTATAATAAATATTCAATAAGTGTTCTTTGGATGAATCCTGGAATGTATTGTGGATGCACAAAGAACTTTATCAGTTAGACTGGAGATACAGCTATTAGATGTGCTGCCTATAACCTGGAAAGCCATGCAAAGATGTATAAAGCGTTAATAAGCTCTCCCAATCTATCCAACCCCACCCACACTTGGTTCCCTAGGGTAATCCATGTTAATACCTGGTTGCATCTCTCCATACTTTTCTTCACGTTTGTACGTATTTATACACAGTACATAGTTTTGGGGGTTGCTTGTTAATATTCAAATGTTGTCTCACTTTCCATTTCTCTGCAACTTGTAAGCTAGTATTAGGATAAAAAGCACAATTAAACCTACTAGGCTTGAATCCTGCCTCCTTGCTAACTAGCTCTGGTATGTTCAGAAAATTATTTAACAATCTTTGTGCTCAGTTTTAATCTATAAAATAAAGCAGAGAAAATAATAGTTCTCATTTTATAAGATTGTAAAACACAAAGTGCAGAGCTGACACATACATAGTAAGCATTCTAAAATTGCTGGTTACTATACCTGACATCAGTAGATTGGGATTTAACTCATTTTTAAGTAGCTGTATAATATTCCATAGAATGGAGTTTCCAACATTCATTTGACCATTCCTAGTGACAGCCACCGGAGAAGGCAGTGGCACCCCACTCCAGTACTCTTGCCTGGACAATCCCATGGACGGAGGAGCCAGGTAGGCTGCAGTCCATGGGGTCACGAAGAGTCAGACACGACTGAGCGACTTCCCTTTCACTTTTCACTTTCCTGCATTGGAGAAGGAAATGGCAACCCACTCCAGTGTTCTTGCCTGGAGAATCCCAGGGACGGGGGAGCCTGGTGGGCTGCCGTCTATGGGGTCACACAGAGTTGGACACGACTGAAGTGACTCAGCAGCAGCAGCAGCAGTGACAGCCATTGATTTCCTTGTTTCTCCTTTAAATGTTGCTACAATAAACATGCTTGGACTTAAATCTTAGTGCTTTTACTTCTGTGGGATAGATTATTCAAAGAGGGATTGTTGTGTCAATTTACTTGAATAGATCTATATCTGGCACAGGAAGGAGTGTATCATTGTCCATGTAACTGTCTCAGAAATCAACTATTGCAACTCTAGCCTGTTTTAAGGGGCTTGGCTAAAAACCAGGCAACTGTTGTCTGTAGGCAGAAATCCCATGAGCTGTCATAAGTCATATGTCCATCTTACTTTTGCTTAGACGTTCAGATGGGTTCTTTTGGTCTGAGGTTCAAATACTTAGTGGTGAGAATTTTGTCTTTTCTCTGAAAAGTCTTCTGAAAACTTTTCGAATTTTAATAACCATGTAGGCGACAGTGTCAGAGAAATGTCCAGTAATGAAATCACACAGATACCATCCATTTCTTCAGCTTGGAAGGATAGCTGTATAAAATTAAAAATGCAGAAAGGAATAATGGGCCAATCCTCTACAAACTGAGTATACCATGTTCTTTCATATTTCAATTCCTATGTGATTCAGTTCTTAACTGATCTCTCACTTGGAAATCTATTGGTAATTCAAACAGCCCTGCATGAAAATGCCTATTGCCTAGTACAAAATCTGTATCCAGTGTTTCTTCAGTGGAATAGGCTATCTCTTTTCTAAATTGGGTTCTTCTTGTTCCCTATTTTTCATTTCCCCTTTCTGTTGTACTTAGACCTCAGATCTTTGGATAGACTCACAGTACCACCCCTGAGATTTAGAAATAGATTACTTTCAAATTGCCATTTCCTTACAACAAAAGCAGCTTTCCTGATTTCTCAGGCACTAAGCACTTTCAAAGTTCCTAAAACAGAACATGTAATATTCCTTGACATGCTGCTGCTTATCACTGATCAACCTTTCTAAATATTATTTAAAAATATTTATTGCTCTCTTTCTGTGGGAAAAAAAGGATCTGGCTTCCTTCTGCTACATTCTAGTGGAAATGAATACCAATATGCTTCCCAAAATAAACAGACCTCAGGCACCCATGAACACCAAAAAGCACTCAACCATACAGAGGTATTTGAATCTGTACGCAGCAGCCATTTTTTTGTCCGTGTAAAAACAAAACAAAACGAGGCCAAGCCCTTAGTCTTCATGAGTTACTCCCAGCAGTCTTTTGTCATTCTGAAACTGGAGAACATGGAGCAACAGATATAAACAGTATGAAGAAAAATAAGCAATTCTTAATAAGCTGGTTTACTTTAGTATTTTCTGTGAGAAGCTTCAACAACAGCAATATGGCTTTTGGAAACTTGGCTGAGCCCTGAAATGGACTGAAACTATTGCAGTTGTCTTCAAATAATTTGAAAGGGGAGTTTTATTTTTTGTTTGTTTATTTGTTTAAACCTCCTCTTTTCTTGACCCCCTTTCTACTCTTACTCCAAGTTCAGGCTCTAACCACATTCTGCAAGTATGTATTTTATTAACCAACTTATTTTCGCTTCTAGTTTCTGGCATTGGAAGTAGAAGGGAGAGGAGTTATGAGGCTTTACTTAGGCTGCTTCCACGACTGGAAAAACGTACCTCGTAGTAAGACTGGTTTCAAAAATCTCCTTAAATTAGGTCTCTTTTCAGGGTGTCTTTGCCCCTGGCCAGTTGTCCAAACTGCAAATTGATGTGGCAGCTCTTCTGAAACACAGTCAAGCAGCCACGCCAAACAGAGGAATCAACCGCAGTCACACAGGAAGGCCAGAGCCGGGCCGGCCGTGTCTGTCAGCTCCCAAATCTCCACTCTTCACCTCTGTGCTCATGCTTTCCTGCACCTCACTCAGCTACAGAGCACAAGGGGCTCCTGAGTCCTGAGTTCCTATAATAACATGTTTGTTTAACTTTATTAGGCGAACTTCCCAGGTGTCGGAGTGGTAAGGAATTCACGTGCCGGTGCAGGAGACATAGGCTCCATCCCTATATCGGGAAGATCCCCTGGCAAAGGAAATGGCAACCCACTCCAGTATTTTTGCCTGGAGAATCTCATGGACAGAGAAGACTGGTGGGCTACAGTCCATGGTATTGCAAAGAATCGGATATAACTGAGCATTCAGCATAAAACTTTTCTAACTTCTCGTGGAAAGACAAACTCTTACTTATGCCAAATGATTCCTATCTAATCTTTTTCTAATTTCCTTGCTTTTCCAGGCCAAGTTGTACAAATCTAAGAAGGATGTAGCATTTCACACGTACGAGTAAAATGTCCATGTTAAAAGACATCATCTTTCAAAAAGAGTTTAAAATACCCTGTTAAAAACAAAACAGAATGATTAAAATAGAAGGAAGGGCAAAGTACATTAAGTAAAGGATGACAAAAATAAGGCATATGATGATATTTAGTTAAATATGCCAGAATTAAGAAGTAAATCATTAAACCAAGAAATGTTTATTGAGAAAAGGTAGAATCCTCCAAGAAGATAAGAGTTGTAAGTCTTTATACCCCAAGTAACAGAGAACCACAATACATAAAGGAAATAATGCTAGAAATGCAAAAAGAAAATTTAAAATGCATGGCAACAGTGGCAAACTGTAACAAAACTCTATCATACTTGATATATCAAATACTCAAAATTTAAATAAGAATGCAAAACTTTGCAAATTTTAGTATTTAATCAGTAAGAATGACTTAATAGATACATTAACTATGTTTCCAGTGTGAAGAAAATCACCTTTTTTTCTAATACCTCTGAATAATATGTAGCTCTGGGCCAAATATTAGACCACAAATAAAATCTCAATAAATTCTAGACAAATATACAGGGTTATATTCTTTAAACATAATTAAATAAAAATTTTAAATTGATATTAAAAAGTAGGTATATATCTGCATTTAAGTCACACAACTAGAATAAAGAAAGTTTTTAAAGTGAATTTTGGATTAGAGATTTTAACAACTTATTGACCGGAGACATATTAATACATATTTTGTTACCTGAACATTATTGACCAGAGACGTTCCGGTATTCACTTACATAACAAATTGCCAGCCACAGGCATTAGTTTCTGCAAAAATCCTCCGGTCAATATGTGTTAAAGAGCTAAAATTATGAATTAGATAGAAATAAGTTGGCTTAAAGCTCAACATTCAGAAAACGAAGATCATGGCATCTGGTCCCATCACTTCATGGGAAATAGATGGGGAAACAGTGGAAACTGTGTCAGACTTCATTTTTGGGGGCTCCAAAATCACTGTAGATGGTGACTGCAGCCATGAAATTAAAAGACGCTTACTCCTTGGAAGAAAAGTTAGGACCAACCTAGATAGCATATTGAAAAGCAGAGACATTACCTTGCCAATAAACAAGGTCCGTCTAGTCAAGGCTCTGGTTTTTCCCGTGGTCATGTATGGATGCGAGAGTTGGACTGTGAAGACAGCTGAGCGCTGAAGAATTGATGCTTTTGAACTGTGGTGTTGGAGAAGACTCTTGAGAGTCCCTTGGACTGCAAGGAGATCTAACCAGTCCATTCTGAAGGAGATCAGCCCTGGGATTTCTTTGGAAGGAATGATGCTAAAGCTGAAACTCCAGTCCTTTGGCCACCTCACGCGAAGAGTTGACTCATTGGAAAAGACTGTGATGCTGGGAGGGATTGGGGGCAGGAGGAGAAGGGGACGACAGAGGATGAGATGGCTGGATGGCATCACCGACTCGATGGACGTGAGTTTAAGTGAACTCCGGGAGATGGTGATGGACAGGGAGGCCTAGCAGGGAGGCCTAGAGTGCTGCGATTCATGGGGTTGCAAAGAGTCGGACACGACTGAGCGACTGAACTGAACTGAAGTGATTATGAGAGTGAGGTCCAATAGAATATGGTCAAAAATAAAGCCAGAAAAATAGATTTCAGTATACAGGATATTTTTTAGTCATCAATCCCTGTGGAAGGGAGGAGACAGCAGGAGAAAAAAGCCTGTCATTGGTGTCCTGCATTGGATACAGAAGGGTGGACCATAATACTCATGCCTTGATCAATCACTGGATTTGGAGGAACCCAGGAAGGGTGATCTTATGGCTGAGGTAGCTGTCTGGAGCTGAGGGAAACCCTGGAAGAACTGAGAGCCATAATAACAAGTTCTTCCTTGAAAGGGAATCTGGGCAGTACATCTGTGTACCCACCTTAACTTGATTTAAAAAAGCAGTGACTTAGAGTTATCTCTGAAAGTTTGGCGTGGTGGTCACTAATACCAGTACTCTCCATCATAGCAAACATAAACAATGCAATAAAACAGGAGGAAAACAAGTGGTAAGAGGTTTACATATAAGTAGGGTGTACAAGGTAGGAGAAGACAATGGCAACCCACTCCAGAACTCTTGCCTGGAAAATCCCATGGACGGAGGAGCCTAGTAGGCTGCAGTCCATCAGGTATCAAAGAGTCGGATACGACTGAGTGACTTCACTTTCACTTTTCACTTTCATGCATTGGAGAAGGAAATGGCAACCCACTCCAGTGTTCTTGCCTGGAGAATCCCAGGGACAGTGGAGCCTGGTTGGCTGCCATCTATGGGGTCACACAGAGTCGGACACGACTGAAGTGACTTAGCAGCAGCAGCAGCAGCAGGGTGTACAAGAGGTAATACTATTATATGTAGCCAACATTACTGCTACAGACAGAATGTAAGAAAATAAACCACAAAAAAAGAAAGAATGTATGTTACTAGGTATTTAGAATCAACAGACAAAACTCAGTAGCTTTTCTAAACATCTATACCAGTTATCACCAGAAAAAAAGCACATTAAGTGTGTTAAAATATAAAAAGAAATAAATCTATAATAAGTGTTTATAAGTAAAATAAAATGTTTTAATAACAAGGTGATCAAACCAATATAGACCCCTCTCCCTCAACTATAAGCACTTTGAACTGCTAGATAAAATATGAACAAAAAAGATTAAGTTCTCACCAGCACTAAAAGAAAGGACATCCCCCAGAGGGAGAGCTCAGATGAAACATAGTCTCTTAGGGCTAAGGACTTGGAAATGAGCTCCACCAACCTAGAGGAAACAGAGCACAATGCAAATTCAGCCAGAAGGACAGTTCCCACAAGAACAGTAATTCCCTAGAGGTGTGCAACAAAACAGTCTTGTCGAGAATGATAAATCCTGGATCCAACCAGGTCTCAGGAAGGACTGCCACTTCTGGAAAGAGAAAACTAAAAAAATTATATCCACTGGTCCTGGGAAGCCAAAAGAAAGTTTGAATCTATGAGCCTCAGAGTAGAAATTAAACGTACCTTCTGTAAGACATCAAAGTCTCATGTCTGAACCATACATAACATGGAATTATACATTTAGTATAGCATTCCCCATGCTGAAAAAAAACAAGTGTCACATTAGTCAAAACTCTAGGTAATCACAGCTGAAGCAAACATTTAAACTAATAAAACCATAGACCACTTTTACAATTCCATATTTATAAAATTCCCAACAGGGAAATAAAATCCCTAATGAATATTTACTTATTATAAGAAAATTCCATGCCATATTAGGAAGTGATCAACACGAGACAGCTATCACCAGCAGATAATCAGGATTATTATTACTCTAAGACTATAATAAATAAAACAATCTGAACAACTCTTAAGAATAAACATTTATTAATATTTACATAATTATATTTTTCTAAACAAAGATTGATGATTGGTATCAAATGGATATTATTGATTGGTACCAAATAGCTATGTCTTCCAATTTCTTACTGATACTTTTGTTTACATTATAAGCAGCCCTGTGTATCAGGGGATACTGGGCTCCTCCCCAGCCTTAGGAGGAAAGTTATAATAGTCAGTCATGCTCATTCCATTGCCTTCTGACTTAGGAAGGGCATGTGGCTCAATTCTGGTCAACAAGATACAAGGAAAACCTGCTGCAGGCTTTTGGCAAAGTCTTCATTGATCAAATAAACGTACATTTCAATGTGTATCCCCCTTTTTGCCACATTGGACAAAGTGCATGAGAATAAGGTACTTGAAGCTGCTATAGCCAGCTTGTGCAAAGGCCACATATTTAGGATGAAGAGCAGAAACATGGAAAGACCTTGGGTCCTTGATAATATTACTGATCCACTGAATTTGACTACTCTGGAGCTGCCTAGTCCCTGAATTTTCTATTATACAGGGTAAACTTCTTGTACTTTAAACAATTTACACTGGGCCTTTTGTTACTTACAGTCCAGATCAAATCAATTTATTGATTGTACCAGGAAAAAGAGGAAGGAAGGAAAAGAGGGAAGGAGAAAGAGAGGAATCAAGCATGTTTGAAAAGAACCAAATAATTTTTCTAGAAATGAAAAATATAAATGTTGAAGTTACAAACTTACTGAACAGGTTAAACAGCAGATTAGACACAGCTGAATAACATTAGTGAATTGATGATAGATCTGAGAAATGCAAAACAAAGTCTAAAATAAGAGCAAAATGAAGGAGTAGTATACTGAAAGGTAGAATGAAATGGCCTAATTATATTTAAGTTCTCCAAAGGAAGAAAATAAAAAGAATGATGGGTAAGAGGCAATATTTGCTTATTTAATAATGAGGAATTTTCAATAATTGATGAAACACACATCAGTTCTCAAATGAGAGAAAAACAATGAATCCAGAGCAGGATAAACAAAATAATTCTTTGATGTACTCATCATAGCAAAAACGAAAAGAGGGAAACCTTAAAAAGTAAGATTATCTATAATGAAAAATATAATGACCACCTCTGCAAAAGTATCTCTCTAAGTCTATATACCACTGTCTTCCTTTCAAAACTCAGAGGCACCCAGATTTTGTTCAAGTACTGGATAGAGTTTTATTGACATAACTAACAGAGGAAGGGCTTTCACCAGTAAAAAAATTTTTAAAAGATACATGTAATTAATCATTTTTAGACAATATTCAGTAGACCTTTCAGGACTGAGAGAATGTGGTCCCTGAGAGAATGGAAACAAATGAAATCAGACCCATAAACATTTTGGATTTCTGCACAGACACACTTTCTGCATGATGACGCAAAAATGGAGCAGAGCACAGCAGAGCGCAACAGTCTCAATGAGGCGAAGAGACAGGATCAGAATTCAGGAATCCTAGGATGGCTGGAATCTATCTGGAAGGCTAATGTAGAGAAGAAAGCTCTGTAAAGAAGAAGATCTAGAAATCTACACAGCAGACCCCTTAAATATTGAACAAATACTAAGCTTTTCATTAACAGAATTAGACTTTTTAAGGCCAGAAAAAATTAGTACCAGAGAAAAAACAACTACCGGAGTGTTGGGAGATGAACACCTCCTGGGATAGTACAGGCATGGGAGATGAGCTGTCCAGGGTGGAGAGCAGAAGTCATCAACCACTGAGACAGCCTCTGACTTTGTGTTTTGCCAATCTGAGTCCTTGATTTTCATTCTCAATGTTTCTCTTCTTCCAAGAAGCTTTCTGGAACTCCAGCAGTAGTATCCACCTTCCAGGAAATAGGAAGAAAGAGGGCTGCTGCTGCTAAGTAACTTCAGTCGTGTCTGACTCTGTGCAACCCCATAGACGGAAGCCAACCAGGCTCCACTGTCCCTGGGATTCTCCAGGCAAGAACACTGAAGTGGGTTGCCATTTCCTTCTCCAATGCGTGAAAGTGAAAAGTGAAAGTGAAGTCGCTCAGTCGTGTCCGACTCTTAGCGACCCCATGGACTGCAGCCCACCAGGCTCCTCCGTCCATGGGATTTTCCAGGCAAGAGTACTGGAGTGGGGTGCCGTTGCCTTCTCCCAGAAAGAGGGCAGGTGAGGTTAAAAAGTGTACCAAGCTAGCTGTCCATATTCGAAGGACCTGTCCCAGAAGTCTCACCTATCAACTTCTGCATATAGTCACCTAACCATAGCAAGCAGCAAGATAGTTGCTTTCTTTGTGTTTGTTTTTGATTTTTAGTGAACTTGTTGCTCTCATAAATAGAATTTGCTTCTGTTACTAAGGAATATGGAAGAAATGGATATTGGTAGAGGCTTCTGGTTGCTGACTCAAATTCAGTCTCACTTTCTTCTTTGGCACATGGCTGCTTAGCTAAAGATGGCTTTCCTAGTGTCCCTTATTGCTACATATGACCTGGTCGTTAAATTCTGATAACTAGAATGGGAGCAAAAGCGGCGTGTGTGACTTCAGCTTCACTTAGTTAAAAGAAAATCTCTTGCTCTGGTTATTCCCTTTTCCTCCTACAGTGTGTTTTAATATGGATGTGCCTGCAACTCATCTTTGACAGACATTTGAGGAAAATCCCTTAGAGATGGAAAAGAATCAAGAATGAAGGAAAATTGGTTTTCCACATGGACAAAATAACACCAGCACCGTATCTCAGACTACACATAAATGTAAATGTGAGATGGCTCTAAGACATAAATGTGATAAAATAAAATTTCAAAAACTTTTAGGAAAAAAACCTTAGGGTCTCCAGATCAGAAGAATTTCTAAGTAAGACACAGAAACAAAAATTATAAAGGAAAAGATCTTAAAATTTGACGTTAAACTTGTAATGATAAAAATATAAGTATGTTACAAAGCTAAGATAGGCTGTGGCTAATCTCTGATATACAGATTACTCCTACTCATTGATAAGAAAAACTAACAAATGCACTAGAAATATGGACAAACACTTGCACAATCAATCTAGAGAAGAGAAAATTCTAAATGGCTAAGGAACATACAAAATTAACTCAACCTTGCCTGATGAAACACAAGCTGGAATCAAGATTGCCATGAGAAATATCACTAACCTCAGATATGCAGATGATACCACCCTTATGGCAGAAAGCGAAGAAGAACTAAAGAGCCTCTTGATGAAAGTGAAAGAGGAGAGTGAAAAAGTTGGCTTAAAACTCAACATTCAGAAAACTAAGATCATGGCATCTGGTTGCATCACTTCATGGCAAATAGATGGGGAAACAGTGGAAACAGTGGCTGACTTTATTTTGGGGGGCTCCCAAATCACTTGCAGCCATGAAATTAAAAGACGCTTGTTATTGGAAGAAAAGCTATGACAAACCTAGACAGTATATTAAAAAGCAGAGACATTACTTTGCCAACAAAGGTCTGTCTAGTCAAAGCTATGGTTTTTCTAGTAGTCATGTATAGATGTGAGAGTTGGACTATAAAGAAAGCTGAGTGCCGAAGAATTGATGCTTTTGAACTGTGATATTGGAGAAGACTCTTGAGAGTCCCTTGGACTGCAAGGAGATCCAACCAGTCCATCCTAAAGGAGATCAGTCCTGGGTGTTCATTGGAAGGACTGATGCTGAAGCTGAAACTCCAATACTTTGGCCACCAGATGCAAAGAACTGATTCATTGGAAAAGACTCTGATGCTAGGAAAGACTGAAGGCAGGAGGAGAAGGGGATGACAAAGGATGAGATGGCTTGATGGCATCACCGACTCAATGGACATGAGTTTGAGTAAACTCTGGGAGTTGGTGATGGACAGGGAGGCCCAGTGTGCTGCAGTCCATGGGGTCACAAAGAGTCAGACATGACTGAGCAACTAAACTGAACTGCTGTTGAACAGGTAAATGCCAATTAATAAAACAAGGTGTTTTTCCTCAAAATGACAAAGATTGGAAACATCTGATGCTGTTAGAAAACAAGAAGGCAACCTCACCATCTATACAATGAAAAATTGTTGAATAAACTGGGATAAATTTATACTGTAAAGTATTATGCAGTAATTTAAAAGAATGAGATAACTTTCTATATATTTGGAAAGAAGTCTCTGATATTTTTAGATGAAAAAAGCCTGTTTCCAAAATAATAAGCATAGTATGATCTCATTTTTGTAAAAACCAAACAAACCTGCTCCTTGTAAGCAAGCAAACTCTTGTAAATGTATGTAAAAGAGAAACAGTGATTCCTGTTAAGTGGTTCCATTTATTAAAGAAATTCCTGTTTTACGACATGGGAGATTTCTGGACGCTGTGAGCAATACACTTTCTGCACTGCTGTCCCATTTACTTGTTTTCTATTATTTATACAATTTATTATACAAATTTTGGCTTTTATAGTAATATGATTCCCCAAGGGCATATTCATTAGTAGATGAAGGCTTAGCAGTGAGACATGCACAAGCTTGAATGTTATTAGTGCTTCTTCCATACCTATATGACTGTTTCTGAAATACTTCAAACACAATCACATCCAGATCTTCAGAAGTTAAATCTGTGAAGAATTCTGCTCTCAAAATAATTCTTATCTTATTCTGAGATTGGAATAAACCATTGTTCAAGAAGTT
The DNA here is from genome assembly GCF_027580195.1 of Bos mutus. Taxonomy (NCBI): domain Eukaryota; kingdom Metazoa; phylum Chordata; class Mammalia; order Artiodactyla; family Bovidae; genus Bos; species Bos mutus. The sequence goes on from NC_091624.1 coordinate 58,137,680, forward strand.
TTCTAAAAGCTGTTAATCTTTGTGGCAGAATCTGGCCCATGGTCAAGTCAGTTTCTATTAGTGCATTTGGCACTTGGGTAGAAACATTAACTTGTTCATGCCATTAGGATGCTATTAGTTAGCTCACAAGTAATGGGCTAGATGGTTCTCCATGTAATGGAGAACCTATTTCCAGGGAGATTCTTAAGCAGAACAGGGTTCATTATGTTCACTGATGCTGTGATATTAGGAACCAGCAGTGAAACAGAGTAATCACAAGGATATACACAAGTGGTATTAGAACAAAGACTTAGAGCAACATAATACAGTAAAAAAATTCACTGGGCTTGATGGGGTTGGACCCCAGACCCAGTTGTGTGACAGTCTGAAAATGAGGGACCTGCACTGACTTTCTAAAGTTCCGTGAGGCTTTCTCAGGGGCACAGGTGGGAGGGGTGACACAGAGAACTCCAACGTGGGGGCTCTGCTCTTAGGTTTGGTGGTAACAGAGCAGCTCTGCTTCTCTCAGTTTTAGACACTAGGGTTCTATGTAATATTTGGTTTGAAGTAACAAAGTTCGAAAACCTCTCCACCAGATTATTTCCTTGTTCCCAAGAAGGTCTCAAACTTTTATGATTACAAACACAAATGGAACGTGTTACAGTGGACTTTCTTTAACTTCCAATTTTCAATTTGTCAATAGGAGTGTTTCCCAAAGTGTGTTCTTTAGAACTCTGGTGTTAATAGAAAAAAACAGGGGGCTACTATCAAGAGAATATGTTTTGTAAAATCTTCACTGCAGTACTTGTCAGAGCCTTTCGTATGTTTAAGCACAATGTGAGTTTTAGACGGACATTCCCTTAAGATGTTGCAATTCTGATTTGCTGCCTTTCTTGGTTTACCAGTTTGGCTCCGTGTATACTAGAAAGTAGCTTTCCTTTCCCAGCCAACTCCAAACTATTAACATTTTGAGTCAGTACAGATTTCCTTTGCTGTGGGAACTTCCAGACCCCTGGTGAACATCTGCTCCCTTGGGTGCTGAGACTAGATTTGATCAGTGTGGGGAAATTAAAAACAGTCCAGCTTGTATAAGCCCGATATCTCTCCAAAGTGGGCTGGACAGATTCCATGCCAAACACAAGTTAGGGCTTCCAGGTATGCTAATAAACTGCTGCCCCTCTGACTATGTAAACAGAAGACTTCTGGATTCTGACAGCCACCTGGCACAGTGGATTTGCTCTCTAGAGTAATCTGATGCTGTCATAACATAAGTAAATAGCAACAATAACTAAAATTATTGCAGTTAGAATCCAGAAGGAAACACAGCGAAATGGTATCTATGTCTTTTCCTAAGTAGAACTAAGAATGATTTTTCCTTCTTTTTAATATTTTCCTAAATTATGTGACTTCTAAACAAAACCAATAATAGGTTTTAATTTAAAATCAGACATAATTTAATTTATTTAGAATAAAGCTATCTTGAGCTTGAAGGCAATCACCACCACCCAACTCAGTGCAGAGGATGGGTAATATACTGAATTGGCTTAGCTAAAAAGAAAATTTCTTGATTAGCTGTTAAATAGAAACAAAACAGAAATACAAGTGTTAATCTTCCCATTCCACCAGCACTAGTTAGAATGCTGTATCAGGTACAAGGCTATGCAATTTAAATTTATCATGAATATATTTGAAAGATATTTATGGCTACAAGGAACAGAATATCTGACTAAAAATAGCTTACATAATAGGGATTTATTCTCACATAACTCGAGTTTGTAGGTAGTGGCACTAGGTTGAGCTTTTCTGAGATTCTTTTGGCCTCCCCTCATGGTCACAAGAGCTTCTTATGTGGCAGTAGTGGTAAAGAACCCGCCAGCCAATGCAGGAGATTTAAGAGACTTCCCTGGGTCTGGAACATCCCCTGGAGGAGGGCATGGCAACCCATCCAGTATTCTTGCCTGGAGAATCCCATGGACAGAAGAGCCTGGTAGGCTCTGGTCCATAGGGTCACAGAGAGTCAGACACGACTAAAGGGACTTAGTTCACTTGCTTGGATGCTCACCAGATGGCTGCTGTAGCTCTAAGCAACATTCTCTCTAGTAACAAAAGCAGGAAGAATGAGAGGATTTCTATTCTATCAAAGGAAGAATTTTCCCTGGAACGTTTCCCATCATATTCTCAGATCCTGTTGACTAGGATTGGGTTATTTGCCCATTTTCTGGCATCAAAGGATGCTAGGAAACTGAATACCTGGTTTCTCTCATCCACGGTGGAAAACAGTATCTTTCCACCAAGAGGGACCATGGGCAGATGGCTGCAGGAGAGGCACCCAGGAGTGTCTGCCACAGTGGGGAATTCTAAGCAAGTCCAAAAAAGAGTATATCCAGAAATATTGTTTATAAAATCCTTTACAAAAATTGAAGCATTTTTAGCTTGAAGATACTAACAGTCAGATTAATGACTCACTTGGAAAGTATGACATTTTAATACAACAGATAGCTAGTCACCATCATCTACAAAGCATTATTCTAAGCCCTTATAAAAAATATGAAAGTGTGATGAGGAATGGAAAGGTATCTATTACATGCTTACTATAAGTTCAGGCACTGAGCTTATAGTGATAGGTGATTTAAATATACCATTTCTATTTACTCCTTTAAGGGAGACTTTATTGGGTTTATTTATTATTGGATTCTAGATGAGGTAATGGAAGCCTCAAAAAACAGTCCATTTATGCTATCTTACCCTCCTGAGCGCTCTAGCCTCATTCCACTCCCACACCTGGCAATACTTCTTCTAGGGAAAAACCATAACCAGATTACACAAGTATAAAGAGCATATGACTAAGTTAAAATATGAATACTTATGCATTAATTAAAGATAGAACAGGTAAATATGGATGATCTTGAAGTTGATTAGGCTTTATTTTCCCTTTAAATTTGCTTAACCTTAACTGTGATTCGAAATAAAAAGAACTTTTGGAAATTTTATATTTGTTCATGCTAGTGTGCAAAAATGGTCCACTTTACTAAATAGGAATAGTTTATTTCTATATCTAGGTTGTATCAATATTGTCACCCTGTTTATTTAACTTATATGCAGAGCACATCATGAGAAATGCAGGGCTGGATGAAGCAAAAGCTGGACTCTAGATTGCCAGGAGAAATATCAATAACCTCAGATACACAGATGACACCACCCTGATAGCAGAAAGCAAAGAGGAACTAACTAAAGAACCTGTTGATGATAGTGAAAGAGGAGAGTGAAGAAAGTTGGCTTAAAACTCAACATTCAGAAAACTAAGATCATAGCACCTGGTCCCATCAGTTCAGTTCAGTTCAGTTCAGTTGCTCAGTCGTGTCTGAATCCTTGTGACCCCATGAACCACAGTACGCCAGGCCTCCCTGTCCATCACCAACTCCTGGAGTTCACCCAAACCCATATCCATTGAGTCGGTGATGCCATCCAACCATCTCATCCTCTGTTGTCCCCTTCTCCTCCCCTCCTCAATCTTTCCCAGCATCAGGGTCTTTTCAAATGAGTCAGCACTTGGTATCAGGTAACCAAAGTATTGGAGTTTCAGCTTTAACATCAGTCCTTCCAATGAACACCCAGGACTGATCTCCTTTAGGAAGGACTGGTTGGATCTCCTTGCAGTCCAAGGGACTCTATATATCTACACTCTATATCTCTCTGTAAACACATGATATCTGTCTTTTCCTTTGTTCCTTTCTTTCACGTACATAATGCTTATTACATATAGTTTTTGCCTGAATTGCTACAGTATAACCAGCCTTTGAGCCATTATAACTAGCTGGACTAAAGTATATTCATTGACAGGAAAATGTTTAACAATAAATCAACTGAGAGACAAAAGATGTCCAATAAGTTAATATGTGAAGATCCAGTTTTTGGTTATAAAAAATAAGTACTTTCCCTAAAAGACATTACCAGATGACAAACACAGCATTTCAGTGGTTACCTCTGAATGGTTTGTAGTAAATGAAGGCATTTATTTTTAACTTACTCTTAGTTTTTCTTCATTTTTAAATTTTCAAATATAAATGTACTTTGATTCTATATTAAGAAAAACAATAACCAAAAAGAAAGTCATGTTTTGACTGAGAAAAGAAGAAATTATGAAGATTGAAATCTTAAATGATGCCCATGTTATTTTCTACAGCCCAGCTATACGATGGGAAAAGTACATTTCTAGGCAAAAACAACAAAATGTTAGGTCCATATCATTTCTGTCCTTTATTGAGCCCATCTTTGCATGAAATGTTCCCTTGGTATCTCTAATTTTCTTGAAGAGATCTCTAGTCTTTCCCATTCTATTGTTTTCCTCTATTTCTTTGCATTGATCACTGAGGAAAGCTTTCTTATCTCTCCTTGCTATTCTTTGGAACTCTGCATTCAGATGGGTCTATCTTTCCTTTTCTCCTTTACTTTTCGCTTCTCCTTTTCACAGCTATTTGTAAGGCCTCCTCAGACAGCCATTTTGCTTTTTTGCATTTCTTTTTATTGCGGATGGTCTTGATTCCTGTCTCATGTACAATGTCACGAACCTCCATCCATAGTTCATCAGGCACTCTATCAGATCTAGTCCCTTAAATCTATTTCTTACTTCCAAAGGGATTTGATTTAGGTCATACCTGAATGGTCTAGTGGTTTTCCCTACTTTCTTCAATTTAAGTCTGAATTTGGCAATAAGGAGTTCATGGTCTGAGCCACAGTCAGCTCCTGGTCTTGTTTTTGCTGACTGTATAGAGCTTCTCCATCTTCGGCTGCAAAGAATATGATCAATCTGATTTCAGTGTTGGCCATCTGGTGATGTCCATTTTTAAGTTTTCTCTTGTGTTTTTGGAAGAGAGTGTTGGCTATGACCAGTGCATTGTCTTGGCAAAACTTTATTACCCTTTGCCCTGCTTCATTCTGTACTCCAAGGCCAAATTTTTCTGTTCCCCCAGGTGTTTCTTGACTTCCTAGTTTTGCATTCCAGTCCCCTATAATGAAAAGGACATCTTTTTTGAGTGTTAGTTCTAAAAGGTCTTGTAGATCTTCATAGAACCATTCAACTCAGCTTCTTCAGTGTTACTGGTCGGGGCATAGACTTGGATTACTGTGATATTGAATGGTTTGCCTTGGAAATGAACAGAGATCATTTTGTAGTTTTTGAGATTGCATCCAAGTACTGCATTTCAGTCTCTTTTGTTGACTATGTAGTAGACTATGTAGTAGACATAGTAGACTATGACGGCTACTCCATTTCTTCTAAGGGATTCCTACCCACCATAGTAGATATAATGGTCATCTGAGTTAAATTCACCCATTCCAGTCCATTTCAGTTTGCTGGTTCCTAGAATGTCGATGTTCACTCTTGCCATCTCCTGTTTGACCACTTCCAATTTGCTTTGATTCATGGACCTGACATTCCAGGTTCCTATGCAATATTGCTCTTTACAGCATCAAACCTTGCTTCTATCACCAATCATATCCACAACTGGGTGTTGTTTTTGCTTTGGTTCCATACCTTCATTCTTTCTGGAGTTATTTCTTCACTGATCTCCAGTAGCATATTGGGCACCTACCGACCCGGGGAGTTCATCTTTCAGTGTCCTATCTTTCTGCCTTTTCATACAGCTCATGGGGTTCTCAAGGCAAGAATACTGAAGTGGTTTACCATTCCCTTCTCCAGTGAACCACATTTTGTCAGAACTCTCCACCATGGCCCGTCCATCTTTGGTGGCCCTACATGGCATGGCTTAGTTTCATTGAGTTAGACAAGGCTGTGGTCCATGTCATCAGATTGGCTAGTTTTCTGTGATTGTAGTTTCAATCTATCTGCCCTCTGATGTCCTCTCTCAGCACCTACTGTCTTAATGGGGTTTCTCTTAACCTTGGACATGGGGTATCTCCTCACAGCTGCCTCTCCTGATCTTGGATGTGGGGTATCTCCTCTCAGCCACCGCTCCTGACCTTGGATGTGGGGTATCTTTTCTCAGCTTCTTGCGGTGCCATGCAGCCACCGCTCACCCCACCAGTGCTGCACAGCCACTTCAGTGCAGGAGATCCCATTCCTGGGGTGGGAAGATCTGCTGGAGAAGGAATAGGCTACCCACTCCAGTTTTCTTGGGCTTCCCTTGTGGTTCAGTTCATACAGAATCCTCTGTATAGGACAAGGAACTCTGCTCAGTAATTTTTAGTAACCATTATGAATGCTCCTGAAGATGGTTCTTCAGGGGAAAAGCTGGAGGAACAGGGAGAAACCACCTCCTGAGATAAATTCTAGAAACGCTACTTTTGTCATAAGAAACTGGCCCTGAGGGTATGCAGTGGACCAGCGAGTTCACGTTCCTGTGACCGACGACCTTGGCCTACCTGAAAGCCATGGCAAGTGCTCAGACAGAAGCGGGCATGGCTGGCCCGGGACCTTCCACCACCTGGATGGAAGGTTATGGCCTTACCAGAGTCTTTATTTGAGCCTCTTGTAGCTGGCTATCAAAAGGTCTCTTTGCCCAGTCTATTGTCTCATTGTAGTTTCTTCTTTATGCCTTTATACCTAGTTGTGAAAGATTTTTTTCTGCTTGCTTTCAGATCTTTTTCATTAATAGTTGCTCTGAAAATAGTTGTAATTTTGGTGTGCCTAAGGGAGTATGTGAGCTCATAGTCTTCCTACTCTTCTGTCTTGGCCATTCTCTATGTCAATACTTTTTGAACACTGGGATGACACTCACATAATTCACTCTTACTTCAAGTATAGAGCAGAGTTAGTCTCTAAATTAATAAGCCATTGTGCGTTCATTCTCTTGTTTTCTCTCTCTCTCTCCACTCCTATGTGTTACATATGAATAATGATTTGGAAAAATGGTACCAAACAATTTGAATGTAGCCAGATCATCAATGTAACCAATCATCTTACATCTATATAATGACTTCTTGGAAATAATGTTCTTGTCCCTTGCAGAGGGAGACAATGACCTTCATTAAACATTAGGAAAAATTAATCTTTTATTTTAAAAAAATTGCACTCAGTTTTTCAAAGGAACGATTAACTTGCTTTTAATAATATGGGAGTGGTAAAAGCTTCTAATTCCACTGTCTTGCTCACAATGGAGAGCCTTCCATTGTTCTGAGCTTAAGTTTCTGGGTTTGAGCCCAAAATCTAGAGAAACTAAAGGCCCTGTTGGACTTTTCAGTATTTGCATTAGTCACCTAGGATGCTACATGCTAATACCGGTCATGTCTGGTGAGGGCTGTAAATGCTGCGGGGCTTAAATACGTTGGAGAAATCTGTATTTTTGAAACCACTTTTGTTTTCTGCTTTTTGTATGCATAAACACTCCAGTCAGCTTGTCAGTACTTGGTCCTTTTACATTTGATGTTCAGGCACACAGAGCTGGCTATTCTTTTCATTTGAGTGTGTACCTTTCTTTGCCACAAATTTTGTGTACACTCCCAAAGGGAGCTAATGTATATGATGCTAAATTACGGTCATGGAAAATATATTGTAGTTTTTGAAAATCAACTAACCTCACAAAATTCTAATCAATGATAAAGGTACAGGCTGTATTTTTATTTATTAGCCCACTCAAAATAACAGACACAGCTGCTTCCACTCCTCTGCTTCTCCATTTATATCACCAAACAATCTTTCCTTGAACCTAAGACTTTTTTTTCCTAACCCTGGGAGTTTGATTGCTTGACACTGTTGCCTGTATCTTGCTGCTCTACTCTTGCTAAGTGAGATAACAGAGTGCAAGCATTCTAGGGGGAATAACAAGTTAATCAGCATTTGGCTTTGAGGCACTGTTATGTGAAAAGAGCTATATTCTATACTAAAACCAATTACATACATCCACCCCATCACTAAAATGAATTCAGAGGACATATAGATAAAATTAATCTAAGATTGGAATAGATTGGGTGAGTGTTATTAATATATGGGAATATGTTTTACAGACTGCCTCAAAAATACTTTCCTCTTGCAGATTACAAGATTGGCCTAGAGACTAGGTATAAAAAGGATGAGAAAATTCTCCTGAACAGATACATGTCTGCTCAAAGTCTCATTTTCCTAAAAACGGAGCACTAGTATATTCTGCTCTGATGCTCACTTTCCCTGAAAGTGGGTGGTGAAAGAAATGAATGGAACTACTAACTTGGACCAATTCTAAAGAAAAGAGAAGTAATTATAATTATGTGGAAATGATAGAAATCTGATTTTTATTAACATGGAGAATGTCAGAATGAAGAGGGGAAAACTGAGAAATAATTATATATATATATACTTTAGACTATAAAAAGTAGTTTAAAAAACACAGAGAAAAGACAAATGGCTAGTGAAAAGAGGTTTCTATAGATAAAATTCTTTCTCTCCAATTGGAAATGTTTCTGATGCAAAAAAGTTTTAAATGTACTTGATGATATAGGAAGCTAATTGTGAGTTTGTAATATCCGTATAGATGCCCTTGTAATCAGTCATTGAATTCCAGGAGGCTTAGACATAGATTAGTAAATAATTGAAGTAGCTGAACTCTTTAGCTTAAGTGTTTTGATTAGTTATTAAAATATCATACCCATTTTTTCCTTCCACCTATGAGAGAGTAAGATTGTGGAATTATCTTTCCACCATAAATAATGAGAAAAATGGAGGAAATATAGGAAGAAACTATTTTTTGGACATTAGACAAAAGGCAAAAATGGTCTTTATCTCTGAGAAAAGAGAAATAAAAGAGGTGATGCCCCTCCCGTTGCCTAGGTATCTCTTCTGGGACAATTCTTGGACTGTGACACAAAGAGCTTGACATCTTGAATTAAGGAGACAGAGATTAAATTTTGGTGACTAGAAATCTGTGGCACTGAGTACTGGAGAGAACGGAGTTACACAGAGAAAGAACCCCTGAAACTTGTGTAGGGATTCCTCCATGTTTGACAAAACACCAGTCTGCAAATGCATATGATAAGAACCCGTGAAACAGGAAAAGAACAACTTCTGAGGAACTTCTGAGGAGTTGTAAGATGAATAGTCCACAGGCTCACACATTGATCATTAGAGTTTCTCCAAGCCACCTGGAGGGACTTCAATTAGTACAAAGGGCATCCAAAGGAGAGCCCCAGATGGATAGACCTGAGAAATGGGGCTAAATTAGCTACAGAAAAAGGGTCTTCAAGACCAAGTCTATAAAAGCTTTCTAACTTCAAAAAGGATCAACCTTTGACAGTAACTTACTTACTAGCAAAAAATATTCAACATGTTTTTAAAAGGAATACAAATGGCCCCAAACAATATAAAATCCACAATGTTCAGTACTCACTCAAAAATTATCAAGGAACAAGACAAAGGTGCTTATATTTAACATAGTATTTAGCAGACCAATTAGGCAGAAAAAGAAAATTCATCCAAATTGGGGAGGAAGTAAAATTTTCAGTATTTGCATAACATGATATTATATGTAGAAAATACTAAAGACTCTAGCAAAAACTGTTAGAACTAATAAACAAATTCCATAAAATCGCAGAATACAAAATCAACTTACAAATCTGTTGCATTTTTATACATTAATATCAAACTATCAAAAAGATAAGAAAATATCTCATTTATATTGTTTCAAAAAGAATAAAATTACCTAGAAATAAATTTTTTAAATGAGATGAAAAACCTGTACAATAAAAGTATAACAAGTCAACAAAATAAATTGAAAAACACAAATAAATGGAAAGGTATTCCATGTTCATAAATGGAAAATTAATATTGTTTTATTGTCCGTATTATCCAAAGCAATGTACAGATTGAATGCAATACCAAGAAAAATTCCAGTGGAATTTTTTACAGAAATAAACAGTCCTGAAATCTGAATGGAACTACAAAAGATTCTGGGTTTCCAGGTGGCACGGTGGTAAAGAATCCTCCTGCCAGTGCAGGAGAACAAAAGATGTGGGTTTGATCCCTGGGTTGGGAAAATCCCCTAGAGTACGAAATAGAAACATGCTCCAGTATTCTTACCTGGAAAATTCCATGGACAGAGGAGCCTGGTGAGCTACAGTCCTTGGAGTCACAAAGAGTCAGACATGACTGAACATGCATGCACACATGCCCGTGCACACACACACACACACACAAACACACAAAAGACCCTAAATAGCCAAAGCAATCTTGAGAAAGAACAAAGCTGAAGGCATTATGCTTTCTGATTTCAAAATTTATTACAAAGCTATAATAATCAAAATAGTATGGTATTGGTTTAAAAACAGACTCATAGATCAAGGGAACAGAATAGAGAGCTCAGAAATAAACCACACATATGTGGTCAATGGGCTTCCCTGGTGGCTTAGATGGTAAAGAATATGCCTGCAATATGGGAGACCTGGCTTCAATCCCTGGGTTGGGAAGATCTCCTGGAGAGGAAAATGGCAACCCACTCCAGTATTCTTGCCTGGAGAATTCCATGGACAGATAAGCCTGGTGGGCTACAGTCCATGGGGTCGCAAAAAGTCAGACAGGACTGAGAGACTAACACACATGTGGTCAATTAATTTACAACAAAGAAGCCAATATTAGACAAGGGGAAATGACAGTTTTTTTCAATAAATGCTGTTTGGAAAACTGGAGAGCCACATGCAAAGAAAAAAATGAAACCCAATCACTTACCATCCATAAAAATTAGGCCAAGATGGATTAAAGGCTTGAACACAAAATCTGAAATCATAAAACTCCTAAAATAAAACATAGCTGATAAACTTCTTGATACAGGCCTTGGCATGACTTTTTTGGATTTGACATCAAAAGCAAAGACAACAAAAGAAAAAAATAAACAAATGAGACCACATTAAACTTAAAAGCTTCCTTACAGCAAAAGAAAACTATCAACAAAATGAAAAGGCAACCTACTGAATGGGGGAATATATTTGCGAGTCATAAATCTCGTAAGGGTTTGATATCCTAAATATGTGAATAACTCATACAAGTCAGTAACGAGAAAACTACAAACAATCTGATTTTAAAACAGGGCAGACGATCTGAATAAACATTTTTCCAAAGAAGACATACAGATGGCCAAAGGCCACATAAAAAGGTGCTCAACATCACTAATCATCAGGGAAATGCAAGTCAAAACCGCAGTGGCTAACACCTCACAGCTGTTAGAAAGGCTATTATCAAAAAGAAAGTTTTGGTGAGGATGTGAAGAAAAAGGAACTTTTGTGCACTGTTGGTGGGAATGTAACAGGCACTGTGGAAAGCAGTATAGAGGTTCCTCAAGAAATTAGAACTACCGTATGATCCAACAATTCCATTTCAGGGTATTTATCAGAAGAGAATGACAGCACTAGCTCAAAAGGATATCTGCATCCCCATGTTCATCGCAGCATTATTACAGTAGCCAAGACATGGAAGCAACCTAAGTGTCCATCAGTGAATGAATAAAGAAAATGTGGTATGTGTATATATATATATATATAATGAAACATAGTTCAGCCATAAAACAATGAAGTCTTGCCACTTGTGACAGTATGGATGAACTTCGAGGGCACTTTGCTAAGCGAAATAAGTCAGACAAAGAAAGGGAAGTACTATATGCTGTCACTTACAGTGGAATCTAACTTCCACAGCGACAACGAAAAACCAACAATGTGGCTCATAGATACAGAGAATACATTGGTAAATTGCCAGAGGTAGAGGGTGTGAGGCGGATCAAATGAGTAAAAGTGGCTAAAAGGTGCTAACTTCCAGCTGTAAAATAAGTCACAGGGAAGTAATGTACAGCATAGTGACTACAATGATTAATTACTAATACTATAATAATCAATTAAAATAACTATCATATAATAGTTATTATATTTATTATTAATATTAATAACACAGTATTGTACATTTGAAAATTGCTAAGAAAATGAATCTTAAAAGATAACACAAGAAAAAAATGTAACTGTGTATGTGACAAGTGTTAACTAGACATTGTGGTAATAACTTCACAATATACCCAAATATTGAATCATTATGTTGTATATCTGAAACTAATATAATGTTGTCTGTCAATTATATTTCAATTTTTAAAACTTTGACATGCCTCTAATGACTCAGGAAAGAGATACCAAAAGTACCTCTCTCACCAGAGACTGACAGACTTAAGTACCCACAGGCGAATGGAGAGAGAGGTATGAGACTGAGAAATATTGCAAATTTAAGACGTGTGGCTAGAAAAGAACTCAAGTGTGATTGTTGATACATTGGGACTGATGGAAATTAAATGGATAAAAAGCTTACCAAACTTTGGAGAACATCAAGAACCAACAGTCTTGGGAGAGAATTGGTCTTCTCACAGAGGGCACGTGGGCCAGTGTTATAGTGGACATCTTGAATATGGCAAACTGCATGGCAGTTTTGTAACATGCTCACCAATTCTTTGACACTTTTCTGAGCCTGTGACTGCTTTACTCAGTAGAGTATAAGTGACACTGTGTTCCCTGGTCACTAGCACACTCTTCAAGGCCTGAGCTGCCATACTGTGAGGAAGCCAAAGCCACGTAGAATTGTGGTCAGCAGTACCATCTGAGCACATACATCAGGCATCTCAGCCCAATCATGAAACATGTGAATGAAAAGCTATCTTAGAAGGGAATCCCCTACCTCAGCTGCTTGTCAGCACCCAGCTGAGAGCCCAGAAATCATGGAGCAGGCAGACCATCCCTACCATACCTCTTCTGAATTTTTGACCTACAGAATATATGAGCATGGAATAAAATTTTGTTTTATACCACTGAATTTTGAGGTGATTTGACAGGCAATAGATGTTATGGACTGAATTATGTACCCCACCCACTCCACCAGTGTAATCTCAATGCCTCAGAATTTGATTATATTTGGAGAATGGCCTTTAAAGATATGATTATGTTAAAATCGTAGGGTAGGCTTTAAATGATTAGGGTAGGCCCTAATCCAATCTGACTAGAGCCCTCAAAAGAAGAGGGTATTAGGACATACAGAGAAACTCCATGAATGCTCAGGTGCAGAGGAAAGGCCACGTAAGGACACAGTGAGAAGGTGTAAGCAAGGAGGCCTCAGGAGAAATAAACCCTGCCAAACCCTGTTCTTGCACTGCTAACCTCCAGAACTAAGAGAAAATAAATTTCTGTTGTTTAAGCCACTCAGTCTATGACACTTTGTAATGGAAGCTCTGGCAAACTCAAGAAAAATCTTTCTTCCCCTGTTCCTGCCTGATCTGGCCAAATCACTGAGTGAAACTTCAAACTCCTTTTTCGCTAAGTAACCTTCATCCTCTTTTTTCTCTTTTTGGTAGTGCTGGGTCTTTGCTGTTGTGCATGGGCTTTCTCTAGCTGCAGTGAGCAGGGGCTACTCTTCTGGTTGTGGCACGCCAGCTTCTCATTGCAGTGACTTCTCTTGTTGTGGAGCACAGGCTCTAGAGCAAGCAAGCTTCAGTAGTTGCTGCATGTGGGCTCGCAGGCTCCAGAACATAGGGTCAGTAGTTATGGCACAGAGGCCCAGGTGCCCTGCGGCATGTGGGATCCTCCCAGATCAGGGATCAAACCGCCATCCCCTACATTGCAGGGCTGACTCTCAGTCACTGGCCCACCAGGGATGCCCCCTTATCATCATTCTTAACTTTTATTTAAAATCTGGCTGAATGGCATCCTCTCACAAACTGGATTTGAGATGCAAAGAAAACCAGGGAATCTCCCCCAGTACGCTGCAAGAGCAGAAAAATCCAGTCTGCAAAGGCAATATACCTGATATCTGATATCTGATAAAGCAGATACCCAGAAACAAGCAGGTAAAAGAGGGGAGATTCTTAAACATTTCATTTTTCTAGTCTAATAGGACTTTCTTGAGGGCCAGCTATATTCCATGTATTCTGAGAGATTGGCCTCATATGCCTATCATGAACTCTCTGTGTGAATTCAGTTGCCTCACATTGGTTTCCATGACATGAGACCCAAATAACCAAAGTGTCAAGTTGGGTTCACTGGCAGGGGACATTCATTCGGTGAGGGCCTAGACAGAAGTATGTGTGAAGACTCCTGACCCCAGCCCTTACTCCTGCACACACACAAAAAAATTGAGAACTTTGGTGAGGTCAGGGAATCTTACATGAGCAAGTGGGCAAGATGAGTCAAAGGAACTTGAGCCATAACTGTAAATGTGATCTCATTTGTACTCATAGCTTTAAGAAGCCTGGGAAAATTTTAGTTGCAGAGAAATAAATTGAAAAGTTTGACAGAAACCTACAACAATAGGGACAAGCAGGCCAAAACCAAGAATGAACTGGATTTTTTTTTTTAAGTCCTAAGGAAAAAAGTCCCCCTCCAAAAAGAAAGAAAGGCAAATTAAATCTGCTGGCAGTGTGTTATGAAATGGTTGACCAGGATGAAAAACATAATAAATAGAAAAACAAAAACATTGTTTCAGAAAGAAGCTGCATGGGCCAAAAAGAAAGCTCAGCTGTGACCCAGTTGCTGGTAGGAAGGGAAAAAGAGTCAGCCCTTGCTCTTTCTTAGCTTGTCAATCCTGACCGAAGCCTGATCCTAAGGCAGGTTCTAAACACACAATGGATTGGTTCTCGGATAGAATGAGAAGGAAAAATACTGGAAACCTGGCCTGGGGAGGAACTAGGAGCCAATATACCAACCAGAAACTCAGTCCTAAACAATGGCCCTGAAGCTTCTTATCCTTAATCAATGGCACATGTATTCTGATGGAGAAGCAGACATATCCTGATAGGCACATGAACCCTGATAGAAAGCAACATATACCCTGATAGCATGAACACTTAGGTAAATTGAACTATTATTCTTGAATACTTGCATCCTATGGGAGGATTATACTTCCTTATGTCATTGATGTCAGGCCAGTCCATGAGATTTCCTCCAGCCAATGAAGCATAAGCAGAAGTAGCATGTGTTATTTCCAGACAGTCACTTTGGACCCAGTGTGTGTCATTTCTCCTTTTTCTCAACCACAAGACTGGCAATGTTCCAGACGGAGGCTGTTCGCAGGGTAAATACCATATGAACAAAGCTGCACTGACTTGTAATGAACGTGAAGTGTAATGAGAAATCTTTGTGTTAGAAACCACTGGGATGGGGCAGGGGATCTATTTGTTACTGCAGCATAACCTAGCTTTTTCTGACACACCCTGCAAGATCAATAGCTTTGGTAATGAGAATAGAGCATTTCTGGTCACCAGGGAGAATCTACAGGTTTCAGGGGTTGGCAGTGAAAGAGTATTATGGGAAAAACCAGGGCAATCCCCGTAAGTGCAGGATCCAAGATAAGATATACACGAGACCTGGCTGGAGAGAGCAAAACATAAGAAATCCCCTGGAATAGCAAGTATATTATTAATTGCCACTCCAACTGAAAATACAAAGAACCACTGACCTCCAATAAAATAGAGATTATTTTAATGAAAAGGATTTGAGGGGATTTTGAAATTTTTTTCTTTTTGTATTTGAGTTAGATTTTGAGTCAAAAGGTAAAGTGAGGCTCAAACTGAATGAATTGAGGAAGACAGTCAAAGGGTGACAGATACACATGTACCCCTGAAACCACAGTTGGTTTTGGATATAGTCTTGAATACGGATCTACTGCAGACCCACGTTCTACTTCTGCCTCTGTTATAAACTCCATCTCTAGCCCCCTATTTAAATAAATTCTTCATTGCAGCCTTGCTTTGCTTTATGCAAGTCTCTGTCTGGGGACAGGAAATCTCCTGAAACTTTGCTTGGGGGCAAGGGTATTTCCCCAGGCACACATTTCCCTTCTGTTGTCTGTCTGCCTGCTGGCTTCTCAGTGTTCCACATCAGAATGCTTCTAGGTTCACTGCCCTCTTGTGAAGATATCAGTACCATTTGGAATCCTCTCAACTCCTACCCTTGCTGGCTTTTTGTCTGGAATAGAACAGAGATTGTTGGGACCCTAGGTCACCATTCTCTGCTTGCCAGCCTGAAACTCTGCAGCCATCTTTTAGTCAGTCAGTCTGCCCCGTGCTGGTCCTGCTGAGTGAGTAACTCCTGTGCCCAGCTCTTCTCTCCTGCTGCTGAGCTGTACTCGTCTCATATGGGCACATAAAAAATCAGAGTGACAGCTGGTGTGAACGAAGGGACACTCAGCCTTCAAAATGACCACAACTATTTTTCATGAGTGATCCAAAACAATAAGAAAGATGCCACCAGGTGGGTTTTGTAAGCAAGCTCAAAAATGTAACTAAAAAATGTAACTCCAAGATGGAGAAGATCCAACCTGACAGGTGTAAGAAATGGACCTGTGGTGTGATTTGTCCGACCACAGAAACCAACTGTCGACAATATTGCAGTTGCTAAAAAACTTTTAAGGAAAGGAGTTATTGATCTTCCTCTAAATTGTTTTTGCCTGTCTTTATCTGGAGGAGGCTCTGGGCTCTGGCTTGTCAGGTTGAGGTTGATCCAAGATGGCTGGATTAAAACTTTAACTTGAGCAATGTCATGACGGAGAAGGCAATGGCACCCCACTCCAGTACTCTTGCCTGGAAAATCCCATGGATGGAGGAGCCTGGTGGGTTGCAGTCCATGGGGTCGCTAGGAGTCAGACACGACTGAGCGACTTCACTTTCACTTTTCACTTTCAAGCGTTGGAGAAGGAAATGGCAACCCACTCCAGTGTTCTTGCCTGGAGAATCCCAGGGATGGGGGAGACTGTTGGGCTGCCGTCTATGGGGTCGCACAGAGTCAGACACAACTGAAGCGACTTAGCAGCAGCAGCAGCAGTAATGTCGTGAAATTCATAGAAAATTGGATGAACTATTTAAGATTAAAGGAAACGAAAGAGTCAGGAAAATCAAATGCAATGTGAGATCTTTTATTTGATCATAGGTTGAAAAAAAAAGCTAAAAAGGCATTATTTGAATAATAGGGAAATCTTATATGGTCTATATATGACATTATTAAATTTATTAAATTGCTGTTAACTTTCTTAAGTGAGTAATGATACTTTGATTTTGAAGACAATGTCCTTACTCTTAGGAGATACACATTGTCATGCTAAAATACTTAACCATAAAGTAATATGATGTTTCTAGCTTTCTTTCAAATAGCTCAGGAAAAATAAGAACTACACATATATAAAATTGAGATGAAGGACACATAGGTGGATATTGTATAGGTCTTTCAACTTTTCTGCAGGTTTGAAAATTTTAAAGAGGAAATTTTATCCTGAGAAACCAAGATAAGAGGCAATTTGGGGTTTTAAAAGATGAAGAATGAAAGAAGCCAAGATTTCTGTGTTCAATTATATGAAGAACTAACTCAGAGGAAAAGAATGGGACTTCTGCAGAAAGTCTCCAGAGAGCAGAGGTAGGATCTAGGCATGGGAGAGATCAGAAAGTAGACTTTGGCTTGTAATAAAGAAAACTGTGTAATAAGACTCTCACACCTTGGTTACAGCTAGCTCTAGTAGCAGAGAGAAGGCATAGTTTTAAAAACAAGGATGTGTTTGTCACTTGATATGATCTTTGGATTTTAACTATCAGAAAATGACCAAGCAGAATCATGAGAGCTGCTCAAATTTTAACTCAAGAGCAAGAGAAGACTCCATTCACAGAATAAAAATTTAAAAAGCAGTGAAGAATTTAAAAAGTATTGAATAAGTGTCTTCCCCTGTGGTCCAGTGGCTAAGATTCCACACACCCAGTGCAGAAGCTCTGGATTCGATTCTTGGTCAGGGAACCAGATCCCACATGCCACAGCTAAGAGATCACAGAGGTAACTAAGAGTTCTCATGCTGCAACTAAGACCCAGTGCAGCCAAATAAGTAAGCAAATATTAAAAAGCAAACACACAAGCAAAAAGCATTCCTCTGCATGACTCTAGAACCTCCCCTTTCCAGGCCCTAAACATGTATTTTTAAATTATTGAATAGAACTTATTCAAAATACTGAAGCAACCTATATATGTACTAGATAATACAACCAGTGGTGTAAGAGATGATTCAACCTGATATACAGATGTTTCTTTCCCCTTTTGATTTTCTTTCATCTCTTCTCAGTAGTCAAGATGAAATGCTGAGTCTTGGAGTTTTATATCTTCAACTTCTCCCCAGAACCTTCAGCAATCTATAATACTTAACTGAAGATTGACTAAAAATTATTTTTTAATTTAATCTGTATTGATTTTAATGGTTACCTTCTTTTAAAAGCAACTTTCCTGGATTTCCATTACATATTTTTTCATTTTAAATAAATGTATTAAAGTTTGAAAAGTTGAATCAACTAAAAAAATCATACCTAGAACTATACTGATTTGGACAAAAAAAAAATGTGCAGGGAATATTTCAATGTTTGGAGTTGAGGTAAACATTGGAAGAGGTTTTCTTTCTCTCCTCTGTAATTGAAATGCTAGATGTCAATCACTCCCAAACAAGACTTATCTTTATGGAGAGTTGCCTCCTTTGACCATGAGCTTCTGAAAGTCTCCAGTTTTGATATGGACAGATGACATCTTTTCCCATGGGATAAAGCTATGAAAGTAGTCTGTCTTCATGGTTTCTTTATTCACTCTCCTGAAACTTCTGCAACTTCCCTTGAATTGCATTTTTTTTCTGCACTCTGGTCTTCAGCTCTTCTGTTGCTTTCTTTGATGGTTTCTAAGTCTTTGAAGACTTACTAGCAAATATTCTAGTAAGAAATGAGAAGACTCAAGAACTTCTTTGATTTTGGCTTCCTGTCCAGTACATCTAATGCCTTAAGCAATGGTTGAGAGATATTACATAATATTGTGGCACCTACATCAGACTCAGGAACCATTATGATCTTTTCCTTATGCTCATTTGTCCTATTGAAACATACAGATGCAAGACAGATATGTTACTTTCTTTGACCTTCTTCAATGTCCTCTCATGTCTCACTGTATGCTTCAGGCGAGACTTTACTCTCCTTTTAATGATTATGACTTCACATAGGCATTTTTCTCTGGTTTAAATATCATATTATCATAAATAGTAGTACCAATGGGAGTTAAAACAAGCTGAAGTAAATCACTGAACCATCCTGTTTAAGAATATAGTTTCATTGGTCACAAAAGAATCAAATGGTCTACCCTATATGTGAGGTCCATGAATCAAGGCAAATTGGAAGTGGTCAAACAAGAGATGGCAAGACTGAATGTCGAGATTCTAGGAATCAGCGAACTGAAATGGACTGGAATGGGTGAATTTAACTCAGATGACCATTATATCTACTACTGTGGGCTGGAATCCCTCAGAAGAAATGGAGTGGCCATCATGGTCAACAAAAGAGTCCGAAATGCAGTACTTGGATGCAATCTCAAAAACGAAAGAATGATCTCTGTTCATTTCCAAGGCAAAACATTCAATATCACAGTAATCCAAGTCTATGTCCCAACCAGTAATGCTGAAGAAGCTGAAGTTGAACGGTTCTATGAAGACCTACAAGACCTTTTAGAACTAACACCAAAAAAGATGTCCTTTTCATTATAGGGGACTGGAATGCAAAAGTAGGAAGTCAAGAAACACCTGGAGTAACAGGCAAATTTGTCCTTGGAATATGGAATGAAGCAGGGCAAAGACTAATAGAGTTTTGCCAAGAAAATGCACTGGTCATAACAAACACCCTCTTCCAACAACACAAGAGAAGACTCTATACATGGACATCACCAGATGGTCAACACCAAAATCAGATTGATTATATTCTTTGCAGCCAAAGATGGAGAAGCTCTATACAGTCAGTAAAACCAAGACCAGGAGCTGACTGTGGCTCAGACCATGAACTCCTTATTGCCAAATTCAGACTTAAATTGAAGAAAGGAGGGAAAACCCCTAGACCATTCAGGTATGACCTAAATCAAATCCCTTATGATTATACAGTGGAAGTGAGAAATAGATTTAAGGGCCTAGATCTGATAGATAGAGTGCCTGAAGAACTATGGAATGAGGTTCATGACATTGTACAGGAGACAGGGATCAAGGCCATCCCCGTGGAAAAGAAATGCAAAAAAGCAAAATGGCTGTCTGGGGAGGCCTTACAAATACTGTGAAAAGAAGAGAAGTGAAAAGCAAAGGAAAAAAGGAAAGATATAAACATCTGAATGCAGAGTTCCAAAGACTAACAAGAAGAGATAAGAAAGCCTTCTTCAGCGATCAATGCAAAGAAATAGAGGAAAACAACAAAATGGGAAAGACTAGGGATCTCTTCAAGAAAATCAGAGATACCAAAGGAACACTTCATGCAAAGATGAGCTCGATAAAGGACAGAAATGGTATGGACCTAAAAGAAGCAGAAGATATTCAGAGGAGATGGCAAGAATACACCGAAGAACTGTACAAAAAAGATCTTCACGACCCAGATAATCATGATGGTGTGATCACTGACCTAGAGCTAGACATCCTGGAATGTGAAGTCAAGTGGGCCTTAGAAAGCATCACTACGAACAAAGCTAGTGGAGGTGATGGAATTCCAGTTGAGCTATTCCAAATCCTGAAAGATGATGCTGTGAAAGTGTTGCACTCAATATGCCAGCAAATTTGGAAAACTCAGCAGTGGCCACAGGACTGGAAAAGGTCAGTTTTCATTCCAATCCCAAAGAAAGGCAATGCCAAAGAATGCTCAAACTACTTCACAATTGCACTCATCTGACATGCTAATAAAGTAATGCTCAAAATTCTCCAAGCCAGGCTTCAGCAATACATGAACCGTGAACTTCCTGATGTTCAAGCTGGTTTTAGAAAAGGCAGAGGAACCAGAGATCAAATTGCCAACATCTGCTGGATCATTGAAAAAGCAAGAGAGTTCCAGAAAAACATCTATTTCTGCTTTATTGACTATGCCAAAGCCTTTGACTGTGTGGATCACAATAAACTGTGGGAAATTCTGAAAGAGATGGGAATACCAGACCACCTGATCTGCCTCTTGAGAAATTTGTATGCAGGTCAGGAAGCAACAGTTAGAACTGAACATGGAACAACAGACTTGTTCCAAATAGGAAAAGGAGTTCGTCAAGGCTGTATATTGTCACCCTGTTTATTTAACTTATATGCAGAGTACATCATGAGAAATGCTGGACTGGAAGAAACACAAGCTGGAATCAAGATTGCTGGGAGAAATATCAATAACCTCAGATATGCGGATGACACCACCCTTATGGCAGAAAGTGAAGAGGAACTCAAAAGCCTCTTGATGAAAGTGAAAGTGGAGAGTGAAAAAGTTGGCTTAAAGCTCAACATTCAGAAAATGAAGATCATGGCATCCGGTCCCACCACTTCATGGGAAATAGATGGGGAAACAGTGTAAACAGTGTCAGACTTTATTTTTCTGGGCTCCAAAATCACTACAGATGGTGACCGCAGCCATGAAATTAAAAGACGCTTACTCCTTGGAAGGAAAGTTAATGACCAACCTAGATAGCATATTCAAAAGCAGAGACATTACTTTGCCAACAAAGGTTCATCTAGTCAAGGCTATGGTTTTTCCTGTGGTCATGTATGGATGTGAGAGTTGGACTGTGAAGAAGGCTGAGCACCGAAGAATTGATGCTTTCAACTGTGGTGTTGGAGAAGACTCTTGAGAGTCCCTTGGACTGCAAGGAGATCCAACCAGTCCATTCTGAAGGAGATCAGCCCTGGGATTTCTTTGGAAGGAATGATGCTAAAGCTAAAACTCCAGTACTTTGGCCACCTCATGTGAAGAGTTGACTCATTGGAAAAGACTGTGATGCTGGGAGGGATTGGGGGCAGGAGGAGAAGGGGACGACAGAGTATGAGATGGCTGGATGGCATCGCTGACTCGATGGATGTGAGTCAGTGAACTCCGGGAGTTGGTGATGGACAGGGAGGCCTGGCGTGCTGCGATTCATGGGGTCACAAAGAGTCGGACACGACTGAGCAACTGATCTGATCTGATACAAATAAATAGTTTCCCACTACTGACCATTTAGTAATGAGTGGATGATTATTAATTTCTCTTGAGCATCACAACATAGCATGTCTTTGATTTTTTTTTTAATCAGAGAATGTTCATAAATAAGAAAACAATACCTAATTTTCTTAATTTAAAAATCATAAAATTGAGCATGTTATACCTGCAAATGAAAGAAAGTATTACCTAACAAGGAGAATGTTTACCTGGTAAAACAACAATTTCCCTCTCATTGGATAGGATCTTTACAGATAGTGACTGGGTGATCAAATGTTAGCTTTACATTAGTCAAGCAGGATGGTGAAATCATTTATGTTCTCACTAATTCAGTATCATATAAAGTTTTATAGCATAAACTAACCTTTTAAACAGAACGTTTGCTTTACTGTATCAAACAACCTAATCAAAGGAAAAAAATAGGAAGATGAATTGTTATTGTTCAGTTGCTCAGTCATGTCTGACACTGTGACCCCACAGACTGCAGCACACCAGGCTTCCTCTCTTTCATTATCTCCTGGAGTTTGCTCAAACTCATGTCCATTGAGTCAGTTCTAGTTCTGTCAAAATTTAAATCAGACAGTACATATTCTGAGTTATTATCAAGTTGGACTAGTAAAAGCAAATTATTTAAATATTTGTCTGATGAAATCTATTTTTCATATTTATTTCCTCTGAATCTTCCCTGTAAAGTAAAGCTTGTGATATCTCATAAGAATGTGCACCATAGCTAGGTAAGTAAAATTTTCAAGGATGCTTAAATAATCCATGAAGCATCACCTGTCATACTCAGGCATGTCAAATTCAAACTTTTGTGTATATTAATGATTCATTTTTTACTTATAGTCACTGTATGAAATTTTACCTTCAGTTAAAAATCATAAAATTAGCTCAGAGGAGAAACCAAGATGCCAGAAATGGGATGGATATAAAACTTTCCCTTCAGTAATTTGTTTCACTATTTCATGTTAAAGGCTTACAGTGAAGTTGGATAGATAATTAAATTGCTTTGGAATTTCTCACCCAAATGAGTGAAGAAACAGAAGTTTAAGAGTAAAAAATACTGTTCCTATACTTTATATTGCTTTGTACTTTTTTCAAACCAAATTTTCCAGTGTTGAGGTTTTAAGGACAACCAAACTGATGTTGGTTTAAGGACAACCAAACTGGAGCAAACTCTCTCCAGATTTGCTTCCTAAAGCTCATCTGCTTGCAGCCTATCCCCATTCAAGCTGGTCTCTCATTGTCACATACACACTTAGCATAGCCACTTACAACTGTGTGTAACTTTCTCCCTTGCCAGCAATACATTTCCTCTCCCTTCTACTTAGTCATATTCTGGAGGAAGGAACTGGAGGAAGAGTTGCGGAGGAAGAGTATGGCTCCTCTAATAGTCAAAACAGTTCTCTCAATTAAAAACTGAGAACCTCTGGCATACACACCAAGGAAACCAGAATTGAAAGAGACACGTGTACCCCAATGTTCATCACAGCACTGTTTATAATAGCCAGGACATGGAAGCAACCTAGATGTCCATCAGGAGATGAATGGATAAGAAAGCTGTGGTACATATACACAATGAAGTATTACTCAGCCATTAAAAAGAATACATTTGAATCAGTTCTAATGAGGTGGATGAAACTGGAGCCTATTATACAGAGTGAAGTAAGCCAGAAAGAAAAACAGCAATACAGTATACTAACGCATATATATGGAATTTAGAAAGATGGTAATGATAACCCTATATGCGAGACAGCAAAAGAGGCACAGATGTATAGAACAGTTTTTTGGACTCTGTGGGAGAGGGAGAAGGTGGGATGATTTGGGAGAATGGCATTGAAACATGTATAATATCATATAAGAAACGAATCACCAGTCCAAGTTCGATGCAGGATGCAGGATGCTTGGGGCTGGTGCACTGGGATGAGCCAGAGGGATGGCATGGGGAGGGAGGTGGGAGGGGGTGCAGGATGGGGAACACGTGCACACCCGTGGCAGATTCATGTTGATGTATGGCAAAACCAATACAATATTGTAGTTAGCCTCCAATTAAAATAAATAAATTTATATTTTAAAAAAATTAAAAATAAAAACTGAGAACCTGTCACCTCGCAGAACCATCTGGAGACTTACCCAATTAAAAAGTGTCAGCTACATCTCCTCTGTGAGGTATCATTATACACATAATACTCATTTATCTTCCTCGTACATGAATTCCCTCAAAAGCAAAGACCTTCCACATCTTTGCTAGTACTTGGTACTGTCAGCCTTTTTTATTTTGGCCTTTCTAGTGTAGTGGTATCTCATTATGATTTCAATTTGCATTTCCCTAGTGATTAATAATATTGAGCATCTTGTCATCTGCTTATTTGCAAGTTGTTGTCTCTTCTTTGGTGAAATATTGTTCAAATATTTTGCCCATTTTCTTCTATTGGGTTGTTGTCTTCTTATTACTAAGCTACAAGTGTTTAATAAATACTTTGAATACAGTTCTTTACTAAGTTTATGTTTTGCAAATGTTTTCTCCCAGTATATGGTTTGTCAGTTCATCTTTTAAAATGTCCTTTGAAAAACAAAAGTTTTCAATTTTGATGAATGCCAATTTTTTAGTTTTTTCCCTTATAGAGAATGCTTTTGGTATCATGTCTAAGAAAAATTTTGCCTAACCCAAGAGCACAAAGATTTTCATATTTGTTTACTTCTAGATTTTTGGTTTTAGTTTTTATATTTAGGTCTACAATCTGTCTTGAGTAAGTTTTTGTATATGGCATGAGAAAAAGAACTAGATTTATTTTTTGTGTGCAGGTATGCAACTTTCCCAATGCCATTTGTTAAAAAAGATGATTCTTATCCTATTGGAATTCCTTGGATACTTTATAAAAAATATATTGGAAATATATAGAAAGTTTATTTCTAGGCTCTCTATATTCTGTTCCACTGATTACGCCTCTCCTTATGCTAATACCACATTGTCTTGATTGCCAAAGCTTTACAATAAGTCTTAAATCAAATAACTATGTCTCTATGACTTTTAGGATCTGCTTGTCAATTTCTAACAACAACAACAAAAAAGCCTCCTGGAATTTTGATAAGAATTGCATTGAACTGATAAGTTAACTTGGATGGAATTGCCAGCTGAACAATATTAAGTGTTAGCCATCCATGAATGTGAAATAAGTCTCTGTTTATCTATCTTCTTAATTTTTCTCCACAATTATTTATGTCAAAGTGTTAGTTGCTCAGTTGTGTCTGACTCTTTGCGACCTCATGGACTGTAGCCTGCCAAGCTCCTCTGTCCATGGAATTCTCTAGGCAAGGATCCTGGAGTGGATTGCCACTCCCTTCTCCAGGGGATCGTCCCAACCCAGGTATCATCCCAACCCTAGGTCTCCCACATCGCAAGCAGTTTTCCCTATACAAGTCCTGTACTTCTTTCTCAAATATATTTTTAAGTATTTCATATAGTATCATGAATAAAACTGTTTCCTTAATTTCATTTTTGGATTGTTCATTGTTAGCTTTTAGAAATAAAATGGATTTTTGTATATTGATCTTGCATACTGGACCTTGCTAATCTAGATTTTGTTCTAGTAGGGTTTTTTGGTACATTCCTTAGGGTCTTTACATACAAGACTATGTCATCACAAGTAAGACAGTTTTATTTATTTCTTTCCAATCTTTATGCCTCTAGTATCTTTACTTCTTGCCACACTGGCTAAAATCTCCAATACAATCTTGAATAGAAGTGATGAGAGTGAATATACTTGTCTTATTCCTGATATTACAGGGAAAGAATTCAGTCTTTCACCAAGTATAATATTAATTGTAAGTTTTTCAGAGATATCCTTTATCAGGTTGAGGAAGTTTGTTGAGAGTTTTTATCATAAATAGATATTGAATTTGACCAGATGCTTTTTCTGTATTTATTGACATTATAATATGGTTTCTGTCCATCATTCTATATTAATGTTGTCCATTACATTAATTTCAGACATTTAACTGACCTTATATTTAGGATAAACTCTACTTGATCATGGTGTATAATTGATTTTATATGGTGCAGAGACCCATTTACTATTTTGTTAAGAATTCTTCCATCTCTATTCATGAGAAATATTGGTCTTTAGTTTTCTTATATGACTTAAAAGCAATATTATATGTGTGTACCTTAAGGTACAATCTCTTATGAAGTTTACAGCCATGTTGGAAAGTCAGAAATAACAAAAGAATATATATTTTTTACATATACAGTTAGAATTTTGATTGCTCTAAAAGAAAGAAGTAACATTATATGAGTTTTTTTTTTTCAGAATATAAATATTTTAATCATTCAAATAGCAAGCTTAATATCTGTTTCAAATTCTTTATTATACATCATGGTTGCACAATTTGAGGCTGGTTAAATACAATTGGTTTTCAATTTTTCTTTGAATATTTTCCAGATTACTACATGCAAGTGACCATGAAAATATTTGGCATTTTAAAATTTTGAAGCTCTGAACAGGCACTTACATGAAGGAAAACACAGGACCAAATGGAGAGGAATACGGGATATACTTAAAAACGTATAAGGAAGACCTCTCCAAAGGTGTGATTGACATTCAAGTTGAAACCTAAAGAATGAGCTGGCTGGAAAAAGGGAGAGAGCTTGTGGCAGGTTTCAGGCAGAGGTGACAACAGGTGTAAAGACTACAGTCAGGAAAAACTTTGATTAGAGAAACTGAAAAAGGTGTATGTGAGCCACCTAAGAGAATAGAAGAGAAAGACATGAATGACTAATGGACTGAGCGGGGAAAGAGGATATAGGATTGAATGGTAAACCTGCCTTTAGGACTTCCCACTTCTGACTGTACATCCCAAGAAAGTGATTTACTCTCTCTGAGTCTCCATTTCTTTATTTAAAGAATGGAAGAAGTAATCTCAACTTCAAATAGCTGTTCTAAGAAATAAGATGGCATCTGTTAAGCACACGGCCTAGTTCTCGGCACATGGTAAGTACACATGAAATGGTAGCTACTAATGTTATTGCCATGGCTGTTTCTTTCTTTTAAAATGGATGTATATTTGATTTACAATGTTGTTTTAGTTTCTGATGCACAGCAAAGTGATTCAGTTATAAATGTATGTATATTCTTTTTCAGATTGTTTTCCATTGGAGTTTATTATAAGATATTGAGTAGCATAGTTTCCTGTGCTATACAATAGGTCCTGGTTGTTTATCTGTTTTGTATATAGTAGTTTGTATCTGCTAATCTTAAACTCCTAATTTATTTCCCCCCTTTTCCCCTTTGATAACTGTAAGTTTGTTTTCTATGTCTGTGAGTCTGTTTCCATTTTGTAAGTAAGTTCACTTGTATTATATTTTGGATTCCACATATAAGTAATATCATATGACATTTGTCTTTCTCTGACTTACTTCACTTAGTATGATAATCTCCAGGTCCATTTTTCCTAAGTTCTGCCTGCCAATTGTTCTACAAACCAACCATCAATGGAAATCTTTGGATCTTATCAGTGGAAGGGAGTTTTAAAATTTTGTTACTCAATCCACTTAATTTACAGGTAGAGAAATTCATCAGTCTATAAAATAGCTAAGAAGACACACACTTGTCCAAGGTTACACTGAATGACAGAGCTGAAGTCTCTTGATTTTCATACTTGAGTTCAATTCTGCTTGAAATGCTGAAGTACTTTGGTTATGTTCCGTATGTACAGAATTATTCCTTCTGCTTTCATATTTTTCTAATTCTTGCTGTTTAAGTTCTAGCTTGCTATCATGTAAGCCTTCGGCTAACCAATGTACTCATTTGAAAAAAATCAGAAAACAGTAAAAAATAATTAAAAGATGAAAAACCTAATTGGAAGAGAAATATTTTGAAAATGGTCAAAAAGAGTACAAGATAATCAGAAGAACTATATATGCAAAAAACATTGTAGGAGAATAATGACTTTGTTATAAATGATGATAGTTTTCTTTTTAATTTTCTAAAGAACATTTTCCAGGAAAAAATGATGTTTGATGCAAAGTTTAATGTATACTCTTCATGTAAGTAGGTTTACACTGCTAAAAAATTTTTAAAGTATTTGTATCCTAAATATTTCAGCTAAACGAGAGTGAAGATTTTGAAGAAGGGGAGGGCGGAGGGAGTGACCTGGTGCTGTTTTTTCCCTATGACAGGAAGAGTTTACCAAGAAACAGAAGATGGATGCCACATTGTTGGGTGGTAGGTACTGTGGCAGGTACTTCTATAGCCAGAAGGACTTCACTAAAGCCCAAAGCAAAAGAGGAAATTCAATAAGTGGTTCTTGCTGACAGCTAAGACACTGCGCAGAGAGCTGAGGAGAAGAAGCATTCTTTTCTTCCACTAGTTCAGCATCACCTCGGCTTTATTCTCTTGGGCCTCCAGCCTGGAGTGTCACCAACTCATCCTTGACTTGGGAGAGTGTAGTGCAGGAAATTTACTGAATACATGAGAACAGTACTAATACTGCTACGGTTACTTGGATCAAATGACATAAGATGAAGTAAGAGTCCTCTTATTCTTATTTACATAAACAAAACGTACTTACTATAAATAATGCAAATAATATGAAAAAGAGTGAAAAACCAAATCCTCTGTACCCACAGTATGTGGTATCTTGTTCTATTTTTTTCATTCAACCATATGTCTTTTTTAGGCTCTTCTATGAAATAAATATAAATCTACCTCATTTTAAAAAATAATTAAATTTATTTATTTTTAATTGAAAGATAATTGCTTTCTAAAATTGTGTTGGTTTCTGCCAAACATCAGCATGAATCAGCCATAGGCAAACCTATGTCCCTTCCTTCTTGAACCTCCCTCCCCATCCCATTCCTCTAGGTTGTTACACAGGCCCAGTTCCAGTTCCCTGAGTCTTACAGCAAATTTCTACTGGCTATTTATTTTATATATGGTAATATATTTGTTTCCATGTTACTCTCTCCATAACATCCCACCCTCTCCTTCCTTCCCCAATGCCCTCCACCCTGTGTCCATAAGTCTGTTCTCTATGTCTGTCTCTATTGCTGCCCTGCAGATATGTTCATTTTTATCATATACTATGAAAGGGAAAGTGTTAGTCACTTAGTTATGTCTGAGTCTTTGTGACCCTATGGACTGTAGCCTCCAGGCTCCTCTGTCCCTGGAATTCTCCAGGCAAGAATACTGGAGTGGGTAGCTCCTTTCTCCAGGGGAATCTTCCTGACCCAGGGATCGAACTCTGGTCTCTCGCACTGCAGGCAGATTCTTTACTGTCTGAGCCACCAGGGAAGCCCTATTATATAGTATTCCACAATATAAATGTACCATATTTAATCTAATCATCCTCTAATTGAACGAAATTTCTCTTTTTCCAATTTTTTGTATTATAAATAAAGCTTCAATGACTAGCTATACTTATATTATAAACGTCTGTGAATATTTCAGAAGAATCAATTCTTAGAAATGGAATTAAGAACTCCAAAAAACTACTTATTTTGAATTTTGATAGCTATTTCTGAGTTGTCATCAAAAAAGATTGTACAAATTTACACTCTAAAACTATGTGAGGGAATTCCTTGGCAGTCCAGTGGTTAGGACTCCATGCTCTCATGGCCAAGAGCCTGGGTTCAATCCCTGGTCAGGAAACTAAGATCTCACTAGCTGTGTATTGCAGCCAAAAAAAAACTGTGCGAAATTGCCCATTTCCACTTGATAATACTGGTATCAATCTATTAAATTTTTTAAACAACCTGGTTGGTTTATAAAGTATACCTTTGGTTTATTTTACATTTTATTTATTATTTTGAGAGTAAGCATTTTTATATTTTATCAGTGTTTTAATTTTTGTAAGAAAATTAAGATCATGGCATTTGGTCCATCACTTCATGGCAAATAGATGGGGAAACTGGAAATGGTGACAGACTTTATTTTGGGGGACTCCAAAATCACTGCAGATGGTGACTGCCGCCATGAAATTAAAAGATGCTTGCTCTTTGGAAGAAAAGCTTTGACCAATTCCTAGACAGCTTATTAAACATAGACATTACTTTGCCAATAAAGGTCAATCTAGTCAAAGCTATGGTTTTTCCAGTAATCATGTATGGATATGAGAGTTTGACTGTAAAGAAAGCTGAGTGCCAAAGAATTGGTGCTATTAAACTGTGGTGTTGGAGAAGACTCTTGAGAGTCTCTTGGACTGCAAGGAAATCCAACCAGTCCATCCTAAAGGAAATCAGTCCTGAATATTGATTGGAAGGACTGATGTTAACGGTGAAACTCCAATACTTTGGCCACCTGATTTGATGAACTGACTCACATGAAAAGACCCTGAATGCTGTGAAAGATTAAAGGTGGGAGGAGAAGGGGACGACAGAGATTGAGATGGTTGAATGGCATCATTGACTCAATGGACATGAGTTTGAGTAAGCTCCGGGATTTGGTGATGGACAGGGAGTCCTGCGGAGAAGGCAATGGCACCCCACTCCAGTACTTTTGCCTAGAAAATCCCATGGACAGAGGAGCCTGGTAGGCTGCAGTCCATGGGGTCGCTAGAGTCGGACACGACTGAGTGACTTCACTTTCACTTTTCACTTTCATGCATTGGAGAAGGAAATGGCAACCCACTCCGGTGTTCTTGCCTGGAGAATCCCAGGGACGGGGAAGCCTGGTGGGCTACCGTCTACGGGATCACACAGAGTCGGACACGACTGAAGCGACTTAGCAGCAGCAGCAGCAGGGAGTCCTGGCTTGCTGCAGTCCATAGGGTTGCAGAGTCGGACACGACTGTGCAACTGAACTGAACTGACTGAATTTTTGTGAATTATCTCGTCATTTCTTTTCCCAGTTTTGCATTTTATGTCTTTTAATAATTTTAGGAACTCGTATGTTTTATATACTGTGTTTTACATATTTTACAGTCTTTCACTGGGACATTTTTTCGGGGGGGTCTTATTTCATAAATTACTTTTTATTTTTTGAAATAAGATCTTTTTATTAATGGCTCCTAGAATTTGAATCTTACTTATTAGGAAGGCTTTCATCACCCCCTAAAATTATACAAACTGATATACTATATTTTACTCAAGTTCCTTTCTGATGTTTTTCTTTTTTAGTTTAGTGTAGAATTTAATTTACTTGGATTTTGTGTGTATGATGTGATACTGGAATCTAAATTATTTTTTTCAGGATTTCTAACCCTCTCAATATCATTTTTGAACAATCTGTCCTTTTTACTCTGATTTGAATTTCTCCCTTTATATATTCTGAATGTCCCTTTGTCCCTGAATTGTTGTTTTTGATTCAATTTTTCCCTATTTTTATTCTGAACCAATACAACATTCTATAATTAGCATAAACTTGGTATATTTTGGTAACTAAAAAATAAGGTCCTTCCTCATTGTTCTTTTTTTTTCCCTTTAGTTTTTTTGTTTGTTTTCATCTTTTTCTCTTCCACATGAACTCTAAAATCAGCTTCCCAAGTTCAGTAAATCTCCTGTTAGGATTTGAATTGGGATTGCATTGAACTTACGGATTAATTTGCAAAGTTGACATCTTTAAAATATTACATCTTTCCTCCAGAAGCATGTATAGCTTTCCATGTATTCGGGTCTTCTTTTGTCTCTTCAAGAAATTTTTTTTTTAATTTATTTTATTTTTAAACTTTACATAATTGTATTAGTTTTGCCAAACATCAAAATGAATCCATCACAGGTATACAAGAAATTTTAATAGTTTTCTTCACATGGATCTTGCATTGTTCTTGTTGGTTTATTTCAAGGGGATTTTTAAAAAACTTATGTTACCATTGGGAATGGGATCTTTAGATTTTGTTTTTCTACAGAAAAAAGCATATGAGAATGAAAAGAAAGCAAGAGTTGAAAGAATATGAGAGAGAAGAAAAAGAGAAATTCAAAAAGTAAGATGAGATGATGCAGGAGGAAGATGGGAGAAAATGTGATTTTTATTGAGTGTTTATGTGACAAGCCCTGTAGCAGAGGCGGTCACAAGCACCATTTCATGCAGTTTTTCTACCAGGTGGCTCATCTGAGAAAATGAAATTTGAAAAGTTCAGTAAGGAAACCTGGAACAGGAAGCGGAAAGAGAGCAGGTTTGAAGTGAGATCTGGGAATCCATCCCAGATTCCATTCTCACCAGCTGTGTGATTTTTGCTCCAGTCACCTAATTACATTCTTTGCTTGTAAAACTTGCATAATATCTGCTCAGGTGATTGTGAGGATTAACTGGAATAATGTATCTAAAGTGTCTGTCACATTAGATGCCATTCTCCATAAATGCCAATTCCCACCCAGGCACCCATCTTCCCACCACTCCCCATCTTCCTGCCAGGGCAAAGTCAGAGTCCGCTCAGAACAGCATGAAGCCTTCATGTCAATATGCAAAGGGATGTTTGTTCCATGGGAACCTTACACCCAAACATACACTGTAGATGAAATAGTTGTTAGGAGCCATGATCTGAGTCTGAAAAAAACCCACAAAAGCCTAAAAAAAAAGTCATTTTTACAAAAGGAGGCATTGTTGGAATGTGAATCCTTATTCAAGTCCAAATCCCCAGTGAGAAACATGCTCTCTTTCTGTCCAAACAATAGCTTCTTGTCTTGAGACAATGCTGGCTACATAGCCCTGGAAAGCATAGAATCCCCATGGCAATGGCAGCGTTTTCTCCCAGGGACTCTGGAAACAGTGTCTGGAGGAACACCTGACCCAGGGCCCTGGCCATTGACAAGAAGCTTGTTCCCAGTCTGAGCAGCAGAACACAGCTAGTCCTGGTGTCTGGCTATGACGCCTCGTGTTTGCTACAGGTCTCCCACCCTCTTGGAGTTGTCCTTATGAGATGTGACTATGAAGTTGAAAGAGAGAAATTAGATAAATCATACTGAGATGCCCCAAAACGGTGTTCTTTTCCGGCATGTACATTTGCTCCCAACATGTCGCTCTTACTCATCTAGCGCGTGTGTGAAGTGGCCTGAGTTTAAATCCTCCAGCTCTGCAGCTGGGAGCTTCTGAGGAAATTAGCTCACCTCACTGAGCTTCCTTTCTCTCATCTGAAAAATGGGGTTAATAACAAGGACCTCAAAGGATTGCTATGAGAATTAAATCACATAAATACAAAAATGTGCTCATAAAAAATCAGAATTGTTCTTTTATCATTCAGGGAATTTCATTTGGAGCCCATAAATATCTCCAGTGCTTCTGTGTTTCACTTTTCAGGGGAAAATTTGATTTCTGCAATAGCCAAATGTCATATGATTCTTGGACTAGTAAATAATGTATGCAATTAAGCTAAGCAGCTGTATTTTTTACTTTTTTTAATGTGAAGATCTCTTATAAACACTGAGACTAGTTCCATATGTAACATGAAAATTAACCTCAACCCATTGGATCTATATTCAAATTGTGTCCAGAAGCCAATCACTTCTCAGCATCACTTCTTCTACTACCCATCCTAGTTAACACTATCATCATCTTTCTCTAGGATTATTGCAAATAGCCTCCTTCTAACAGGTCTTCCAACTTCCACTATTGCCCTAAAAATATTCTGAGCAATGGTAATATCAATGGAATAAATGTGTCATCTCCCCAGAAGAATACTCTGACCATAATTATTTAGATATTCACTTATTCAACAAATAATTATGAAGCCTCTACCACATGCCAGCATTGTTCCAGGCTCTGGCAAAACAGAAGCAGATCCCTGCCTCATAGAATATATATTCTTGAGAGGTGCAATGGCCATTATACAAGTAAACATGCACAGTGTAGCTTATACCAGATGGTGATGGGCATTATGGAGAGAATAATGGGAAGTAGGGGGAAACACAGCACAGGGAGTAAGGGCTGTTATTTTAACATGGTAGCTTGGAAAAGCCTTCTGACAAGCTGACATTTGAGCAGAGACCAGAGGAAGAAGAGGGAGAGAGCCACATGGGTATGTGGGCAAGGAGGAAGGGCTGGCATTCTAGGCCAGCAAGTGCAAAGACCCTGAAGCGAAGCAAAATGGCCAGAATGGCTTGGGCAGTGTGAGTGAAGGGAAAATAGAGAGGTGGTTACAGACATGGTGGGAATGGGAACGGGCTCAGTGTGGGCCTTGTGGGCCATCATGAGGACTCGGGCTCCTACTCTAATGAGTGCAAAGCTACTACAGGATTTTGAAGGGAGAGGGGCCTATGATTCATTTATATTTTAAAAGGATCATCCTGGCTAACGACTTCTGTACAGCAGTGGATCTCCAAGTTGTGTATGCATCACAGTCACTTCTGGGAGCTTGTTACAACTGTGGGCCCATCCCCAGAGTTTCTGATGGAATCGGTCTGATGTGGTGCAGGAGAATTTGCATTCCTAACAAGTTCCTAGGTGATCCTGATCCTTCTGGTCTGGGATCACACTGTGAGGATCACTGATATAGAGAAGAGTTTTAAGGAGAAGCAACAGTAGAAGCGGGGGATCCAGTGAGGTGTATATTTGCAATATTCCAGGAAAAACTGGTGACAGCTTCAATTCAAGGTGGTAGCAGAAGAGGTGGTGAAAGTGGTTGGATTTTGGATGCAGGTTGAAAATAGATCTAATGGGATTTGCTGAAGGACTGAATATGGGGATCTAAGAAATAAAGGAGTCAAGGACTTTAGACTAACCATCTAGATGAACTGCCATTTACTGAGATGGGAAAGACTGTTGGATGTAAGTGAGGCAGATAGCAGGAGTTGAGTTTGGGGAATGTTAGACTTGATGTGCTTCCCTGGAGAAGGAAATGGCAACCCACTCCAGTACTATTGCCTGGAAAATCCCGTGAACGGAGGAGCCTGATAGACTACAGTCCGTGGGGTCTCAAAGAGTCAGACACGACTGAGCGACTTCACTCACTCAGACTTGATGTGCTTATTAGATATCCAAGTGGAGATGTCAAGTAAGCTTTTCTTTTAGGAATGTCTGGAATTCAAGAGAGAGTTCTCATCTAAAGATGGGAAAGTGGGAATCATCAGTATATAGACGATTTCATAAAGACTGGCTGAGATCATTGCTGGAGATAATCTAGAGAATAGGTTTGGGGACTGAGTCCATGGCAGTCAGTCCAAATGACTAGAAGCCAAGGTGATGAGAAGGACCAGAAATAAGACTGAGAAGTGGCCAGGAAAGTGAGAGGAAAATTTAGATAGTGTAGTGGCCTGGGTGTCAGGGAAGCAAGTATTTCAACAAGTTCAGTTGCATATGCAACAAAGCCACCTTATAAGTGACCACCAGATATCTGCTGTGAAGAAGACACTGGCTCCTGTGGAATATGCCAAGTTTTGGGGTGGCTGTTTATGAATAAATGATGGCCACAAGAAAAGATCGTCACTGTGATTTAAATGTATTATTCTGTTTATATATACTTTTGAGTTGATTTTACTTCTGCAACCAAAAAACACAGCATTGACACAATTTAATTATTGACATAAACTAGAATCTTTTCTTTCATCTTCAAATTTTCTGTGTAGCTGACTCTTGTCCTTGAAGCATATTGTCCAATTCTGAGAAATAGAACTATAAATCTAAGTAGTTGAGTCTGTGATCAGATTGGTGGGAATTTGCATGAGTAAATTTGAAAAATGTTTCAGGAGGTACAGACTGTTTTTCTTGCCCCTTCCCTTCATTTTCTAACACTGAGTTTTGGAAGTCTCTGGGTTTTAAGTGGGAAAAAAATGAATTGTGGAAACAAACGCTTCAAATTGTTAATTCATCAAGTTTTGCACAATCTGGTCTTTAATCTTTCACTTTTTCCATATGCATCAGGTTGGAAACTATCATATGGTTGTAATGTTAGGAGGATTGGGGAAGACTAGACTTGAGATCAGGGTAGGCTTTCTGGTAAAGAGGAGAAGCATGGAGAAGAGGATCTAGATTTCTTTCAGAAGCCTGGATCTTTGGAAGACAGTCTACAGTTGGGGTTGAGAGACGGATTCTGTAATTGGTTAGCTTGGGTTTGACCAGCTAAGTAGAGGACATGAAGAATATATTGCCAGAGCCCTGTGCTACTCATCCCAGTGACAAACAATGGTGGGCAAGCCAGTGCCCTGAAGTTCTTACTACAGGAAGCTGTCACTTGCCTCTCAGTGAGAATTACAATGGCAGGAAATTCAGAAAGTGCCAAGCAGAGCCATTTACTGCATCTTTTATCAAGATTTTCGATATATCAGATGGCAAGTCAGCCTAACTCAGTGACCTAGTTATAGAAAATCCATTTCACAGAATTTTACAAGATTTCCTTTTGTGAGTTATAACTTCTAGGAATTCATCTTTAAACCTCAAATAGTATATAAAAACATACACCACAGACTGCATATCGCTTTTCGATGTACGGAAAAATACTACATGTAACTTAGCATTATATTCCCAAAGTAAATTGGGTAAAGAAAACAATGCCCAGTTTTGTGGGTGATGTTACTGATGCGAACTCTGCTTTACTCCAGAAGAAGTGAGTCATACACATAGCATGTTTATTGTATGTTACTTCTTTAAATGGCGGGGAGGGCCTCTAGATGCTGGTAACCAGCATTCATCCCCATTGATGCTGCCCAAATTGACTATAAGGAGAAAACAATTGTTTATCATTCAGGTTTACTTCTCAAATGGATTATTAAAACACTTAGGACAAGGTACATAATCCTTCCATGTCTTCTTCATTCAACAAATATTTCAATTATGTTTCAGGGACTGATCTATGTGCTTGCAGTATGTTCGTAAACAAAACAGATAAAAACCCTTGCCTTGGGCAGCCAGAGCCAGTGCTCTGGGGCAACCCAGAGTGATAGGTTGGGGAGGGAGGTCGAAGTAGGATTCAGGATGGGGGGAGACACATGTATGCCTATGGCCAATTTATGTTGATGTATGGCAAAAACCATCACAACATTGGAAAGTAATTACCCTCCAATTAAATGAGTTAATTTGAAAAAAATATTCTGAGACAACTTAGTGACTACACAATTATAAAAATTTTAAAAATAAATGAGTGCAAAAAAAATTGACAAGCTAATTATAAAATGTACATAGGAACAGACAAAATGATTTAAAAAAATCTGCCTTTTTGGAGCTTATATTCTAGTGAGAGAGAAATATAACTAAAAGCATAATAAATATATTTCATAATATTGATATGTTGGAAAGTTATCAAATGCTAAGGAAAAGTAAAGCATGGCAAGGAGTTGTGCTTACAGACATATTGCCATTTTTAATAGAGGAGATGACACTTGAGTAAAGATTTGCAGATAAACTAGTCAGGTAAGTGGATTTCTGGGGGAAGAATGTTTCAGGCAGATGGATGAGCCAGGGTGAAAGTTTTATGGCAGAAACAAACCAGGGATATGCAAGGCATAGCATGGATACCAGTGTGACAGGAGTGGAGTCACGAAGAGAGAGTTAAACAGAAGACGAGGTCAGAGGTAGATCCAGAAGCAACCCTGCTGGTAGAGGACCTCACTGGCCATTGAAGGAACCTGGTATTTAGACTGGATGAAATGGGAAGCCCTGGGAGGTGTTTAGGCAGAGAAATTATTCCATCTGAGTTACAGCATAGAAAGATCACTCTGGTTTTTGTGTTGGGAATAGTCTCTTAAATAGCCCATTCTGGAACAAGACAACCAAGCAGGACACTGCAGCGATAATCCAGGTGAGAAATTATGATGCCTCAAACCAGGGTGGTGGCTGTGGGGGTGGAAGGAAGTGGTGTGAGTGTGAGGAGCCAGTAGTGAGACCAAAGTTTGGAGTAGGAGCAGTTGGGAGGATGGAGTCTCATTAACTGAAAGGGGAAAATCCTCTGATGGGATTGATTTGTGGGAGAAAATGAGAATGTCACTTTTGGGTATATTAAATTTGACATGTGAGTGAGGCATCCAAGTAAACATGCCAAGTAGGGAGCTGCGTATATGGGTCCACAGTTCAGGAGAGAGTTTGGTCACCTACAAGATAGACATTCGGGAGTCACTGTCACTGGGATACACCAAAATTAATAAGTCTTGGGGAATAGGAGGATTACAATAAAGACTGAGGAGGAAGAACCAGTGACATGGGAGGCAGATGAGAAAACATATGGCATCCTGAAAGTCAAGTGAAGAAATTATAGAGGCTGAAGGCATGAGCAACCATACCACTGGATAAGGTAAATTTCCTTTTCTGTAAAATGCAGGTAACAATATTGCCTGCCTCCTAGGGTTAAAAGGGATAATTTATGTGAACAGCCAATAACAGTATCTGATGCCACTAAAGGCTCAAAAATATTACCTATTATTTTTATTCCTTAAGTTTAAGGTTTAAATGTTAGTTGCTCAGTCGTGTCCAACAATTTGCTACTCCATGGACTGCAGCCTGCCAGGCTCCTCTGTCCATGGGATTCTCCAGGCAAGAATACTGGAGTGGGTTGCCATTTCCTCCTCCAGGGGATCTTCCCAACCCAGGAATTGAACCTGGGTCTCCTGCATTGCAGGCAGATTCTTTACAGTCTGAGCCACCTCTGGAAAAAAGCACTTATGCTAAGGCTGTTCCTGTACAGGCTAACCCCTAGAGGGTGCACAAGGCTTTCCCTTTGTCCCCATTAGTGTTTCCACAAGAGACCTTAATACTAGATGTAGAACAAAATGGACCCCTAATGTCTACAGAACCATTTGTAGTAAAGGCAGAAAAATCCAATGCAGTGGGTGTCAGAGTTCCATGTGGATAAGAATTACACGAGGGGCTTGTCAAAATAGAAATCCTCAGCCAGCCCAGCCGCTAGAGAGTCTAAGTAAACGGAGGGCATCCAGGAATCTGTGTCTTCCCCACTCCAGGTGATTACAATGCTTGCGTCCCCACGCTGCTGCAGTGTGGGAGCAGTGAAAGAGAATAATAACTGGCCTGTCGTGAATATTTGGCAGAAGGCAATGGCAACCCACTCCAGTGTTCTTGCCTGGAGAACCCCAGGGATGGAGGAGCCTGGTGGGCTGCGTCTTTGGGGTTGCACAGAGTCAGACACGACTGAAGCGACTTAGCAGCAGCAGCAGCAGTGAATATTCACTTCCTTTCTTCTTCTTGGAACCTTGAAAAGACTTTTGCTTTTCTTTTTTCCTGTTTCTACAGTGACCTGGTGAGGTAAGCCAACCCTGGGCCTTCCTATAGGTGGGAAGTTCTCCCAGGACCAGGGTGATGCCACAGAAGGCAAGCCAGGGTGGGTGGCTTGGGCTGGCTTTTAGTCTGTTCGGAGGACGAAAGCAATGCCTCCCAGGTGGGGGTGGGGGTGGGGTCCTGTTTCAGTGTTTAACAAAATTCAAATTTATTTCTGAAATTAAAAACTCAGGAGATTTCACATGCAGCCCAGGTTTCCTACTTCTCCAGGACAATAACATTTCAAACCTGGTTCCCCATTCCCACCTAGCAAAGTTGCTTCCTTTAGTATATGGATTCTAAAACTGCCACTCTCCCCTACTTTCCTTTCTGCCCCCTGCCATATCAAGGCCAAGTGCCAGTTGCCATTTACCATCAAACTTATTCTTATCTTTTCCCCAAAGTTGAAGGAAAAATATTTCTTTGGAAAACAAAGATATAACAAGGAGGCCTAGCGTTTCAAGAATAAACTTTCTCACACTAGCCCCTCCCTGTCATTTACATTACTTGCCTGGCTTCTAGGCATTTAAGCTTGCTATCTCCTGTCTACCTCTTAATCCAGATGTGAAAATGTTGTTCTTACACTTAAAAATGATCTGGAATATTATTCAGTATAAAAGGAGTGAACTCTTATACTGAACTAACATGCACAATAAAATGAATGAATTTCAAAAATTAGACTGAGCAAAAGAACAGATCTAAAAACACAATAATGTATAATCCCATTTATATGAAATCCTAGAAAACGCAAGACTAAACTGTAATAACGGAAAGTAGAGCTGTGATTTCCTGGGGTAGAGATTGGCTGCAAAGGGCATGTTTGGGCATGATAGAAATGATTTGTTATCTTAACTATAGTGGTACTTATATATGGCAATATGCATTTGTTAAAATGCATGCATTTTATTTCATGCAAATTTTATGTACTAAAGATGGTTTTTAAAAGTTACGTAGTAGAGTTGTCAGAGAAAAGAGAGAAAATCAAGTGGGTCCTTGTCTAATTTTTTTTTCCCATCATTGTCTACTATAGTAGATGGCATCATGACCAGTATTTAAATCTCCTAGAGATACAAATAAGGAGAAGGCAATGGCACCCCACTCCAGTACTCTTGCCTGGAAAATCCCATGGACAGAGGAGCCTGGTAGGCTGCAGTACATAGGGTCGCTAAGAGTCGGACACAACTGAGCAACTTCACTTTCACTTTTCACTTTCATGCATTGGAGAAGGAAATGGCAACCCACTCCAATGTTCTTGCCTGGAGAATCCCAGGGACGGGGGAGCCTGGTAGGCTGCTGTCTATGGGGTCGGACACGACTGAAGCGACTTAGCAGCAGCAGCAGAGATACAAATAACATTTGGTGCAGGGCAGCAGATCTAGATGAACTTGTGGAGGAGATGCAGAGGTGGGCACAAGTTTCCAGGGGACTTTAAACTGCATGAAGAAATCATTCTGGACCTCCCTCCATATAGAGAGAATCTGCCCTGCCCTGGGAGAGGAACTCATGAGCTGGATGAGGCACTGGCAGAAATGTAGGGGCTTTTGTTCTTTCCCTTTCCTTCATCTCCCTCACCCTCTTTCTACCTTTTCACTAGACTCACTCAGTAACATCAATCTACAAAAGCAATTTTCACATCTGTTGAGTAACATTCCATATACAGAATGGAATGTGGTCATTCTTCTCCAAGGACAGAGCAGGCTTACCTCAAAATACACAGGACATTGCTGTGTAGGCTATTGGTTTGATTGTGTCTCCAGTTTGGTGACAGACACCCTGTTTTCTTTCCTATTTTTTGTGTTCCTTAGTCAAGGTTATGGGAAAAGCCTTGTGGTATATGAAAGAGTGACCTTTTATGGCTAGATTGACCTCCTTACAGGAATCTGTCAGAGCCCTTGGTAAAGTGGGAAGTGACATACAGTAATATG
This sequence comes from Bos mutus, assembly GCF_027580195.1. NCBI lineage: Eukaryota > Metazoa > Chordata > Mammalia > Artiodactyla > Bovidae > Bos > Bos mutus. The sequence continues at coordinate 58,178,630 of NC_091624.1, forward strand.
GGGGTGGAAACAGACACCGCGGGTACCCCACCCATATCCTCTTGTTCTTACCGCTTCCTCACTGGCTGTCATTTCAACAGCAGCACCTATGCTTCTTTGCCTGAAGCTTTCCAAAGTGGCTGGACTACTGATTTTCCAGCAACATACCCGAGATTCCAGGTGCCCCTCATCCCCATCTGCAAGGAATGGTCACGTTCTTTTTTTATCAAAAGCTATTCTGTTAAGTGCGTTCTCTTCGGGATTTTAATTTGCATTTCCGTGGCTGGATGGCATCACCGACTCGATAGACATGAGTCTCAGTGAACTCCGGGAGTTGGTGGTGGACAGGGAGGCCTGGCGTGCTGCAATTCATGGGGTCGCAAAGAGTTGGACATGACTGAGCAACTGAACTGAACTGAATGTCCAGTGATGTTGAGCGTCTTTAATGTACTTATTAGCCTATCCACATATTGCCTTTGGGCTTCCCTGGTGGCTCAGATGGTAAAGAATCCTCCTGCATTGAGGAAGAGCTGCATTCAGTCCCTGGGCTGGGAAGATGCCCTGGAGTAGGGCATGGCAACCCATGCCAGTGACATTACTTTTATGTGGAATCTTAAAAAAGTAATACAAATGAACTTATTTACAAAACAGAAATAGACTTATAGACATAGAAAACAAATTTATGGTTATAAAATAGGAAAGCAGTGGGGAGGGAAAAATTAGGAATTTGGGATTAACAAAAACATACTACTGAATATGAAACAGATATACAAAGACCTACTGTATAGCACTGATCACCGAGGAAAGCTTTCTCGTCTCTCCTTACTATTCTTTGGAACTCTGCATTCAAATGGGTATGTCTTTCCTTTTCTCCTTTGCTTTTCACTTCTTTTCACAGCTATTTGTAAGGCCTCCTCAGATGGCCATTTTGTTTTTTTTGCATTTCTTTTTCTTGGGGATGGTCTTGATTACTGTCTCATGTACAATGTCATAAACCTCCATCCATAGTTCATCAGGCACTCTGTCTATCAGATCTAGTCCCTTAAATCTATTTCTCACTTCCACTTTATAGGCATAAGGGATTTGATTTAGGTCATACCTGAATGGTCTAGTGGTTTTCCCCACTTTCTTCAATTTAAGTCTGAATTTGGCAATAAGGAGTTCATGATCTGAGCCATAGTCCACTCCTGGTCTTGTTTTGCTGACTGTATAGAGCTTCTCCATCTTTGGCTGCAAAGAATATAATCAATATGATTTTGGTGTTGGCCATCTGGTGATGTCCACGTGTAGAGTCTTCTCTTGTGTTGTTGGAAGAGGGTGTTTGCTATGACCAGTGCATTTTCTTGGCAAAAATCTATTAGCCTTTGCCCTGCTTTATTCTGTACTCCAGAGCCAAATTTGCCTGTTACTCCAGGTGTTTCTTGACTTCCTACTTTTGCATTCCAGTCCCCTATAATGAAAAGGACATCTTTTGGTGGGGGGTGTTAGTTCTAGAAGGTCTTGTAGGTCTTCATAGAACCGTTCAACTTCAGCTTCTTCAGCATTACTGGTCAGGGAATAGATTTGGATTACTATGATATTGAATGGTTTGCCTTGGAAACGAACAAAGATCATTCTGTCATTTTTGAGATTGCATCCAAGTACTGTATTTCAGACTCTTTTGTTGACTATGATGGCTACTCCATTTCTTCTAAGGGATTCTTGTGCACAGTAGTAGATATAATAGTCATCTGAGTTAAATTCACTCATTCCAGTCCATTTTAGTTTGCTGATTCCTAGAATGTCTACGTTCACTCTTGCCATCTTCTGTTTGACTACTTCCAGTTTGCCTTGATTCATGGACCTGACATTCCAGGTTCCTATGCAATATTGCTTTTTACAGCATCAGACCTTACTTCTATCACCAGTCACATCCACAACTGGGTGTTGTTTTCAGCCCAAAGAATTAGAGGAAAACAATAGAATGGGAAAGACTAGATACCTCCTCAAGAAAATTAGAGATACCAAGGGAACATTTCATGCAAAGATGGGCTCAATAAAGGACAGAAATCGTATTTACCTAACAGAAGCAGAAGATATTAAGAGGTGGCAAGAATACACAGAAGAACTGTACAAAAAAGATCTTCACGACCCAGATAATCATGATGGTGTGATCACTCACCTAGAGCCAGACATCCTGGGATGTGAAGACAAGTGGACCTTAGGAAGCATCACTACAAACAAAGCTAGTGGAGGTGATGGAATTCCAGTGGAGCTATTTCAAATCCTAAAAGATGATGCTGTGAAAGTGCTATACTCAATATACCAGCAAATTTGGAAAATTCAGCAGCGGCCACAAGACTGGAAAAGGTCAGTTTTCATTCCAATCCCTAAGAAAGGCAATGCCAAAGAATACTCAAACTACCGCACAATTGCACTCATCTCACACGTTAGCAAAGTGATGCTCAAAATTCTCCAAGCCAGGCTTCAGCAATATGTGAACCGTGAACTTCCAGATGTTCAAGCTGGTTTTAGAAAAGGCAGAGGAACCAGAGATCAAATTGCCAACATCCGGTGGATCATGGAAAAAGGAAGAGAGTTCCAGAAAAACATCTGTTTCGGCTTTATTGACTATGCCAAAGCCTTTGACTGTGTGAATCACAACAAACTGGAAAATTCTGAAAAAGATGGGAATACCAGACCACCTGACCTGCCTCTTGAGAAATCTGTATGCAGGTCAAGAAGCAACAGTTAGAACTGGACACGGAAAAACTGACTGGTTACAAATAGGTAACATTGTGTGTCAAGGCTGTATATTGTCACCCTACTTATTTAACTTGTATGCAGAATACATCATGAGAAATGCTGGGCTGGAGGAAGCACAAGTTGGAATCAAGATTGCGAGGAGAAATATCAATAACCTCAGATACGCAGATGACACCACCCTTATGGCAGAAAGCGAAGAGGAACTAAAGAGCCTCTTGATGAAAGAGGAGAGTGAAAAAGTTGGCTTAAAGCTCAACATTCAGAAAACTAAGATTATGATATCTGATCCCATCACTTCATGGCAAATAGATGGGGAAACAGTGGCTGACTTTATTTTGGGGGGCTCCGAAATCACTGCAGATGGTGATTGCAGCCATGAAATTAAAAGATGCTTACTCCTTGGAAGGAAAGTTATGACCAACCTAGACAGCATATTAAAAAGCAGAGACATTACTTTGTCAACAAAGGTCCATCTAGTCAAGGCTATAGTTTTTCCAGTAGTCATGTATGGTGTGAGAGTTGGACTATAAAGAAAGCTGAGCACAAAAGAACTGATGCTTTTGAACTGTAGTGTTGGAGAAGACTCTTGAGTGTCCCTTGGACTGCAAAGAGATCCAACCAGTCCATCCTAAAGGAAATCAGTCCTGAATATTCTTTGGAAGGACTGATATTGAAGCTGAAATTCCAATACTTTGGCCACCTGATGTGAAGAGCTGACTCATTTGAAAAGACCCTGATTCTGGGAAAGATTGAGGGCAGGAGGAGAAGGGGACGACAGAGGATGAGATGGTTGGATGGCATCACCCGACGCGATGCATATGAGTTTGAGTAAGCTCCGGGATTTGCTGATGGACAGGGAGGCCTGGTGTGCTGCAGTCCATGGGGTTGCAAAGAGTTGGACACGACTGAGCGACTGAACTGGACTGAACCGTACAGCGTAGGGAGGGCTTCCCTGGTGGCTCAGATGGTAAAGAATCTGACTACAAGGCCAGAGATCTGGATTCAGTCCCTGGGTTGGGAAGATCCCCTGGAGGAGGGCATGGCAACCCACTCCAGTATTCTTGCCTGGAGAATCCCCATGGACAGAGGATCCCAGCAGGCTACAGTCCATGGGACCGCGAGAGTCAGACATGACTGAGCGACTAAGCATAGCACACATTATCTTTAGTGAAGTGTCTATTCAAATTTTTGCTCATTAAACAAAAAAAAAATCAGTTATTTTCTTCTTGTTGAATTTTGATAACTCTTCATAAATTCTGTACACAAGTTTTCTGTCTGATATGTGATTTGCAAATATTTGCTTCCATTCTATGACTTGTCTTTTCATGTTTTTAGTAGTGTCTTTCACAAAGCAAAAGCATGTTGATGAAATACAAGTTAATCATTCAGTTCAGTTCAGTTCAGTCGCTCAGTCGTGTCCGACTCTTTCTGACCCCAAGAATTGCAGCACGCCAGTTTTCTCTTATGGCCTGTACTTTAGGTGTCATACCTTAGAACTAATTTGCCTATCCCAAAGTAATAAACTAGAATTAACACCCAAATGTTTATGAGTCATTTGGAGTTAACCTCTGTTTAAGGTGTGAGAAATGAATCAAGATTCATTTATTTATATAATGATGCTTCTTCCAGGTATTTTACTTATTTGTTTTTATCTTTTTGGTCACACCAGATGATATGCAGGGTCTTAACTCCCCAACCAGGGATCAAACCCATGCCCCTGCATTGGGAGTGTGAAGTCTAACCACTGGACCACCAAGGAATTCCCCTTCCAGGTATTTTTAAATAATACATTTCAGATAGAATCCCTTTCAGTAATCACTTCACTTTTCCAGTCTCTGCTCCCAAGATGTAGCCAATATCAAGATCCAGCTTTTACAGATTTGAATATAAATATGTGTCTATAAAAGTAAGGAATAAATTTATGTTTTTGAAATCCATCCATCTTGATATATGTTGATCTAGTTTAAACTTTTTAACTACCATGTAATATTACGTCAGATGAGTCTATATCACCTTTTACTTATACATCTCTTTTTTAATGGACAGTCAGGTGGAAACCATTTTTTCAGTAATATAAACACTGCTATAATAACCATGCTTGCATATGCTCCCTGTACACATGTCTGACTTTCTTAGGATCTATAAGAGAAATTCAGTGACCAGGTACTAGAATGTGCTTTTTCACTAAAATGGCCAAACTGCTGGACAATCCCACAACGCAGTATGATTTATAATCCCACAGCTTTACCAGCTCATAAGACTGAAATTATCATCACATGATAGGTGTGAAATAGTTTCTTTTTTAACAACTTGTGTTCACCTGATTACTCCTGAGGTCATGCATCCTTTTGAATGTTTATTGGTCATTTCTGAGTTGACTTTTTCCTGTGTGTTCCTCATCACACAGATTTTAAATTTTGATAAGGATATTGGTCAATATTTTCTATATAGAACTTAGTATATCTTGTTTAATAAGCAGGGCACCCAAAGCTGGTGCTCTGGGACAACCCAGAAGCATAGGGTCGGGAGGGAAGAGGGAGGGGTGTTCAGAATGGGGGAAACACATTTATAGCTGTGGCCAATTCATGTTGATGTATGGCAAAAACCATCACAATTTTGGAAAGTAATTATCCTTCAATTAAAATTAATTTTTAAAAAAGAAATTGTTTTCTACTCTGAACTCATAAGGTTTTAAAACCACTTTCTTATAATTTTTCTCATATCTAATTTTTCAGATGCATATTTTCCCCACAAGTTCAATCTGTTGAGATTAAGTGTTCATACAGGGAAACGCACAACTCTGAAGTGTATAGTTTGACCAGTTTCAACAAATATAGTCATATAACCTATACCGCAATCAAAATGTAGAATGTTTCCATCAGTCTAGAAACTTCCTTTGTGCCCCTTCCCTGTCAACCTTCCCTGAAGTCACCACTGTTCTGATTTTTTTTCTGCCATACATTAGATTTAGAGTCTAGAACTTCCTATGAATGGAATCATGCAAAGCATAGTGATTTTTATCTGGTCTGGCTTTGTTGACTCCACACAATAGCTTTGAGATTATTTTTCCCTATTTTGGCATGTATCCATAGTTTCATTTTTATTGCCAAATGATTCTGTGCTGATTCCAGCTTGGAGTTATGATAAATAAATTTACTCTGAACATTCCCATAGAAGGCTTTTTGTGGACTTAGTCTTTCTCTTCCCTCAAATAAATATCCAGAAGTGAAATTCCTGGGTGGCCACTTGAGTTTTAAGTTCAGAGGTGACGGTCACTGGTCAACTGGCATGGATTAATTGATTGCACTTGATGAATAGAAACCATGAAGCTTTTTTCTTTGATTTTCTCAGAGGGAAGGGATTTTGCTGTCCTTTCCCAGCCTCCCTACCCTCCAATGCCCCCAAGATCTATAGCTGTACAGCCCTGTGATTCTTGAATATGAGACATTTATTGGAAATACTCTGGAAGCACTACTTCAGCTTGGAAAACATTATTTTATATGGAAATAGTTTCCAGTTTCTTTCAGGAAGATCAGAACCTGTTTTGCAAATAAGATATTCTGAGGAGACCCTATATATATATATATTACATATATATAAAATACTTTTTAAAATGGAGCTACTTTAGTTTTGTGGGGACACCTCTCTGTTTGCCTACTATTCCCATCCTTGCTAAACACATCTTTAATTTCCACGGATTGTGTTTTGAAACATTTCAGTATAAGGAACTTGATGTTTAGACACTAGCCAATCTTCTTGTCTAAAATGTATGGATATGGATATAGATCTGCTGCTGTGACATTTTATGTGTTCAGGTGATACTGTAACTTTTGGAAAAGCAATACACATAAGAGACTTTAAATTGGAATTCTTCAATCCTCTGACCAGCTACTTGATTCTAATGGAAGCAGCCCTGCATATAGCTTCTAAAAGATGAGAATATGGCAACTAAATGGGACCTTTGTGATTTTTTTCAGAATTTTAATTTCCTTGTGATTAAAAAGGAACTGAATCAATAATGAGAAGAGGTATGCATGTGTGTATGTTTACTGAGCTATCTTAATTGTAATATCCCATTTTATTAACAATTATTATTATTTGCATTCTTCTGGAAATCTAATCAAGTGAGTTTTTTCTTTTGTTCTGTTCTGTTGATTTGTTGGTGCTGTTCAGTCACTCAGTCATGTCTGTTGACTCTGCAACCCCATGGACTGTAGCATGCCAGGCTTTCCTGTCCTTCACTGTCTCCCTTAGTTTGCTCAAACTCATGTCCATTGAGTCGGTGATGTCATCCAACCATCTTATTCTCTGTTGCCCATTTCTCTTCCTATCCTCAATCTTTCCCAGCATCAGGGTCTTTTCCGATGAGTTGGCTTTTCACATCAGGTGGCCAAAGTATTGGAGTTTGAGCTTAAGCATCAGTCCTTCCAGTGAATATTCAGGAATGATTTCCTTTAGGATGACTGGTTGGACCTCCTTGAAGTCCAAGGAACTCTCAAGAGTCTTCTCCAACACCACAGTTCAAAAGCATAAATTCTTTGGCATTCAGCCTTCTTTATGGTCCAACTCACATCTGTACATGACTACTGGAAAAACCATAGCTTTGACTAGACAGACCTCTATAGGCAAAGTGATGTCTCTGCTTTTTAATATGCTGTCTAGGTTGGTCATAGCTTTTCTTCCAAGGAGTAAGCGTCTTTTAATTTCGTGGCTGCAGTCACCATTTGCAGTGATTTTGGAGCCCAAGAAAATAAAATCTCTCACTGTTAATATTTTTTCCCCATCTATTTGCTGTGAAGTGATGGGACCAGATGCCATGATCTTAGTTTTTTGAATGTTGAGTTTTAAGCCAGATTTTTCACTCTTCTCTTTCACCTTCATCAAGAGCCTCTTTGGCTCCTTTTCACTTTCTGCCATTAAGGTGGTATCATCTGAGTATCTGAAGTTATTGACATTTCTCCCAGCAATCTTGATTCAACCTGTGAGTCATCCAGTCTGGCATTTCACATGAAATATTCTTATAGAAGTTAAATAAGCAGGATGACAATATACAGTCTTGACATACTCCTGTCCCAATTTTGAACTAGTCTGTGGTTCCAGGTCTGGTTCTAACTGTTGCTTTTTGACTTGCATACAGGTTTCTCAGAAGGCAGGTCAGGTGGTCTGGTATTCCCACCTCTTTAAGAATTTTCCACAGTTTGTTGTGATCCACACAGTCAAAGGCTTTAGCATAGTCAATGAAGCAGAAGTAGATGTTTTTCTGGAATTCCCTTGCTTTTCCTATGATCCATTGGATGTTAGCAATTTGATCTCTGGTTCCTCTGTCTTTTCTAAATCCAGCTTGCAATCTTGACGTTCTCAGGTCACATACTGTTGAAGCCTTGCTTGAAGAATTTTGAGCATTACCTTGCTAACATGTGAAAAGAGCAAAGTTATATGGTAGTTTGAACCTTCTTTGGCATTGCCCTTCTTTGGGACTGGAATGAAAATTGACCTTTTCCAATCCTATGGCCATTGTGGAGTTTTCCAAATTTGCTGGCACATTGAATGCAGCACTTTCACAGCATCATCTTTTAGGATTTAAAATAGCTCAGCTGGAATTCCATCACCTCCACTAGCTTTGTTCATAGTAATGCTTCCTAAGTCCCACTTGATTTCACACTCCAGGATGTCTTACTCTAGGTGAGTGACCACACCACTGTGGTTATCCGGGTCATGAGGACCTTTTTTATACAGTTATGTTGATAATGCTTAACAAATGGGGAAGAGACTAGGGGAACTTCCTTTGTCTAGTTCATAATGTGACTTGAAATGATGTTTTATCAAGTTTTAGTGGATTCTGTAGCTGTGTTAATGCATCATTCATTTGTGGACTTGAGAACCTGAGTTGTCCCTGTTACTGGTCCCAGATAAATAAGAGAAATAATAGCATGGATTAGAACAGCTGTTTTCTTCTGATTTTCCACTGATATGCCTTTTGGGGGCAGTGGGTAGCAACCACATCACCTTTGGTTGGTATATAGTGTAGATGGATTAATTCAGGAAAGATTATAGTAGAGGGGAATTTTAGCCCCACATGCAAACCCTTAGGGGACACTCAGAGCTTTATGTCTTCCCTCACCACCTCACCATTCTCCCAGAGGAAAAGACCTCAAGTAAAGGTCACAGAAAAAGTGGACAACAAAGATACATATAAGCCACTGTACTAGGGAGCAAAGTTCTGCTGGGAAAAGGAAAGTGTTGTTAGTCACTCAGTCATGGCCGACTGTTTGCAACCTCCTGGACTATAGCTTGCCAAACTCCTCTATCCATGAAATTCTCCAGGCAAGAATACTGGAGTGGGTAGTCTTTCCCTTTTCCAGGCAGTCTTCCCAACCCAGGGATCGAACCTGCATCTCCTGTACTGCAGGCAGATTGTTTACCGTCTGAGCCAGCAGTGAGAAGTAAAGTGTTTATCAATAAAATAGAAATGAGATGAAATATTCCTGGATCTCTTTGGAAATACTTTGTGTTCTTTCTTCCTTTCTCTGAACTTATAAAAATAAATGGTTCCTGACCTCATTCTTTTGCTTGAAAGGAGATGTCCCCATCTTACAAGATTAGGCCTAAAAGTAACTTCATACTAGGCCAGGTAACTTAGCTTCTAGGCCAGGAAAAATGTCCCATGGCTTATGCAAAGTCCATTCTGGTCTGCCTGAGAGTCCATAAGGACAGAGACCCTCGAACCTTGAGCAGGGGCTGTGGTCACAAGAGGACCCTGGTGTTTCAGGTCCTGCCCTTGTACCCACTTGGGTTCTGCTCAGCTTTTGATTCTTGACTTGCCTCTTTTTTTTTGTTTTGTTTCTTTTTCTTGCCCTTTTCACTTTCTTACTTAACCTCTATTTACCTGGCTTGCTCCTTGACATTGTCTGATGCCTTGATTTTGGAATCAAACCTCTGGCCCTTACCTTTCCTTGTCAATTCAGAAGCATCTTCAATTGTAGTTGGTTCCTCTATTCTGGACTCCAAATGCTGGTATGAATGGATGACCAGCACAGGTGCCTCAACTTGGTCAACTCTTCTTGATTTGAATACCAGTAGGGACTGAAAATTTCAGTGAGTACTTGAAATACATTTTGAAAAATAAGCGCTATCCTTGCCTTTAGAGGATTATAAGACAATGGAAACAAAATAGACTGAATACAACATCAGCAAAATTATATAAAGTATTATTATTTGGATTAAGTTTCACCTGGTTCATTAATCCTAAGGTTATCTGAATTCATTTATTGCCTTGGAATAAGGTATTTAAACTTACTTAGATATTTAAGTAAATTTACATTGTAGTAGAATTTGGTAGAAAAAAATTGATCTGTAATTCAAACACATCTGAAAAGAGTTAAATTAGAGTTATAGCTGTACAATGAAAGGATCATTTGAGAATAGCTATCAGGAAAAGGTAACTCACAGGTTTAGAATTAAATCAGGGAAGAATGTGAGTCAGTATTCAATTATTAATTCAGTGAAGTGATAAAGATAATATTATTTTCAATTATTATTGTGAGGTCAAAAGATTTATTGAATTCATATAGCCCTTAGATAAATCCCATAGCCCTTAGAATAGTACTTGGTAATATTATGGCAGACTTTGTCAAAATGAAGCTTGAATATAGACTCTCCTCCTTCTCCCAAGAAAATTAGTTACTAATATGATCTGTAATGATTATTTACACAAATAGGTACAACAAAATGAGAACAAATTACTTGGAACCAAATTGGTTGATTGTTTATAAGACACTGTCTAGCAAATTATAGACACCTTCCCAACCAACTTGAATTTCATCTAAATTAGAAATGCATTCTGAATTTTTGATAAAATGTTTTCTAATCATTTTCTGTCAGTCCAATCAAATAAATGATAACTAATATTAATAAATACAATATTCATGTTGCAAGATATTTGTTCCCAGCACTCTATTAGAAGAGGAGAAAGTAGAATTACAGTATTATGTTAGTTTCCTTAAGTTTTCCAGGTGAAAGGAACACTAGTATCCAATCAACCAGGTTCTGAATGGCTTATACCAGATTATCTCTGAAAATCTTTTCACCATTCAGTTCTTGTTCAAAAAGACTTCTACATAATATTTCAAATTCAGCTTGATTTTGACGACCATCTAGACTGGTTTTTAGTTCAAATAGTTCAAATCCTCATTTGATTTCATCCTCTCCCTCTGATTCTGCAGCTCCTTTATTAGAACACCAAATAAACTCTAAAATACAGAGCAAAAAACACGTGTCTTCCCAGGTAGCTTTAGTGGTAAAGAACCCACCTGCCAATGCAGGAGTTGTAAGAGATGTAGGTTAGACCCCTGGGTTGGGGAGAGTCCTTGGAGGAGGAAATGGCAACATGCCCCAGTATTCTTGTCTGGAGAATCCCATGGACAGTGGAACCCAGTGGGCTACAGTCCATAGGGTGGCAAAGAGTCAGACATGACTGAAGTGATGCAGCACATACAGCAAATACTATTTTTCAAGTGTCATAAAAGATAAATCAAGTGCTTGAAACCAGAGCAATCAATTTTTTTTTTTTTTTTTTTGCGACCACATAGCAGAAAAAGAAATACTCACTCATTTCTCTCTCCCATGCATTTTTTTTCACCAATCAACTTTTTGGTCTGTTTCACTACTCACAGAAATTTCCTTATCAACTCTGATTCTAGTTAGAACAATTCATCTAATCTTTTTAGATCTGCAACGTCAACCACCCATATTTTTCTGACAGTTCAGATTGTAAAAGATACTAGAATGTGTAATCTAATTTCCTCATCTTTCTCATTGTGGCATCCTGTAATAATTGCAAAATCATAGTTAAATACCACTATGATGATACTGTTCATTGCTCTTCAGTTTACTGAGTTGGTCATACAAAATCCGTATGCAGATATGCATTCATGTACAAAGTTAAAAAATAGTCATAGGACTGTAGAATTTTAAAGCAAAACAGGTCTTTCAAAGAGCATTGAGTCTAGCATCTTCATTTTACAGATGAGGAAAATGAAGAACAGAAAGTGTAGATGACTAATGCAAAGTTCTCCAATATTCTTCAAGGTATCGTTTATTGGGTCCAAAAAAATTATAGCAGCTTCTAAACATAGCATCAGCTGACTCCTAAGATTCAGCATTCCTCCTTCTTTCCACCTCAAACATTTAATTCATCATCATGTCTTATCCACCCATCTATTAAGATCTCCCAAATTTGGCTCTTCTCTCTATTCCCAACATTGCAACTATATTTAGGTCATTATTGCTTTGGGAGTAAAGTCCAAACTCCTTATCTTGGCAAGAGTTGTTTATAGGCTTCACCCTGTCCATCTCTCTTTTTGTCTTCACTTGCTTCTTCCATCCAGTGCCCCAACAAATGATAAACTACTTGCCATTCTATGAATAGACAACGTTCTTTCTCATTTTTAGTTCCTTACACTTCTTTCCTTCCATGTCCATTTACCTGACAAGTCTGTTCACTCATTAGATCTTAGCTGTTATCCCTCTATCCCTTCTGATTTGAGGCCCCTTTATGTATTCTTATGGCACTCATATTTCTCATAGTACTCTTTCCCTCTCAGTATTCAGAATTCTATATTGTAATGGTCAGGTAGCTTATTAGGGTCCATGTTTAGACTGTAAGTTCATTAAGGATCAACAAAGAGTGTATCGTATGGAGTTGTTATGTCTTCAGAACCTAACCTAATATCCAGCAAAACAAGTGTGATAATAATAGATACTTTTTATTATTTGCTTTTTATGTTAGACATTGTGCTGTTTGTCACCCACTTTATCAGTATTCCTTCTGTGATAGTTAATTTTATATGTTAACTTAGCTAGGCCATGGGACCCAAATACATCTGGATGTTGCTGTAAAAGTATTTTTAGATAAGATTAACATATGAATCAATACACTTTGGGTAAAGCCGTTGCCCTCCATAATATGGGGGTCCTCATTCAATCAATTGAAGGCCTTAAGAAAAAGATTGACCTCCTCCAAGAAAGAGGGAATTCTGCCACCAGATTGCCTTTGAACTCAAGATGCAGTATCAGTTTTTTCCTGGGTCTTGCCTGCTTCCCTGCCTTGCAGATTGTGAACTTCCCAACCTTCACAATCTTGTAAGCCAATTCCTTAAACTCTCTCTCTCTCTACACACACACACACACACACACACACACTCACTCACCCACCACTCCCTGCCCCCCCCAACACACACATTCTGTTTGTTCTGTTTCTTTGAAGAGTCCTTAACTAATACACCTTCCAGTAACCTTATGATGAAGGTAAAATTATTTTCACTGAGAAATGAGGAAACAGGGTCACAAAGAAGTTAGTAAGTTAATTGTTTGTGGTCATTTATCTAGTAAGTAGAGATACCAAGCCCTGAATCAAAGGACTTGACCATAAAACTCATGATATTAACTGCAGTATGCTAGGAATGAATGAATGAATAATTAAATGAATAAATTAACAGATAAATGAGACTAACTCATTCTTTATGTAGACATCAGAAGTAGTTAAAAAGTTCTGAAAACTGTAATGATTCATGTCTTCTATCTGAAATAGACCTTCAAAATCATCTAATCATGCAATCTGTTATTTTATTATTAAGAAAACTGAGGCTCACTGTTGTCATCCAGCTAGTAAATGACTTGGGAGTTTTAAAATCCAGATCTCCTGAGGGTCAGTTCTTGAATCTTTTCACCATACCAACACAGCCTCTGCCACAACAATGTATGGTCTTTGACTCCACTTCTCTATGGAAAATAGACAACGTGAAGAAATGTCTCTGAGGTAGAATCCTGGGGCCACGATGCTGCCGAACTCTAGGGAGTTCCTTCTCTTCTCTTTAAAAACTGTATATGTCAGAGTACTAATACATGTGAATTTCAAGTCTACCTGATGAATTCTTCAAACCATAGTATGGTTTAACCATCTGGGGCAAACCAATGAGATAAAAAAAGAGAATGGAATTTGATAATATGAAGTTGAACTTTACTGAACTCTTCAGCAGGTTAATAACTTCCCTCTTTCATCTTACTATAGTCAGTGAAAGAGAACTCTGTAATTTGATCCATCACAAAGGATTTTAATTTTTTGCTTACCAATAGGTTAATGGTACCTGTAGGATTTTCATATATACTCAGTGAATACTTTCTAAATAAATGATCTGTGCATATTTAGGAATGATGATTGAAACTGTTAGATGGATGGAGAGTTCAAGACAGAAGGTAAACTCACCACAACTTCCCAAATATGTCTTTTCCTTTATAACCATTGGCTTGAGTGTTTTGAAGCTGCCCAAATATTTTTTTTTATTAAAGTATAGTTGATTTACAATGTTTTGTTAGTTTCTGGTATACAGCAAATTGAGGATATTCTGTTTGGAAAAGAATACAAAACATTAAAGTAACTGTTTTACTTTGAGACAGAACTTGTGGTAATTATAGAGTTGTCATTCTGCAGCAGTGCAAAATAAATAAATGCCTCTGTGAGTGTGTGAGTGTGTGTGTGTGTGTGTGTGTGTGTAAGAGAGCGAGGCAGAGAGACAAGAAGGAGGGAGGAAGAAATAAAGAAGAGTAAGAGGAAGAAGAAAAGAGAATTCCAGCTGGGTGATCTAGGGCTTCTCTGTTGCCAGACAAAGATTGTTGAAAGAATTAGAGCTTAAGTAACTTTCATAGTGTTTTGTACAAATTAGAAATTCTGACACACTCCAGTACTCTTGCCTGGAAAATCCCATGGATGGAGGAGCCTAGTAGACTGCAGTCCATGGGGTCGCTAAGAGTCGGACATGACTCAGCAACTTCACTTTCACTTTTCACTTGCATGCATTGGAGAAGGAAATGGCAACCCACTCCAGTGTTCTTGCCTGGAGACTCCCAAGGACGGGGGAGCCTGGTGGGCTGCCGTCTCTCGGGTCGCACAGAGTCGGACACGACTGAAGTGGCTTAGCAGCAGCAGCAGGAATTCTGAATGTTACCAATTGTATTAAATGTTACCTTATTTAAAATAGTAATAGCAGCAACTTTGCCTCCTGAGCATGAAGAGGATTGAGGGAATAAGGAAAATCTTTATGTCCTTCTGGAACCTCTTTCCACTGCTTTTGGATAAGTAACTAAAATAACAAAAAATAAAAAATAAGGGAACTGCCTATGAGTATCAGGTGAGCGTGAGTTTAGAGTCCAGTTTTTCCAAGTCACTCTTGAATGTGTATGTTCTGAGTAGTGTCATCAGCCTCGTATTCTCTGGCTTTTCAGTTCACGTGTGTGTTATTCTTTGTCTCTCTCCTCAGCTTCTCATGTTGGAGTTGTGATGCTGGCCAATCTTTTCAATTAGCTTAAACAGCCATTAAAACTCATCCATTAAAATTCACTTCCCCACAGAGATAAAGAGCAATTTTCTGCATAAACCTCTTAGGGTTGTTATAAAGATCAAATAGAAGAAAGTGTGAAGAAGCTTTTTGCAGACTGCTTTGCTGGAAGGGCAGAGAAGGAGATTGGAACATGGCATTTAGAATCAAAACTCTTCTTTTTTTAAAGACTTTTATTTGCTTTCTTTGCGCTCTATGCCTTAGTCTCCTCGTTTATAAAACAACAATTACCATTTATTAGACAGCTTCCATCCCATTGGTTAAATTCTGGTCATGGTACTTGATTTATATGTATATATCACTTGACTCCCACAATCATCCTAAGAAGTATGATTTTATTTTATTTTTGGGGTTTTTAAGTGGGGACATAAATTACTGACAGAATTTGGATGAGAATTAATGCTCATATCTTGACTTTTCCTCTGTGCACTTAATATGGGAAAGAATCTATAGCACATAAAAGGGAAAATTAATTTCACTTTTAAGAGTCGGACACAACTAAGCGACTTCACTTTCACTTTTCACTTTTATGCATTGGAGAAGGAAATGGCAATCCGCTCCAGTGTTCTTGCCTGGAGAATCCCAAGGACGGTGGAGCCTGATGGGCTGCCGTCTATGGGGTTGCACAGAGTCAGACACGACTGAAGCGACTTAGCAGCAGCAGCAGCAGTGTGAAAACATGTGAAGATTTGGTAACACTTGGTGGTAGTGATATAAGGAGCCCTTATCTTATTCTAAAAAAAAACTGTGCTCTTTCGAAAAGTTTTATAATGAAGAAGATATTTTTAAAATTTCACTCACTATATCTGCTATATAGCATTAGTAACCTTAACTATTCCTGGAAACATTGCCTTAATATCTTGCATCAAGTGAATTAATAACACCAGTGTTTTAAATAATTTTTTTTCTGTTTCTATTTCTGAGAGAGGGTGTAGAATTATATGGCTTTAAGTTGACCAGACTCAGAATAGTCTCCTGAGAGGAATGAAAAACGTGTAATCATGAGTTCTGGTAATCAAGTTATTTGTACACAGAATAAGTAATTTTCAAACATAGCTGGGAGATTAGAGGTAAATCCAAGGACTCAAGTAGATGTTCTCAGGAATATTTTCTTCTGTTTCTCATCCCTTTACTTTTCTTTTCTCTACTTGGCTTTTACCTCTTGCTCTAATTTTACACAGGTGATTTCCCTCTAACAGAGGAAATTGCTGCCAACGTCCCAAGAAATACATTTTCACAGCACTACATCCACATAGCAAACCTCATGGAAGAACTATGATCGCCCTGCTGGGATCACGTGCTAACCCTTGGCCCAATCACTGTCTTCCAGGCAATACCTGTCATAATTGGTCAGGCCTGGATGCCATGTCCATCGCTGTAATCACCGGAGATTGATATCATCACCAAAATTGCTGGGAGTGGGGGAAGAGTCTTTGTCCCAAAGAAGGGAATGCTAGAAGGAAAAGGAAAACAAAATAAAACATCTAAGACAAGATCTCTCTTTGAAAAATATTATACTATGGTCTTTGAAAGTCTGATTTCACTAAAAGTGAGAGGAAGAATTTAGTAATGAGATTTATTGATACACATTTTTCATTTCATAGTTTTTATGAGCTATAGCAGGGAAACTTTGGAGAAGGAAATGGCAACCCACTCCAGTGTTCTTGCGTGGAGAATCCCATGGACGGAGAAGCCTGGTAGGCTGCAGTCCATGGGGTCGCACAGAGTCGGACACGACTGAAGCGATGCAGCAGCAGCAGCAGCAGGGAAACTATGCTGTACAATTCAAAGAGGGCACAATTCACCTAACTTCATTGTAGAGTTATATGTGGAGTAAAATGTGAATAAAGTCTCCTGATGTTGTACAATGTGGTGACCTTAAGCTAGAATATAATGGTTAGAAATTGGTCTAGTGTGAGATCTTAGTACCCCTACCAGGGACTGAACTTGCGCCTCCTGTGCAGGAAGAACTAAGTCTTTACCATTGGACCACCAAGGAAGTCCCGAAGTGCAAAGTTTTATTTAGCTGATTACATGTACATATAGATCAAACATAATAAGCTGATTGCATATACATATCGATTGGATGTATTTGCAGCTTCAGGACATGTTTTTGGTTGTTAGACACGGTGTTTACATCATGAGAGCTAGAGTTGTAAAGAACAACTGTTGCCTAAGTTGCTTCAGTTCAGAAGAGCTTTCTCTTGACTAAAAAAAAAAAACAACACAAAAATCTCACTACTTCTGTCCAGCCTTCTGCTTGATAAAACATGCTTCTAGACAGAAAATAAGCAGAAGAGAATCCCTTTTACTCTACCTAGAATACATCATTGTTTTCTAGAATGTAAATATTCTGTTTATATATGTCTGCCCAAAAAGATTGACTCAAAATGGTTAATAGTGTTAGAACAATTAGGAGTGCTGTTAGTTTTCAATATTTTAAGCACACATATTTTAAATTATATCAAGACCAAAGCCAATACAGTAGCTGTCCATTTTCTTGAACTTCTGTCTAAATCAATGCTTTTAAAATGGTTAAAAGAAAAATAAACTTCACTGCACATCTGTGTGCAATCACATCTAATCAAACAACATGCAGGACATGAAGGATGTGGGGCTTTCATGGGTTTTATAATTTGCTAAGATGAGAATATGAGTTCTTTAGGCAAAAGAGAAATCATAGCCTACAAATCATTATTTTCTTTTACATGTAATCACTGAATACATATAAATGTGTTATGATAGTAATTCACAAAAGGAAAATAATGCAATTTTAACAGTAAACTTGACAACATGAATAACAATTTAAACTAGTAGTGGAATAGAAAAAGGACTTCAGGGACAATTGAATTTCTCACCAGATGTATTGATTGAACAGGTGTCATTATTCGTGCTTTTTCAACAGGTGGCCTTCAGAGCCAGAACTGTGTATTATCTCATCAGAGTATACCTGGGATGGCATTCTTCAACATCAGTTGGCATCAGGCTGATGATATGATGGTGTCAACTCTTTTAACCTTTATATGCTTTCTTCTCTTTGGCTTGACATGTTCTTGCCTTAGTTCATAACTTTCCTTCTCCCTTGCCTCTGTAGGACACTTCCAGCCCCCTCTTTCTCTGCGTCAAAATTTATCTGTTAATAACATGCCCTTAGCACATGTACTTATTTATAATGTCATTGCCCCTTGCAAGCTTTATGTAAATATTTAAGTGTCAGGGTTGGTTCATTAGTTACTCCTATATAAACCTGAATGACCGATCTGTTGAATAGTATACACTATGAAAACCTACCCCTGAATTCTGACTCTTTATAATGTATGTTCTCTGGCTGTTTCACAACTCACTTGCACATACTCAAAAATTGGCACACCAGCTGCATACAGTAGTTTTGCTCTAGGCCTGGATGACTGTTCCATAGGTTAGAGTCTGCTTCCTGGAGCCGCCTTGGTTTGTGAAGTAGATACCAAAAGATTTAGAATTTAAAATTTTGGAGGAAAAATGACCAATGGGAAACTGATGCCCAGACGTCACTGTGATGTGAGCCAGGCCATACTCTAATTTAAGGCAGAACTCGGGGAAACATTATTTATCCCACCTTCTAAATTAATGCCCTTTTTTCTAGTCCTTTTAATTCCCTTGTGAATTTGATCTTGAAAATTAGATATTTGTAAAGGAAACTGAAATCAACCATCCTCTGTAAAATAGGTTTGAATGAAAAATTACTATTGCTAGACTCCTAAATTTTATTATTTAATGGTCAATATTTCACTAAAGTAAAAAATTATTCCTTAGTTTATCTTCTTTTCCAAACATAATTTTAAAGAATAGTTTCAGACTTACCTACAATTATTGAAAAAATAGCACAAAGAGTTCTTGTATATCTCATAGTCAGTGTCCCCTATTATTAACATCTTACAGAAATATAATATACTAGTCACAATTAATAAAGCAACATTGGTATATTACTATTAATTTCATCTTCTTTTTAACATCATAATTTGGATTTACTTTAATAGAGGCACTTCATAATCTTTATAGAGAATGCTTAAGTTTATCTGAGGTGTTAAATGAAAATGATAAATAACTCATTACTATTTTAAGTTATTCTTCATATTTCTGATCTTATATCCTCTTTTCCAATGGACAATACTCATCCATTTGTTTAACAAATACTTAGATTGGTTTTATTGTGTTCCAGATATTGTTCTAGGTTCTTTACAAATAGTAAGCATTTAACCGCATAATACTATAACCTACATACTATTATTATCTTCAATTTACAGACTGGAAATAGATTATCGAAAATGTTAAGTAACTTGCTCACAGTCACACAGTACAGTCTTGCTCCAGAATCATGTTCTTAATCATGTATTACTGTGCTTCGATCCTAGAAGGCAGAGTCCTGGTATTGTTCATTTCTGTAATCATTCTTCTACTCTAGCACAAATTGCATATGGTAAGGTAAATGTATTAGCTTGTGCTGCCATAATAGAATACCATAGACTGGGTGGCTTAGCAGAAATTTATTTTCTCACAGTTCTGGAGGCTGGAAAGTCCAAGATCAAGTTGCTAGCAAGATTGGCTTCTGGTGAGACCTTTCTTCCTGGCTTGTAGATGGCCACCTTCCCACTGGCCTTTCTCTGTGTACACACATTCCTGGAGTGTCTCCCTCTTCTTATAAAGACTTCAGTCCTATTGAATTAGGACCCTGCCCTTATGACCTCATATAACCTTAATTATCTCATTAAAGACCTACCTCCAAATACAGTTACAGTGGAGGTTAGGGCTTCAATATACAGATTTTGGGACATGGGGGCCACAATTGAGTCCATAACACTACATAATCACAAGTCTATTAAATTGAATTTACATTGTGAAGGAATGCCCCTGGAGAAAGGAATGGCAACCCACTCCAGTATTCTTGCCTGGACAATCCAACGGACAGAGGATCCTGGTGGGCTACAGTCCATTGGGTCGCAAAGAGCCGGACTGTTTGAGAACTCACACACACACAAAGTACTGCGGTCACTGTCATCCAGACATGTCGGTTTTGTTGTCGCTGTTCTGTTTGTATTGCCTCAGATGCACCTTTACTTGAAAGTTACAGCTCAATCCCAGGACTTCCTATTTTGTAGCACTTTCATCCTCATACTTTACCTCTTATTCTTTTCAATTCATTTCCAAGGAACAAGATATTTGCCATTGAAAAAATTGTTATAACTAAATATTTATCATTTTTCCCCATAAGCTCTTATAAACCCATCATACCGAGATCAAAGCAGTTAATTTGTCACTGCTAAAAAAATATTATGCTGTCATTTTAAACAACTCACTTTTATATTTTGGATCCCAGCTGGTGATTTATTTACTTGCTATCTTCTCTTTATGAGGCATTTTTGAACTTCAGAAGTAATTAATTGCAAACAATTTAAACAAAACAGAAATACATAAGTAAAATATGTCATCCGTCTTCATTGTTCTCACTCCATCCCTACCAAATTCCCTTCCCTGAATTAACCATCATTAACAGTTAGGTGTGTAGCCTTCCAGGTTTTGCCTTTGCATAGATAGATAGACAAATGGTAGGTAGATAGATGGTTAGAGAGATATGTCTACACATCCATCTATCCATGCATGCAGTTTTCCTTGCATATCTTTTAACAGTTATATCATACTTGCTGCTCTACAATTTCCTTCTATTGATCAGCAATGCATCAAAGTGATGATTCGCTGTCATCACATAAAGATCTGCAGAGTAGGTTATCTGAACCAGCCCTAAGCAAATGCCTTTGGATTTACCCACCCACATATTTTTTTTCCAACCTCTGAGAACATGTGAACAGGATCTTCAAGGGAGAAAAATCTTTTAGAAATTGTTTCCTATAAACTTAAAGTAAAATCAAACAGTTGCCTTATCCTGCTCCCCAACACTTTTATCAAATTTTCCTTATATTTAGTTATTTGTGGTATACATACAGATGGAAGCATTTAGGCTTCACTTGCTTCACAAATGACTTTTGTTTTACACAAATATTATGAAGCATGTTCTTACCTATCACTGAGAGCAGGGCAATTCCAGCTTCCAGGGCATTTCCACCTCTTGCGTTGTGTACTACCATGGGAGGAGGTGCAACATCAAGCATTAACAATTGAAAGCATTTAATTATCACAGTGATAAGCCCCCTTAATTTGATTGCTGCAGAGCTGCCCAAGAAAGTGCCTAGAAAATGGGAAATGAACTTAGCATAGATAGAAAGCTGAAAGACCACAACATATCATAGCATCTCTTCTCTGCTTAATGGTGAAACCGCAAGTCATTACTGGAAATAACCAACTAGTTCCCTCTGTCTTTCATTTGCCAGTCCGCTCGCCAAAAATACCCACTGTCTTGTGAAAACGCAGATGTGTGGCAAGCTCATGGGAGAGGAACTAATGAATAGAAATGAAAGTAGCAGCCACCAAAAGCAGAATACTGCAGTCAACTTTGGAGTAGATGTTTATGGATTGTTAAATCCTTTAAATTACTAAATTATATGAATTTACTCCAAGGTGGTGATAATAAGCCACCAACACATGTTGGACGAGCCCTCCCTCTCTGTAAGGGCAGGCAATGATGTATTCCCTCTTACACCCTGTTCTTCCTTTGCTTCTCCTGCTACTCCATCTTTCCACGTGTGTACATGTCCACAAGTTCAGTGTCTGCTGAGGTCCACCTACTTCAATCTACTCCTTGTCAAGGAGGTATCTCCCTGTTCTAAACCAGTATCAGTTACCTATACCAAGAGCTTGCCAAATATTTAAGTTTTTTTGGACATATCTTTCAGTGTTGTTTTGTGATTTAACTTTCACCAGTTTTACTTCTTGATTCCCTGTGATACAGACTTTCTGAAGGCTTTGTACTGAGTGTGTTTAGTACTTCAGAGTTTCCAACAGGCTTCCTTCAGGACCAGCTCAAAAAATATCTCTTCTATGAAGACTCACCCAAGCAGTACAGTGAGGTTTATTGTGTACCATGTCTTCAGTATGAACTTTGAAATAGGAAATGAGAAAACATGGTGTTTTTTTTAAACTCATAAAGTATAGAACAGTCTTATTGACTCTATGGGAGAGGGAGAGGGTGGGAAGATTTGGGAGAATGGCATTGAAACATGTAAAATATCATGTATGAAACAAGATGCCAGTCCAGGTTCGATGCACGATACTGGATGCTTGGGGCTAGTGCACTGGGACGACCCAGAGGGATGGTATGGGGAGGGAGGAGGGAGGAGGGTTCAGGATGGGGAACACATGTATACCTGTGGCAGATTCATTTTGATATTTGGCAAAACTAATACAATTATGCAAAGTTTAAAAAAAAAAAAAAACCCAAAAAAAGACATCTTGCAGAGTAACCACAAAAAAAAAAAAAAAAAATAAGGGAAAGCTCTAGGATGGCCAAGGAGGATGATTCTTGGACACAATTTAAGGCTAACACCAAGCAAAAGCATGTTGTAAATGACAGAGTCTAATTTAATGGGCAGCCAGTCAAGGCAACACACATACCTGTAGAGTCAGAACAGAAGGATAAAAACAGAATTAATGTATTCTATCAGCACACACACAAGTGGTGTGCACTAAAAGGAAAACCTGCTCTTTATCACAGGGCTGTGTTGTGAGGAATGCAAATGTATTTAGAATTAGAATCATGATTTTGTTTGGTCATGTCTCAGCTAATGCAGCATAATTTTCTTTTGTTTTTTGTTAATTTTTATTAGAGTATAGTTGATTCACAATGTTGTATTGGTTTTCTGCTGTACAGCGAACTGACTCAGTTATACATGGACATATAGTCACTCTCCTTTAGATTCTTGGCCCATTTAGGCCATTACCGAGTATGAAGCAGAGTTCCCTGTGCTGTACAGTAGGTTCTCACTGGTTATCTATTTTATATATAGCAGTATGTATATGTCAATCCCAGTCTCCCAGTTTCTCCATCTCCCTCTTACCCCTTGGTAACTGTACATTTGTTTTTACATCTGTGATCCTATTTCTATTTTGTAAATAAGTTCATCTGTACCACTGTTTAGATTCCACATATATGCAATATCACATATTTGTCTTTCTCTGACTTACATCGCTCAGTATGACAAGCTTTAGGTCCAGCCATATTGCTGCAAATGGCATTATTTCATCCTTTTTATGGCTGAGTAACATTCCGTTGTATATATGTACCACGTCTTCTTTATCCATTCATCTGTTGATGGACATTTTGGTGCTCCATGTCCTAGCTATTGTAAATAGTGCTGCAACAAACACTGGGGTGCATGTAGCTTTTCGAATTATGGTTTTCTCTGAATATATGCCCAGGAGTGAGTTTGCTAGATCATATGCTAGCTCTATTATTAATTTTTAAGGAACTTCCATACTCTTCTCCATAGTGGCTGTACCAATTTAAATTCCCACCAACAGTGTAGAAGAGTTCCCTTTTCTCCAAACCCTCTCCAGCATTGACTGATTGTGTACTTTTTGATGATAGCCATTCTGATCAATGTGAAGTGATGCCACATTGTAGTTTTGATTTGTGTTTCTCTAATAACTAATGACGTTGAGCATATTTTCATGTGCTCAAGTTTAGCCATCTGTCTGCTTTGAATAAATGCCTATTTAGATCTTTGGCCCATTTTTGGGTTCATTTTTTTACACTGAGCTGCATGAAGTGTTTGTATATTTTGGAGATTAATCCCTTGTCAATCACTTCATTTGCAAATATTTTCTCCCATCCTGTGGGTTGTCTTTTCATTTTCTTTATGGTTTCATTTGTTTTACAAAGTTTTTAAGTTTAATTAATTTTTAATACATTTGACATTAAACATTGTATAAATTCAAGGTGTACAACATGTTGATTGATATGTTTATATATTGTAATATGATTGCCACTGTAGTGCTAGTTATCACCTCTATTATATCACATAATTACATTTTTTAATGGTAATAATTAAGATCTAGAGCCGTTTGATTATTATATTATATATAATATTCTTGTCTATAATTTTATAGCATTTAATATGTAGCTTGTATGTAGGATAATTGTATATATAGACTCTTTAACACATACACACAGCCTAGATAATTTCTCCTTCAAGTCAAATTTCTTAACATTTCTTGGTTTAAACAAATCACAGAAAAAGCAATTGTTTCTTCTATGCTCCTATACCACTGTTTGTATCTTTACTTATTTATTATTACTCTCTTTAATGAATCAAAGTTGTATATTTTATTGAATGTTTATATCTTTATTGAATTAGAGTTCACAGGATAGACCCCCATATTTAAGAATTTTAACTTTTGTGATTCTAAAGATTTGCAAGTTACCCTGAAGTTCTGTGACTTGTAAATATTTATCATTTTATTGGGCATATGCACAATTTTGATTTTTGAATGCTGTGAGGCTAGCATCCAGAAGCAAGTCATGTAGCTACTTAGATAAACTGTGCTCAGCACTTATGTTTCAATGTGACTTCACAGTTCTATACTTATCATGACTTTCCTAAGTGATGAGTCCTATTATGTGGTTATCCTATTAGGTGGGATAATAATCCTTCCAAAACCTAGGGTTTCTTGGGTTCCAAGGCTCTGCTCTTCTTTCTCTTATTACTGGAGGGTAAGTTTCTTTACTGCAAACGTATTAGGGCTTAGCACTATTGTAACTCCTGGTGCTTCACATGCTGCCTGGCATACACAAGTTGGAAAGTTTATCTTCCTCCTCCGAAATAATCACATACACAGTGGTGTTCATGTGTACTTTCATACACACACAAACATCAGATCAGATCAGATCAGTCACTCAGTCGTGTCCGACTCTTTGCAACCCCATGAATCGCAGCACACCAGGCCTCCCTGTCCATCACCAACTCCCGGAGTTCACTCAGACTCACGTCCATCGAGTCAGTGATACCATCCAGCCATCTCATCCTCTGTCATCCCCCTCTCCTCCTGCCCCCAATCCCTCCCAGCATCAGACTCTTTTCCAATGAGTCAACTCTTCGCATGAGGTGGCCAAAGGACTGGAGTTTCAGCTTTAGCATCATTCCTTCCAAAGAAATCCCAGGGCTGATCTCCTTCAGAATGGACAGGTTGGATCTCCTTGCAGTCCAAGGGACTCTCAAGAGTCTTCTCCAACACCACAGTTCAAAAGCATCAATTCTTCAGCGCTCAGCCTTCTTCACAGTCCAACTCTCACATTTAATAGAACTATGATTTTAAAATAATCTGCTCTTTTGGATTCTTTATGAATCTGCTTCGTTTCACTAGGATGAATCATTGAGAATTGATTTGATCTTTACCAAGTGTGACCTTTGGCAGGGGTAAGCATGTATAGAGTAGTGGGTCTCAAATATGGCTGTATATTAGAATCAGCTAGGAACTTTTATAAAAATCCTGATGCTTTGGCTGCACACCAAACCAAAGAGTCAGCATCTTTGGTGGTGGGAACCAGAAATCAGTACTTTCATAGTGGTTCCAGTATGCTGCCAAAGTTGACCACCACTGTACTAGAGATTCTCTCCTAACAAGTAAAAGGAAATATAAACACCCTAGATAGAAAGGCAACATCTGGAATGGCGGAAAGAATGCTGAAGTGAGAATGAGAAAACTTGGATCTCAGTTCCAACTCTACTTCTTACAAGCTGTGCATGTGGCTCTGGGCACTGTTCCAGCTCTTACAGTGCAACAAACCACCCCAAAGAGCAGTAGAATAAGACAATGTTTCTGAGAATTTCATTATGCTCAGAAATCCCATGGTTAAGAATTTTAAAAGTGCATAGTGAGCATGAATTGTCTCTGCTTCACAATGTTCAGGGACTCAGTTGAAAAGATTTGAATGACTGAGGCTGGAATCATCTGGAATCTTCTTCACTTACTTGCCTGGTGCTTGGGCTTGGATAAGTAGACTCAACTATGACTGTGATCCTGAGCACCTACGTGAAGCCTTTCCAAGTGGCTTGGGCTTCCTAACAGCATGGCAGCCTCAGGGTTGTAGGACTTCTTTAACAGCACCTCAGGGCTTCAAATGTGAGTGTTTTATTAATTAGCTCACTTCAAAAGTGAATGTTTTATTAACTGAACATCAAAATTGTGTGTGCCCAATAAAATGATAAATATTTACCTGTCACTGACCTTCAGAGTAACTTGCAAATCATTAGAACCACAAAAGTTAAAATTCTTGAATATAATGGTATATCCTGTGAACTGTAATTCAATAAAGATATAAACATTCAACAAAATGTATAACTTTGATTCATTAAAAAGAACAATAATAAATAAGTAAAGATATTAGTAAGATGTATTTATATCCCTGCCTTAGAAGTCAAATAGCATCACTTTGAGTGAACTCTGTGGACGGAAGCAATCACAGGCCTGTCCAGATGCAAGTGGAGGGGACCTAGAACTCATCTGTGTATGGCAGGTCTACCACAGAATTGTGGCCATATTTCACTATTTCTGCAAACAGGTCACACTCAGCCTCGGACTACCATTGGTATTAGCTCTCTATTGCTGTATAACACGTTGCCACAAAGTGACTTGCAACAATACACATTTATTTTCTCATAGATTCTGTGGGTCAGAGATCTGGCCTGGCTTAGCTGGCTTCTGTACTTCAAGGTCTCCCATGAGCTGCAAGCAACGAGTTGGTTGGGCTGTAATTGTCTCTAGATTTAACTGGAGAAGGATCCACTTGCAAGCTCATATGGCTGTTGGTGGGATTTAGTTCCTTGTCACATGGGCCTTCCCAGCCATGACACCTTGCTTCATTCAAGCAGGCAAGTAGAAAAGCAACAGAGAGAATCTGCTCATAAGATGGAAATTGTAGTCATTTCTAACCTTATCACAGAGTGACATGCTGTCACCTTTGCCCTGTTCTGTTGTTTAGGAAAAAGTCACTAGGCCCAGCCCACATTCAAGGGCTGAGGATTAAACGAAGCCATGAATGATGATTGGGGAGCATTGAGGTCATCTAACAGCTGGCTTACCAAACTCTCCTATAAAACAGAATATTAACCCTGGTCTGCCCAACTTGCAGGCTTTTCATGAGAATTCAATAAACTGGTATGTTTGACAGTGCTTTTTAAGATGCATATCACTGTACAAAAGTGAGTAATTTTCCAAAATATATCATATATTTTGATGGTCTCAGAACAGCATTTCCTCAGAGAGAGGGGGCTCACTGCCCATAAATGGGTACGTTTATATAGTGGGAAGAGAATTTAAGTTCTTTTTAATCAATCATTTCACTGTAATTTTCTTTTCATTTATAGCTACCTAACATTGTTCAACAGAGAAGGCAATGGCACCCCACTCCAATAGTCTTGCCTGGAAAGTCCCATGGACAGAGGAGCCTGATAGGCTGCAGTCCATGGGGTCATGAAGAGTCGGACACGACTGAGCAACTTCACTTTCACTTTTCACTTTCATGCACTGGAGAAGGAAATGGCAACCCACTCCAGTGTTCTTGCCTGGAGAATCCCAGGGACCGGGGAGCCTGGTGGGCTGCCGTCTATGGGGTTGCACAGAGTCGGACACGACTGAAGTGACTTAGCATAGCATAGCATAACATTGTTCAAATAAAGAGTATGACTTCTTGTTCTTGGATAAATGGAATTTATTTTTTATTAAAAGCGTTTGATAATGCTTAGACTCATCACATCTTGTACATTTCCAAAGCAAATAGAGAAAAAGGTCAATGTAAGTGTTCGTAGGAATCAAATTGTAAAATATTCATATCCTATAAAGGCCAGTCTTTAGATAAACTGCCAAGAAACTCTTTTTTTTTTTCTTAATGCTACTTTCTAGTTCTTGAACTAGAGTGAATTTTTAATGGCCACAAAATATTGACTGGTGGGTTTATGTATGAGTTTACCCATTAGAGAAAGATAAATGAATGCCTCGCTTTTTTTTTTTAATCAAACAGCTTTACTCAAAGATGTCAAATAATACTAGTAAAATGTTACACAGTGCAAAAACTGAAATCTTTAAAAATCAATTTTAACTGAAAATAATTTACACCTGATAGGTATAAAAATGAAGTTATATGTGAAGATGTATAATGTGTTATTAATTTTACATAAAAATGTATGGATAACTTTTATATATACAAAGGTAAGGTAGATGCCAAAATGTTAAAAGTGATTACTTCTAAGTGCTAATTTGAATCTTTTCATTTTATTCTATTTCCCTTTTTTTGAGTTTTCTAAATAGACATTCTTTATGTTTATAGACACAGAGAAGCTGTAAAAACTAAAATTGAAAACAATCTGTATGTTTCCACTTTTTAAATAATAAATATATGATCATCAGCAACACAATGATGAATGGGAATAACATGGTCACAGGAAACAGAACTGACTTTGGAGCCAAGCCTCTGGAAGGCCCTAGGGCCCCTGGCATAAGCCCTGGGTTGCTTCTAAGCAGATTAGACCACTGTTTAGGGCAAAGCTGAGCTAATAAGAATGAAAATGCCACCACCTCCCCTCTTTTCTTTCTGCTAAGAAATAAAATTCTGAAAGGATTTGAAAGAACTACCATTGAAATATCTACCTCTTGAATGGTTTCTGGTTAAAACTTTGCATTCATTTAAGAAATAATGAAAGGTGAAGACAGATAATATAAGCTGGCTCCAGGTCACCAGCTTTTCTACTCCTGTGTAAATCAGGATAAGGTGATGTCTGCTATCTGCTCCCAAACCAGGGCACAGTAAAGCCTGTAAGGTCACTCTTAAAGTCACTCCTGGCTGCAATGGTAGAAACTACCTCAAACAGACTGCCTGAACCCAAGTCTTGTGTCAGGGATTTTCTGGGGGACAAACCCTAAAATAGAAACCTAAGGAAAAAGCACCCTAGCCACTTGGGTGAGGCAAAATGTTTCCAAGGAGATTGGGCAGGAGAAGGGCTTCTTGGCAAAATTTTGCCTGAAAGGTTGAAGAATGAACTCAGCACTATGTAGATGCTTCTGGAACTGCTGTTGCTTGACTGTTGCTGTATGGTTAAAAAAGTTTTAATCAAAATTGCTGCAAAGAATAATATAGAGACCCACAAAGGAAATAAGATAAGAACAGTTATGTGGGGTTTTGTGAGAGGAAGAGAGCATAAGAAAAGTCTTGAAAAGGGAGATTCAAAGAATGATTCATTTCTCTAATCTGAGTAGATTATGCAGCCCCTGGCAAGTACCTTTCATTTAATAGCACACAGAAAGTGTTTGCTGAGTCTGTGACTGGAATAGGAGTGGGAGGTGGGGATGAGTATATTAATAAATAAGCAAATATTCATTTGCTCTGCCAAAGAAACCCTCCTGTTACCTGCTCCTGGAGATGAAGAAGAAGAGAAAAGCACACGGTGACCTCCATAATCAAATTAACACAGGATGCCTCATGACGTAACACAGGGCAAGACAGAGTTGAAAGCTCTTATCATGATAAGGCCAGGAGAG
This sequence comes from Bos mutus, assembly GCF_027580195.1. Lineage (NCBI taxonomy): Eukaryota > Metazoa > Chordata > Mammalia > Artiodactyla > Bovidae > Bos > Bos mutus. The sequence continues at coordinate 58,208,206 of NC_091624.1, forward strand.
GAGTTTACAGAGAAAGATGAATTTGCTAGGTGAACCTGACTGGGCATGGGGACAGATGGATTAAACCTCAAGGAGTGAGACACGTGTGACTTCAGAAGTCTACAGAAGATTTTATGGAGTCCTGGATAGTTAGGAGCTATAGCTGGAGAAGCAATAGTTTTGATCCTCTGTCCCTAATCATTTTAGAAAAGCCTGCCTCACATATTACACTTCTAGAAATGCTTATCCTCTATCCTAAACCATCTCCCCATTCTTCCCGATGTCTCTCCCGACATTTATTCTTCCTTTCCTCCTTCCCTCCTTCCCTTTTTCTTCCCCTCTGCATTCTGTTCCACCTACCTTCTTACCATCCTTTCCTCTTTTCCATCTTTCTTTCTTCTTCTATCTTTTCTATCTTCTATCTTCATTCCTCCCTTTACCCTTCCTTCCTTCCCTCCCTCCCTCCCTTCCTTCCTTCCTCCTTTTTAACTTTCTGTAGATAATGAATTACATTATCATTAAGAAAAGTAATAGCGGACTTAAATGTCCAAGGAAGGCACCATATTTTACAGGAGTGGTAAAATAAGAAGGAACACTTTTGTAGAGAAGTCATTCAGGAGGATCGTCAAAGAAAAGTTCCACACAGCAGGACTGAGGAAGGGCATTGCAGAAAGGAAGTGCTGAATGTGCAAAGGAATGGAGGTATCATATAGGGCACAAGTCAGTCCTTGTAGTGAGAAATGTGATACATGTGGCTAGTGGCAGAGGACGAAGCTGGAAGGTTGAAAGTGCAACAACAAGCTGATACTTTCAGTTCATTTCAGTCACCCAGTCGTGTCTGACTCTTTACGACCCCATGAATTGCAGCACACCAGGCCTCCCTGTCCATCACCAACTCCCGGAGTTCACTCAGACTCACGTCCATCGAGTCAGTGATGCTATCCAGCCATCTCATCCTCTGTTATCCCCTTCTCCTCCTGCCCTCAATCTTTCCCAGCATCAGGGTCTTTTCAAATGAGTCAGCTCTTCACATCAGGTGGAGTATTGGAGTTTCAGCTTCAGCATCAGTCCTTCCAATGAACACCCAGGACTGATCTCCTTTAGGATGGACTGGTTGGATCTCCTTGCAGTCCAAGGGACTCTCAAGAGTCTTCTCCAACACCACAGTTCAAAAGCATCAATTCTTTTGTGCTCAGCTTTCTTTACAGTCCAACTCTCACATCATACATGACTACAGGAAAAACTATACCCTTGACTAGACGGACCTTTGTGGACAAAGTAATGTCTCTGCTTTTTAATATGCTGTCTAGGTTGGTCATAACTTTTCTTCCAAGGAGTAGGCATCCTTTAATTTCATGGCTGCAATCAACATCTGCAGTGATTTTGGAGCACCAAAAAATAAAGTCAGCCACTGTTTCCACTGTTTCCCCATCTATTTGCCATGAAGTGATATGACCAGATGCCATGATCTTAGATTTCTGAATGTTGAGCTTTAAGCCAATTTTTTCACTCTCCTCTTTCACTTTCATCAAAAGGCTCTTTAGTTCTTCTTCACTTTCTGCCATTAGGGTGGTGTCATCTGCATATGTGAGGTTATTGATATTTCTCGTGGCATCTTGATCCCAGCTTGTGCGTCATCCAGCCCAGCATTTCTCATGACGTACTCTGCATATAAGTTAAATAAGCAGGATGACAATATACAGCCTTGACATACTCTTTTTCCTATTTGGAACCAGTCTGTTGTTCCATGTCCAGTTCTAACTATTGCTTCCTGACCTGCATACAGATTCCTCAAGAGGCAGGTCAGGTGGTCTGGTATTCCCATCTCTTGAAGAATATTCCACAGTTTCTTGTGATCCACACAGTCAAAGGCTTTGGCATAGTCAATAAAGCAGAGATAGATGTTTTTCTGGAACTCTCTTGCTTTTCCCATAATCCAGCGGATGTTGGCAATTTGATCTCTGGTTCCTCTGCCCTTTCTAAATCCAGCTTGAACATCTGGAAGTTCACAGTTCACATATTGCTGAAGCCTGGCTTGGAGAATTTTGAGCATTACTTTACTAGCGTGTAAGATGAGTGCAATTGTGAAGTAGTTTGAGCATTCTTTGGCATTGCCTTTCTTTGGGATTGGAATGAAAACTGACCTTTTCCAGTCCTGTGGCCACTGCTGAGTTTTCCAAATTTGCTGGCATATTGAGTGCAACACTTTCACAGCATCATCTTTCAGGACTTGAAATAGTTCGACTGGAATTCCATCACCTCCACTAGCTTTGTTCGTAGTGATACTTCCTAAGGCCCACTTAACTTCACATTCCAGGATGTCTGGCTCTAAGTGAGTGTGAGTGATCACACCATCAGGATTATATGGGTTATGAAGATCTTTTTTGTACAGTTCTGTGTATTCTTGTCTCCTCTTCTTAGTATCTTCTGGTTCTGTTAGGTCCATACCATTTCTGTCGTTTATTGAGCCTGACTTTGCATGAAATGTTCCCTTGGTATCTCTAATTTTCTTGAAGAGATCTCTAGTCTTTCCCATTCTATTGTTTTCCTATTTCTTTGCATTGATCACTGAGGAAGGCTTTCTTATCTCTCCTTGCTATTCTTTGGAACTCTGCATTCAAATGGGTATATCTTTCCATTTCTCCTTTGTGTTTTTCACAAGGGAAGTGTTTTTCACTTCCCTTCTTTTCACAGCTATTTGTAAGGCCTCCTCAGACAGCCATTTTGCTTTTTTGCATTTCTTTTTCTTGGGGATGGTCTAGATTCCTGTCTCATTTACAATGTCACAAACCTCCGTCCATAGTTCATCAGGCACTCTATCAGATCTAGTCCCTTAAATCTATTTCTTACTTCCACTGTATAATCATAAGGGATTTTATTTAGGTCATACCTGAATGGTCTAGTGGTTTTCCCCACTTTCTTCAATTTAATTCTAAATATGGCAATAAGGAGTTCATGATCTGAACCACAGTTAGCTCCCAGTCTTGTTTTTGCCGACTATATAGAGCTTCTCCATCTTTGGCTGCAAAGAATATAATCAATCTGATTTTGTTGCTCACCATCTGGTGATGTCCATGTGTAGAGTCTTCTCTTGTGTTGTTGGAAGAGGGTGTTTGCTATGACCAGTGTGTTTTCTTGGCAATACTCTTTTAGCTTTTGCCCTGCTTCATTCTGTACTCCAAGGCCAAATTTGACTGTTACTCCAGGTGTTTCTTGACTTCCTACGTTTGCATTCCAGTCCCCTATAATGAAAAGGACATCTTTTGGGGGTGTTAGTTCTAGAAGGTCTTGTAGGTCTTCATAGAACCATCCATCTTCAGCTTCTTCAGTGTTACTGGTCAGGGCATAGGCTTGGATTACTGTAATATTGAATGGTTTGCCTTGGAAATGAATAGAGATCATTCTGTCGTTTTTGAGATTGCATCCAAGTACTGCATTTTGGACTCTTTTGTCAACTATGAGGGCTACTCCATTTCTTCTAAGGGGTTCTTGTCCACAGTAGTAGATATAATGATCATCTGAGTTAAATTCATCCATTCCAATCCATCTTAGTTCGCTGATTCCTAGAATGTCGATGTTCACTCTTGCCATCTCTCCTGTTTGACCACTTCCAATTTGCCTTGATTCATGGACCTAACATTCCAGGTTCCTATGCAATATTGCTCTTCACAGCATCAGACCTTGCTTCTATCACCAGTCCCATCCACAACTGGGTATTGTTTTTGCTTTGGCTCTACCCCCTCATTCTTTCTGGAGTTATTTCTCCACTGATCTCCAGTAGCATATTGGGCACCTACTGACCTGGGGAGTTCCTCTCTTAGTATCCTATCATTTTGCCTTTTCATACTGTTCATGGGGTTCTCAAGGCAAGAATACTGAAGTGGTTTGCCATTCCCTTCTCCAGTGGACCACATTCTGTCAGACCTCTCCACCATGACCTGTCCATCTTGGGTGGCCCCACACGGCATGGCTTAGTTTCACTGAGTTAGATAAGGCTGTGGTCCATGTGATCAGATTGGCTAGTTTTCTGTCATTATGGTTTCAGTCTGTCTGCCCTCTGAAGCCCTCTCTCAGCACCTACCATCTTACTTGGATTTGTCTTACCTTGGACGTGGGGTATCTCTTCACAGCTGCTCCAGCAAAGCGCAGCCGCTGCTCTTTATCTTGGAAGTGGGGTAGCTCCTGTCTGCCGCCACCCCCAACCTTGGACGTGGGGTAGCTCCCCTCCGCCACTGCCCCTGACCTTGGACGTGGGGTAGCTCCTCTTGGCGGCTCCTGCGCCATCGATTGACAGGCGTCAGATTTTCCAAAGGCTTGTACCTGACACTGGTAACAGCAGCTCCTGAATGCAAACACCTCCCACTTCCCTTGTAAGGCTGCAGTACTCAGAATGGCACACCCTCATGTCAGTCTGACTGATACAAATTCATACACTTCTCCTAATGTTCAAGTGCCTTTGGATTATGCATCTATGATGGTTGACACTGCAACTGCCTGTGTGGCTTACTCAAATCAGTGTAACGGTGATCCAAATTGAGTTTACAGTAAACCCAAACTATGACCTGTGCCACGTGAGTCGCATGCTTGTATGTGAGAGAGAACGGACCATAGGCTGTCTCTCCATTGGGGATAAAGGTTGCTTTTTGGTCCATCTATTGTGCCCAGGAATTATTGGCAATGAAATCAAAAGTCAAGAGCTCAGTGCATGGAAGAATTTTATAAAGGAGTGATGTGAATAGATCTACATTCCAGAAGGAAAATTTAGGGCACTTTAGAGAACTATGACTTTAAGTTATGGTCAGAATGTAGAACCGAATCCCCTTGGAAGAGGTGACTCCTTAAATCCTCAAAACAGGAAAGAAAAAAATCTCTCAGCATGCATTAAAGTTACAAGGGCTTAATGTTAGTGAAACTGAGTAAATACCTTGAAATTTTTCACCCATTTACTCTCAACACAAAGGAGTTGATAGTTTTATTTTTTAAATGAATTGTATTAAAGTGGCTTTACAATAGTACATTAGTTCCTCCTGTAGAGCAAAATGAATCAGCCATACATATACATACACTCCCTCCTTTTTGGACTTCCTTCGCATTCAGGTCACCATAGTACCCTTAAGTAGAGTTCCCTGTGCTGTGCAGTACCTTCTCATTAGTTGTCTCTTTTATACATAGTGTCAATGGTGCATATGTGTCAGTCCTAATCCCCCAATTCATCCCACCCTGCCTTTCCCTCTTTCTTAAAGAAAGCCCAGCTTGACCACCCAGACATAAATGATCTTTATTTTCCTTCCATTTCTCTTGTTAACTCAGTGGTTCTCAAACTTTGAGGTGCATGAATGTAGCTAAATTGTATACACAAAACCACACATGCTGTGCTTTGTGGGAAAGGACTGAGTCATTTAAAATTTTTGCTTTATGTGCAGTCTCTACCCTCTAAGCTAAGTTTAAGAATCTGATTCCAAATCTTGTACCATAATCCAGGAGAGAGATAGGGAAGCAGGACCCAAGGCAGTGGCTGTGAGAATTAAGAAAAAGGGGCAGTGAAAAACGTCTGTCTGGGGAGCAAAAGCTCTGCTTCCTGGCTCTGCCTCTTGTCTCCTGCTCACTGTTCTCATCGTTACCCCTTGTTTTTGACCCACATTCTCCGTGTCTTCACACTGCCCATCATTTTTAAGCTGCTGGCTTGGCAGTGAGCTTCAAGGATACTCTGATGTCTGGGATAGATGCACATTCTTTTATTTCCTTCCCCTCTGTGGAAGGCAAGGGTTCGTGGCAAGTTCTTTAAAAAAAAAAAAAAACAAAACAACTTATTTGACTGCACCAGGTCTTAGTTGCAGCATCAGGAATCTTTAGCCACAACCAAAAAATGCCTATTTATAGATGCCACACAGCAACTGGCCTTCCCTAGCCTTGTGTAGTGTATAACCTGAGCTACTATATACAGTGACCTGGTATATTTGGTGTCAGCAATAGGCAGAATCTCGACCTTACTAACAACCTGGGAGCTGAGAAATGATCGTTCCTGCACTATAATGTCAAAAATTTTAGTTGGTTATAAGGTTTTCAAGAATAAAACATGCGTAATAATTGCTTTTAAGAAAATATTTTCACCTTTGTTCCTGTAGGCTAGGAGTTCATTCTAAAATGTAACAACTGTGTTCAGCAGAAAATCCATCTTAACACACAGTCATTTGGCAATCAGCCAAAATGTATATATGTATATTCAGCTCACCTCTAAATATATGTGGATTTTCTTTTTCTTTTATTTCTTTTTCTTTTTTTGCTGTACCTCCGGGTTTGCAGAACCTTAATTCAGTGAAAGCACAGAGTCCTAACCACTGGACCACCAGGGAATTCCCTATGTGGATTTTCTTTTCCATATTCTTTTTCTTGTTATCATGAGGATAATAACACTTCATATTAGTGCAATATTCAAGTGTGAAAAATTTTTATTCCTTTAGTTTTCTCTAGTCAAACTGAGCTAAATTCACATAAGCTTCCATTTCTTCTAATAGCTGAAAACATTATCTGGCCATTTCATAGTAAACTCAGCTCCTTATGGATTCAGTTTCTTTTTGGGTAGGTTACCAGTTTTGTTCCAGGATTCTCTTCTCTCTTCATTTCCTTCCTTTCTAGGATTGATCTGACATCCACAGCACTGCTTCTGTATCTGACATAGGGCAATTGATGCTTAACTCTAACCAGTTGTCAACACTTGGTCTTGGAGCTACATGATCATCTCATATGAAGACAGAAACTAGAAATCCAGAATTTTATGTGAAAGTATTCCCATTTGTAAATATTGGCAAATTTTTTGCACCTCCAAATCCACTCTCCACCCTTCTTGACTCTGTTTTGTGCAGAGAGGCTGGCCTTTAATGTCAGTATCAATGGGTTGCTTTGTCTTCTAGCTTCGTGTTTCTCTTTAATATTTATTGGAGTATAGTTGATTTACAATGTTGTATGGGTTTCTGGGGAGCTTCCCTGGTGGCTCAGCTGGTAAAGAATCCTCCTGCAATGTGGGAGACCTGAGTTCCATCCCTGGGTTGGGAAGATCCCCTGGAGAAGGGTATGACAACCCACTCCAGTATTCTTGCCTGGAAAATTCCACGGACTATCATGGGGTCGCAGAAAATCGTATGCAACTGAGCAACTTTCACTTTCATGGTGTACAGTGAAGTGAATCAGTTATACATATACATATATCCACTCTTTTTTTTTTTTTAGATTCTTTTTTCATCTAGTCCCAGCTTCCTGTTGAGCTCAGCCAGTGGGAGTCACCGACTAGTGGGTCACTGAGGGAGGAGAGTGATTTCTCCTTCTCCAGCTCCATAAATATTGGGTTGCTTCAGGCTGGCCCTGGTTACAATCCTCTGCCAAAGGGTCCTGTCCACAAGCCCTCCAGGGATGGGGACACGATGGCTCCTTGCACGTACAAGCCCCTGAGTGTCTTACCATGCTCTGTTGCTTCCCTAACTCTGTCCATATTCCGATAAAATGTTCTGTTTCCTACCAAGACGTGGGTTGACTCAGAAACTAATTCCACCTTTACTTTTTTTAAATATATGAGCGAAATAAACATAAATTCTATGGGCCACGTAAAACCATGTGTATGGGTTTGCCAGATGGGTTGTAAATATTTTATTTATAGCACCTGCTATGATATATTCTTGCCTGAAAAAATTAATCTGAATCTCATCAAGTGTTTATTTTTATATTCTAATTTAGGGGGGAAAAGGGAGGTAGTGGAGCAAGTTAAGTGAGAAGATGCAAAATATGGGACATTGTTCTACAGGACAAATGACCCAGTTTCTCCAATAAATCAAAGACATGGAAAACAGGTAGCTGGGCAAGGGGCGGCCAGTATAGAATAAGAGAAACTTAAGAAACAAAATAACCAAAATCAATATGTGAGTCTTGTTTGGACCCTGATCCAAACCAAATACCTTTGAGACAATCAAAATATTATAAAATAAAAATTTTAAATATAATATGAATGTGGTATTATATAGCATGAAAGGCTTGTTACATTTTCAGCTTACTTATCAATTAGAGATGTTTCATGAAGTACCAGTTAGAGATACACAGTGAAAAGTATTAAAGTCTGACATCTGGAATGACCTTTAAAATACTCCAGTCAGAGTAATAAATGAATAAGGTAGGGGAGGATTAATGAAAGAAGACTGGCAAATTGTGGCAATAGTAGAAGCAGGGTAATAGTACATAGAAATTCATCATTTTTTTCTCTCTACTGCTGTGTCTAAAAATTTCCAAAGTAAAATGCTTTTGAAAATGGGAAACAAAGATTTCCTTATTTGAACTCAAGGAAAATTCTACTATGGAACAAGGCTGTGACCCACACTCTGTGCTAGATCTTCCTCTTCCTAAGAAAGGCCCGTAAGTACTCTGCGCCCTAGGTGAGCCTCTTCCGTGCATGACAGTTCATCCTTGCAATGTCCATCCAGAATGTGCTGGCTCCATTCTGGTGTCCCTTCTCCTGTTCTTTTTGTCTCCTACTTGCTTTTACATCCTTCCCAGTTCATTGGATTGACCCTTCTCTCTGGCCTGATTTAGGCCTTCTCCCTGGACACTGGATCTCCCTACACCCTGACCATGTCCATGGATTTTCAAATCCTATTTGGGATAAAAGTTGGAAAATACCAAGTCTAATCTAAGGGAGTATCAAGTTAGCTGGTGGCCACTAGTCTTTTCTTTCTGGAACAATGAATTTCCATTGGAAAACTACCACAGAAGCTTTGTGACAAATTCATTTTCTTGTATAAGTATGTGAAAATCAATATCATTGTCTTTGTTTCATAGATGGGAAAATGGAAATACAGTGAAAAAGTAACTTGATAAGAGACAACAAATAATTCTTTGGAAATGTTGATACTATAAGTCAAATTGCTCTAACTGGCAGGTATTATTTATAATATTTTAATTATATTATAATATTATAATTATTTATAATTCTATTTTTAAAATCACTAAAAAGCAAAAGGCCAGTTTTATTCCTTAAGGGCAGCTGCTGATAAGTAAAATTTAAAGCTGCACAATTTTATACACTCACACACACATACACATGCTCTTCTAATCCAATTAACCTTTTTAAGGCTATGTTTTTTGAAAGAAACCATTAGATTTTTTATTATCTATACATACGTTATGTGTTACTGAAGAAATATTATTTTGCAAAGGTAAGCTTAATAATTATCTTAAATGCTAAATGACTTAAAAGTAGATTTTTTACTTATGGCAGGACTAGGGGATACAACATATTAATTGATTTTTAAGAACTGGAATATAAAAAGAACTAAGTAATTTTCTGAAAATTCTGAAATCTCTATTCATGTGTGTTATTCTATAAGTTATCTTAGTTTTAGTTAATTAACATAGTAAAAATTTTGATGCAAAATACATACATCCTTTGCATCATTATTAGAGTTATAAGAAAAAATAATGCTTCCAGATTCTAGTTTGATGATATCCCCATGAGGTCAAGTTCATTCTTGTCTCCAGTTGTGGGCTTTTGGCACACTGCTATATTACATGATAACTGTGCAAAAGGCATTTGACTTGGGTCAGAATTCAAGCTCTGGTTTTGCCGATTAGTGGATATGAATAGCAGACGCTTTGACATTTTTGTCTCAGTTTCTATATCTGTAAAGTACAGATGTAATATAATACTCCTGACATTGGATTAAAACATGAAAGGTATATTGGCACATTGGATGCCCTCTCTCATGTAGCTCTTAGCCATTATTTTGTACTTAGGAATGAGGCCCTTAACTTCTTTGATTCTGTTTTCTCCTCGTAACAATAAAGACAATGTCTCCTTTACAGGTTAAGGGTGAAATGAACTACACATGTGAACGTGCACTGTCCACTATATTGGTTCTAAAATGTGGGGTATCATTTTGATGCGTGCCAGGATTCATGCTCTGACATATCATTGACAGTAGTTTCTACTTTGGGGAAAGAGATATATAGAAATTGAGAATAAGGATTTTCAAGCAAGCACTTAAAGCAGTTTTTGCTAATCGACTGTGAAAACAAACCAGCTCCATTGTCTTTTAAATGATATGCATTTTTAAACCAAGGCCCTGTTGGAAGATACACACACACACACACAAACACACACACTCAAACACACACACTCATGGAGATAGAGGGTGAATTTTGGGTGGGACGGGGAGAGTGAAGGTGGAAAGGAAGCCTTGGCACTGCGTCAGAGAGTGTACAGAGGAAATAAGTGGAGCCCATTCATAACATGAACATGTACTTCTTATAAGTATGTGAAACAGGACTCTTTCCATTGCAAGTGTCAAGATCAAATGGGCTTCAGCAAAGGGGTTTTTATTGGTTCATGTGACTGAAAACTCTAGGAGTAGATAGTCTTTAAGCATGACCAAATCCCAAGAGGATAGTTTCCTCAAGGAAAATGAGTCTCCTTTCACCAGAAGATCAATGAATGGACAGTGGGGAGCCAAAAACAATACACATCCACAACAGGAAATATTCTAGGAATGAGTTAGAATGAGAAAGGCAGAACTCACATTCTGTTGATATATTTGATGGACACTGATAATCCAAATCTTGGAGGCTTATTAAGGTTCAGATGAGGACATGGATCCTGTGATCATACTATCTGACCAATTTTGTTTTACTAAGAAACAAATATTCTCAAGAAGATAAATACAAATTCCCTAGCACGAGACTTGGCATATCGTATGTTAACTTTCTTTCTCACCCTTTTCTATACTCACTAGAAATAGATTTGCTCTGAATCAATAAGAATACTTTTGGCTACAAGCATTAGGAAACTGGCATGGCTAAAGATAATTGTGCTGCAGGTCTCAGGAGCTTTCGTCTCCTGAACTCAAGAGGCCAGTTAAGTTCTGAGACAGAAATCTTAACCCCAATTCTAAATCCTCAAGAAGGAATCCGACAGGTCCACTGGGTCTGGGAGCTACCACCAATCCATCCAGTCAGCATTGGCCAGGGGCCAGAGCTACCTACTGTAAAAATGGTGCAGATGGCCACCTCAAGAGCCAGTGAATGAAAAAGCAGAGATTAAGAGAAGTGGAAATCATTGTGAGAGAAGGACACACCCAAAAGTACCTATGAGAGAATATTCTTTTAGGATAATGAGTGAATTCCCTGGCAGTCCCTCAGGGTCTCTGTGCTTTCACTGCAGAGGGCCCAGATTTGACCCCTGATTGGGGAACTAAGATTCCATAAGCTGAATATTGCAACCAAATTAATTAATTAAAAATGAAAATAATGAAAGCTTCCTCTAAACAAGGGCCTACCCCTTTAATATCTCAGAAGCATCAGTGGGACTAAAAACTGTAACTGGCAAGGATAACATCAATATTTCTCCTCCATTTAGCTAAGGAGATCTTTATACTGTGAATTGGCCTGGGAGAGTTAGCAATCTGTCAAACACAGGAAGTCCGCCAATTCACTGGCCAAAGGTAGCTGAATGCTAATGAGCCCAAGAAGCAAGCACTGGAAGAAAAAAATGAGTAACCTTCTATCCAGTTCAGTTCAGTTCAGTCGCTCAGTTGTGTCTGACTCTTTGTGACCCCATGGATTGCAGCACGCCAGGCCTCACTGTCCATCACCAACTCCTGGAGTTTACCCAAACTCATGTCCATTGAGTTGGTGATGCCATCCAACTGTCTCATCCTCTGTCGTCCCCTTCTCCTCCTGCCCTCAATCTTTCCTAGCATCAGGGTCTTTTCAAATGAGTCAGGTCTTCGCATCAGGTGGCCAAAGTATTGGAGTTTCAGCTTCAACACCAGTCCTTCCAATGAAGACCCAGGATTGATCTCCTTTAGGATGCACTGGTTGGACCTCCTGCAGTCCAAGGGACTCTCAAGAGTCTCTTCCAACACCACAGTTCAAAAACATCAATTCTTCGGCGCTCAGCCTTCTTCACAGTCCAATTCTCACATCCATACATGACCACTGGAAAAACCATAGCCTTGACTAGATGGACCTTTGTTGGCAAAGTAATGTCTCTGCTTTTGAATATGCTATCTAGGTTGGTCATAACTTTCCTTCCAAGGAGTAAGCATTTTTTAATTTCATGGTATGATGTACTCTGCATATTTATCCCCACCCACAGTTATCATTAAAAAAAAAAACAACCTGCTATCCAGGAGACCTATAAATCCCCCATCCTGCTATATACAGATACCCTTCTACTGCAGAGACCATTCTTACAAAATAAAAATGTGCAACAAGTTACTTTTTTACTTTGTAGAGGACAAAATTTTAAAAACAAATAGAAAACAAAGCTAAACACCTCCCTCTTTTCTAAGTCCTAGCTTTTTAAAAACAAACTTCTTGTTTTAGAAGTTGTTTTAGAATAGTTTTAGATTTTAAAAAGTTACGAAAGAGACTTCCCATATACTCTGTACCCAGTCTCACCTATTGTTAACATCTTCCATAATGTATCTGTCACAACTAACGAAGAAATATTGATGAATACATTAGTATTATTTACCAAAGTCCATATTTTATGCAGATTTTCTTAGACTTCGAGTAACATTCTTTTTCTGCCTCAGAATCCTATCGAGGACACATTACATATGTGTCACGTTTCCTTTGGATCCTTGGGGACTGTGACAGTTGCTCAGACTCTCCTTGGTTTTGATGACCTTGACAGTCTTGAGGCGTACTGGTCAGGTACTCTTTAGAATTGGTGGGTTTGTTGATGATTCTTTGTCTCTGGTTTGGCTGATGTTTTTCTCACAGTTAGAATGAGGTTAGGGTTTGTGGGAAGAAGACGGTAGAGATAAAGTACCATTCTCCTTACGTCATAATCAGGGTACAGACTATCACCATGATTTATCATTGATGATATGAAACTTATGTATACGGCTGGTGTAGTATTTGTTATGTTTTTCTACTATGAAGTTACTTTTTTTCTCTCTCTTTATGCACTATACTTTGTGGAAAGAAATTACTATGCACAGCCCATAGTAAAGAGTGGGGAGTTATGCTGTTCCTTCCTGCAGGAGCAGGATTTACATAAATCATTTGGAATTCTTCTGTACAAAAGATTTGCTTATTCTCCCTTATTTATTCATTTAAGCATTTATTTGTATGAGTATGGACTCTGGGTATTTGTTTTATGCTTTGAACTACAATTCAATATTGCCTTATTTACTCTTTTGCTCAAATTATTCCAACTTTGGCCATGGCAGCTCTTTTGGTTGGCTCCTGTGTTTCTTTGACACATCTGTTTGTGGTCATTGTTGTTGTTTCTGGCACTTCCTTACTTTCTGGCACTGTAAGATGCTCCAGGCATCTTGTACGTTCCCTGCCCCAGCTGTTGAACTTGTCATTTCTCCAGGGAGGTGTGGTTCTTTTTATTGCAAAATGGTATTAGATACCAAGATCTGGGCACTGAGTGTGTTTGTTGCAATAGAGTTGTTGTTTTTATCTCCAAAGGTCCCACATGGTCAGTTGAGTCAGTCGTCGGGCAGGCATTTCAGTAGAGCTTCTCCCTGTGTGCAATCCTGCTTCCTTTCCTCCTATCCACAGGTGTTGATCCCAAGAGGATTCAATAATAAAGTGTCCTGAACACTAAATTCCACCGGGTGCCTTGCTCTCTTTCCCCCTACTCACTGGTAGTATATGAAGTACATTAGTTAGCTATCACTACATTAATGCTGAATAACAAACAATCTCAGTGGCATATGACAATAAACATTTCTTGCTCATTGGTCTGCAGGTCAGTCAGCCTCTGGTGGGATTGTTAATCCTAGCAGGATTCACCGAGGCTTGGCTCTAGGCCACAGCTCAGTTTCAGGTCTAATCTGCTGGTCTTCTGTTCTAGAACCCAGCCTAAAGGAGCAACAGATTCTTAGTACATGTTCTTTCTATGGATGCATGGCAGAGGTACACAAGGGTTGGTGTGAATTGTAAGACCTCAGCTTAGCTGAAAGGGTCACTAACTGCTTTTATTGCAGTGGCCAAAACAGGTCACATGGCCAAATTCACGACCCTGAGGATTGGGAGGATACTCCATGACATGCAAAGCAAAAGAAGGGAGAAAGGGAGGAGCAAATGACTATGAGGAATTAATGCTTCAACTAGAAGCAGTCTGAGTGGTGGGCAAGTTTTCCTAGAACCAAGGGCCCTTCTGAGAAAAGGGAGACTAGGAGTTAGGCTTTTCTTGGAGTTTCAGAATTACTAACACATTATTGGGATGAACTGAGATGATCCTATGAGCAAGGAAGGGCATAAATCCCTCTGATATAAAAGATCGTCACAAGGATAGAAATGGAGGAGATTCGTAGAAGCTAATTCTAGGCACATGTTGGGCTACTACAAAAATGCTTTCTGAATGTCTTGGGAGAGAAATTGTTCTATATGTATAAAGTGTCTTGAAAAGAGCTTTAACCTTAGGAACTCTGGTCCATCCCCTGCATCTTTCACTTATGGAGGACCAAGAAAGGCTAGTGTGATAGACTGAGCCTAGCACTGAGCCCTCTGCCCTTCCCTCATTGATGTTACGGGGCAATGAAAGGACCCACCCCTGGGGAAGTGGCTGATTCCCCCTCTGTACTTCTTGAGGCACTAATAAGCAAGACTGGACTATTTGACATAGTAAGCACCACACTCCTGTAGGCGTTGGCCTTAGCGTGAGGGACTCATGGAGAAAAGACACATTTGCAATAAACAGAAGAGGTTTGCTTCTCAGAGGAATGTAAATGTAAATCATCTAAATTACTTTGCATACCAAGTATAAAGAAGGAAGTTATGTTGATCAGGTAGAAACAAATAAGACATTGTCCCTGCCCTCTAGAATTTTACAGTGTTTTGGGGAATACATGTAAAATGAGAGTGCAAGGTTTAGACATTCAGTATCTTTTAGCTTTCCTATTCCATTATGATAAGCTATGATGCACCTTCCCTTTGCATAACACTGGCTCAGTCAAATGTACAATACACAAAGCCAAAATGAACAAGATGTCTCATGCCAATATCAGCATTCCCTGTAGGGTAGAGATTTGAGTATCTACTGATCTATAACATCAGCCACCTGATTGCAACATCAAATAGTGAGTTGGATGACTTGCCAACCCATATGAGAAAATACCTGATATTTCAAAATGCATAGCTCTGGGCAAGGCTGTTTCCAGAGGACTAATATCTAATGGGGATAATTGCTCTTGTGACAGTATGCAAGTCTGACTACTCTGTTTTACCCTATGAGCTAAAGTAGTATCTTAACATCAGGCCAAAAGACTGATGTTTGATAAAAGATGTTTGATAAAAATAAAGTTGACTTGAGTGTTACTCCTTGGTTTTTGGAGTTGTCACAGCTCAGACAGCAGTGCCCTATGCAGTTCCTAAGTCTTAACTGGACCACCACAGTGAGTTCACTACAGTCCCATCCACAACAGTAGTGGAACCCAGAGCTGCTGTGTTTGGTTTAAGGAAAAGACTGACTTCTGACTTTGGTTACCTGATTTCACTCCAGGTTCTCTGAGGGGACTGGGGTCTTGGGCTCAATTCTATGCGATGTACCTGGGAACATCCCAAAGTGCCCAGCTCTGTCCACCTTCCTCACCTCAAAACTTAACTTCAGCTTTCATATTTCCCGCTGATGAATACTACTCTATTACAACTCAGAAGCATCATGAACCCATGGATCTTTGAGTAATAGTGTTGTCAGGAGGCCCCTTTAGTTTTATTCTACTCACCTAAACAGAAACATATCCCTTGGCATGAGCAGGTCTGAATTAGCCACATCATTCTCCACGTTGCTCTTCATACTGTTTGCCTCTGTGATTGATAGAAAAGTCCTTCTCAGCCCCAGGCCCAGTACTGAAGCCCCAAAATTCTTCCAAGCTGACCCATCCATACTGTGAAAATTAGATCTGTGTGTGTCTTCACAGAGAATAATAAACATTTGTGCTCAATGAATACCCTTGGCATCTCATTTTTCCTTTTTCCTTATACTGTCTTATCATCAAAAGTGACAGAATTCTGAAGTGTTCTGTATGTTTTGCCCTTGGTTTCTATTGAAACATTTATTAGACTCTTGAGAAATTAGATCCCCAAACTTCATGTGGATTATCTATTCAAGATAGTGAAATTATTTAATCAAAATGTAAAAATGATGGGACTTGGAACTCATACTGAATCAGTGATCAAATCATTGTTACATAATATGAAAATTATCTGCTTGCAAATTTCTGGAGGTTGCTGTCAGATGCCATAAATTACCATACAGCATTAAGTAACCAAGAGGTAATCACGGAAATGAAAATTTTTAAAGCAGAATTGTGACAGGAAACAGTGACCTTTATTTTGGTTAATAACAGTATTCTTTCAAGATAGATAATATTTTAATATAACTTTTTGGGTTTATTTTTATTAAATAATATTAATTTATAATTATTAAAGCCCATAGTTTACATTAAGATTCATTTTTGTGTTACACATTCCATGGGTTTTGACAAATGTATAATGATATTTATCCACCATTACAGTATCGTATAGAATAACTTCAGTGCCCTAAACATTTCTGTGCTTCCTCCCCTGAAAACCTGGCCATCACTGATCTTTTTACTGTCTTCAGAGTTTTGTCTTTCCCAGAATGTCAGAGTTGGAATCATACTGTATGTAGCCTTTTCAGATTGCCTTCTTTCACTTAAAAATATGAATTGAAAATTCCTCCATGTCTTTTCACAACTTGATAGTTCATTTCTTCCCATTCTGTAGATGTATCACTGTTTATTTGCTTATTCAGCCACTGAAGGACACCTTGGTAGCTTCCAAATTTTGGCAGTTCTGAAGAAAGCTGCTATAAACATCCATGTGCAAGTCTTTGTATGGATGAACGTTTTCAACTCTTTTGGCAAAAACCAAGGGGCACAGCTGCTGGATTGTCTGGCAAGCATACGTTTAATTTTGTAAGAAACTGCCAAACTATCTTGCAAAGTGACAATACCATTTTGCATTCCCACCAACAGTGGAGGAGAGTTCCTGGTGCTCCTCACCCTCATCAGCATTTGGTGGCATCAATGTTTTGGAGGTTAGCCATCCTAATAGGTCGGTAGTTGTATCTCACTGTCATTTTAAATTTGCTTTTCTCTGATGACATATGATGTTGAGCATCTTTTCATATGCTTGCTGCTGCTGCTGCTGCTAAGTCTCTTCAGTCGTGTCCGACTCTGTGCGACCCCATAGATGGCAGCCCACCAGGCTCCCCCGTCCCTGGGATTCTCCAAGCAAGAACACTGGAGTGGGTTGCCATTGCCTTCTCCAATGCATGAAAGTGAAAAGTGAAAGTGAAGTTGCTCAGTCGTGTCTGACTCTTCATGACCCCATGGACTGCAGCATACCAGGCTCCTCCATCCATGGGGTTTTCCAGGCAAGAGTACTGGAGTGGTTTCATATGCTTACTTGCCATCTATATGTTTTCTTCAGTGAGATGTCTATTCAGATCTCTTGCCCATTGTAAATTGACTTGGCCATTTTTTTTTGTTAAGCTTTAAGAGTTCTTTATATATTTTGGATACCAGTCTTTCATCAGATATATGTTTTGTAAATATTTTCTCCCAATATATGGCTTATCTTTTCATTCTCATAATAGTTTCTTTCTTAGAGAAGTTTCTAAGTTTAATGAAGTCCAACTTTTTCTTCCCTGCATCATATTGCTGTTGTACCTAAAAAGTCATCACCAAATGCAAGGACACCCAGATTTTTTAGTAAATAAATGTATCCTTTTAATTTGGTAAAATATACATAACATACAATCCAGTGGCATTAAATGCATTAATAATGTTGCATTCTAAGAAATGTATTTCAATATACATACATAATTTTAATTGCAAAAGTAAAATAGGTTCTTTTTGAAACTTTAAAAATATAGGAGAGCAGAAAGTATAAAGTAAAAGTCACCCACAATTTCCCTTCCCAAAGATATAGCTATTGATATTTTGGTGTAGAACCTTTCAAACACATCCCTATTCAGTTCAGTTCAGTTCAGTCGCTCAGTCGTGTCCGACTCTTTGCGACCCCATGAACCGCAGCACGCCAGGCCTCCCTGTCCATCACCAACTCCCAGAGTTCAGTCAAAGTCACATCCATCGAGTCGGTGATGCCATCCAACCATCTCATCCTCTGTCATCCCCTTCTCCCCCTGCCCTCAATCTTTCCCAGCATCAGGGTCTTTTCCAGTAGTCAGCTCTTCACATCAGGTGGCCAAAGTATTGGAGTTTCAGCTTCAATATCAGTCCTTCCAATGAAGACCCAGGACTGATCTCCTTTAGGATGGACTGGTTGGATCTACATCCATATTATATCATATTATATTGTATCATATTAAATATATATAACTTTAACAAACATAATTAGGATCATTCTGTTCACATTGTTTGAAAATCTGCTTTTCAATTTAACAATGCATTTCATTTGATATTATGATTTTAACAATCATTAGGTTTTTTTTTAATGTAGCACACTTGTTCATGGTTACTTCATATTCTATCACATGATATAGCATAATGTATTTAGCCAATTCTCTAACATTTGATTTCTAGAAATGTCGTTTTACTAGGTCAAAAATAATGCCTGGTCTTTTAGGCTTTTATTTACTTATTTATTTTATTGTCACTAAATTGCTCTCCAGAAGAGTGTTGCCAGTTTATAAGATAAGAGCATGTGCATTTCTTCACATTACCACCAACGCTTGACAATTAATTTAAAAAGAAAGCTAAATCTCTACCAAACAAAATGCATCGATACAGCTCGCACTATGGGAAAATGAGAGGAAGGGTTATGTTCAGCGATCAGAAAATCGAAATTAACATAGTCATCTTCTAAAAGCACCAAAAATGGAAGAAATTTTAAAACTCATCTGAGAATGGAAGAAACAAGGATCATCTCCTTTAAATAATAATGTATTTTGAGGAAAACCTTATTGTATTTGTCTGTTAAACGTATTCAGGTTTGAATTTCTTGGCAGGACTTAACCTGAATTTCAAAACCTCCAATGCTTTAAGCTGTATATTTTTCTTCAAACCACTGAGCCATTTAGGTCCTGAGGAATGTGAAATGTTAGTTTTTTGCCTTCTAAACTTGTTTAGGGTCCTAACTACAACTACATTCTAAATGATTTGGGCATAATGCCATAAAGATACATAGGATAAAACTTTATTGTCCTTGATTTTGCAATTACTGTCACTATGAAATGGCTGTATCATCATTTTCAACCCCTTCATGAGGCTTCTTAAATAATAAGAGGGGTTATTTTTCTAATAAGAATAATATTTTCCCATGAAAATTGGATAAATCACCAAAGTAAATTATGAATTATAAAACTTCCTACTTTTGGTCAGAGTAATTGAATTGACCACCAACAGGTAGAAGACTGTCTCTGAGGGCACTTTTTTTTTTTTTCTAATTCAAAGACTTCCAAAGATTTGCAAGAAATTAATCATGAAAGTTTTCCTGGGAATATATTTTTTAATTTTAAAGTTTCTATAAATGTCAAATATTTTACTCATATACATTCTCTTTTGAAAGGAGAAAATTTATACTGATTCTTATAGTTGAACATTTTTTGTTTTTATAAAGGGAATAAAGCAGTGTAAGGGATCTAATTTCTAGGGATCTCTACGGTCACACACTTAAAATGTACAAGCACTTATTACCTGGTGTCCAGCTGTTTAAATGAACCCATGCAGACAGAAATTGAGTCACACGTTTATTCCAGTCACGTGCTTCATTGAGATCCATGCAAGAATTAAGCATGGTGTTGACCATGGGAGCTAGTTTTGACAACCCTAACCTTTTGCAAATCAATTAGGACGCTTGACTTGTAGACTGCATATTGTTAATTAGCAAAAAATGTATCCTGTGTTGGAGAAGGTTTGTAACTCACACTTTCTGTTGCAAATAGTCAGACACGATTGAGGGTGTAATGCTTTTCTCTTTGCCATGACATGGCACTTGAGTGGGGTTATCATGGGGGGCTCAAAAAAGTCAGACATGACTTAGCAACTGGAACAATGAAACAATCATAAAATAAGTGATTTCCACACTTACTCAATTGTTTCCCTCCCCCACCTTAGACTGGATAAACTTCGTCTAAATTGAAAATCTCTTCCTTTAGAAAAGCTTATTATGAAGAGAAAAACCGCAAGCTTCTTTCTTGTTAATTTGAGTGTGAAATTAGCATTCTTCTGACTCTTCAGAAGATCCTCCAAAATTTGAACTGTTTGAAATGGACACCAAGCAAGTGCTTACTTTCTCCTGTCATCTTGCTGCTATAATTGCTTAAGGTCAGGAGCCGCACCCTGCACATTCCCAAGGGCACAGCAGGTGTTCTAGAAATACTTAGGGATTGTAAGGAGCCTAGGAAGCCCACCCCCCGCAAACTGTAATTACCAAAATGAGAGGCCCTGGTTGGCGTGTAATGTACCTTAAACAAATGTCTCCAAATATGCCTGAGATAAACGCATCTCATGATGCCATTCAGCTGTTTGACATTTGCTTCTACATACCTGGATGCACACAAATGCTTTTTTCTTCCCATGGGAGCTAAATCATGACAACCCTGCTGAAGGGGTTATTAATAATAGGCCAGCAAATATGGGTATCCCCTACTTTTCAGAAGTTCACTTTAAGCCACCTCACTTTTATGAAGGACCTACTCTGTACCGAAAGAAATCAGAAGATTTTTGTCAAGAGGTGAAAAGCGACAACATCGTTCAACATTTGTTTTATAGTGAGTTGTTACGGAGTCAGCACGCAACCAGAGCAGCGAGAGTGACCGGGAAAACCTCCCTCCCTGGAAACTACACTCAGCATCTCAGCATCAGCTGCCATAGCTTTGAACTGTGTGAGCATCTGTGCTTCATCTTGATTCATTTTGTGCATCTGTTAGCAATATGCGTCTCAAGGTAATTGCTTCTTTGTTCACACCCTTTTGGCTATGAAAGTTTTTATAGGAATGCTCTACTTTCAGACAGCGGGGAAAACTGTACCTAAAAGTACAAATTTGAGGAACAGATTATGTGGCAACCTGGATAGCCTGGACAGACTAGAATTCATCCTTTCAAGTCATGAACTCAAGAAAGCAGCTGTTTGGTGGGGTTTCTCTAACTGCACCATCCTCCCAATCCAGTGTCCACCATGTGTCTGCTGCTCCTTCTCAAAGTCAGTTGGGACAGGATTCCCAGTCTGCTGATGAAGAGACCTTAGGATTCAGGTAAGTGGTAGTTTAATGCCTTGAATCTTCCCTCTCTTCATAGTCTCTCTTCTTTAGAACTTAGGTTTGGTCATCTGGCAGCCACTGCCAATGCTCATCAAGATTTGAAGTTCACCCTTCCTTCCAGGCTCTTCCCTGGATGTTAGTCATGGCCATGTGACTTGCTCTGACTTGCTCTGGCCAAGGAAATACGAATGAAACCATTTAATTACTGAAGTTGAACTTCCAGTCCTTTCACCCCAGTGTGGCAACTGTAGATAATACAGATTATTATGGGATTCTGGAGTAAGGACGATATACGTTGGAGCCCTCCTGCTGACATGCAGTGGACATGAGGAACAAGTAACATGTTGTTTTAAACTGTTTAGATGCAGGGGTGGCTTGTTCCGGCCGTGTCATTTGCCTGATTTAACTGACACACCTCCCCCTAAATGGGATTTGTACTCCAGTTGATTTATTCATTTATTTGATCCCCAAGTCAGAACATTTTCTCATTCACAAGTATAATCCCAGGTCTGGACCTGCTTCCCTGCTTCCTTGTCAAAACTTTGCCACTTTCTAATCTTGCAGACTGCATCCCTGCCTCTGAACTTTAGCCATGGCTAACCTCACAGACCAAGAAGGCAATGGCAACCCACTCCAGTTCTCTTGCTTGTAAAATCCCATGGACGGAGGAGCCTGGTAGGCTGCAATCCATGGGGTCGCGAAAAGTTGGAGACAACTGAGAGACATCACTTTCACTTTTCACTTTCATGTATTAGAGAAGGAAATGGCAACCCACTCCAGTGTTCTTGCCTGGAGAATCCCAGGGACGGGGGAGCCAGGTGGGCTGCCATCTATAGGGTCGCACAGAGTCCGACACGACTGAAGCGACTTAGCCGCAGCAGCAGCAGCAGCAGCATCCTCACAGACAGATCTTACGAATAATGACAGCCCACCTAATCCTTCAGTAGCACTCATTCTAGACTGCACACAGCTGGCTCATTCCATTTGCTAGAACTCCCTTCTGTAGCGTTGAACAGCCCCAGATCCCGCTGGGCCCCATGGATGCATCATCTGATCCACAGCTGTGACTTCTCCGCCAGTCTGAAGGTGGAACAGCTCCTGCATTACACATCCAGTGTCCTCTGGTGGTTCCAGGCCTGGGTCTTAGCTCCTTCTGCTCTGTTTACCCTGTACTACCAGGTAGCATTCCTTCCAGAGTAAACACCGTGTCTCAGGAGCGGCCAGGTAGGAGGCATGAGACGGAAGGACTAACAGAACAGGTCTCGTAGGTGGTAGGAATTAGGGAGTTTGTTGAAGATAAAACAAGCCTCTCTCTTCTCTATGTTTTGCTGATCTTCTAGTTTTGAATTATCTCCATAAAAATAATCGTAGTATGATTTGATTCCTCTGTCCCAGTCATTAAATTTCTGACTGGGATGACAATTCAGGGGTACTCACAAGATTTTGCAAGATTAAAATGTGCTCTAGTGGGAGAAAGGTGAATATAAATTATTAAATGCTCAATGAAGAAATGTTATAAAATATGTAAGGATGAGAAAAAATATAATAAGAGATTACTAAGTAATAAGAGCAGACATTCAAAATGGGATGTGATACCTAATCCTAACTTTGTTCAAGAAAGCATATTTATATTTTTATAGGGAAATAGAGAGTTCCCTGATGTCTTACTGGTTAGGATTCCAGGCTTTCACTGCTGTGGCTCAGGTTCAATCCCTGGTCAGGGAAGTTCCTAAAAGCTGCACAGTGTGATGTAAAGAAAAAGAAAATAGGTAGATGATATATAGAAAAATATTTGCCATGCTGGGCTTCAGAGTAATTTTATTATCCTCCTTTATACTTTTTTGTATTTCCCAAATTTTTCAGAGTAAGCACATGTTATTTTCTAATCAGAAAATAATATTATAAAATATGCAAAGAAGTATGGTTTCTACTTTGGACATGGTCTAAACTATTATACTGACACCCTAAGGATGATAATTCCTGTCCTTTCTTTGCAATCAAGGATCCTCAGTTTTCATAATGGCTTCTTTCTCTCTTCCTTTTCATCTTTGTTTTGCTCTCTTTATGACAAGAAAATTTAACAAAATTACTAAGTACTAACAATTACCATGCAGAACAAAATATGGAGGCTTCCAGAAATGTATATCTGAGGATGTGTACTATATAATTCTAGAAGCAATAGTAATAATTTTGAAGTTTCATTTTATTTTCTGAAAAGAATACGTGCCTGTGAGTAAAGTGTTAGAACAATATATCCATCTGGATTATTATTTTTAAAATATTTATTTGATGAATAGATAAAAAATTATGAATGATTAATTTTGAAGAAATCTAAAGTTGTTGGAAACTGGTTTTAACTAAACCTAGAATAGGAATTTCTTTTTTTTTTTTTTTTTACTGGGGAAGTAACCAACCACATTAATGAAATTCGGCAAACACATTAAGCTACTATGCCAAGGAGGGTAGAAATCTAAAGAAACTCTACCACCAAATGCCAACTCATAACATCAGTGCCTATGAGATACTAAAAAAAATTGTGAATGCAAAGGTATACTCCTCTTAAAGCTGCTAGCTCCTCCTCTTCCCCTCTAGAATAGGAAATTTTTAAGCAGATCCTGCTTGGAAAGGGAAGGAAAGAATTGTCAAGTGCCTGAAAATAAGTGAAAGTGTTAGTTCCTCAGTCGTATCTGACTCTTTGCGACCCTGTGGACTGTAGCCCGCCAGGCTCCTCTGTCCATAGGATTCTCTAGGCAAGAATACTGGAGTGGTTAGCCATTCCCTTCTCCAGGGGATCTTCCTGACCCAGAGATCAAACATGGGTCTCCTGCATTGCCGGCAGATTCTTTTACTGACTGAGTCACCAGTGAAGCCCAGTGCCTGCTTCCTCCAAATAGCAATGAGTCCCCAGCACAGGAATGGTCCTTCTCCAATTCACAGGACCAATCCAAGACTTACAATTGAGCCTGACTTTCTGGGGATCAGCACCAGCCCTACTGTCTGGGCATAAGTAATATATCACATTGTGCAAAACCCCCTTTGAGGCAGTGTACCAGATTTGGTCTAGGCCCCTAAATTCTGTTTTGCTAACCTCCCTTGAACCCAGTTCCCCAGAGAACTTAGCCTGTCCCAGGAACTAGAACCAGGTTCCAGTCTCCCTGGCTTGTGGCCAACTTTCCCAATCCTGATGCCAGTCCTTCCAGTCACAGTCTTCTTCCTCTTTCTGTATCCTGACTTGCTGCAAAATGGGAATCGGTTAAATATATGAGTGAATGAATAAAAATGATGAAAGGAATAAATGGGGTTATTTGAACTGTGAGCTCATATAGCTCCAATTCTTGGATACTGAGTAATACTAAACAGCCTCAGAAAGAACCTAGAGCAGGATCTGTAAGGCTTCAATGGGCAAAAAAAGTATGATCCTCCCCTTACACTGCCCACTTCTCCCCCTAATACAATGCCTGCCAACTCCAGTCCTAAGACATGCCATGAGTGGTCCCCACGGTTAGATCATCATTTGAATACGATGCATTGAGGAGACACAAATTGTTTTCCTGCCATTTTATTAATATTCAGCCTTCCTTATAGTCCTCAAGCCCCTGTGGATCAACCTGGTATTGAAATACTCCTCTTACTTCCATTAAGAGAAGAGAATGATTCTCGAATCCTCAGATAACCTTTCTTTTTCTGTTCCTGCCTTGAAGAAGTTTAGAATCTATAGTCCTGGAAGTGCAGTTAGTGGAACTGGCAGCCTTGCACCCATCCTTGTGGAAAAATATACACTGAAATAAATACCTTTGGCACAGTGTCATGGCTTAGGTGGCATTTCAGAGCCAACCACATGCATCTGAGCAATCTGCCTTCTCATTGACATTCCACCACATGCCTCAAAATTCTCCAGGCAGGCTCAACTAAAAAATCTTGTAAGGCATGTACGTCAGGTAAATTCTAACTATAATTTAGGTGCATTTGAGTGATTCCAGGCCTTTAGATATTAATCACTTGGCAGGACATAGAGTCCAAGAGAGGTGATGTGTGATGACTTTAAAAAGATTTAGGCACTGAATGGTTGAAAGAGTCCTGTGAAATTGCTTCGCCCTCAGTTAATCTAGCTCTTATTTTTAAAAAATCAATTGAAATGTACTTTATTTGGAGACTTTCCCTACAAATACAGTGGCAAATGTGTAGCATGTAGCCTATTAAATAGTAGCTTAAGTAGATATTAAATAGGACTTCCTCTCTTCCTAGGGAGCATTTTTCCCCTCACTAATTGGTAACATCCTTTCCTTGATCCCTGCAAAATGTCACCATTGAGGTCCAGTCCTCAGGAAGCTAAGTAAACTGATCCTTCCCTTGGACTCCTTGTGAATGAAAGTGAAGGCTCAGCCTATGGAACTTCTATTTACTTTTTACAAACTATATACCCCTAGACACAAAGAGTTAAAAGGGGGCTTTGCATCTTCAGAATGAAGTTTTGGAAATACATACAGAACAAACTCAAGGTGTATCCAAACTAGAGATCTGGTAGATTTGTGTTAAAGTCTGGAATATTTTGGATGTACTACCAAGAAGACTTTTCTCTGAATTATGGGTTTTATTTGAAATCCCTAAAATAAAATGGCTTTTGAGTTTCTAAAACATATTTATCTACATGACTTATTATTCAGTTAAAATACTGTTTGTTGTGATTAGATAGATGCATATGTCTATTAAAAAAACTCTAAAATTATTAAAGACTCAGAGCATTTCATAACGATGAAGAAAGATTACAGTTAGATAATAAATTATAAGTATTTTGAGCCCATACCAATCCCATAATTTTATTTTCCATTCTAATACTTTTTTATTATCATCATTGTTTTATAAATATAGTTGATTTACAATATTATGTTAGTTTCAGGTGTACATCAAAGCGATTTGGTTATATATATATATATACATTTTCAGATTATTTTCCATTATAGGTTATTACAAGATATAGAAAATAATTCCCTGTGCTGTACAAGAAATCCTTATTTGTTGTTTATCTATTTTATGTACAGTAGTTTATGTCTGTTAATCCCATACTTCTAATTTGTCCCTTCCCTGTTCCCTTTGCTAACCATAAGTTTGTTTTCTATGTTTGTGAGCCTATTTCTGTTTTATACATAGATTGATTTGTATTATTCTTTAGGTTACACATATAAGTGATATCATATAATATTTGTCTTTGTCTGACTTATTTCACTTAGTATGATATTATGTAGGTACATTCATGTTGCTACAAATGGCATTATTTCATTCTTTTTAATGGCTGAGTAATGTTCCATTTCATATACACACACACACACCACCACATCCTCTTGAATCAATAGTCTGTTGATGGCTCTTGAGTTGTTTTCATGTCTTGGCTATTGTAAATAATGCTATGAACATTGGGGTATCTTTTCAAATTAGAGTGGGCCAATCCTATAATTTGAAAGTCAATAACTGTAGTTTAAAGAAGATGTGGAAATTAAACTTTTAATATATCACTCATGGAACTTTCTGGAGAACAATTTGGCACTCTATGTCAAAAGCCTTAAGTAGAGTATGTCCTTTGGATCAATAATTATACCCTGTTTCATTTATTCTAGGGACATGCAGATACAAAGATTTATATGTAAGGATTGTTCATTGCATCATCATTCATAATGATAAAAATGGAAACAACATAGATGTCTAACAGTTCAGTATTATTTGAATAGATTATTATAAATTCACACAATGGAATGCCCAGTAGCCATTAGCATAATTTTTGAAGTATACTTAGCAAGTGAAAAAAATTTAAGGGACGAACAAAGAAATAAACACATAAATAAATATTTATTATAAAAGTAGCAGAACATTGGAAACAAATACTCACCAATAATGGACTGGTTAAGAAATTGTCGGGAATCTGCACTGGAAAACTATGCAGGGTCAAAAAGAAAGGTGAAGGCCATGGACCCATCTCTGAGATGTATTGTAAGGAGAGCAAATTATAGAATAGGTTGTGTAGTATGCAACCATTTTTGTAACTAGAAGATATGGCTATCAATATTTCTGGAAGTCTGCCACAGAACTAGTAACACCGGCTGCCTCTGAGGAGGTGAGAGGTGGGTAGGTAGTGGGAGGGGAGATTCACTTCTTGTGTAAAATTTCATCCTATTTGAGCATTTTCCATATGCCTGTACAAATTTAAAAATAAATACATATTATGTCCACTGTGATCTTAACTTGTAAATAACTTCATGTCTATCCATCTGAATAGAAAAGATTCAAGATCAAACAAAAAATGTAAACAAGGGTTATCTTTGGGTGGTAGGGTTATGGATAATATTAATTTTCTTCCATGTATTTTCCTATATTTTCTGAGCCTCCTCCCTTCCCAGGACAATCAATGTTGATAAAGATTTTAAGAATATAATGAGAGGAAAAGGGAAAATTTTAAATGTCTAAAGGTTGTTCAGTGGTTAGGACTCTGCCCTTCCACTGCAGGGGGCATGGGTTCGATCCCTGGTCAGAGATCTAAGACCCTGCGTGTCTCACAGTGCAGCCAAAACTAATTTAATAATTAATTTTAAAAAATGTGTAAAGTCCTAATGAGACAGTTGGTGGGGGAGGGGCTTGCTTGGTTCGGTGATGTGAGCGTTGAGCCTAGCACTGCTGCCGTGTTAGTCAGGACTGGCCTTACTTCCCAGGTGCAGTAGGTAATTATGGCTAACTATTCATCTACTCGGAGAAGGCAACGGCAACCCACTCTTGCCTGGAAAATCCCATGGACGGAGGAGCCTGGAAGGCTGCAGTCCATGGGGTCGCTAAAAGTCGGGAAGTACTGAGCGATTTCACTTTCATGCTTTGGAGAAGGAACTGGCAACCCACTCCAGTATTCTTGCCTGGAGAATCCCAGGGACAGAGGTGCCTAGTGGGCTGCCGTCTACGGGGTCGCACAGAGTCGGACACGACTGAAGCGACTTAGCAGCAGCAGCAGCAGCAGCAGCAGCAGCAGCATTCATCTACTGGCTGAGGTCTACACATATATACTTAGTTTTATTACTGTAACTCACTTCTCAATCTTGCTGGCACATTGGGATACTTTGGGGCATTAAAAAAAAATACCAAAAATATACTAAGCTTTACCCCAAATCAATTAAATCTGAATATGTGAGGTGAGAATTCAGCATCTAGTATTATTAAAGTCTCCTCAGGTGATTCTAATGTGCAGCCAAGGGTCAGAACCACACTTTAACCCAGAGCTTTGATCTAATTGAAAATGCGAATACTCCTGCAAGAGTGCTGTGATTTATCAGTAGGTATAGGCTTCCTGAGAATAAAGGTAAAAGACTAAGTGAACTATAGATTGTTTCCCAAACATGGCAAATTCTGAGACCAGGGAAGCTGGAGGCCGAATGCAACTTCTTCCAAGACTCCTTCAGTTTGGGGGCATAGGGAATAGAAAGCTGAGAATGAGAAACCCAAGTTCTAGTTCTGTTTTTGCCACTTCCTGGTTGGAGAACCTGGATCACTTTATAGAACTTCTAGGTATGACCTTGTTGTAAAATGTGCCAGCTGGATTAGTGCAGAGGTTTGGAAAACAGCCTGAGGGACGAGGAAAGAAGAGGTGTGGGGATTCCATGTTACACACCCTACCACCCACCAGTGGATTGACTTATTTATAGATTTATAGATTGGCTCTCCAGTATGCTTCATTTTAAAGAGATAATTCCAGGATTAAAAAAAAAAAATTCCCTAGAATTTGCTGTATGACTTAGGGAACTCAAACCAGGGCTCCGTAACAACCTGGAAGGGTAGGATGGGGAGGGGTGTTCAAGGGGGAGGGGCACGGGTGAACCTATTGCTGGTCCATGCTAATGTTTGGTAGAAAACAATGTAATACTATAAAGCAGTTATTCTTCAGTTTAAAATAAATACATTAAAAAAAATTTTCCCTAGATCACATGGCTTCTTAGCTCTCCTCATTCTACAATCTTTACTTTTTAATGTAAGCCCAATAGTGAACCTAAAATCTGTAATTTTTTCCTGTATTTTCTCATCATTTGGGGGGGTTTGATTTTCCTGATATCATGTGTTTTAAGGTATTCTGTGGAAGCTTCTACTTCCATTGGATGATCAATGACTTTTCAACCCAGTTTTCTTGTTCCAATGTCACATGCAGAAATCCTGGATACTTTTAAGTTGTAAAAAGTAGATAACTTTCCACAGCTCATTCCTTCCCAGGAGTGACAAATCTCCCACTTGTATACCAACTCATATATAACTTCCATACCAGGGCCAGGATAGGGTAAGGCAGGTGAGCTTTTTGTCTTGGCTGCAAAATTTAAGAGAGTACAAAAAAACTCAGTAATTCATACAAAAATCCATGAAGAACAAATTATAAAAATTTTAAATAAAGGGACAATCACCAATAGTTCTCTGACAAGCCATACTGGAGCCCATGGCAAAAAAATAAAAGTATTTCACTCATCCAATCTATCCTAGGTCCCATTCCGTACTGTTAAAAGTACTCACCACAAATAAGTTCTTAAGAATTTGTATAAGATCGAATGGAACCTATTCAAACTATAAGCTTTTGTCCAGCAAAGGAAACCATAAACAAAACAAAGTGACATACTATGGACTGGGAGAAAATATTTGCAAATAATGAGACTGACAAGGGATTAATGTTGAAAATATACAAACAGCTCCTACAGTTCAGTAACAAAAAAAACAAGCCATCCAATCAAAAACTGGGCAGAAGACCTAAATAGACATTTCTCCAAAGGGGACATACAGATGTCCAACAGGCACATGAAAAGCTGCTCATCATCGCTAATTATTAGAGAAATGCAAGTCAAAAAATGCAATGAAGTACCACTTTACACCAGTCAGAATGGCCATCATTTTAAAAAATCTATAATAAATGCTGGAGAGGGTGTGGGGAAAAGGGAGCCCCCAACACTGCTGGTGAGAATATAAATGGGTATAGCCACTATGGAAAACAGTATGGAAGTTCCTCAGAAAACTAAAAATATAGTTACCACATGGTCCACAATCCAACTCCTGGGCATATATTCAGAGAAAACTCTAATTCAAAAAGATACGTGCGCCCAAGTGTTCACAGCAGCACTGTTTACAATAGGGGAGATGGAGGCAGCTTAGGTGTCCAATGACAGATGAATGGCTGAAGAAGATTCGTGTGTGTGTGTGTGTGTGTGTGTGTATATATATAAATATATATATACAATGAAATATTACTCAGCCTTAAAATATGAAATCTTTGTAGCAATATGGGTGGCCCTAAAGATTACTTATTAAGTGAAGTAAGTCACTTAATAAAGACAAATATCATATGATATCACTTATATGTGAAATCTTAAAAAAATTATACAAATGAACTTATTTACAAAACAGAAATAGACTCACAGACATAGGAAAAAACCTTATGGTTATGAAATGGGAAAACAGGAGATGGGGAAGGATAAATTAGGAGTTTGGGATTAACACAAACACACTACTATGTATGAAATAGAAAAACAAAGACCTACTGTATAATATAGAGAATGGTATTTAATGTCTTATAATAATCTATAATGGAAAATCTATAATCTGAAAAAATATATATATACAGACACGCATACACACACACATATATCATGCATGTGTGCTAAGCTGCTTCAGTAGTGTACTACTCTTTGTGACTAAAAAACAGCAACAACTATATATATATGAATTACTTTGCTGCACACCTAAAACTATGACAACATTGTAAATCTACTACACACTAATTTTAAAAAATGTGTGTGCATGTTAGTCACTCAGTTGTGTCCGACTCTTAGCGACCCCATGGACCGCAGCCTGCCAGGCTCCTCTCCATGGAATTCTCCAGGCAAGAATACTGGAGTGGCTTGCCATGCCCTCCTCCAGGGGATCTTCCTGACGCAGGGATCAAACCCCGGTATCCCACATTACCTCCAGATTCTTTATCATCTTAGCCACCAGGGAAGCACTAATTAAAATTAAAAAATTGACCACACGAAAAAATGGAATTTGTATAAGAATGGAGAGATGGAAATACATTGACAAATTTGGAAGAGGTCTCTCAGAAATTTTGTGGCTCAAATAGATTTTGGTAGGCCTAACAGGAAAAGAAAGAAAAAATGAATGAGAGATATCTTTATGTTTAATTTTGTGGTCAGGAAGAGATATTTTATATTCCTATTTAAGACTGAAAATCCATTAGGTTTCTTGTGCTACTGTGCTCAGTCATGTCCGACTCTCTGCCACCCCATGGACTATAGCCCACCAGGCTCCTCTGTCCATGGTATTCTCCAGGCAAGAACACTGGAGTGGGTTGTCATTTCCTTCTCCAGGGGATCTTCCTGACCCAGGGACTGAACCTGAGTCTCTTGCACTTCCTACATTGGCACGCAGGCAGATTCTTTACCACTGTGCCACCTGGGAAATCATTAGATTTCCTACATCTTGGTAAAATTCAGAATGGCAGATTGAAAAATTTTGGAAGGATAGTAACTAATTAGTAAATAAAGATGATTATTAAGGCCATTTCAATCACTGAGAGGGCAGCATAACATAATTCAATTACTTATGTATTTTTCATCACCTATGTGCTATGTTTCATTAATCTATCATTCAGTTCAGTTCAGTTCAGTCGCTTCAACTCTTTGCGACCCCATGAATCGCAGCACGCCAGGCCTCCCTGTCCATCACCAACTCCCGGAGTTTACTCAAACTCATGTCCATCGAGTCAATGATGCCATCCAGCCATCTCATCCTCTGTTGTCCCCTTTTCCTCCTGCCCCCAATCCCTCCTAGCATCAGGCTCTTTTCCAATGAGTCAACTCTTCGCATGAGGTGGCCAAAATATTGGAGTTTCAGCTTCAGCATCAGTCCTTCCAATGAACACTCAGGACTGATCTCCTTTAGGATGGACTGGTTGGATCTCCTTGCAGTCCAAGGGACTCTCAAGAGTCTTCTCCAACACCACAGTTCAAAAGCATCAATTCTTTGGCACTCAGCTTTCTTCACAGTCCAACACTCGCATCCATACATGACCACTGGAAAAATCATAGCCTTGACTAGACAGACCTTGTTGACAAAGTAATGTCTCTGCTTTTCAATATGCTATCTAGGTTGGTCCTAACTTTCCTTCCAAGGAGTAAGTGTCTTTTAATTTCATGGATGCAATCACCATCTGTAGTGATTTTGGAGCCCAGAAAAATAAAGTCTGACACTGTTTCCCTATCTATTTCCCATGAAGTGATGGGACCGGATACCATGATCTTCGTTTTCTGAATGTTGAGCTTTAAGCCAACTTTTTCACTCTCCACTTTCACTTTCATCAAGAGGCTTTTTAGTTCCTCTTCACTTTCTGCCATAAGGGTGGTGTCATCTGCATATCTGAGGTTATTGATATTTCTCCCGGCAATCTTGATTCCAGCTTGTGCTTCCTCCAGCCCAGCATTTCTCATGATGTACTCTGCTTATAAGTTAAATAAGCAGGGTGACAATATACAGCCTTGACGTACTCCTTTTCCTATTTGGAACCAGTCTGTTGTTCCATGTCCAGTTCTAACTGTTGCTTCCTGACCTGCATATAGGCTTGACCTGCAAGAGGCAGATCAGGTCGTCTGGTATTCCCATCTCTTTCAGAATTTTCCACAGTTTATTGTGATCCACACAGTCAAAGGCTTTGGCATAGTCAATAAAGCAGAAATAGATGCTTTTCTGGAACTCTCTTGCTTTTTCAATGATCCAGCAGATGTTGGCAATTTGATCTCTGGTTCCTCTGCCTTTTCTAAAACCAGCTTGAACATCAGGACATTCACGGTTCACATATTGCTGAAGCCTGGCTTGGAGAATTTTGAGCACAAAGCTTGGCTCCCTCAATATAAAATTCTCCTTGAGCCTGTGCTTTAAGATCTTGCCTCAAATGGCTTCATCAAAGAAAATTAGCCACACTAGGGTATCAAAAAAACTGCGGATGAAACATATTGTTCCAAACCCAGTGGAAATGTATTAATTCCATCTAAATCAACTGTACAGGAAAATTGATTTCCTATCCCCAAATCATTTTTAGTAATAAGAATGATATACATTTAAGATCATGACACAATATATAGTCAATTTGTTAATTACTCAATGTAGCTGGTTTTAGAAAAGGCAGAGGAACCAGAGATCAAATTGCCAACATCCGCTGGATCGTGGAAAAAGCAAGAGAGTTCCAGAAAAGCATCTATTTCTGCTTTATTGACTATGCCAAAGCCTTTGACTGTGTGGATCACAATAAACTGTGGGAAATTCTGAAAGAGATGGGAATACCAGACCACCTGATCTGCCTCTTGAGAAATTTGTATGCAGGTCAGGAAGCAACAGTTAGAACTGGACATGGAACAACAGACTTGTTCCAAATAGGAAAAGGAGTTCGTCAAGGCTGTATATTGTCACCCTGTTTATTTAACTTATATGCAGAGTACACCATGAGAAACGCTGGACTGGAAGAAACACAAGCTGGAATCAAGATTGCTGGGAGAAATATCAATAACCTCAGATATGCAGATGACACCACCCTTATGGCAGAAAGTGAAGAGGAACTAAAAAGCCTCTTGATGAAAGTGAAAGTGGAGAGTGAAAAAGTCGGCTTAAAGCTCAACATTCAGAAAACGAAGATCATGGCATCCGGTCCCACCACTTCATGGGAAATAGATGGGGAGACAGTGGAAACAGTGTCAGATTTTATTTTTCTGGGCTCCAAAATCACTACAGATGGTGACTGCAGCCATGAAATTAAAAGACACTTACTCCTTGGAAGGAAAGTTAGGACCAACCTAGATAGCATATTGAAAAGCAGAGACATTACTTTGCCAACAAAGGTTCGTCTAGTCAAGGCTATGATTTTTCCTGTGGTCATGTATGGATGTGCGAGTTGGACTGTGAAGAAGGCTGAGCACCAAAGAATTGATGCTTTTGAACTGTGGTGTTGGAGAAGACTCTTGAGAGTCCCTTGGACTGCAAGGAGATCCAACCAGTCCATTCTGAAGGAGATCAGCCCTGGGATTTCTTTGGAAGGAATGATGCTAAAGCTGAAACTCCAGTCCTTTGGCCACCTCATGCGAAGAGTTGACTCATTGGAAAAGAGTCTGATGCTAGGAGGGATTGGGGGCAGGAGGAGAGGGGGATGACAGAGATGGCTGGATGGCATCACTGACTCGATGGACGTGAGTCTGAGTGAACTCTGGGAGTTGGTGATGGACAGGGAGGCCTGGCGTGCTGCGATTCATGGGGTCGCAAAGAGTCGGACACAACTGAGCGACTGATCTGATCTGATCTGGTGAAGGAAAAAAAAGAAAGGCAGACCACCATATGGCCAATATATGGCCTCTTTGATTGAAGGGTCTCTTATTATCTTTTTAAATTTATTTTTAACTGGAACATAATTGCTTTACAATATTGCATTGGCTTCTCCCGTACAACAGCGTGAATCAGCCATAAGTATACATATGTCCCTTCCCTCTTGAGCCCATCCCACCCCTCTAGGTTGTCACAGAGTACCAGGTTGAGCTCCCTGTGTTACACAGCAGCTTCCCATTAGCTATCTTTTTTACATCTGGTAATGTATGTTTCAGTGCTACTCTCTCAATTCGTCCCACCCTCTCCTTCTCCCACTATGTCCGAAGCCTGTTCTATGTCTGCGTCCTATTCCTGCCCTGCACATAGGTTCATCAGTACCATTTTTCTAGATTCCATAAATATGTGTTAATACATGACATTTGTTTTTCTGACTTACTTCACTTTGTATAACAAGCTCTAAGTTGATCTGCCTGTAAGGTCTCTTTTCAATTCATTCAACAAATGCTTATTAAGCATCTACTAATTCCAGGCCCTGTTCTAGGCACTGGGTTCAGGAGTGAACAAAATAGACAAAGATCTTGATTCTTATTGAGGTATATATAAGAAATCATCAAAGGGAGGTGAGTATAAATGGGATAAATTATTATTCGATTTAAAGAGAGGGAAATAACACATAGGAAATAAATCAATTGCCTCTGTCAACTACCTGATTAATTTCAAAATCCAATCCTCACCTACCTAATTGCCTTCCAGGGTCCGCCTGGAATGCCCACACATACAGCATGTTACTATAATGTGGAATCTAAACTGGTTTAGGTTTTACAGCAATGGTGAGTAAAGCAGGTGGTAGAAAATGTTGCCATCTGGGAATACAGGGCTAGGATTGCCAGATGTTGACCAAGAACTGAAATACCCATTTCTGTGTGAATCACTAAATGTTTAAGTTATGACAGTTAATTCAATTTTTGCAAAAGTACCACTGAGTCTAAAGCAACCTTTCTATAGCTCAGAGACCACGGAGTTTGTAGCCTTGGTCTTAGGTTGGAGTCCAGCAAAACCAGAGAGTCTTGTGGGACAGATGGCTCCAACTTGTAGTAATTACAGGGCAGGAAGTTCCTATATTAGCTAAGTCATTATTGATCCTTTGCGTGTCAAAAGGATTTTAATCCATGATTTGGATAATCTTATGTCTCACTACTTGATTTTAGTATACATTCATTCATTTGCTCATTGATTCATTCATTAAACCTTAGTAAATGACATTTCTGGCTGAAACATTGGTCTACTCAGCTTAAAAATGGCTCCTGTGTGGTCAACCTTGTAGGTAGGGCCTTCCAGTGCAGTGGGCCTTTGATGGCCTTCACCCTGTGAGATACAATGCTGCCTGTGATAATACTCACCTTGCATGAGTGCATGCTAAGTCGTTTCAGTCATATTCGACTCTTTGCGACCCTACGGACCTTAGCCCGCCATAGTCCTCTGTCCATGGGATTCTCTAGGCAAGAATACTGGAGTGGATTGCGATGCCCTCCTGCAGGGGACCTTCCCGACCCAGGGACCAAACCCATATCTCTTACATCTCCTGCATTGATAGGTGGGTTCTTTGCCATTAGTGCCACCTGGCAAGCCCAATGCAACCCTTGAGTAAGCACAAAATATACAGATACATTTGATTAGAACCAGAGGATCATTTGGGGGCTTCTCTAGTAGCTCAGTTGGTAAAGAATCTGCCTGCAATGCGGGAGACTCTGGTTCGATTCCTGGATTGGGAAGATCTGCTGGAGAAAGGATAGGCTTTCCTTTTTTTTAACTCCAGTATTCTTGGGTTTCCCTTGTGGCTCAGCTGGTAAAGAATCTGCCTGCAATGCAGGAGACCTGGGTTGGATCCCAATATTGGGAAGATCCCCTGGAGAAGGGAAAGGCTACCCACTCCAGTATTCTGGCCTGGAGAATTCTGGGTTGCAAAGAATTGGAGCAATTTTCACTTTCACTTTCAGAGGATCATTTGGGTTTCTGTGTTGGTTCAGATGATAAAGAATCTGCCTGCAATGTAGGAGACCCGGGTTCGATCCCTGGTTCGGGAAGATCCCCTGGAGAAGTGAAAGGCTGCTGCTGCTGCTGCTAAGTCGCTTCAGTCGTATCCGACTCTGTGCGACCCCATAGACGGCAGCCCACCAGGCTCCCGGGTCCCTGGGATTCTCCAGACAAGAACACTGGAGTGGGTTGCCATTTCCTTCTCCAGTGCATGAAAGTGAAAAGTGAAAGTGAAGTCGCTCAGTCGTGTCTGACTCCTAGTGACCCCATGGACTGCAGCCTACCAGGCCCCTCCGTCCATGGGATTTTCCAGGCAAGAGTACTGGAGTGGGTTGCCATTGCCTTCTCCAGCAGTGAAAGGCTACCACTCCAGTATTCTTGCCTGGAGAATTCCACGGACGGAGGAGCCTGGCAGGCTACAGTCCATAGGGTCACCTGGCTGAGCAACTAAACACAGAGGATCACTTGGATGCATTTCTAAGGGTGGTGATGGAAGGATGTCACTGAACTACTCTACTCTATCTAGAATATATGCCTGGTGACTTTGCAGTGTGGGTATCTTATCTTTCAGAAGAAAGCATTCTTTTTCGTGCATTTGTTCAGTCGCTAAGTCGTGTCCAACTCTTTTCGACCCCATGGGCTGCAGCATTCCAGGCTTCCCTGCCCTTCACTATCTCCTGGAGGTTTCTCTAACTCATATCCATTGAGACAGTGATGACATCCAACCATTTCACCCTCTGTTGCCCGCTTCTCCTCCTGTTGACCCTGTAACCTTTCTTTACCAGAAACACCGTAATCTTTCTGCTGTTTATGAGATTGTCCTCTAGGTGGCGCTATTTATAGCTCTCTGAGTCTCCCAGGGCCTGCTTGCCTGCCTTCCCCCAAAGCAAGGCCACTTTTATTCCTTAATCAGCCAGCTTTGCCAGCAAGCACAGAACAGAGGAGCTCTTTCCCAGCTCTTTTAGGAGCTGCAGTGCTTTAGGCGGACTTCTAATTGATCCTTCAGGTAGCCATCGTGTGCCTACCCGTATTTCTTCAGGTTGCTTTGCATGGTGGCTTGGATAACTGCTCCTTCTGCCCAATTCCCTCTAGTAAGTCTTTCTCATTAGGAGCCAGGGCTTCTCACTTCACATTGTTGTTTTATGCATGCAGACTGCCTGCCCAAATAGATTATGAAGACTTTAAGGGCTTTGTATGCCTCAGGCATCTGGCATAGGGCACTGCTTGTGACAGGCACAGTCTGTGAGTTGTTGATGT
The DNA here is from genome assembly GCF_027580195.1 of Bos mutus. Classification (NCBI taxonomy): domain Eukaryota; kingdom Metazoa; phylum Chordata; class Mammalia; order Artiodactyla; family Bovidae; genus Bos; species Bos mutus. Next base: position 58,246,091 of record NC_091624.1, read on the forward strand.
AGGTTCTGGTATTGTGTTTATTCATCTCTTACTGAGTATCCATTGCAGGCTAGGCACTCTTTTGGATGCCCTGAAAACAGTTATGAAAGATAAGGTCTCTACTTGCAAGCAGCTCTCAATCTTGTGAAAGAGAATGAGAAAGAGAAATAGACAGTGGTGCAGTGTGTGGTGTGAAGCAGCCATGCTAGATGATTCTGGAAACAGGAGAAGTGCTATTCCTTCCCTGGGAGCGTCTTTTGTGAGTGTGGTTGTGGCTTTTTCATTCTTTGACCCTAGCATCACTGCTGGAGACCGAACTGTCCCTTTGATAGTTTCTCTTTGCCAGTGCCCAGAGAGCAGGGTTGCATGATGGTGGAGGTAGAATGCCACAGAGGAGATGAGTTTTCCATTTTCCTCTGGTGTTCCCTGCTCCTAGGGTTTTGTGGTTTGCTTTTCAGCCATCAGTAATTGCCTTTGAATTCTCCAAATGGTTTATCTTCTCACTGTCTATCTGGGGGTGATTTGAAATAGCAGATTTACTTTTAAGTGGTGTAGAAACGTATTTATTGAAAACCTATTCATTTCAAATGACCCCTATCTTGTGAAGTCTTCTTCAGTTCCCCTGAACAGAAGGATCCCTTCCTTTTTATACCTTTATAGTGTTACTTGTCGGAGAAGGCAATGGCACCCCATTCCAGTACTCTTGGCTGGAAAATCCCATAGACAGAGGAGCCTGGTAGGCTCCAGTCCATGGGGTCGCTAAGAGTCAGACACGACTGAGTGACTTCACTTTCACTTTCCACTTTCATGCACTGGAGAAGGAAATGGCAACCCACTCCAGTGTTCTTGCCTGGAGAATCCCAGGGACCGGGGAGCCTGGTGGGCTGCCGTCTATGGGGTCGCACAGAGGCGGACGCGACTGAAGCGACTGAGCAGAGCAGTGTTACTTGTATCCCAACTTTAATACAAATTGATTTCATTTTCTTTTATTGTGTTTAGAGCTACATAATGCCCTGAAACTTCAAGCCTGTTGAAGACAAGGACTATACTCATCCTATTATCTGTCTTCTTGCACTTTCATCTTAGTTATTTACATATGGTAGGCAATGAATAAATACATTTGTTGACTTAATGAACTAAGACTTTGTAACACGATTCACATTTAGTTGAATATTTTAGCATATTTGCTTGTAGAATATGGTCACAACTTCAGTAGTTTCTACCTGGATTTTGTTTGCGTGATTTAGGTTATGTGACTATTTGCTTGGCAAATGCTTTCCAGATACATATGCAAAGGTTTCTGAATAGATCTGGGCTCAGACTTGAAAATTTCCTGTTTCCTTATTGACACTCATATACGACTTTATCACTGGAGAGTGTTGGTTTTCCTTACTTCCCAATTTATTCCCAGTGCTTGAAGGAACATCCTCCTCTTTATTTGTCTAATCCATTCAAATATCTGCTAAATGCCAAGGACGGCCCCGATGCTAGGCATGCAGGGGTGATAAAATAGACTTTTCTTGTTCCACGATGTGTTGAAACAATTTAATTCTGTTCATCAAAAAATCGGTCAATTCAGTCAAAATGGAGTACCTGATAGTGTAAGAGCCCAGGTTGGGAGACATTTTCAAAAATCTTAGATCTTTGGTTAAGAAACCAGACACTTAACTTGAAGATTCTTGACTTTTACTTGATTTTCTAATGTTTTCTATCTCTGCAACTCATGTATAGACATATTTAGAGGATGCAAACTTGTAATTTTTTTTCCCTTGATGCCATTTAAAATTTTGGCATGTTGAATTTCAATGTTTAATTAGTCAGTTAATTTTAAATTTTAATTTCACAGCATTCACATAAGGGGGTGAAGCTGGTGAAGTTTGCCCTTTCTGCTTTCCTAGCCAAGGTGAAATTTTATTACAGTCGACTTCTCCAGGTTCTGCATCCTTAAATTCAACTAAGGGCAACTGCACTTCCTAGGCCAAATATCCTTTAAACGGGAAGTCTAAAACATAGATCTTGTGTCTAGAGGACTTGTTTGATCTAAGTCATGGTATGTGTGTGTCTAGGGGTGGAGGTAATGGTAAATGAAAGAAGGCAGTCACACACCTGTCATCTGACAATATGACAATATCCTATACGCACTCTTGACCTGCAGCAATAGTAGAATCATGCCATCATTTTACATTCTGGATCAACAGGTTGCACCAGAGACTTCTCAGAAACAACATAAACTGTGAAAAACGGATTCCTTTCTTAAGATACAATTTCCTCTGAGGCTCCATTAAGGCAGAAAGCAGTATGAGTTACACCTCTTGTAGCTATTAGATCAAATAAAATTTGAACGAGCAAGGATTTTTTTTGGCTGTCACATGTTACAACAAAATATAAGCAAACCACATTTTAAAGTAAACTACCTCAATCGAAAGTGGAAAAACAAAATACCAGAATGGAATTTTGCTGTGGCGATCCTGGTTTTCCCATTTTTCTTTCATTCTTTCCTTTATGCTTATTTCACATTATTTTGCATTTTCTCATAAGTCATAATTTCATCTCGGTCTAGAATGGTGAAGTCGATTTACTTGGCTGTTGCCTTTTTCAAAAACGAGAGGAGAGCTTGTAAGAAGAAAACAAAAACAACTCCAATGGCATGAAAAGTTGGAAGCTAGCAAGGAGGCTCTTGGAAACTGGGCCGCTTTATTTTTCTGCTCAGGATTTAGATTTCTGTCTCCAGGAACTTTGTGGATAGTTTCACCTATTAAGTCTCCCTTGCCCCTCTGCGAGACAGTGACAATCCCGTGTCCTCCCCAGTCGCACTGCACGGTTGAGTGTATATTATTTTCTACGACTCAACTTGGATCAGAGGTGACGGGACATACTTTCTATCCGAATGGCGTTTTAGAAATAGGAACGGGAAAGAACACTTAACTAGGCGAAGAGCCGCCCCACGGGATCTGCTCAGCGCTGCAGAGCGGCAGGCGGGAGGCGCTAGCGCCGAGGCTGCCTTCGGGGGAACCGGGCGGATGTTCGCGGGGCGGCCGGTGCTGGGGGCTTACGGGGCCGAGATCCCCGCCTTCCCGGAGAAGCCGCGGCTGCGTTTCGGAGGCACTGGGCAGCCGGCTGGCGGAGGCCGCCATATTCCCGGTTTACCACGCCCGGGCGGCGGGGCGGCAGCGGCAGGTCGGCGGCGGCCCGGGCTGCGCCTCGGCGACCCGGCCCCGCCTCCCGCCGGGGGCAGCCGTGACCGCTGAGCCCGCGGGCCCGACCGAGGGCGCGGGAGGGGAGGCGCCCGCAGAGCCCGAGGGGGCCGGCTCAGCCAGGGAGCGGCGCGAGCGAAGCGAAAGCCGCACTGGGAGGCGCGCCGCGGCGGCTGCGAGCCCAGGAAAGCCTTCCAGGAGGGCCGGGCGGCACCGCCTCCCGCTCCCCTCCTCCCGCGCCCGTCCCCTCCCTCCACCTCCTCCCTCTGCCGCCGCCGCCGCCTCCCTCCCGGATCTGTGCTCCAGTTCAGAGAAAGAAGAAAATGTGTGTGTGTGGCGAGGGGGAGGGCGAGCACTGAGCAGCCGCTCTGCGCCTGGCAATCGGGGCCGGGGGTGGGCGTCTGGCGGAGGCGGAGGAGCGCGCGACGGCCGGGCGGGCGGGCCAGCGAGCCGGGTTTGCGCGCGAGCCGGGCGGTGGGCGCGGGCAGGGCCGAGGGCGCCCGGGAGCCGTGTCAGGCGGCAGCTAGGAGCCGGCGCGTCAGGCGCGGGGAGCCGTCGGCGACCGCTCGCTGCGGGGACGCCCCGGTGGATGTGCTCTCGCCGCCGGGCGCACGGCTTAGGGGAGCCTCGGCGGCGGCGGCGGCGGCGGCGGCGCGGGGGGCCAGGCGGGCCGCCTGTTCCCGGGGAAGGAGGCGCGGGCGTCTGAGCGAGGCCGGGCGCGGCGGCCTTCCCTAGCGCGCCCCCCGAGCCAGCGCCCGCGGCCGCCTCCCGCGCCGGCCTCGCTCCTCCCGGCAGCCCGAGCCGCCACCAGCCGCCGCACCCCCGGCCCACCTGGTGGCCCCGGCCCTGGCCGCGGCCCCCGCGGCGGTTCCCCGATCTCGTCCCGGACGCGCGCCCGGGCGGCGGGGGCTCGGCGGCCACCGCTGCCTCGGGGGAGCGAGGGCGGGAGGGTGTGTGTGCGCGCGTGTGAGCAGGGGGTGCCGGCGGGGCTGCAGCGAGGCACTTTGAAAGAATGACTCTGGAGTCCATCATGGCGTGCTGCCTGAGCGAGGAGGCCAAGGAAGCCCGGCGGATCAACGACGAGATTGAGAGGCAGCTCCGCAGGGACAAGAGGGACGCCCGCCGGGAGCTCAAGCTGCTGCTGCTCGGTGAGTACCGCCGTGGCCGTACGCAGCGGGCCCTCCCGCCGGACCTCTGCGCCCCCCGCCCACCACCCCCAGTCCCCGTACTGCGGCCCCGGCCCCCGGGCGCGGGCGGCTTGCCCCTGCCCTCCCCGGGCGCGGCCCCGGCCACTACCCGCACCCTGAAGGGCGCGCGCGCGCGTGCAGACACAGGCACGCGCAGAGGGGTCGCGGCTGCTCTGCCCGGGGCCTCGGCTTGTCCTTTTCGGTAGCCCTGAGGGCTGTGCACTCGGGGTGCGCGTTTGTCTGCTGTGCATCTGCTGAATGGCAAATCGCTTCGGGGAGAAGCGCGGGTGGGAAGGTGGGCAGGAGGGTTGAACTTCCAGTGTCGTGGCCGCGGCGCCCGGTGGGGTGGTGGAGCGGAGAACTGTGTGTGCGTGTGGCCTTAGGTGTCAAGCGGAGCCAGGGCGTGCGGTGGGGTGGCCTGTGTGCATCTTTTATCAGTGCTTTTAGGGGTCGGGAGCGAATGGTGGAACGGTGGACAGACTCGCGACTGGACTCTCCAAGGAGTGATGATGAGGGAGCCGAGTGGTTGGCTCTCTGAGGAAAGGGGGCTAACGTATTCCGGGAGCGGGGAGGTGAGCATGTATATGTGTCACACGAGTGCTGTTCTCTAGCCACCAGACCACCGAAAGGAGGGGCCCAGAAGAGTTTCTTAATGGTGACAGGCGTGTTTCTTGTCTCCACCATCCCTTCCAGATAAAGATGAGGGATACGGGAGGGTTGTGCTGTGTGGTTGTTGACAGCGATGGGTATCTTTTGTTTAATGTGGCAACCCAGATGTAGGCCTGAATTCACAATAGTTGCCAGTACAGCCTCTCAATTACTCTCATGGGAACAAATAGAAACCTTTTGTTTAAAACGGACAGCATTTAATATCTTTGGAATCTGGGCTAGAAGGAAAACGGGAAGTGAACACCAAAAAATGTCCCTTTAATCTCTAAAAAATAACCCACTATTCTGCCTTCACATTAAGTTAGCAAGAAAATGCCATTTCTCCACTAGGAATTTTATTGATTATTATCTCTGGGAGAATGTTCAGAATCAACATTCAGGCCAGCGCGACATAACTCTGAGCTATTGTGTTAGGAAGAACAGCTTTGCAGTAACAGGCCTGAAAAATGTCTGCACTCGTGTTCTGGATATTTGCGTGTATAATAAATAGGTTTCTCAGACATTTCTGGAGGAGAATATTATCAATTCTGATTTGAGAAGCATGCATTTTCCTTCTTATCTTGAGCATTCTGTCTCCTGGTTCAAGGAACCAATTGCCTTTGGGAGGGAACTGCTTATGTACTGGATCGTTTACAAGAAGGAACAAAACATAATGATCACGAATAGTTACAAATGGTTAATTCACATGCCATGCTTAATGTCTTCATTTTGAAACCAGATTAGATAAATGTGCACGTTTATAAAGAACAGAAGGCAAACCCTGGATAAAAGGGGCGGGCTTTAGGGAATGAAGCCAGGGAAGGGGAAAACTGCAATTGCAAAAGGAAGATCTTTTTATTTTTTATGTTTATTCTCATTTTGAGCTACTTCTCATGGCTGAAAAGGTGTAGTTGAATGTTTTCTGAATTCTCAAGATTGAGAAGAAACTAGAGTGGGTAGGAGACAAGAATGGAGTTTAAGTGCATGATTAAGGGGAAAAGCATGTGTTTTAGAAAGACTTGAGGATGGTTTTTCTTTTTCTTTTGCCCTGTGTAGAGTCTTTATTTGTTTGTTTGGCTGTGAATAGGGCGTTTGAGGTCTCTCAGGCCAACCCCATTGCCTGAAATGTGGCAGCCCTGGGTTCCTAGCAGCTGAATTAGAGCTCAGGGAATTTGTCTGTTTCGGGCCTAGGTTTGAATGTCTAGAAGGAGGACTTGGGGAAATACCCATAGATGGATGCTTAGTTACATACTGTGGACTTAAGTAACATATTATGCTTTAAAAAGTGAACTTGGAGATAATTTTATAAGGACAAAAACTAAAGTAAAACAATTTTACCACTGAAGTGGTAGTGTGGAGAACTTTTATTCTCCCCTTCGTATTAGATTTTTGACTAAGGTTTAATACAGCCTCACCCCAGCCCCCTGATACGGCCTATTAGAAGTGGTAGAAAAAGGACATTGGTTTAGCACCTACATTTATTAGCACTTTAAAAGTGTACAACTTTTTGTTAGAAACCCAATCCCTAGACATCACGTAAGGTTTACTACAGCTCCATGTTCTGGGTATGTTGCTTTTGTAACATAACTACTGCAGTACCTATACTATGTAGTCATGCTGTATACTCACTGTAGATTTGTGTGTATGCTTCTGATTTTTGAATCCAGAAGAGGAGTGATGGTTGATTTGGATCAGGGAAGGTATCAGAAGGAGTTCCTTTTGAGGGATGCCTGATGTGCTGCTTTGATGAGTGCACTGAATCTTCATTCATGTAAATGAGGCCCTTCAAAAGATTCACCAATATTTTTAACTACTTTATTTAAATTAAGGGATCACCATTGTATTTAAATGAAATTCAATGTAAAATTATTTTCAAAGTAAATTTTAGTTCAAAGCATGACGCCATTTTAAGGAAAATGGGTGTATTTGGCAGGAGACCCTTGTTCACATAATTAGCTAATTTTATATTGTGAAGAAATTAACAAGAGAAAATAGTGGTTACCTGCCTAGATGAAAGCTTGGCAGTGAAATTTGGTCTGCCTTGATACATATCCAGCAATTATGCCAATATGTTTCATATTCTATGATACTTACTTATTTTGATGCTTATTTTTTAAAAAGTGAACTCAGAAACCTACTGTCATAAAATGTATTAAATTTTGAATTGTTTATTCATTTTCTGAATTCATTTAGTATTTTAGAATTCATGTTAGTATTTATTTTCTTAGACAACTCAAAGAAAACTGTAGTCTACATAGATATACAAGAGAATATTTTAATCTGAAGTTTTTATATACTTCTTAGATGTAATATACATTACTTCCTTTAATTAATTAATATTTATAAATATTAACTAAATATTTCTTTGGTGGTACGTAGGTCACTATTTAATATAATCTGTGTTTAAGTCTTTATAAAACAAGTGCCATTGAATACCTGCTTCCGGTCAACTATATTCTTCTGGAAATTTCGGCTTCTTAAAGATACATTTTTTTCTCCCCTTTAACATGTTCTTCTTTTACATGTTTTAAACTCTTTACTCTTCAGATCTTAATCATCAAATAGAAAGATTTAGCAAGAAAGATTTTGCTGTTTTTTTTATTGATTGGATTCCACTTACTGAAGAGGCAAAGTTTAGGCCAGTTTTAGATGAAAGAATATATGTTCTTGCTCTTCTAACTGAATTACAAATGTGGTTGAAAATTTTCTTCCTGTTCTAGACTGGAAGCTTAGGAGGGTAGGGACAGATTCCCTGTTGCACACGATAAAATCCCAGCTTCTAGCACAATCTCTAACTCATAGAGTGCTCTCAGTAAGTATTTATTGAATAAGTAAGCTTCTTTATAACCTAATAGAAATTGGGACCATAAAACAATGAAGACATTATAGAGACATGGAGAAATGTAGAGTTTTTATTCTGTGATAGAGGAAATCATGACCTTTGAAAATAACTATGTGTAACTCTTTGAGCCAATTGATTACAAATTAGTTTTGGGATCGGAAGTGTTAATGTAAGATGTTTTATCGCATAGTGAACCAGTGTATTACAGTTCTGTGCTGGTTGCATTTGGGAATGATAACAATCATGTTTAAAATATGAAAGTTTAAAGGAAAAAAAAAAAGAAATCATACCATGTCTTGGTTACTTTTTTTTGTATAGAAGCTAGCTTAACCCTCTCATCTTTTTGCCATCTACTTTTCTCCATGACACACTCAGCAGAGTGAATTTTTAAATTCTGTAGCGCACAGGTGGTGACTGAAGAGATTTTTACAATTTACCTATATATAATTACATGAGAAGAACCACAGTGGTTAACTTTTAGGAATTGTAGAAAGAATGATTTTAATTTGAGCAATATACATTTGTACTGAAGAGCGAACAGTTACAGAGCAGGAAGGTACCTGGAAGGTTGGGAGTGTTCTGACAAATTTAGAGTATGTGGAGAGTTCATTCATACAGGTCTGGGTAAAAACACCCACCCCACCACCCCTCTGTAGAGGTCACTGGCGCAAGGATGGGGGTGTCGATTGCCCAAGTTAACCTAGAGGTTAGTGGCTGTCTAGGATGGCTACTCAGAACTGCAGAATGAAAGCTTCCTTCTAAGCCCCCTAATAACAGAATCTCCCTGGAAATACCATAATATGGTGATTATGAGGCTGCTTTAAGATCAACTAATTTTATTTTTGCTACTCTTTTAGTTTCCAAGTTTTGAATATGTTTCTAAACGTCAGGATTTGTTTGAATGCATTTCCTCTTTTTTTTTCTTTCCTTATTTTATTTTTTTTTGGAAACAAAGTATTTATAGTTTGTATCCGAAGAGTGAAGTGGCAGCGTCCCTCATAAAAATCAAAACTGGAGCTCTGACCAAATAACAAAGCCTTCAGAGTAAAATTTTTGCTTTGAACCATGTAGGTTCATTGTCTGGATCTGCCATATAACTGCCAATCTCGTACTTATGTATTAATGTATTGTTTCTTCATATGGGAATTTTGGGGGCAAATTACAACCCTACTGAACAATGAAGCTATCTAGTATATATCTATTCAAATATTTTTAGGTAAACTTAGGAAGGAAAACCAGAAGAATAATTTAGTAGCCATTTTGTTACAAATAAATTTTATAGCCTCTTTTTCATTAAAAAAATCAAACAACCCAGCTGCACTTTATACGAGATGGCTTATGTTCAGTTTTCAGAGATGCCTATTAAATATAGTTATGATTTTTATTACAGATGAATTTTTAAGGACCTTAAACAGCTTTTGCAGTTGTGAGGCTGCGTGCTATGCTAAACTTAGCAGTAAAAAGGAACACATTTTTCTTCATGCTCCAGGCAAACTTATACTTGAAAAGAAATGAACAAGATTTGCCAAGCATGATTTTGATTCCAGCATTCATATTAGTTTTTCTTTAAGGGGAGGTTATTAGTTCTTTTGGTATTAATGGAAGTGTGGATTGAGGGTTACAGAGGAAAAATAAGAGAGCTCAAAGGGTACATTTGAAAGAGAGAGAAGCCATTTTAAGAAGGTTAGGATTGCTTTCTCCCTGAGAAGGTGGAGAGAATCTGTTTTCTCCAGACTCTCTGTTTTGGGTTGAGGGAAATGCAAGTATTTGTAACAACAAATTTTAAGTCTCATTTTCTGGTTGAAGGGGGAGGGCAGTGACTTTTCAAAGGGAAACTTTTATAATGGCTTTAAAGCAATGTTATGATCTCTGCAGAATTAATCCTAGGGAAGTGTGAAATAGTAATAGAAGGAAAAATGTGTGATTGTTGGTAATTAAATCTGTGGCACTAACTGACTACAGTAAACAGTGAGTGTTTTCTTGTTCTGCCGGATGGAGTACCATTAAAGAAAGAGCTATTCTCAGACCCAAACATTATTTTGTGTGAACAGCTGTTACTAATAAAATTATAGGCAGTTGTTTGAAAATCACCTATGATTTGTTTCCTTACCGATATGTAAAGAACCTGTCTGATTTCTTATCTGCCATGTAATAAAAAGGAAAAAAAGGACCTAAATATTCTGTCATAAATGAGTTCATAAATCTTAGGTCGTCATGAATCTGGGCTTTATAAACAAAATAAACATCCATATCAGTGTTGAGAACCAAAGACTGAATTTGCTAAATAGCTCTGGGGTTGACCTTTGTACCTAGCCATAATTTCTGAAATCAGTGCAGAATATTTTGTTAAGAGCCTAACATTTCACTTTGAAGAACAAAATTAATATTATTTAAAAATAAAGTTATCAAGATCTTCAAATTCATTTATTTAACAAACACTTGCCAGTTTAGGGAAAACAAACATTTCCTCTAAAATTTCTTTTTTTTTAAACCAGATGTACCATAAGAAAGAACAGTTGCATATGGAATGTTGGTCAAGTGAACAGATATTAAGCACCTACTGTGTATAAAATAATGTGCTGTGTGGGACACACCCTTGTTTCTTATTTGCCGGCAGGAAAGACTACAAGCAATTTTCACAGTTCTTGTTGTTTTACAGTTGACGCCCTCAGCCTGACATGTCCTTCTGGGTGTTATCCTTCCTGGGGCTGGCTTTTTGATTGGCTCTTAATACAAAGAAAAAGACAAAATAATCTGAAGGCCATTCTAGAAGCTTCCCGGGGATTACACAACTGGGGAAGCAGATGGTCTTGAGAATTTGAACTCCTGAGTGATATATATTATTTCCTCGGAGCCGGTGTATCTTTTTTTTTTTTTTTTTTTTTTGCCTTTAACTGTGAGAAACAGTTAGTGACCATTTGCCCTGTGTTTCTAACTCAAGTGGAAGCTGTATGTGTTTGTTAGTTGCTCAGTTGTGTCCGACTCTTTGTGACCCCATGAACTGTAGCCCCAGTCCATGGGGCTACTCATGTAGCTCCTCTGTCCATGGAATTCTCCAGGCAAGAATACTGGAGTGGACAGCCATTTCCTTCCTCGGGATCTTCCCGACCCAGGGATCTAACCTGGTCTCCTGTGTTGCAGCCAGGTCCTTTACCATCTAAGCCACCAGGGAAGCTACATGAGGACAAAGATAGTGGCCCTTCTTTTCTTGGTAACTCTGCGAAGCACTTTCTCTTGCTCAGTTTACAGTCATTCTGGTATAACTGGGGACTCAGTATCTGGGAACTTGTGGATGTAGGACGATGGGGGCAGGGTGGGCAGCTGGGTTCCCAGAAGCAAGCAGAGAGCAATTGGAGGGAGTGAGTTTAAACATTTTGCTTTCTTCTAATGGGTATCATTGATTTGTTCTCCATTTACCACACCTCTTTGTCCTTTTGTGGGCCACTTGGGGCATGGTGAAAGAAATTCTGTTTTAAAGGCAAAGTCATTTTTGTCTCTCTGCCTGCTTCTCATTCATTGTCTTAGGAAAATGATTCAGTTGAACATTTTCATAATTGTTGCAGGTTGAAAAGTCGATCGTAGTTTATCCAACAATTTGAATGGAAAACTGTTACACAGGTCCTTTGAAATTTGAAGATTCTACACACCTTTATTATAGGATTAATTTTGGATTGTGAGCGGTTTGACTGCTTTGAAAACAAAATAGTTTTTTCAAGGAAGTGTGTGATGGATTGTGGTGTGGTCAGAACCAGAATGTTTTTAATGCTATTATATTTCTGAAACCTCACAGAAGGGAACAATAATTGATCCACAAATTAAAAAAAAAATAGTTAGAGTGAGACTTTTTGTCTCTGTTGCAGGAAGTAGATAGTGATGTTTAGAAACATGTTCATGTATATTTCTGAGAGATAGCCTCATGTTTTTTCCCCCTTTGGAGAACTGAAATCATGAATTAATTGCCTCTTTCCAAAATTTGACACCCCCCCTTTTTTTTTTTCAATCATCATCACTTAGTAAATAATTGAAGGAGAGTTTTTCTTTTGCTTCTTTTATGGTTTTAAATAATTTTTTTTCATGGTTTTCATTTTTACTTTATGTCTTTTACATTTCTATCTGGTGAAGAGGTGGTGGGGTGATTGGTGGCTTTTTCCATGTATTTCCTGGTGACTGCTGCTGAGCAGTTGTTTCTAGAGAGAAATGAAGCAGTCTCATCCACCCATTACTCAGTCTTCCAGCTTTTTGCTGCAGGCCCCCCCAAAGACCCTTCCATGGTATCCCACCCACCCATTTACTCTAATCGCAGTGTCCTTAACCAAATGCAAGGAGGGATTCCTTAGATTCTCTGGTGGGTGCATTTCTTTAAGATTTAGGGAACTTCCAAGTTGGTGCTTCTTTTAAACATCATGTGGCTGTGAGCTGGTGAGAGGGGAAGTTGGGTGCTTTAATGCATTAAAAGACACTTGCGAATATGCTTTTAGGAGATGATTAACTTTCTGCAGCAACGCTGTGGTCTGCAAAACAAAAGACGTTATCAAACAAAATGTAAAATTCTCCTTCCATTTCCAGAGGGCGGGAACTTGAGATTGGTGCGTGGTTACCAGCAGAAAGCTAGCGAGCCCAAGCTGGATCATCTATCACAGGCCACCCGGTTTCAAAATAGGATGCAGTGCGTGTGCTAGAAGGGGAGAAGGAGCTGGGGTCCTCTGTTGGGTAATAGTGCATCTTCTGCATTTGTTGATTTGAATGTCTTCACCTCACTTACTTGAGAGCTTTGAAACATCTCTTTCTGTGTTTCTTTCCCCATAGGGACAGTGGCTTGAGCAGCAGCCTTTGCTTTCGTTATACATTCAGTCTGAGTAGGTTTTTTGGTTTTATTTATTTTTTAAGGTAGAGATGCAATGAAATTTTCTTGCCATGTGAACTGATATTTTAAGATCTACACTTTTCAGAGCTCATTCGTTATATTATAGGTTCTTTCTGCAGATGGCAAATGCAATTTTCCTCTTGTCCTAAAGAGCTGACCCATTTCCTTTGACTTGTTCTAATAATATAGGATGACTTTAATTCTTGTTCCTGGTTTGCCCTTAAAAGAATGCTGAGGTACTTGTTAAGAGTTTAACTCTCTTTTCTCTCTGACTCTTGTTGAATACCAGTAAATAATGCAAAAACAATGGCACCCTGGCTTTGTAAGAGTTTATTTGAGCAAACCACGAAATACTCCTATGGCTCTGCACGTTGCCGCAGTCACGAGTATCTTTTCTAAAGCCCGTAACTGAAAGGCCATCGAGAACTCCTACCCTACCACTCTGAACTAACCCGAGGGTGTTTTGTTCCTTTGTTCCTTTACTGTTTCTATAGAAACCCACAGAATGCAGAGATTGGACCATATCTAAGGGCTGTTTGAACTTGGAAGTTTTCTTTGCTTCCCCTCTGCAGCTTTGGCATCTCAGCCACTTTGCAGCCCCTCTCTTACCCCTGGACAAGGCACCTGAGACTCCACCTCCCAAGAGTGATCAGCCACCATGGGAGGCATAGCCAGGTCAGGTGCGCTCCCCCTGGGCACTCTCACTCTCCTCTCTCTTCCCCACAGGCAGGCACAGACGGCTTGGAGGGTTCTGGGCCAGAGCTGTGAGGCGGCGTTAGCGAGTCTGCCTGGAGCTGCCCTCGTGCTGCCTGGCACACTGCTGATAGTTTCACTGCCTTCTCAGGGAGTGGTATCAAAAGCCTCCTGTCATATCAGCATGAGTCTCTTGCTTCCTGTAGGAAGGGTGACATCCTAGGAGACACGGAGGCTCAGTTCTCCTGAGCGGCCCTGCTCAGGCCTGTGTGTGTTTTCTTAGATACTCTTAGGCAGCTACCTTGGACTCACTCCTCCTCCTGCTCCTCCTCCTCTTTCTCCACTGACGTTTAAGTAATGCTTTTCATTTGCTTGCAAGGAATCTCTGCTGCCCAAGTGCATTTCTGCCCTTTTTCAGTGACGGCAGGTTGCCTTTTTGACCCTGAGCACTGGGAGTGCCTCACACACCTTAGTGGAGCACATTGAGCGATGCTTTGTATTTGGAGCCAGTGGGTCCTTTTTCCAGGGCTTTCTAGGAAAGATTTAGAGTTAACCCTTGGATGGACCACCTGTGTCCTTTTCTTCTTCCATTATGGTGCCCATTTTTCCCTTGGGGCTTTCATTGAAACCAGAAGAATAGATAAGGGTTGACACATTCGTACTATGAAGTAAGACATGTCCTATTTTTTAAAAATGTATTTGTATGTGTGTATACACACACACACACACACACACACACTTCTGTGGCCTCTGAACTGCACATAATTGTCATGACCATGATCAGAGAAACTTCCTGTGTCCTTTGTCTACTTTGTCTGCAATCTGAAGAAAGGGCTCTGTGACCAAAGAAGGAACAGCTGGACTCAAATCCTAGCTTTGGAGAAACATTGTTACAAGAGCCCAGACCCACTGGAGGTGCCAGGCAGGCTCTTTGCATTCCTTGACCCTACTTTCCTCCTGGCCTACGGCTGTCTCATTGTCTTATCGGCTCCAGGCTCACTTTCTTGATTTCAGATTTGGAATGGGACAGGTGCAGGGAAACAGGAGAACAGCTGCAGGTGAGGGAGAGTGATGGGGATATTGAGGGGCTTGGCAGGGCAGAGGATATTGCTGCTTGTAGAGGTGGGGTAGCTAGGTGCTCCTTAAGCTGTGGAGGAAAGGAGGAGAGCAGAGAAGAGGAGCTCTGTGCTGTGCCTTGACTTGGCCACACCAGCAGGCCAAGCCCGGCCAAGGCAGCTTCCACTTCTCAGCTCCACTCAGCTCCCTACGGAGTTTCTGCACTGTCGTCACATCTACCATGCCCTTCCTCTCCCAGATCATGGGAGGCATTTTTGTTGCATGCACTCTTTGGGTCCTTTTGCTCCCAGAGGTGGTTAGATAGCTGAGGTCAGACTGTGTCCTGAGGAAAACCATTCACACATCAAAAGGAAGAGTTACAACCAGACTCCTCCAAGTATTTTTTTTGTTGTTATTGTTGTTGTTTTTTCCCTGTTAGCTGGTTGCTATGCTATGCTAAGTCACTTCAGTCGTGTCTGACTCTGTGCGACCCCATAGACGGCAGCCCACCAGGCTCCCCCGTCCCTGGGATTCTCCAGGCAAGAACACTGGAGTGGGCTGCCATTTCCTTCTCCAATGCATGAAAGTGAAAAGTGAAAATGAAGTCACTCAGTCGTGTCTGACTCTTCGCGACCCCATGGACTGCAGCCTACCAGGCTCCTCCGTCCATGGGATTTTCCAAGCAAGAGTACTGGAGTGGGGTGCCATCGCCTTCTCCGTTAAGGTGATAGAAATGCATCTATTACTGTATAGAGAGCTCTGCTAATCTGGTAATGGGTTATTAGGACGTCTCTTGCTCAGGAAATCTGCTTTCCCAGTGGCTTGCTTCTCCTATAGTAGAGTGCCTTTTCAGTTGCCCAAGGCAGTAAGATAAATTGTATCACGAGATATTCTTGTCAGTGTATTCTTGCTTGGGTGGAGTGATGTAATATAAAAGTCATTTGTAATTTTTAGCTGAGAAGGGCACCTGTGTGTTGGTTGTGTTCTCTTAGGAGCTGTTGACATTCTGGGCTGTCATATCCAAGTCCAGGAGTAGATCATTCAGGGTCCCTAAAGTCTGTTTACAACCATCATGCAAAATGGGCTTCATTTGTCCATAATATAATTAAGTGGATTTCTTGATTCAAAATGTAGGCAAATATATTTTGAATAATTTGAATAATTTTGAATAATTTGAGAGCAGAGCTAATGAATGCTGAAACAAAAAGATACTTGAAATCAGCCTCTTTTTTATTAGAGGCTGATCTAATTCTAATCATTCCCTGTGGATTAAGAGCTAATGAATTAACATAGTATTGGCATCTCTCGAGCCAACCTTGGGCCAGACATGGATTCTAGAGGTGGCAGGGTGTTGATGTGTTCAAAAGTAATGAATGGGATAACCTCTGCACATCCCATTACGTGTTGAGTCACCATCTAAGATGTTGTCTGAAGCACCTTAGAAATGACTAGAACATTTGGGGCACATGTCAACTCTTGTAATAAGGGGTCTCCTTGGTTTCCCATCTTCTGGTCAGAGGAGATACCTGTATCTTGCTTGATCAGTTTCAGATAAATAATTTGTATTTCCCCATCCATATGATTCTTGACAAAGGATTGCATTTTAATGGAGGAAGTCATTAGACTTCAGGGAAATCTTGACTCCAAATACATTTTCACAGAAGTCACCAGATACGTCGTTTGAGAAACACATTTTCTGTAGGGCTTTCCACTCCAGACCATGCTTATGATGGGAACAGGGATTCTTGTCTAGGGTTTTTCTAAATCCCTAGGGTCTATCTGTGAATTGCTACTCAAATTACAATGTATCCTTCCCAGAATTAAAGTGTTATGCACCACTAATACAGAATTACATCATCACACAATCATTTATTTTTTCTATAACAAATATTCTTTCTTTATATATCTTCAAGCAGTATGCTACTACCTGAATTTATATTGCTTTTTATTCTCCTTTTAAAATGAAATAATGAAAAGCATTTGAGAGATATATCCTCTGATGGTATGGTTGCTTAAGGTTTAATAAACTTACTATAAACAAACTATTATATATTAAACTTACTATAAACAAACTTTAATAAACAAACTATTGTATTGAATATACAAAGTTTGAGTCAAGGAGTACTTTTCTTCCAAATAAGAATTTTCTTACATGATTAAGAATTACATTTTGTTATTTTCATGGCCTTTGAAATGACTGTTCATAATATTTTTTTGTTGTGTTTTTCAGTGTTTTTGAAATTTTATGAATAATGCAGTAGTTTATTAGACAAAATATGGAAAATGTTTTAAAGTTTATTCATAAGTTTAAATGCACCATTCTGATGCAAAAAAAACATGATTTTTTTGTGTTTTGTATATTCCTTTCTAGACTGTTTTATTTTTATGTTTCTTGTATGGATGTAATCATACTGTACAATTTAACATGTTATAAGCATTTTCTGTGTGCCTATATAAACTTCATATTAATATTTAGAGTTGGTGTATAATATTCTGTTAGAGGGTATATATTAATTTGCTTGCTTACTCTTTTTTTCTTTTTTAGCATTTAGGTTTCTCCCAGTGTTTCAATTTTCCAGTAACACTGTAATGAAGTTCTTGGCATAGATCGCATTTTTTTAAAACACACACAGTTGCACACTTTTGTTAGAATAGATAAATAGAACTGTTACTTCTAAGTTAGAGGATATGAAAAATTTTATAATTCTTGATTACATACATCTTAAACATATTCTGAAATGACTGTGTATCATTTACAACATCATGAGCATTATAATAAGATTATAATAAATTGGTAGGTACGCACTTAAAACGTGCACGTATTTGATCACTGGTAAGATTGACCGTTTCCTGTATGTTTGTTTCTAGTTGAATTCCTTAGTTTGTAAGTTGTCTCTTCATTTCCTTTGCCTGTTTGTGAACTCGAGCTTACAATGAAATTAGCCTTTTTCATGTTTACTGCAAATAATTTAATCCCCGTCTGTTGTTTTTCTTTTACTTTGTTTTGTATTATTTAATACAGAAGTTTTTAATTACTTTGAAGCCAAATCTGGTGATCTTTTGCTATTCTTTTTTAAAATAAAAATCTTAATCTGGTTTAGATACTCCACAAAAATCAGATTTGCTGTTCTTGTTATGGATGAAACTCAATTGAATATACTGTTTACACATCACTGTTGTATGGTTCTTTTTCTTTCAAAATGAAAATGAAATGCATACACATAAATTTACAGCATCTCAGGTAGTACAGCATAAGTTGTTCTGTATGTGCTCGGCTCTTTTCATCTAGTAACATGTAATGGATATCTTGCCATTTAATATAAATCTTTTGTATCATATTTATGGCTTTTTAGTGTTGCGGTGCATTTTTTTGTTACTGGTCCAGTGCATTAGGAAACATGCAGTGGTGCGCTGTGGCTAGCTTGCACCTGCTCATCAAAGCCAGTTTTATACATTTCTTCTCAACTCTGCATTTACTGACTTCATTTTGGTAGCTTGAAATAGCCATGATTGGGGTATTCATACCACAGAAATAGGCTAATATTACGAATAAGAGCTCTCCCTTACCCACACCTGCAAAACTAGTTAAAAAGTTGCCAGCACACCACCCCTGTATGCCAGCATACCTGACCCCTTGTTAATATATATTTAGTTTGAGGCCATTAAATTTTTTTCATAATCACTGCTTGATATTGTAGGGGATCCGTCTTTGTACATGTATATGTTCAGGTAAGTTCCTCAAAGTTGTATCATTAGTTCAATGATAGGCTTCTTTAACATTCTGATACACATTACCACCCTCTGCCTTTTAGAAAGGTTGTGTTGATTTATTTCCCACTTCTAGTTTATGTTATTAACTGTTTTGGCACATCTTATTATCATTAGATTTTTTATTAATCTGATGGGCAAAAAAATTCTTGCATTTATTGAATTTCTGTTATAAAGCCTTCAATTTCTTTTCTAAACTGCTTATTTACAAAAATAACTAACAGGTGCCTCTATCTGTTATTTAGTTTAGGTTTCAGGTTTACTTTAGATTTAGTTAGATTTTTTAAACCACTTTTAGCTTCAACTTTAATAACTGAGATATTTCTAGAAAATTGACCTTTTTATCTATGGAAGAATGGAGTGCCCTAGGATGAATATCTCCAAGGGAAAAAGAAAATAGAACTGATGAGGTTTGGCTGTGTGCAAAATTGTACTGTAATACAGAAGCTTTTACTTGTAATGAAGTCCAGTTTATATTTTTTCTTTTGTTGCTGATGCTTTTTGTGTTACATATTGCTAAATCCAAGGTTACAAAGATTTACCTCCATGTTTTCTTCTAAGAGTTGTATGCGTGTGTGCATGCTAAGTCGCTTCAACCGTGTCTGACTCTTTGCAACCCTATGGCCTGTAACCTGCCAGGCTTCTCAGTGTATGGGATTCTCTAGGCAAGAAGACTATGCCATGCCCTCCTCCAGGGATCTTCTGGACCCAGGGATCGAACTCGCGTCTCTTATGTCTCCTGCATTGGCAGGCAGGTTTTTTAACAAGTAGCGCTACCAGGGAAGCCCCAAGAGTTGTATAGTTTTAGATTTTACATTTAGGTCTTTGACCCACATTGAGTTGATTTTTGTATATGGTGTGAGGTAGGATTATGATTTCATTCTTCTGTAAGTGGGTATGTAGTTGTAACAGCATCATTTGTTGAAAAGACATTCTTTTTCCATTGTATAGTCTTGATACCCTATTAATTTATTTTTGCCTTATTTTTATTACTTTCTTAAAATTAGTATAGGTTTATTTGGTTGCACTTTTAAAATTTTCTTGAAATTCTTAGATTATTTTAACATTTTATTGATTTAATTTGAAGTGTTTAAAGCTTTGAATTTTTCTGCTTGTTACTACCTAGTGTTCATATCATTCTTTTATAAACATTCTAAATTTATGATTTTTATCTTTGAACCAGGATTAAGACAGTTTAAAATTTTCCAAGTGGTTGTGATTCTTTTTAGCCTTTGTTATTTATTCCTTGTCTTACATCATTTTGATAACAGATTGTGGTCTGTATTGTTTTTACTTTTTGAAGTTTATTATAGCCCAATATATAGTCAATTTTTGTTCTATGGATACATGTATATATTATATATATAAAATAAAAGAAATATGTTGTGTTATTTAATTTTACTGCTTATATTTGGCTTCATTTCTCCATTCTTGTGTGATTTTAAGTTTCTTGTCAGCAACACTGATTTGGCAGTGGTTGGCATATAAATGTCAAGTGTCAGTAAGTACGTTTTGAATGACTGAATACATATTTGATGTATTACATCAAATATACATATTTGATGTAGTGATTTAATTTTAAGTTCTTCAATATTATTTTTTCCTCCTTATTTCCTTTTTTAAAGCCTCTGACAATTTCTTTCTATGTTATTTCTTTAATATCCTATTTCAAACACTTCACATTTCCTTCAATTTTCTTAATAGCAGAGAATAGTTATATTCTTAGTTTTTTCTTCTGTTTCCTAGAGTAAGTCTTCTAGAGTGTTCTCTTTCTTTTCTTTCTGCACGTTCTGTGCCTTGTCTTCATTTTTTCTTAGGAATGCTCCAAATTTTGTCTGGCCCCACTGTTTGTCCAAAAATAGTGTGGGCGGAATCTCATTGACTTCCTTCCCTATTTGTCTTGGGTCTGTGTGTGTCTTTCTCTTAGCACTTGAGCTGGCAGGCTGGAAGATGATAGTATATATTCTATTTTTAGCCATTCAGTTGTTGGAGTGAGGTCGTGGTGGGGTCTGTGGCATCAGGCAGCTTCAATCTGTGGGCTTTGCTTCTTAATTTTGTTGTATTTTACAACCAGTTCCATTTTCCTTTTCCTTTTGGGTGTGGCACCATTTTGATGAGAAATTATTCTCATTTGATGAAAGATGATGCCTTGCTGTTTGTGGGATTTTTGTTCTGTGCATCTGTTGGGTATATTTCTCCTTATTCTTAGACCACTTTGCACAGGACGCCTGCTTTCAGCCCGCAGCACTGCCAGGTCAGAGGGAGAGATTGGGATTGCTTGGCTATACAGTGTCTCTTTAGCCCCTCTGCTAGGAGAGGTGAGTTTCAGTAGGATGTTACTTACTCCTCCAAGTTGAGGGATACCAGGAAGTCTTTCGGAACCTTGGCTACTTGATTCCCTCAAACTACACTGTTTTACCAGCAGAAGAGCTGTGCATAGACCCCAGCAGATTGGTAGCCTGGTTGATAAGTCCTTTGCTATCATTAATAATAGCAAATGAGATGAGCAAGATGAGATTTCTTCTCTACTTTTTTCCTTTTTGTACATTTTGAGGGATGGAAAGGAAGTTGTTGTTGTTTTTAAGAGCACTTTGCCTTCTTTCCAGGAAGTCTGCTTTATGAGTCTCAATGACTATAATTAACACATGTGAAGTCTTTCATAGAGAGTTATAATTATAGTATCTCTTATATGCTTTAAAGTCCAAGCTTGCAGCCTGTACTTGAGTCACCTCTGTAAGATCTCCCAATTTATTGTTATTTTGTTCTCTTCTGTGTTCAGTGGTAGGAACATCCTTCCCCCAAGAGGAATAACTTCTCTTCCGTTATCTGTGTTGCTTAGAAAATATTCGCATACTGGGCTGAAAACTATCCTGAAACTAGTTTCATCAATCCCTTGAAGACACAGGGACTCTCAAAGCCCCTGGAACACATCTACTTTTCCAAATAATTGAAGTTGTCCTTATGACACACCTGGGGTTTGCTTTCTTCTTTATGTTTAACATTGAGTTCTTTCTATCATTTCTTATAAGGCAGGAACATCTTGCCCTTTATCATTCTAGTTGTTTTCTTAAAAAAGAAAAACAAAAACCCAAGTGGAACCTAGCACTTGAGGTATGTTTTTATGAAGTCAGAGTAGTATCTTTTCCCGAACTGAGACACATGTGAATTCAGAAATCTTTGTCTTTTGTCTAAGCAAATCATCCCAAGAAAAAGCAATTTTGAGTATAGAGGGCATCTGTAACTTTCCTCTACCAATACCGTGATGATTCTTATAATTTTTCTTCAGTACAGAACTATTTATTTGTAGCTCTGTTTTTGACTTGTGGTCGTCTATGATCTGCATACAATCCTCTGCATTTTTGCATTTATTATATATTTGCATATGGCTCCCACCCCATCCCCTGCCAGTTGCTGAGAGCACTTCTTTCTATTGAATTTCATTCTGCTTCTGTTGGGAGCATCTTTCCAAGGCTAAGATCATTTCAACTTTTTTTCAACATCTAGTATTTCTAATCCTTCCTAGTTCATTCTCAGAGAAAAGTAGATGAACCTATCATAATAAGATTTATTAAGAATTACATTAAGACAAGTGTTTTTGTTAATACAGTCAGTAAAGATGTGGAAGGTATTAGACTTCAAATCAGATCCCCACAGTCTATCATTCAGAGTGTGAACATGAAAGTGTTATTTGCTCAGTCCTGTCCACCTCTGTGCAACCCCATGGATTGTAGCCTGCCAGGCTTCTCTGTTCATGGAATTCTCCAGGCAAGAATACTAGAGGGGGTAGCCATTCCCTTCTCCAGGGATTTTCCCAACCCAGGGATTGAACCAGGATCTCCTGCATTACAGGTGGACTCTTTGCCTTCTGAGCCACCAGGGAAGCGCCCATCATTCAAACCTCCAGTTGATTTGGTTTTACTTTGTTGTTTGCATCCCTAAACTAAATAGAACCCAAACTATACTACCTGAATTTGACCTCAGTATTTAATTTGTGTTGGTATAAAAGGAAATCGAGAAATCAAGAAAAGTACATCTGCTTTTTCTTCCTTGACTATGGCCTGGTCTCCCATCATGGCAGGCAGTCTGGTTGCCCTGCTTCAGCGGAACTCAGAGTTCCTGCTTTTGGGTGGATGGGGCGAGTGTGTAAAGTGGTAGCACCCCTGACTCTGCACATTGTGACTGGCCAGTTTTAATCTCCCATCCTAAAGTTTAGGTAGCCATTCAGTTTATAAGGGACACGATCATTAAGGAGCTAAGGAGCGTTTTCTAATTCCTTGACCTCTTTGGATTCTAATTTTAATGTAGAAGAAAAAGAATACTTTTGGAGAAACAGATTTCATTTGGTACCTATTTTCTTTACAGCCAAATTGGTTTAATTGCTTTTTTCTTCCCCTAAGGCAAGTAGTTCTTAAAGACAGAAATCAACTTACAATTCTGTGTACTTTGTTTTATAGAATTTGACATCATGTTCACATTTTTAGCGGTTGCATTAAATTTTCTCATGTAGGAAATTCGATGATTGAGTGTAAGTTGTTCTATTCAGTGTGAGTGTGTTTGTGTGTGTGGGTGTATGCATGCATGCATGCTCAGCCGCTTTAGTCGTGTCTGACTTTTTGTGACCCTGTGGACTGTAGCCCACCAGGCTCCTCTGTCCATGGGATTCTCCAGGCAAGAATACTGGAGTGGGTTGCCGTGCCCTCCTGCAGGGGATCAACCTGACCCAGGGAGTGAATCTGTTTCCCCTGTGTTATAAGAGGGCTTTTTACCTTTGAACCCCTGGGGAAGCCTGATATGTGTATGCTGTGTTGTGTCAGTCAGTCGGTTGTGTCTTACTCTTGGCGACCCCACGGACTGTAGCCTGCCAGGCTCCTCTGTTCATGGCCCTGATGTGTATATGTGAGTGTGTAATTGTTTAATATGAAATAAACTCAGTCCTTCGAGTTGGATGGTGGTGGTCATGGTGGGAGAGAAGCTGATAGTAAATTAGTCTGTTTCTTTAGCAAAAACTGAGAAGAGATCTTGTCCTTCCTTACCCCAGTCTCTTGAGTCTGGCCTGTGCCCATGTGGCTCCGAACCATAGGTTGAAGGCTCTTCTTCACAGTGGGTGGATATTGATTTTGAGGTAGTGGGGAGCCCTTTTTCTAGAACTTTTAACTGAAAAGATGACTGTGTGACAGTTTGATCTTGTCACTTTTCATGGGGCAATCTTTCTCCCTGCCCATGTGTGTGTATACACCTTAATATCATTGTTTTGATTCTCGCCTTATTGAAAAAGGCTTACAAGGGCTTGTTCCTTGTAAGCAGTGCTATCAGGAGTAAGTTTATTTCTTTATTAATTTGGTAATTTACCAGAATGTATTCTATTCTAGTCCTGATTGTTGTAACTTGTTGAAATGCCTGATGTCATTTTTGTTTCCTTCTTTCTTACCCATGAGGATTATTCTAAAAAGAATTTGGCCTTAATACCAATGTTTTAAAGTGTTCTATACCTGGATTTACAACAGGACACATTGTCCTAAATCCAGTTATAGTTAACAAGATATACTATATACCTTTCGGGAGATATCAGCCTTGGAAGCCAAACCTGAGTTTTAAAATAATGCTGAGTGTGTACAGATCAGTTATGGCTGCTTTCCAAGAAGTGCGGGATCTCACAAGGTAAGGACTGCACGTGGAAGTGACCCTGATTTACCAAAGTGCTCTTTTAGGAGCTGCCCTTGTTGTAAGTGTGCTTCTTGTATAATTTCAATGATCAAGGTTCCTTTTAAGAGGAAAAAAAAAATGTGGTTGTGCTGACATTTGCTTTGAGCAAGCAAAGTATAGTTTGTATCTGTTGAAATTGAAATTAATAATGCATGGCTCCACAAGCCATGACTTTTCCAATCCTTTTTGTATGTTCTTGCATATAAATTCTTAGGACTCATGGTAAATCAGATGGTGCAGAGGCTGTTTGATTTTTTTTTTTCCCCTCTCTTCCCTGTTTTCCAGTGGGTGGCTTGCCTAAATGAGGGAATGCAATGAATAAATTTATCAGCATCAGAATCTGTATTTATACTATTATTTTATTTTTTATTAAAAATTAAATATTTTGGTCTATTTTTCATTTTTGCAAATGTCCTTTGTCCCCCTCTCCCCCACAAATAATCTTCTAGATAGCTCCTTACTCTGTTTTCAAGTGTTCTTTTCCAGCGGAAAGATAAGGGACAACTATTAGTGCTAATTTCATTTCATTGAATGTTTTTTCCTTGACAGTTATTCCTTTCCTCTTAGTCTCTGGGTGATGAATAGGTTATCTTGAAACTATAAAGACTTAGGTTCTGTGTCAGTGCTTTTGAGGTACAAATGCTGTCTGGCCTCTGAGTGTGAACTCAGTCCTTTCTGTCAACGGGGAGAATCTGCACTGGTGAAAGACTCTGGCAAAACCATATGATCCAGGTTGCAGAAAATTCTTTGCTCCTCTCTTGTTTGCATGAGAAATAACATCACACACTGTGCTAAACCGTACTAGCAGAAAACTGAAATTTACTCCTGGCATGCCAAGAAACTCATCCAGTCACCTCATGTGATCTTTTACCCCATCCAGCTAAAGCCATAGCTCCGAGGTTAGGAAAATTGTGTGTTACATTGCAAAATCTCCTTGTGAGTTGGGAGGAAAGTCTCAAACCTGCCTTTATTTGTTACTTTAGAGAGTTTTAAGTTAGCACACATATGTAAACATCTAAACTTCCTTCATCACTTTGTAGTAGATTTACAAAAGAGAAATTTTAGGAGAATTGCAGATAAGCATTGTTTCTGAAAGTGTGATAAAACTAAAGGGAAAAAGCACTATCTTTAAGTTTAAATGATACTTAAGAATGTTTAAGTCCTAAGATTTCAGATTATTGGTTTTTTTGGCAGTACTAATTAGACATAGGCTGAGAACAGCGTGGGGAAAGCAATACTAGGTTTACTTCTCAGTGTCTGGTAGAGTTTTTTTCCCTCTAAGATTTTTTGTGTATGTTGATGCTCTTTTGGAGGGGGGGCTGCTGGTTCCGTATTTCAGTGGAAGAAGACAGTCCTAATTAATTGGGATCTTACAGGTCAGGGGCTATATGTTTCTTTTAAATTGCAGCCAGATGGAAATGTGTAATTACATTTCTTATTATACACACATAATTAATTTGTTTTATATCCTACTACTTCCTGAAATTAGCCGACAGGTTAGAACAAATTTATGCAGGTAAAACTGGCATACCTACCTACATCCTTGTATTTCACTACTCAACCTCCCCAAGTTTCCCCTAAAAACCTACATGTGAAGTTTGCTTCCGCTTAAGTAGCCAGGACTTTAAATCAATAGCAGGATTAGAACACAAGCTCCAAGAGTGTGTTGTGACCCTGTATAGGAAAGAGTTCACAGAGCAAGTCTGGCTGCTGTCCTTTGAAAGGACAGGATTGGCCCTTGACTGGATGTCTGCAAACTTCGATTTCCAGAGAGTTCCCACCACTCTCAGAACTGATTAGAGTGGCTCACGGTGCCTGAACTGTTTATATGAACAGTGTGGTTTATGTTGAACACCTGCTTTTCCTTTTGGGAGTTTGGAATTTTGGCAGGTGCTAGGCTGACGGTGCCTACGTGACTGACCCTCCGACAAATAGCCTGAACTCCCAGGCTCAGGCAAACTCCCCTGGTGAGTGGCATTTCCCGGCCCTGTCACTACTGGGGCTGGGGGGATTAAGTGCATCCTGTGTGACTCCACTGAGAGAGGACCATCCGAAGCCTGGGCTTGGTTTCTTTCCAGCTTTGCTCCATGCACCTTTTTGCCTTTGCTAATCTTGCTTTGTTGTGATAAATCATGGCCATGAGTGTGACTGCATGCTGAATCCTGTGAATCCACTGAGTGAGCCATCAGACCTGGGGCTGGTCTTGAGGACCCCTGACATAGACTCCGTCATCAACTGCTGAGGGTCTCAGCTTGATTAATATGGGTGCCTGGGGCAGGGGTTCGCACTGCAGTCTGACCTATGGACTGGGGGCTGCCCTGTGTGGGATGGTGTTTGTGTACACTCCTGAAAGCACCAGATCATCACCCAGACACATGCACGGTGATAGGATTATTATTTTCCTTCTTTCATAATACGTTTTGGTCTCTGAAAAATTATATGCATGTAGAATACTCACATATCTACCCTTCAGATAGTATTAGGCCTCTTTCTCCAAACTAGACCAGGCAGATACCAACTTTCCCAGTGGGCTGGCCCTACAAGAATGATAGATAGTGGGGATGTTTTAGATAAGGACTGCCCACACTCTGTCCATTTCCCTGTTGCTCTTAGTGACTTTTCAACTGTATTGATTATGGTCCTCTTCTGTTCAAACTATTAATTACTTACCATGAGTTGCAAAATAAAGACCAGATCTTCATCTGCTGGTCGGATTCATCTGATCCTACCCTTCCTTCCTTATTTTTTCCTGCTTGCCTTCATGCACCTGACACTCTCACTGAACTCTTGGGCATTAATACTTTTCCTTCCTTTCTCCATCTTCACATCTTTGTCATTATCCTTCCTTTGGCCCTCCTCTGTTCCCTGCCTCCCTCCTTTACCCAACCTCCTCCTCTGCCTGTGCAAAAGCCTGTCTCAGCTGCTGCCTCTTCCTCAACAGCTCTGATCTCTGCTGGTCAGAGTCTGTTTTGAGCTCTCATGACATTTTATCTTTGCCATGTGTCTGCATTTATTGGGTATGTGCAGGAAGCATTGGTGGGGGACAGAAGAAGTGCGGTAGTTGAGGAAGGCAGCCAGGAAAGGTGCATTATTAAATCAGCCACCACAGTGGGCAGTCAGAGCTCAAGCCTGGGAAGAAGCTCTGGTTGATGGCGTTGAGCAGGGCTTCTCACACTTTGTTATGAGACTCACCTGGAGGTCTGATTACAAAGTGTAGGCAGGCTCTCACCTGGAGTGAGATCTGAGACTCTCTATTTCACACAAGATCCTAGGTGGTAGTGATGCTGCTGGCATGGGTCCACAGGCCCCATTTTGGAAAACAGTGATGCCACAAAGTTGTCCACCTGAAGAGTGAGGGAGCTGGGGTATTCATATATCAGCTCTAGTGGTCATTAGTTGGGGACTCTTTGCTACCTGTGGCCTGTCAAGTTGCTGTCCCTGACTTGGAGAGAAAGCCCTCAGGCAAAGAGGGTGCAAATATCTGAGGTCTCTGCAGTTGGAAGTCTGCTTAGATGGTTCAAAGTCTGCTCTGTCTTGTAACTGTGATTATTTATGCATTTCTTGTCCTCCATGCCAGACTCTCAGATCCCTGACGGTAGGATCTGTAATTCATCTACTTTCCTGGCAACATCCAGCACACATTATGGTTTTGTATTTTCCCAGTGAATGAGTGGACTGCTGCTGCTCTCTACCTTGATCAGGTATTACAAGTGCAGTTGACAGTCCAGCCCAGTGAAAACTCTAGTTTTACCTTCCTAATCTCAGGGTCTAAGATGAAGATCTATCAGAGCATCCTTTCTGGGCCTAGATCTCTGAAGGCAGCAGTGACCTGTTGCTTGTGGGCCAGGGTTAATAGATACAAGAGAGGAGATAGCCCTGGAAGAAAGCAAAAATTGCCTCTTCAGGATTTCTAAAGCAGTTTTAAGATGGAAATAGCAAATGGCTCGAGAAGAATTTTGGTGCGGAGCTTTAGGGCAGTTGGCGCTGCCTCATCGAGTTTTCCCTCTTGAAGGCACTCTCCTCTCTATTCCTTCAGGGACTTCTGTTCTTTCATTTTCTGTGTTGCTTCATATTTGGATTTCCTAGATGAGGGACAAAATTTTGGTTTTCTTATCATGAAAGTTAAGTCAAATATTTGATCTGGTTGCTAAATTTCCTCTGAGTTGTCAAAGCTCTTTTTTCTTTTGAATATCCTTTCCCAAATTTCATTTTTCTAGTGACACGTAAAGCCCAGCATTTAAATAACTTTCTATGATGTGGAGCTTTTCTGATGTTTGCTGCTGCTGCTGCTAAGTCGCTTCAGCCGTGTCCGACTCTGTACGACCCCAGAGACAGCAGCCCACCAGGCTCCCCCGTCGCTGGGATTCTCCAGGCAAGAACACTGGAGTGGGTTGCCATTTCCTTCTCCAGTGCATGAAAGTGAAAAGTGAAAGTGAAGTCACTCAGTCGTGTCAAACTCCTAGCGACCCCATGGACTGCAGCCCACCAGGCTCCTCCATCCATGGGATTCTCAGGCAAGAGTACTGGAGTGGGGTGCCATTGCCTTCTCCATTTCTGATGTTTAATAACCACTAAATATTTATTTAAGACCACCTATGTATCTGGTTGGTTAGAACCACCTATGGTTCTATGGTTGGTTGAAAGGAAGTATAAGACTTTCTTCTCTTGGCCCTCAATAATAATTTAAATGGGGATAAAAGTCAATATGAATATGACAGAAAACACAGTAAGTGTTTAGGGCTGTCCACAGTAAGTGTTTAGGGCTGTATATCTTTGATTTGTTTTTTTCCATTCAATCCTGATTTCATATATTTCATTTTGTTTTCAGATTGTGTAAATTGTGGATTCAAATTCATAGTTGAAAGGTATAATCTTGTAAATACTGGAATTTATCTGCAGGTGGAACGGTAAGCTGGTGTGACGAGGGAATAAAACAGAGAATGAACAGTATTCTGGTTCATCTTTGGAAAGTGGGCCAGTATAGAAGAGACTGCAAGGAGATCAAGGACATGCAGCCCTTGTTTACCTCAAAACCCGAGGTCTGGTTTGGTGTCCAGATGGGGCCTAAAGTTATGGCAGATGCCTCTCTCTTGTAATGAAACCAGCAAACAAATCAGGATTCTTGATTCTTTTTCAGCTTTATCTTTTCTGTGTTCTTTCTTTGAGTCCATAAATATTTTAAATACTCACTTAATAATCCTGTTCACTTTGGTCCTTTTGGCCTTTGACAGCTGGTATAATCTCTTTCCACGGGTGCCTTCTATAAGGTGACTTAGAGGAAGGAGTAAGTGATGAGAGTTGTTTCTCAGTGTGTTAGGGGAGGAAACGTGCCTTCCTCTGATTCATTCTCATCACTTACTAAATACAATTGGGTTGACTGCTAAAAGTTAAAAGAATACAAAGAAAAAAGTACAAAACACTAAAAATGAAATCAAGTTTTTCCATATTGACAAATCCTGTTGTCTGGATAAGTATATAACCATTATACTTTATGATGGAGAAGGAAATGGCAGCCCACTTTGGTATTCTTACCTAGAGAATCCTATAGACAGAGGAGTCTGGTGGGCTACAGTCCATGGGGTCGCAAAGAATAGGACATGACTGAAGCCCTTCAACATGAGTGATTTCACTTGAAAAATAGAGCATTTTGATGAAATACACACATAGTCCCCATCATGAATGGCCTGGAAAGATTATGTGACCTTGTGGAGTAGAGTCCTCCAGGTCTGAAGCTTAGTCCTACTAATAGTTTTATAACTTTGCTTAAATTCTTAAGGCCTTGGAGCTCTTTTACTTGTAAACTAAGGATAATATCTTCTATGTGTTTTATGAAAAATAGTAGATAAAATGATAAGACTGAACACGTGAAAGTGAAACGGAAGTTGCTCAGTCGTGCCAACTCTTCGCACCCCCATGGGGATCTCTGTAAATGTCTCTTTTTCTTCTCCTCTCTCTAAGCTTCTAATTTTTTTTTAAACCCTGCATTTATTCTTATGGATAGTGTGTCTCTACTGTTTGGTTGATGCCTTTGTTCTGATTGGTTTGTGTCTTTGTTCTAATGGGGTTGATGTGTCTTTGTTCTAATGGGGTTGATTGGTAGGTGTGTTACTGTTGGGTTATTAAATATTTTGAACTTAACTGGGTGTTACATGCTCTTAAACATTTTTCTTATGTAGGGTTTTAGAATATATCTTTTAAAATAAAAGTTTATTTTAGTAAATTCTACTAAATTAAACGATGAATACTAAGAATTTGCTAGTTTCCTATTTATGACTTTATCTGAGCAAGCACTGATAGTTATTTTTCCAAAATAATCTTGAGTTAATGCTAATAGAACTATGTATTATCAGTCCCACGTTGGAAGGCTAATTATCAGTCTGTAATCTTGGCAAATTATTATGCCTGTTGGTATAATCCATGTCAGCGAGGTGACACATTGTAATTACATATTCATTTTGCTTACTCTTCGTCTTCTGCATGTATCATCAAACAAGCTTTCTTTATAATAGTTGTGGTTATTTTAGTGGCAACCACTTTCACTTGAATTGACAGAAAAACTTTCTCATCTCTGGGTCATGTGGCCTTTCCAGAGGCATAAATGTGATATAGCATCTGCTACGTAATCTTTTCTAATGATATATATGGAGACACCTTAAAGCTCCTTTTGTTTCTGTGTGTGAACTGTTGGATCATTAAGCAGATTTACCAGTGGACTGACAGGTTTCTCTGAATTCTACTGGTATGTAATTGTGGGCCTAGTTTTCATCAGTCTGAATCATTTCATCATTTTCAATGCAGGAAAGAAAACGAATTGCCCTCTTTTTACTTCTCTCAATTGTAATTCGATGTGATATGTTAGATTTTGGTTACTAATAGTTTGTTTTCTCTAATATATGAACTGTTACTAGATGGTTTTCTGAAACAGAAGTGTCTTGCTCAGTTTGTTCTACAAGCAAAATTCCTTCATTAATATGTGCTTCTCACATTGTCTAAGCATGCTAACTTATTCTTTTCTTAAGTTATAATCTAAAACTGATGAGGGAGCAGTCTCTCTGGTTCAGGGAAGCCTAGATAACTCATTTACTAAGTGTTACCTTATATTAGAGCTTCAGTAACATTATTCTGTTTTCCAGCTAGGGAACTGCCCTAATTACAGGAAGTTGTTCTTTGTTTATTTGTGTTGACTTCACATTTTCCATATTTTGTGATTTCGGTAGGGTAGTCTATGAAATTTGATTTTAGAGTTGGCTTAGAGCTTCTAAAAGAACAAATCATTTTTTGTTATTTCTTTTTGTCCATGTGTCCTGAGCTCTTAGCTCATGTGTAGGCCCACAGTAGACAGATAAATATTTGTTGTAATAAACAGTTCTCTAAAGGCTTGCTTAAAGTCTGTCTTTTGTTTAGTCACCTGGCAAGAAAATGAGGTCTTTGTATTGATTCTGTCTTTGGAGGCCTAATTCCTTAGTTCTTCTGCAGATTGGCATCATCTGATCTTTTCATGAATGGAGAACGTTTTCTGTGGCAGCAGATTCTTCTGGGTAAATGAATCTCTCTATCAGCTGTGGAAATACTGAATTTGGGTTTGAAAGAATGCAGAAACATTTGTCTGTCAAGCTTAAGAGATTGTTGAGCAGAAGTAGGGGGGAAGTATTTAAATCAGAAAAAATTTGCTTTCTATTTCGTATTCTTCCTAGCCATCCAGGCTGGCCCTGACTTCCCGTCTGGAGCAAATTCTTTTTTTGATGATTGGAATTGGATATTGTAAGCCAAAATTATTTGCTTGCCAATTTGGTTTGCATTTGAGGAGAGGGATAATTCTAAACACCCACAGGTAGTCTACAGTTGTGCCAGACTGATGGCCTCTGTTACAAATTCATCTTTTTCTTCAAGTCTTTATGGTGGTGGTTCTTAAATACAGTTAGTAAACACTTTTGTCTTTGGTTTCACACAGTACAAAGTAATACGGATTATTTTATCCAGTAGTAGTTTCATGATTTATTTTATTGTATGTGGTATACTCTTTTTGATTTGTATATGTTGATATACCATGAAATAATTTCTAAGTGACTCCTACATAGTCATCAGAGTTTGAGTACCTCCTTAGAGATAGTGGTATATGCGTATTTCCTCTGAAGTCAGAGTCACATCCAGTGCTTCGGCCTGACGTGACAGGGAGCTGTTGCCCGTGACAGCCCACATGCAGAAAGCAGAAGGAATGTAGCAAACAGGGATCCTGTTGTCACTGTTTTAACGGCTAGGAGCTGGAGCGTAGATTTACTAAGGATTGCAGCGTAATAGTCAGCATGAATCTACAGTTTATGCAGTTCATGTTGGGAGTATTTCATAGAAACCAGGTTCTAACTTCCAATCTGCTTTGAAAGTATGTACCTTGTAAATTATTTTAAAAATGCCATGAGAGAAGCCGGGTGCCGTTTTTCCTTGGCGTGTGCTGCCCGTGAGCTGAGTGTGTTCTCAGTATCAGTGGGAACGCCTGGGGCCGCCTGCAACAGGAA
Source organism: Bos mutus (assembly GCF_027580195.1). Lineage (NCBI taxonomy): Eukaryota > Metazoa > Chordata > Mammalia > Artiodactyla > Bovidae > Bos > Bos mutus. The sequence continues at coordinate 58,278,538 of NC_091624.1, forward strand.
GCTAGCGGCCTGACCCTGCCCTTCCTGCTGAGTAAACGGGCCACTAGCCCTTCCACAGGCATTGGAGGGAGGGCTGGGGTCTGATTCTGGACCCTGGCCTCAGAGAGAGAGAGAGCGAGCACGTGCTTATTTGATTTTGCGGCTGTTGTGAATGCCTTCATTGAAGGAGATGCAGCAGATCCTTCCCTTTGGCTAGTTCCTTGGCATAAGTCCTGATGTAGGTCATCTTCTTTCTAAGGAAGTCACTTACCATATGCATCAGCAGTTTAACGATCACTTTTGGGAGCCTCTTCAGATTCGTCTCGAGATGCCCTTTGGGATGAGACACAGTGGGGCCTGGGGACAGCCCCTGTTCCCGGGGTCCCCGTGATGAATGGCTTGGCATGATTACACCGTGAATCTAGGTCTTGAGTCAGGATGTAGGCCAGTTCTAGCCTGGAGCTGCAGCCTCCTCCGTCAGGTCATGCATTTATTGATTTGGTGGTTCAGCCTCCTACTTGAGGCCTTGTTCTGGGCATCAGGCACAGTTCTTAGCCACAGGAGGGGGATCCCAGACTGAGCTCTGTCACCTGGTAAGATGCCAAGCTTTGCTGGGGGAGGAGCTCAGCAAGGTAAGAGGCAGCCTGGAGGAGAATCCAGTGGGAGCAGGAAGTTGGAGCTGGAGGTTCCAGAGCACCTAAGCCCTGAGAAACTTCTGGAGACGTGAAAGGCCAAGCGTGGGCATGCGGGTGGAATTTGGGAGGTGGGCCCAAGCCCTTTTGATTTACATTTTATAGAAAAGGGTGACTGTATAATCTGGAGACCTTGGGGGACCCAAACAGGTTCTTTCTGTCTTACTGTCACCTGTTTTGATGAGACAGCTCCCAAGCCATCTTTTAAGATGAATGAAGTAAAGGTAGGGGTGACATTCAAACCCTGCCTGGGTTTGAATTGTGACTCCCAACATTTGTTACCTGTGTGATAAAGAATTAAAAGTTGCTTTCTCTTTCTGAGTCTCAGTTGCCTCATCTGTAAAATGGGGCATAATCACAACGATTACTGTAAAGAATATATGAGATATGTATTAGCTATATTGTATAGGGCTTAGCAATAATAAATCCTCAACAAAAGTTAGCTGTTGTTATTATTACTGTGCAGCCCTTGTTGATCTATATCTGACTCAGGTCCATAGAAGAAAGTTAGTGACTGTAGGAAACACATTAATTATTTTCTAATTTAATGAGATCAGAACAAGCTGTAGCCTTGAGTCTGATTTTTTTTGTGAAATAGATTATGAAATTAAGTTTTATGTGTATAAGCAAAGGAAAGATATGTGAAAATGTTAATTTATCTAGCCACGGCTTTTTTCTGATAGCTGGGTACGTATGACTTCAGTGTCATTATTTGTGCTTGTCATGTGTGCAGTGAAAAGCAGTGCATTTTCTCTCAAGTTGTAAACTTATTAGTAAATACGGTAAAATGAAAAGAAAGTCCTTAATCACTGCAAGTCCCAGTTAATTCAAGAGAAGGAGGTAGGAGATAGGCCTGGGAGTATTTTTAGGTACGTATTGAGGAACTCTTGGGTCCTGATTATTGTTAGGCTGCAGCCTCTTAGGCCCTAAACTGTGTTCCACTTCTCTGATGAATGCTGTTTCCTGTTAATTCTTGATTATGTTCTGGTAGATAGAGGAATTGCTAGATGCAACTGAGGTGACACCTTCTTTATAAGTAATAAATTCTTCATTCTTATTTCTATATGCAAATAGAAAGAGGGGCAAAGACTAGTCACATAAATGCCTTACAGGTTTTTTTTTTCTTTACTTTTAAGGAATTAAATTTATAAAACCCTGTTTCCAAAATGAAAATGTCAGTTTTTGAAACTAAGGCTTTAACGAATTCCAGAAATGAAAATTCCCCATGATATATAGCTTTAGGTCTTGATGTAAGAATATTGTGTTAATGATATCCTTATGCTTCTACCTTCCCACCTTAATTTTATACCCTGAAAATTTCTTGATGATGCCGTCCTCCAACCTGTATTATTTCATCCCAATTGTGCCATTATTGGTCATATTATTTTTATTCCAGTTTTATTGAGATATAATTGACAGACAGCACTGTATAAGTTTAAGGTGTACAACATAATGATTTGACTTACATCATGAAATGATTGTCATAATAAGTTTAATAAACATCCCTCATCTCATATAGATACAAAATTAAAGAAATAGAAAAAAGTTTTCTTTGTGATGAGAAATCTTAGGCTTTTTTCTTTTAACAATTTTCATATATAACATACAGCAATGTTAATTATATTTATTATGTTGTACATTATATCCTTAGTATTTACTTATCTTATACCGGGAAGTTTGTACCTGTTGACTGGCTTCATCCAGCACCCGCTCCTGTCCCTTTTGCCTTTGATAATCGTAAATCTGATCATTTTTTCTATGAGTTTGCTTGTTGTTGAAGTATAAGTCACCTACAGAACTATGTTAGTTTCAGTTGTACAACATAGTGAATCCATATATCTATGCATTTCATAATGATCACCATAATAAGTCTAGTTACTATCACCATACAAAGAGATTACATAGTTACTGCATTCCCCACACTGTACATTTCATACCCAATGACTCCTTTATTTTTTAACTGAATGTGTACCTCTTAATCTTCCTCACCTGTTTCTTTCCTCCTCCACCTCTTTCCTTCCTCTCTGGCAGCCACCTGTTTATTCTCTGTATCTATAGCTCTATTTCTGTTTTGTTATGTCTGTTCACTCGTTTTGTTTTTTAGATTCCACATATAAGTAAAATCACATAGTATTTGTCATTCTGTGTCTGTCTTATTTATTATAATACCCTCTAGGTTCATCCATGTCATTGCAAATGGCAGGTTTTTATTTTTTATGGCTGAGTAATATTCCATTACACATATATATCACATCTTTATCCATTCATCTCTTGATGGACATCATTGGTTGTATTAATGTTCCTTTGAATTCTACAAATTTGAATAACATAACATATCACATAGTAGTTAAGGCATGGATTCTATAGCTGTAGAACTGAGTTTGCATCTGGATCTCCTGCTTAATAGTTATAGCATTTTGGACATTTGCAAGGGTTCTTTTTGTCCTAGTTTCTTCATTTATAAATGGGGGTATTAACAACAGTTTTAGCTCATCTGTACTATCACTGCTGTGAGGATTAAATAATATGAGTTTTTGTATAATGAGTACTTATATTTGTCTGGCACAAGGTAGGCACTACCTGTTAACTTTTATTTTAGAGTATTATAATAGAGTAATATGATCTGCTGTAACAAAAGTAGGAGCTTATTTCTCATGTATTTTAAATGGAATTTCTTAGTTAATGAGGACCTATCAAACCAAGTAATACTCATTATTAATAAGAACATTCAAATGTTAGAATAGCTACCTTGAGGAAAAATTTCGTATGTAACTGTGTAACTAGGATTTGGTTGTATATGGTCCTCATTTAAACCTAGAATCAAGAAGCTACTTAAAGATGTACTTACGGTATGAGAATGGATTTTTCAGGTGGAGTTTTATGAAAGCCCTTACAGGAGGTACACTAAATGATTTTGAAAAGGGGGAGAGAAGTAATAAAAATAAGCTAAAATGCAGGAAAACAGAAGTAATTCAGCATAGATGAGAATGGAATTGTGGTTCATTTTGAGTTTGGGAAGAGATGACTTGACTGGGAAGTGGTATTAGTGGGGGAGGTGTATTGTAAGTGCATATAGGAGTAGGAATTAGTAAAAATAAGTTAAAGTGGGCCCTAGAAGCCAGTAACACATCAGGAAATAAATGAATCTGAGATAATGGTAGTTCATTCAGGAGGATGGTTAAAGTGTCCCACTTCAGCTCTGAAGAAATAGTAACATTTGTAAATGTCTTATCATAAAGTGAAGCAAGCAGAATAATAGGGCTAATTAAGCCCCTAAAGAACATTAGCATATACCTGGTGTTCAGAAATGAACTCAACATAGTTGAGTTTACAGAGCAGCTTCGTTCAGTTCAGTTCAGTTCAATTCAGTCACTCAGTCATGTCTGACTCTTTGCGACCCCATGAATCGCAGCAGGCAGGCCTCCCTGTCCATCACCATCTCCTGGAGTTCACTCAAACTCACATCCATCGAGTCTTTGGATGCCATCCAGCCATCTCATCCTCTGTTGTCCCCTTTTCCTCCTGCCCCCAATCCCTCCCAGCATCAGAGTCTTTTCCAATGAGTCAACTCTTGGCATGAGGTGGCCAAAGTACTGGAGTTTCAGCTTTAGCGTCATTCCTTCCAAGGAACACTCAGGGCTGATCTCCTTTAGAATGGACTGGTTGGATCTCCTTGCAGTCCAAGGGACTCTCAAGAGTCTTCTCCAACACCACAGTTCAAAAGCATCAATTCTTCAGCGCTCAGCCTTTCTTCACAGTCCAACTCTCACATCCATACATGACCACTGGGAATATTATAAATGTCTCCTCACTTCATAATTTTATTGTAGTTGTTTTTCATCCTTTATTAGTTTAAAATGTGGTATTAGTAACTAATTTTAATTTTATATAAATCATTTCTAAAGGATCTTTTACAGTTAAAAGTCCATGTAGCTAAACTGGTCTTGAAATATTATTTTTTCTGTCAAAGGAATGCTTCAGGTACTACTGTAAACATGAATGGATACTTTATAATAAATGATACGTCTACCTGTACTTTAATGTACTTTTTTCCTCAGAGCAATACATGCAAAAATCAATAGTGTGTTTATTTTCCTTTGTTATTTGCTTTGCTAAAGACTAATGCAATTATAGCTGACACAGTCTACGTATATAATGATTATTAGTATTTTCTCACAACTAATTAAAAAATTGGATATCAAAGCATATTTTTGCATTAGAGAGAAGGCAAACTATAAATTCTGTGGTTTAGACCTTTAGAGTATGAGCTAAATTAAGTTGACTTGTATTGAATTTAATGAGCTTCTAATGCAAATAAAGTCACCATATTTTATATGAAGCCATTAAGGTAGCTGGATATTTAAGGTAGCAATATTAGAATGTGTCTTGTTAGAGGATAAGAAATGTTTTGATTAGAACAGGAAAATTATACAATATAATGTGAGCTACAGTCTACCTGTTTCCTCTTTTGCTTCAAATCTGCTAGCTTTTAAAAAGTTACAGACAGAATAAATTATTTCTATTCCTTTTGTAATGGTTTGTTGAATCAAGAATTTTCATCTTAATTTTTTAGAAATTTTTCATATATTTTTGGACTTTGGCCAGATCACTGTCCTGTCACTCAGAAGTCTGAGAGTCTTTAAAAAAAGGTAAAAAAAAAACCCAGTAAATTTTAGGGTTTATTATTCTTCCTTTTTAGAATAAAACTCATGTCTACAAGGCAATATAGTATTTGGTGGCCTCAGTCTTTGTAGTTCATGGCTAACTTGGATGTGGCATAAATGCCAAAAGCCCAGTGGAAAACTTTAACTTTCTGATGGAAATGACAGTAATTGGCCAATTTTAAATGTTTCTTGCATGATTTTACATTGCAGAGGAAAATGATAGAAACAAAATGAGGAGAGAGGTAAACCAGGAGGGAAATAAATTCTGAAAGGAGTTGAAAATGTAGTGAAGATGTGAAATGCAGTGGAGATGTGAGGATAGAAATTAAAAAGCTGATTGTCGCTGTGATCCTGTCTCCTGCTGCTGGCTGGAGTGCTCGTCCCAGTTAAGGACTGTAGTGGTTAGTGTTGAAATGTGACTGAATTTAAGCCTTCTCTGGTATTTCAGGCCATTTCAATTCTACTGTAGCCTCTAACCTTTAGTATATTCTTTATGCTATGGTGAGAAACATCACTGAAAAAAAGAAGAGAAAGCAGGCAGGCATCAGTAAACTTTTGGTGTACCTCTCAAGAAGCTACCAGGTTAGCTTGAAGAGCCACTGCTTCAGCCACCTGCACGTCCGCATTCCATTGAAAACCACCTGCTTTGCTATGAAGAGTTCTCTAAGCAAGTGATATGTCAGCTGTAAATGGTGAACAGTGCTGTGTCAATAGGGCTATTCTCTAACCAGTGTAAAAGCAGTTTTATTGCCAAAATTTTTTTGTTTCACTTTATGCAGTTTCTATTGTGGATACTTGAAAGCAATTCCTATACTTTAAATATGTACACTGCTTTGAAATCTGAAATTCACAGGACTCTCTACTAGGAACATGTCAAAGGAAATTCATTTGGCAGTGAGATAAGTGGCTCTAGTGGAGATTTTCTTTTCTACATATAAGAAAGATCTATTTGGAGTTATGCAAGAAATGCATTCTTAGGTCATGTGTGTCTAAGAGAGCAAGCAAATAAATATCTTCTCTGTGTATGAAAGGAAGGAAATGATGTTTATTAGCATACTGTAACCACACTTGGCTTCTGTGAATCCATTTTGTAGGAAGGTCGTCATCTAGTGAAACAATGAGGCAAAATTTTGGATTCCAACTCCGGTTGTCTCCAAGGACAGAAACGTCTGATAATGTAGATTCACGCATGCCTTGTATGTGTACATGCACCCACACGTGCATGCACACTTATATCCCATGGAATTCTTGAGACACTGATGCAGGGGTAAGTGTCAGAAGTCTGAGACCTTTAGGAAGGACTCAGGTAAAGGCCCAAAAGAGACTAATTTTCAACAAAAACCCTGTAATTCCATGAGGCACTGAATACCTATAGAAAAAAAGCACAACTCAGAAGTTGTAGTAAATCTTTCCAGCCTTATAATTATGAGAATACCATGAACATATATGGATACAGAGTTATCATTGGCTTTTGTAAATAAACCAGAACGTAAGTTTCATAAAAGTGAAGACAATTAAAAAAAAAACAACTCAGACTTTACTCAGTTCTTTTATGAGATTTAAAAATGATTTTCAGAAGGGGATTACATTACACTTATAAAGTAGAAAGAGGAAAAAGTGATCTGTTTATTCATTTGTACAAGTGTGATGTCATTTACCAAAATGAATTTTCAGCAATAATACTGTATTAAAAGAAAATTAGTAATTGTTTATTAAACCACTGTGTTAGCAGATTGATGGCAGCAGAAATACCTGATTCTAATTGCCCTCAGCAAGGAGGAAATTAGTTTTTTCTCGTAACAAGCAGTCCAGAGGTAGGGAAGGCTTCAGATGTCACAGCTGGGGGCTCTGGCTCCAGCACTGGTGTCTCTGGGATTCATAGGTGCTTAGCAGGCCAGCCATGAGGCTTCTAGCTCCATATCCAGATGCAGCAGATCTAGAGACAGAAAGATCTCTTTCTTCTGGTGTTTCCTTCTTGGAAGCAAGGCAAACTTCCCCAAGCTCCCTCCAATAAAACCGTGGCCACTATTGGTTTTCAGCCCTTTCCTGAGTCTCAGAGTCAGACCTGCCTTGCAAGGTCAGCTCACTCCACTTGCACATCAAACTGGACCTTGGATGCACCCATGGTCCTGCGTGGGACTCAGAACTGAGGGCAGGGCCACCGACTATCTTTTGAGGTGTGTGGGGGAGGAGTGGATGTTCTAACAGAGTCGGACATGACTGAAGCGACTTAGCAGCAGCAGCAGCAAGAGTTAAGGGGGAGTGGATGTTGGGTTGGCAACCAGAGGTATCTGCCTTTGTAAACAGAAAATGATGGGAAAGAATGGAATTTTGGAAAGATTATGAAATGTGTCTATCAAATGAAACTTTAGCTGTCTGGGTTACTTTTAGAAAACAACAATCTATTTTTTGTAAAGAAAAGACATGTTTTGCCAAAAAGTAAGAATTTATTTTTAAAAACCTTCCCCAGTTGAGCAGTTATCCAAGAATTCCTATGTAGCATCTGGCATAAGGTTAGGATCAATCATCATTTTGTCTCCATCACCAAGAATAATGGAGTTCTAAGTCCATGGCTGTCCCTTATCTTTGATCTTCTTAGGATCACTGCCATCCTCCCTGAATCTCATGAGTTAATTTCTCAATGAAATGTAAGTATTTAGACTTGCACTTGCTTTAAAAAAAATCCCTAGTACTGTACTTTAAGAGAGTCTTTCAGATGAGATGCATAAATGAGGAAGGTGTTACTATGTCTTTGTTGACCTTCTGCAGCTTGTGGGGTTTTGTAAAAGCCTTGAGATCTCTGATCATTGTTCCTACAGAGGTTAATGGTCACAGCCATTCTTTATTCATCATGCGCATGCTCTGCCAGGCCCCATGCTTGACAGGTAGTATGTTCACCATTTATTTTCTTCCAAAGGAGAAAACATAACCTTGTACATGCTCCCCATCCTACAATTGGAGCAGGTAGGATTCAAAACCAGGTCTGTCTGGTCCTAAATCCTATGTTTCTGACGTATCCTACTTCTTCAAAAGAAGCAAGATGAGAAAGCCGAAGTTCTGTTCTCCATTGATGGAAAGATGCTAGATCTAACCCTTCAGCAGGTTAATCAATATGCTCCAAGATGCCTTTCAGTCACAGCACAGAACAGAGCTGTACTCTGGCCAATGTGGCAGGTATTCAAGGAAGCTTTCTGGCCCTGCCTCCCTCCCAGTTTACTCTTCCCAGAGAGTCAGTTATCCTGTTAAAGCACAAAGCAGTTGTGTCTGATCTGCTGAGAACTGTCCGGGGCCTCCTGTCCCACCCTGAGTAGAAGCTGATGTCATGGAGGATCTGCTGGTTGTCTGCCTTCCCTGTCCCTGCTCCCTCCACTCTCTCATTTCACCTCCTTCTCCTCTTCCCTTCCTCCTCTGGCTCTGCTCCTTGCTCCATTCTCCTTGCTACCCCTCAACCTATCAGCCTTCTTTCTGGGACTTTGCTTTGAGGTGTGTCTATCCTGGACTGCTCTTGCAGCAGGAATCAGCATAGCTCATCCCTTCCTCTCTTTCAGGTTTTCACTTAGTCATCTCTGTGAGCACCTCATCACCACTCTCCATGGCAACCTCTAATCCTTGTTCTTCTTTCTTTTCTTCTTAAGAATTTTCAGTAGTTTACATCCTGTATGTTGATTGATGTCTCTCTTTCCCTATGTGAGGTTTTATCTGTTTTGTATATTGCTAGACTCCCAGTGCTGAGAAGGGAGCCTGGTACAGTGTGCCATCTTTGTAAATGTTGTTGCCCAATTGAATGAGTTGGGTGATTTGTCCATAGATTAGATCTCTGGCTGTGATCAAGCAGGTGGACTGCTGAGAGATACTCACAAGGACATGGTGTTACTTAATTGGAAAACCTCCTTTAAATGTTTCTACCAGGTTAGCAGTATCTAGTCCTTTTCTGTCACCAAGAGTGAATCAGAGTATCTGATTTCACTCAGCATATTTTACTCTTGATATTCCTCCAAGCACGGGACCTAGATGTTAATTCTCAACTGCATAAAAACTTATCCAGCCTAACTGACTTTGAGCATTTGGAAGCCTTGAAGACAGTCACCCTGATACTTCCATGTGCCAATGATGCTGCCGACGAAGAGACACTTAAGATGATACTGACATTTCTGTAGTGTGCATGGTGCTGCCTGCAGATGATAAGCCAAATGAAGGCAGGACTTCATATGGAAGTAGTACTGTTTTTGCTACCCCAACAGCGTGATGACAGGTAAAGAAGAGAGCACTAAGTCAGGTTAACCAACATGTTCAGCGAGGAAGGAGAACAGATGCCCCTCCCATTCCAGACCAGACTGGAGATACATATGGCAGTGGTGGTCACCAGCTTTGACAGATGAGGCCTTTGTACTTATGGTATCTTGAGTAGTTTCTATCATTTAAAAAATGTTTCTTTCACCAGGAACTGTGCTACCAGAAACTGTGCTAAGTGCTAGGAATATAGTGGTATGAATAAATAATGTTATAAGATCCCTGTCCTCTTTCCCTGGTGGTCAAATGGTTAAGACTCTGTGCTTCCACTGCAGAGCGCACAGGTTCTATCCTTGGTCAGAGAGTTCCACATGCCACTTGGCCAAAAAAAAAAAAAAAAAACCAAGAAAACGAAATCCCTGTTCTCAATGGAACTTCTCAAAAAAAGTAGGGAAAACAGATATATAACCAATACACCCGTAAGTAAATAACTAATAAACCGTGATCAAAACTCTGGAGAGAAAGAACAAAAACAGAATTAGGGAGTGATGGTGGAAGGGCTGGGGTGGATCTCGCCTAGAAACTTAAGCTTTGACCTTTGAGTGGGTGTGAGAGTCCAGTTTTAAAGAGATTATTTTGTTGTTTCACTAGCAACAGTCACAGTGAGCCTTGCATATTAGGTCCCTGTAACAGAGTACATAGTATTGGGAAGTTCCGTGAGATTCAAAGGTTACTTAGGAAGAATGGCTGTTTACAGGAGGTTGGTTATGTTGCTTAGAGCAACAGGATTCTGTTAGAGGGAGAGATTGTGTGCAAACAGCATGTGTGACCAGGATATCTAGGCAGCGGCTATGTGACAAGGGAAAGGGCGGTGGCGGCTATAATTGACATGGTCGAAGAATAAGCAAATATTGATGTGGGACTTTAAACCATGGCAATGCTAGGAAATTCAAGGAAGTAACAACAGCAGTAAGGTATCTGTGTGCTTCAAATATAAGGTTTGTATAAAGTTAAATTCTTCAGCTAAATAAATAGGAAAAAGTCTTCATGTTTTTGTCTTGTTGGGAAGATCAAAGTTCATTTAAATTTGGATTGAATGACAGCTGGTTGGAAAAAATTGTACTTGCACTAATCTAGCAAGAGCCAGTTGCTGGCAGTGTTTTGCACCATGTAAGGGTGAACCCCTTGTACGAGTTAACAGTATGGTATATTGTAATTGACAAAACTGTCCTTTACTCTGTGGGATAGGAATTTCTGCAGAAATGAGCGCTAACGATGGATTCTTGAGTCTGCTCCATGATGTAGTGTGACTTGGGTTTCCATAGGAGGAAAACCAAACCTCACCAAAACTCCACAAACTGCTTTCAGAGCAAGTGGTTTATGTCCATGCCGTAGAATGGCCGTTTCTCTCCCATAGCATTGAGGTCATCAAATGGTAGTTCCCATTAGTTATGTAATTCTCTGCCTTCTCTCAGTTCTTAAGTACTGAAATATGATTGAGAATTGCTTCAATGCTGACCCTGGAACTTGGTCCCGTTGCTGACCTACAGCAGTAGGTCAGAGAGTTTCTGTCTCTCTGGCTCTGCTCTGTGCCCTCCACAGCAGGGTTTCCCAATGTATGGAAGGAGCACCTGCACCAGAGCATCTTCACCAGAACCTCCTGGCTGCCCCTGCTAAAACTGCAGATCCCTGCATATATTATATTCTCCCGAATACAAAACTCTAGGATCCAAATAAGGGTTCATGTTGTAGCTTGGTGCCCACAAGTTCTTAGGACTGTGTAATTATCATGACTTCATCCCACACATTTGAACATTATTGTGATAATTCTATGGTGGCAGAGAGCATCAGAAGCTTAAACAAGTCCACTCCAGAGCTCTAGTCTATACTTATAAATATTATCTAAAATGTTACTCACAGCTGGTTCTTTTCAAATTTTGACCAGATTCTTTTCAGAGTAGATCTTATGATTTACCTGCCTGTTCTCCATGAGCCAACTTGTAGAGAAGTGATGCTGTAAAGAAGGGGAATTTTTTTCATGATGCTTAAAAAAAGATATTTTAAGACAACAAAGGCATGATAATTTGTGTAAGGTTTCTAAAGAAAACAAAAATAAAATGAATTTTTTTTTTAGGAATCTCATATATTTTGAGGACTTGATTAATTATCACATCAGCTCTGTATGATACTTTATAATATTAATAATCACAGTTCTATAGGTAGCTCACCTGAGAATCAGCCATTTCCTGTTGGTAGCCTGCTTGGCTACCTGACCACTTGGTCTACTGGTTTTTTTGAAAATTTTCTTCCTCAATTCTATTTGCATATATGGTATTGATCCAGTATGATTTTTGAGGGAGCGGAAAATAGTCTTTGGATAAAAGGATAAAAAAATTGGGTCTCTTAGTTCCGTATCCCCCAGTACTGAGCAAAATGCCTGGTAAGGTAGCGGAATTCCCGGTCAGTCCTCCGCTCCCTGAGATGTCTGGGCGTGGACTTTCTCTTGGACACAGTGAGTTCCAACTGTGACTTCTCAGGGAAAGATCTCCTCTGCTGAGAGAGTGCAGTTGAGTGAATGGTCATTGGAGTCCCCAGAGTCTCCTCCTGATGATGCCACAGCCAAGGCCAGACATGCCAGTGATGCGGATTATACCTGCATAGGTTGCTGGTACATTTATTGCATTTCCATAAAATATCAGAAAATGAGCACGGACCAGGTGCTCGTAAATCCGCCCAAGCCAGTGCCACAGGCAGGAGGGCCTTGAGAGAGAGAAGCACAGCACACAGCCACCCGCTATGAGGAATGACGGCTCTTCAGAAAGGCCCAAGGCCACAGCACTTCTCTCAGTGGCGGGAGAAAGGGCTTCGGGGGAGTGTTCCAAACATGGTAGAGATGCCTGGAGGCCACCCGGAGAGGAATTTGGAATGGAAGTAAGAAGTTGGCTTGAAACTCAACATTCAAAAAATGAAATTCGTGGCATCTGATCCCATCACTTCGTGTCAAATAGAAGGGGAAAAAGTGGAAGCAGTGACAGATTTTATTATCCTGGGCTCCAAAATAACTGTGGATGGTGACTGCAGCCATGAAATTAAAAGACGCTTACTCCTTGGGAGAAAAGCTATGACAAACCTAGACAGCATATTAAAAAGCAAGAGACATCACTTTGCTGACAAATATCCATATAGTTTTTCCAGTAGTCATGTACAGATGTGAGAGTTGGACCATAAAGAAGGCTGAGCGCTGAAGAATTGATGCTTTTGAGTTGTGTTAGAGAAGACTCTTGAGAGTCCCTGGACTGCAAGGAGATCAAACCAGTCAATCCTAAAGGAAATCAGTCCTGAATATTCATTGAAAGGACTGATGCTGAAGCTCCAATACTTTGGCCACCTGATGTGAAGAGCAGACTTATTGGAAAAGACCCTGATGCTGGGAGAGATTGAGGGGAGAAAGAAAGAAAGACAGGAGGAGAAGGGGACAACAGAGGATGAGATGGTTGGATGTCATCACTGACTCAACAGACATGAGTTTGAGCAAACTCCGGGAGATAGTGGAGGACAGAGGAAGCTGGCCTGCTGCAGTCCATGGGGTCACAGAGTCAGACATGAGTTAGCGACTGAACAACAACAACAAAAGAGCCACATCCACACAATCTCTATCAGATTTTTTGAAGCACAAATTGGCTACTATAACATGGGCTCTGTTATGTGAGAACCTTTAGAAAACAATGAAGTTGCTTTTTGTTGCTATTTGGCAGTCTGTGACTATATACCACGTGAATGTTATCACCGTATGTGAGATCATGCTATTAAAGAAAACTAGCTGCTAAGTTAAAAACGAAATCTGTTTCTACAAAGGAAGTGTTTGCACAGTTTCTTCAGTTTTTTATACATCAGGACAGATGAGTGCTGGAATGTAAGTATCTGATGAAGTCAAGCACCGGTACATTATAGAGGCAGCAGTTAGAGACGCTTTTATGTATTGTCTTTATGAGGCTTCTCATAAAGATAAAAAACATTTAACTTGGGGCCTTCCTGGTGGCTCAGCGGTAAAGAATCTGCTTGCCACTGCAGGAGACACAGGTTTGATCCCTAGTCTGGGAAGGTCCCACATACCATGGGACAGCTAAGTGCATTCATCATGACTACTGAACCTGTGCTCAAGAATCCCGGAGCTGCAGCTACTGTGCTCATGTGCTCTAGAGCTAGCACGCTTCAACAGAGAAGCCACCGCAGCGAGAAGCCCACACGCTGCAACTCAAGAAAAACTGGCACAGCAACAAAGACCCAGCCTAACCAAAAATTAAAACAAAAGCAAAAACATTTATCTTGGTAATGCTTATGTTGGCATTGACATTTTTTTTTTTTAGATATAGAATCGAACACTGGATCCAGGTAGAGGATTCACTAATGAAAAAGGATTTTTTGCTACTGTGCAGTGAATATTTGATGGCATTTTTGTTACCTTGAAACGTTAATACCTTTACAAAAGCTTTTCAGTAACTTCACATTACTTCTCAGAAAAGGCTCATGTTTGTTTAATTTGAGGACATGACTGCAGTTTCCCTTTCCCCCATGTTACGTACATCTGTCTCGTGTATTCTTGTCAGTCCCATGAAATGATTTAGAGTTTCTGTGTGAAAAATACCTTTATGGTTTCTGTAGTCCATAATGCCATTATCATAATTGATGAATCTTTGACCCCCTCACGTCCTTAGATAAAAGGATTCACGTGTGTGTGTGTGTGCACGCATTTTCCCGGCATCAGTGGTCAAAAGGTTCCCCCCTTTTTTTTGTTTAAACAGTGTGTGTCAGGAGTGGAATTTGAGCCCACACCTCCTCACGAAGACCAGAATCATTTCCTTTTTATAAAATTCTTTCTGAGAATAGTGATTCTGCTTTGCTAAAAATGTTCTGTAGAAAAGACTTTTCATAAGCACGTAGACAAACAGGATGAGTGTGTATGAAAAGTTACCAATAATGGTAGCCACCCTTTGCAGAGACTGTGTAATTGTTTTGTGCCTGGAGTGAACAGTAGGTTCTTAAAACATCTGCCTTGGACGGTTTAGATGTGGCCCTGCCTTCAGATAGGAACCTGAATCAAATTCCAAGAAACATTTCCACCTCAGGAGGCTGAATACAGAAGCAGAACACTCCCCTCAAAGCTACCAAATCAGTTAATTGTTAGATTTATAATTCCATCATTTGTAAACTCTTATGGATGGTTAGGCAGTTAACAAGCGAGATGGAAATGATGTGGTATTATAATCAAGGTAAAATTGAGCAGCAGAGTAAAAATCCAGCAGCTTTCTGGTTTCTGAGCCATAAGAAAAAAAGAGTTCTGGAGTAATGATGAAAACATGGAGATTCAATTCTTGTTAACTACCTAATAGCTCTTCTTTAAGATTTGGGCTATGAGTAATAACCTTGAAATATGAAATGAGATTTAAGATAAGATTGGCCAAAGGGATGAGTATTTTAAAACCACTTCTGCTGCTGGGCTTTTAGTTGGCTACAAAATTGAATATACAAACCTAAGAGTGGGCAACCACCCATGAATTTACTTGATTCACAGTAAGGGTTATTTTTGTGCCTGTTCATTTCCATCTACCATGTTCTGACCTACCCCGGAGTACAGTGGATATTCTCACCTTCTGCACCAGGGCTCCTGGCTGTTGCCTTCCTGTAGGACAGCATCTTGTCAGTTGTCTTCTACAGAGGGAGTACAAAGAAGTTCTGTGTTGAAGTGAATTTCTGAGATAGTTGAAAGTATCACCTTCATGAACACAGGTATCTTTCTTATTTTCTTTCCCTCTTCCCTTCTTTTGATGAGTAAGAGGGAGAACATTTTAGGTATTTGCCATTTTTCTTCTGTCTTGGCTGATTAAAAGAAACATGGTTACATGGCAGAATATTGGCAGTGAGGAGACATGGAAAGTAGATTTAACGTTAACCTTTTGGAGAAACAGTGGAAGGCCAAGAAATAATGAAAGAAAAGGCTTGCTAATAATATTACATACTAATATAATTAAATATGGATAAGTTCATGCATTTAGATGGTGGTCCAGATCTTAACACCTCACCACTCACTTTCAAACAGAAGTTATTTTTGTAAGCATGTAGGAGTAATATGATTTTGGCTTGAAATCATTTTAAGTTTACATCACTGATACAGCATGGATTAAGCAAGTGCAAGCAAATTAAAGAAGAGACTTTAGATTTCAGATCTAAAATCAGTATAACTGTGAGAGGTGGGGCTTGAAATATTGCCGTGGTTTTGGAAAAGTTTTAGTGACACCACATTTTTTTGCATGATTCTTACATATGTACAGTGTGTGGGAGTATTCATCAGCCAGAGTTTGAGAATTCATAATTTTGTGATCAACTTAAAGTGATTCATACAAAGCCTCTCTCTCTCTCGTTAAACCATACATTTGGTTAAATTTTGAATTATAAATTGTTTTTTTTCTTTTTTGCTGGTAAAGTGGTGTCTTTTGGGGTGATTTCTTAATTGTCCATGGTGTAAGGTATATGTTGCCTATGAAACATTGTCATAAGTGTAGTTCAGAATTATAATCAAAGAATGGTCTTTAAAAAAAATCTTCCCAAGTCTAATTGCAAAACAATTTTGTAGTAACTTTTTGTGTGTGTGTCTAGTATTATATGTCTTTCTTCATTTTGTACATTTCCTTTAGTTTTATGACTAGATTCTTAATATTACTTGCCAGCCACCTCACTCTCCTGTTTCTTCCTAGGACCTTAATAAATATAACTTGCTGCCCAGTCTCATATATTATAGCTCATTTGAGAGATAGTTGCTCCTAGGCATGTAAGGTCTAGTGTTAGTAAGCACTGATTAGCTGATTAGCAAGTGCACAGACTCTCCTGGTTGAATTATACGTAATCCTGTTTTGTCTTCATAGTACTCTTGAGAAAGAAGTGTGTTTGGCCTGTTCATAGATTTGGAATCAGAAGTTCAGAGAGCTTCAGTAAATGTCCCAAGACTACAAAGAAAGCCTTTATCTAGGATTTAAACCCAACTTTGTCCTACCCCTAAACTGTTGTTCTTTCTACTATGCAACATTGCTTCTCCTGTAACTTTTACCTAGTTCAGAAATTAATATGTCTTCCGGAGCAAGCAGTTTTCTCTCTGCTAGATGTTATGACCTATTTTCTGTTTTGTAATGTTGCTAAGTATATAATTTAAGATTATGCATGTTTTTTATTATCTTTTTTTTTTTAAAGCAAATAATAAAAAAAATTAGGTAGTCAAGAAGGTGATCACATAAGCCAACCTGCACGCAGAGGGGAAAAAAAAAAAGACAAAGTAGCCATGCTAAGTGAGTCATCTCTTCACCTGGTGTCATCTCTCCCCTTGGACATATACCTTGGAGTTTTCAGGCCTCAGGGATGCTTTTTATTGTCTTAATAGTATAAGAAAAGAGAACTCGTTTGACCCTGAGGTCTAGCCAGCTTCACTAAGGATTCTATTTCCCTCTTCAGGAGTTGAGTACTGTTATTGGTTCTGCAGGAAGTAGCATTTGCATAATCATAATGTTGTAAATGCAGGTAAATAGTTGGGTGGTTCATCTCTACACAAGACAAAGAAGATGTAATATAAGTACAAGGGGGGAAAAAAAAAATCTAAACCCAAGATTTAAAAACCTGACAGTGCAAAAAAGAGTGGAAGACTTGACAGAATTTGTGGCTGGCTAGATGGTAGGAGGGAAAGAGAGGTGATAGGGGATATGTCAGATGCTAATTTCCTTCTCTTTCATGGTGGGATGTCCAGAAATACTGCCTAATGCTGTTGAAACAAGAGACAGCTAACCAATTGAAGAACTAAAAATAGCACAATCAAGAGAACTAGGAAAGAATTAGAGGTGAAGGAAGTGTGAATGTGGAAGATAGGAGGAAGGCAGGCAGTAAGTCAGTAGATTTTGTCTGAAGTTGACAAATCAAGATGAGATACATGCCTATTTAGTTAAGCTGATAACCACAGGACAGTAAGAACAGTAGTAATGGAAGGGAGTAGACTTGGGGAATATGGGTCCAGAGACACTTAACACATTTATTACTATCTAGTTCTGTTTGGAAGAATTCAGCTGCATTTGCGTTACTTTTAGAATAAGGAAAAGGAAGAATTTCACCAGTTGTGGATGTAGGGTGTCAGGAATAACTTTCCATACGTTCTGTGACATCACTACTACCACTAGGCTCCTAGGGACTGCTCTTGCCAGCAGTGGAGGCTCTAGTTTCCAAAGAACTGGGCAGAGCGGGGTGAGGCGACAAGTAATGTACACTCACAACCCCTTTCAAGTAGTCAGCTGTTTCTATGGTTGGTTCCTGATCAAAATGGGGCAAAAAACCCACCACCCTTCCTCCAAGATGCAACCTGGACGGCTTTTCTGATCAAAGCCTGCCCGAAAAGCCCAGCACCTGTGCTAATAAGGCTCCTGCAGGCTCAAGATCCTGCTTCCTTTTCTAGAATGCTGTAGCCATTCTGGAAAGTAGAGGCCGGCATTGCCTTTGTTTTCTCTGGTCTGAGG
Source organism: Bos mutus (assembly GCF_027580195.1). NCBI lineage: Eukaryota > Metazoa > Chordata > Mammalia > Artiodactyla > Bovidae > Bos > Bos mutus. The sequence continues at coordinate 58,296,649 of NC_091624.1, forward strand.
AGTGGCTGAGCTTCTGGGCACCGACTTCCTTCCAGGAACTTCCTGCGAGGGGAAATTTCTTGACTTTTCTGCGTGAACCTTCCAAACGCCTGTGGGCTGAACAATGGCTGCAGCGTTGTTTTTCAAGCAGGGGCTTGGTTTTGTTTTCACCCAAGTGTGGATTGTTGTGTTCATGGCGCCTCCAGGTGGGCGGTCAGGGAAGGTCTTGCTGAGGTAGGAGGCCTGGGAGGATGATAACTTGGTTGTGCCAGTTTTGCTTTTAGCTTTAGTCTGTGTGTCTTGGGATCAGCGAAACAGTAATGGGGTTTGGGTGGGGAATGGAGTCTGATGAAGGAGGTTAAACCAGGGAGTTCATGCCAACGGCTCAAGGATGCACCCTGGCTTAGGAGAATGTGTAAATAGGTGCCTTTATCTAGTCCCTTTTTGCCTCTTTCCAACCAAATTTCTAAATAACCCCCACCTTTTTGAGATAAGAGGAGATAAAAGAGGGTACACTCCGAGGTTCCCCCAGCAGGTGGAAAATCCTGCCTAATTATAGTTGCAGATTTCTCTGTCAGGAATTGACTTGCCGTTGACTTAATCCAGGGCTGCAAAGTCAAATGCCACAGCAGGTGGTTTTAAATGTGTAGCACCATCAGGGTGGGGACTCTGGCATACTAAAATCTCATGGTTCGTTGAACCCTTTGTTGAGCTTCCAATGTTGTCATGTATAGAGAACAGGCTTAGGGTTTCCAGAGCTTCCAGTTTTTCAAGAAAAACAAGGAATCTAGATATGTGTGTGTCATCTCTTAGACGTTAAATGTTGCCACCTAATTTTACAAAATGAAAACTACTGTCTAGAATTTTAAAAACAAGCCTGTTGGGTGGATAACGTCCATGGGCCATCAGTGTTTTCCTCTGGTTGGGACTCTAAATCCTCTCTCCCAGTTGTTCTGCCTTGATTGTCCAAAACAAGCTGTACATCTCCTGGGCACTTTGCTTTCATTCCATCTTGTCCTCAAAGCAATTTAAAGATACTCTTGATTCTCCATAAGATAAATTAGAAGTAGGTGAAAAAGTGAGAACAGAATATAAATGGAATCAGAGTGAAATTATTTGTACACGTATATAAGCATTTCAGTGAAGCACAGATTGGGCAGCTTGCTTAACGGAGAAGTCTTATCAGATATACAGTTTGTAGTGTCTTTGAAACAAGTTGTTGAATAGAAGCATGGCTTTCATTGAAGCTGAGATCAGGGTCTTCAAAGGAACTTGCTGAATCATATGAGAGCCCAGACCCTCATAGTAGGGTAAGTTTTGTAGAACTGTTCTTTCTATTGCCTTCACTAAAAAGCTGGTAACATTTTATGCTAAAGTGTGATTTAGGAGATGAGATCTTGAGGAGGACTGGGCTGTAGGAAAAAAGCGTTCTGTTGGTCTCATGTAAGCTAGTGGGGAGCCAGAGTGGAGATAAACCTAAAATGGTTAGGGAGACAGGCAGTTAAGAAAGAGTCCAGCCTCTGAAAGTAGAGAGCCTGGGTTTGAATCCTAACATAATCCATAATTAGTGGTGGAACCTTGGATAAGTTGCTTTCTTTTCCTAAACCTCAGTTTCTTCATCTGTAAAATGGAAATGTTTATATAATGGACTCACTGTCATAGGACAGTTGTGTGGCTGAACTGGCTTAGTTTGAGTATAGCACTCATTGTAGTTCCTGGTACCCTGTAAGTGTTCTGTCTGTGTGATTGGGTGAAAAAATTGCTGATAGTGGGAAGTTAATTGTCAAAATGATAAAATGTGGCTATCCAAGATGCATTTATAGAGCTTAGATGTTTTGGTTTGTTTGCTGCACACACACACACACACACACACACACACACAAATTTGTTCCACTTTATCCCTGGCCACCAATAATGTGTTAAGTACCCATGTACAGAGTATTTTGTGAGGTTCTGTGGGGTGGCCCCTAGTAATAGACACTCTCAGGGAGTTTGTATTGTGGTTAACAAGGTGAGTGTACACAAACAGTACAGACAGGCTGTGCCAAGGACCATCCCAGCCAGTCAGAGAGGGATGGTCACCGTGGACTTACACCAGAGTAAGATTTCACACAGTGACTGACTGTATTATTTTGGAGCTAGATTTTTATAGTTTGAATAATTCTAAACACTGTACAAGTATATTTTCAGCTATATAAAAAGTACAATGAGGACTTACCTGAGTATTTTTATATGCATCATTAGAGGAGAGAGTGGAACAACAGCAATTAGCTATGCTTTGCAATTAGTAATAATTAAATCTTATCACAGGTAATTTAGGTTGGGCCATCATACTCATCTTTTATCACTACAGAGACTGCTGTTAGATGGCTTTGGGGTATGCAGAGAGATGGAAATCTGTTAGCAGACGTGACTCGTGGCAGGCTGGCGCCCAGATCCAAAGCACAGGCCCTGGAGCAGAGCCCCTGAGATCTTAGGGAAGTTAGGTGCACTCTCTGTGCCTCAGTTTCTTCATCTCTAATTGAGGTATGATTGTACTAGTTTTTCATAAGGAGTGCTGTACAGATTTACACGAGTAAGAATCTTTGAAGTGCTTAGAACAGGGTCTGGCAAACAGTAAGCACAACATGTGTTAGCTATTACCATGGGTCCCTCTTGGAACAATCAATATTAAAATTTTAAAGACTGCTGTTTGGTCAGGCTTGGGCATGCAGCCTATAGTTGCAGAACAGAATACAGCTGCCTGAGCACAGGAGGATAGAAACTCATAACTTTACGGCACTCTGGACCTCATTAGCTCCATGACTGTGGAAACAGATGGCGGCTGGTCGGGGGGTAGTTTGGAGGGGCCCTATTTCAGACTCAGAAACTGAAACCTCAACCCCAGTCTCAGCTGCAGCTCACTTGTTCTGTGATATATAACACAATCTTAAGGCTCTGAAAGTTTCTTATCTGTGTCTGTAAAATGGCCTAACTTCTTACTCTTGATCAACTGTACTGAGTTTCCATCCACTTGGAAAGCATTGGGAGGAGGTAATGGTTGAGAAGGGGGTGGATGAATGAATTATACTGTAAAACACTACTAAAAACGAAAGGAGATGTAAATGTAACTACTAAATATTATTGATTTAATTTTAGGTTTTCATAGGAATCCAAATATAAAGTATTTATCGAGTGAGGAAATTAAATTAATTGCCAAATAAACGCTTTTTATTGATTGCTCAATTTTTGTGTTTCCTGGAAATCTTTAATATTGAACATGAAGACCCAGAATATACAATCACCAGGTTTCCCCCACCCTCATGAACAGAGGAGCCTGGCAGGTTACAGTCCATGGGTCACAAAAGAGTCAGACCCAACTTAGCAACTAAGCCACAACCACCACCACCCCTCTTTTACAAGGAATTGACTTGAATTTCTGTGTGCATTAGAATCCTACCTACTGGAGGTGTGTTCTTTGTGCTGGCAGAACTCTCTCATACATATTAATGGCCTTGCACACATCTGGCTTCTGAGGCCTCCTTTTTGGGGGTGCTTCTCTGCCACAGGGGTTATCTAGAGATAAAGCAGTACACTGGCTGCATATAAAAATACACAGCAGCCTTTAGAGCTGCACACACAGCAGAGCTGAGCTCTCAGCCCACTTGTGTCTGAAAATTTGTGTATGATGTCATGACATCTCTTTTGGAGCACTTCATGTTTTCTCTTAAAGAAAAAATTTGAACATTCTCACGCATTCCTCAAATGAAATTTAGAATCGTTTTGTCAACTTCTTAAAAAAAAATCCCACTGATAATTTTAAGTGTGATTGCACTAAATATAAAGATTAATTTAGGGGAAAATTTACACTTCTACAATCCAGGAACATGGCATGGTATGCCTCCTCCTGCTTAAAAAATGCCTTCTCCTTTTTTACCTCAGTAAGTGAAAACTTGTACTTTTATTTATATAGGTCCTACACATTTCCTGTTAAATTTATTTCTAGGTATTTTAAATTGCTTTTGATTGCTGTAGCAAATAGGCTGTTCTTAAATTATATCTTGCAACTGATGTTTGCTGATTATAGAAGAGCTGTTGATTTTGTACATTTGTAAGTGGGTTTCCAAAGCCCATTTTCTGAATTGCCTGAAAATGGGAAATGATGTCTACATGTGTTCTGTTCATGAACCTAGGAAAAGAGCATGAGGAACATGTATTTTTATTTTATTCTCTGTTAGATTCAAAAAGGTACCTGGGATCTCTAGTTTTATTCACTGCTGTATCCCTAGCATCTGCTTCAGGATTTACTGTGATCCAGACTCAGTATTTGTGGACTGCTTCTTAACTTCCTTAATTCCATTGTTATAGAATTTTTCAGTTGTTTCTCTTGTCTTTTACAAGAAAAGCAATTCTATTATTTCTTAATAGTAATAATTTTGTCTCCTTCCTTTCTAGGACTTGCTTCTTTCGTTTTAATTCTTGTCTTAGTATTTTGCTAGACTTCCCTGTGCAGTGTCCAGTGACAGTCACCATAGTAGGCTTTATTTTTGGTCCTGAATTTAATGGGAATATCTTGAGTGTTTTACTGTTGGGAGTTTGAGGAAGATTTTTATTTAAGTTACATTAAAGATATTTATTTCTCTTCCTAGTTTACTAGAGTGTTTTTTTTTTTTTTTTAAGAACAGGAATAGAGTCAGTACACATATATTGAGGTGATTATTAGATTGTCCACTTTTGAATTATGTGATAATTTATTTTTCCCTCTTTATAGTGCTATTATTAAAGTATTGTTGAATTACTAGAATAATCCCTGTTCTAATATATTACTGAATTTAATTTGCTATTTTTAATGATTTTATGTCTTAAGAAATTAGAATTCCTTCAGTATTTTTTTTATGCTAGCCCAATAAAATAGACGTTAAAAATGCCACTTTTTTTGGCTTTGATAGAATTTAAATCACGTCAGTCCTTAATAGTTTGCCAGAACTCATCTATAAAACTGACACCAGTGGCAGCCTTTGATTTATTTTTTCTTAATATTATTTAACACGGTGTATGTATCATGAACGCTCAGTTGTGTCTGATTCTTTGCCACCCTTTGGATGTAGCCTGCCAGACTCCTCTGTCCATGGATTTTTCAGGCAAGAATACTGGAATGGTTAGCAATTCCCTTCTCCAGGGGATGTTCCAGACTCAAAGATCAAACCATTTTTGGTTCAGTATCTGCCCTTCCAGGCTTTGGCTGGTTGTGTGTTTTCTCTGCAGGAACATAAATTGGGGGGCAGATAATAACAGCAGGGAAAGTAACACTGATGGAAAAGTTCTTTGCTTACTTCAGACATTTCTCCCACTAACATGCTGCTTTACACTTGGGGAGTAACAAGAAAGTTTGAATAGCTTGCTTAAGTTTGTTAGGAAGTAGCAGAGTTGGGATTTGGACCAGGGTCTGTTGCCATGATTCTCATTCCTATATCATGGACCCTGTCTGTCTAAACCTGCGCCAAAATGTAGCCATTAGCCACACATGGCAATTTAACTTAAAATTAACTGAAGTTAAATAAAAATAAAAAATTCAGTCCCTTAATTGCACTATGTTTCAAGTGCTCAATAGGCACGTTTAGATGGTCACTACTGTGGAACGTAAAGACCAGATGGATAAAGAACATTTGTATCATTGAAGAAAATTCTATTTATCAAAGATAGAGTCACTGAAATCTGAAAAATCATGAGTATAGGATTTTTTTTTTAAGCTCTGTTTAGCACTTTTGTTGGTCTTTTTTGTTCTAGACTTAAAATGATAGCTCTGGAAAGCTTGCTTGTTTAAGAAACAGGGCAAACCTGCTAAGTCCAAAATTTAGAGAAGAATTCTTGATCACCTGTTATGTTTTTAGCTCTCCGCTGGGATGGGGATAAGGTTGTTCTAGGAGATGTGTCCACTGTGGTTTGGATGGATCCGAATGTGGAACATCCAGAACAGGAAAGTGCTTCTTCTTTCATCTGTTTTTCTGAGAAAAGTGAAGGTGATGGATTTCTTTTCCTACCATATACACATAAACCCCACAGGATGGGAGCAGGACGAATCCCTACCAACGCCCCCAGTTTTGACCGTGGCCCACAGATGCTGCCTTTGAGAGGCTCCAGGTGCTCTCTGAGCGGTGTGTGCACTTGGCCTTCTCATAGCTGCGTGGGGAATGGAACCGGGGAAGCAAACTCATGTCCAGAGCGGAGGTGATGCAGGTTGACAATGTGTAACTGAGCCCACGTTGGAAGAGGAGAGGTTGGTAATGATGTCAGCTTTCATCAGACTTCAAACCTTTAGCATGAGTTGCTCATGAAGAACTTGACAATGAATTGGGGAAACAGGGATGCTGGTCCTCTGTATCTCTGAAACACATGCTTGAGAGAGATGCTTCTGTTTAGTAGATGCTCAGTAAATAAATGTGCCTTCATGTGTTTAAACACAGAACTGCCCTAGATTTCCTGGAAAATCCATAGGATTGAACTGGTGATGTGGCTAGTAAGTAAGCCAGGTTGGTTTCAGTGCTGCTAAAACCTCAGAAACCATTTCGCCGTATGGTATTTAAATCCTTCGTATGTTAGTAAAACCTGTGATATGTACTAACACACACACACATTTGTAATCTCTCCTCCACCGGTTTTCTCCTTCACCAGATGAAGGATTGGACATCTGAGTTATTTATTGCCTCACGTGGTCCTCTCTGTTTTATGACTTTCTGTTTACACATTGGGCTTAGTTTTATTCTTCAGTGTTGAACCGTCATGTTGGACTAGTTGTACAGGGGAGACAACATCTTGGGCAGTAAGCAAGCTCATTCCCGAGTTTAAGTTGGAAGCTTTGATGGTTGCATTAACTTTCAGGCCCGCAGAAATTCTTACATTGCTGCTTTAGGATCCAGGATAGTCGTTTGGGTGTGTTAGGAAATTATGGGGAGTCGCAGGGGTGTGAAATCATGAAGGGAGCCACAGTTATATTTCCTACCTTCAGGTGGCAAGGCCAGAGGGAGCATTTAGGGATGGAATGAGGCTGAATGGGCTGCTTGGCCACTTTCGGAAGGAATTATTCTATCTCCCAGTGCTTAGAAATAGCAGACCTGGGCACACTAAGGGAGCCTCAGAGCAGACATGTATTTGAATTTCTTCAGTGAAAAAGTACTATGCTATCATGATTTGTCCAAATTAGTTTTTATTTGGAGTAAACTCTTGCACCCTGCAATCGTGCATCACTGGGAAGGATACCGACCTCACACAGATGCAGACACCGGTGGCATCTCTTCCCCTGGCCTCTGTGAGGGGAATGAACTTTCCCACAGGATGTGATTTCCTGTAAAATCCCCACACTTAGTAATTACTCACACAGTGAACCCTAGCTCTGGTTTTCTCCGTGAGTTCTCTTTAAGAGGCCCGGCATATTAGTGCAATGCAAACAGCACCATCTTTTCTTTGGTTTGCCACACTTGTGAAGATTAATTTGGAATGAAATGTAATTGAAGGGCAATTACATCTGATGGCCAGATCTATTAGAACAGAGCAGGGTTGTTGATTGGGAAATGGAAAGCATTTGAGATGGTGTCTGGGAAATACATTAAATGTATCAAATGCCACTGCCTTGTCTAATAGCCTAATTGAAATGACTTTTTCCTGTACTGTTGCATTAGGTTGTTCGAGATAGACTTCAGAGCCCAAGAGGAAGGAAACTTGGTAAATGAGTGCTTAGGTATCTTGATTCATTTGTTATTGTTGGTCTAAGAATTAGAAAACACCTAAAAGAAATCTTTAGTTTTTGATTTTCTGCAGAGAAAAAGAGGAAAATAATCCACTCTGAATTTAGAGGTTCATTTAGCTTGTAGGGACTTAATTTTATCAGAAGTGGCCCTGAATACTTTATACTAAGGAAATGGCATCCTAGGTATCTTTGTTTCACTCTTTGTACAGTTTTAGTTCTTTAGATATCTTTTTTAAAAAAATTAAGGTATAATTTACATAAAATTCACCATTGTAAGTATACAATTAAGTGGTTTTAGAATATTCAGAGAATATTAAATGGTTGTAAAACCATTGCTGCCATCCAATTCCAGAATATGTCATCAACCCCGCCCCCCCCTCCCCCCAAGGAACCTGTCCAACCCTCAGTCACTCTCCCTGCCCCTCTCCCCCAGCCCCAGGTCACTGCTAGTCTACATTCTGTGCCTATGAATTTGCCTGTTCTGGACTTCTCATGTACATGGAATTGTACAGCGTGTAGCTTTGTTCACTTGCCATGTTTTTAAGGTTTATCCCTGTCGTAGCAAGTAACCAGTACTTCTCAGCTTTTTATGGTGGCTGAAACGGGGTAACGGAGGCACTCTGAGCATGGTGAAGTGTGTGGAGTGAGCATCTGCCAGTGAGATGAAGAGGGGCTGATTCTAGGTACAGCCAGTGGCTGAAGCCTAATAGTTGTGTGAGTGACATTCAAATACAAAAAAACTACAGCCTAGGGACATGGACCCTTGGTGGTGTAATGCAGGTTGGCTTTGACCTAGAGAATAGAATCCCCCCCACCCCTCCACATGAGAAGCTGATGTTTGGTCACCAGGCGTGCCAGTGTATTCAGGACAAGGTTAGCTTCCTACTCTGCATTTCCTGTGTTTTGTCCTAGTCTCAAGAGGCATTTAGGGTTAAAAAAGGTTCCTCACCTTTATTTTAGATTTTTCTTGAAGGTACAAGTTTTGAAAAGCAAGTGAAATTAAAAAAAAAAACTGGAAAAAAAAAAGCCCATAGGGAGAATAATGCAGAATGAATCTGAAAGAGGCCGCGAAAGAGGGAAGGAAGTGGCAACTGGTGGATGACTGACCAAACCCAGGCCAAAGAAGGACCCAGGATAGGAATTAGTGTTGACCATGGCAGAGAGCAAGTCGGGCATCATGCGAGGAGGGCAAAACCTTTGACCTCTGCTGAGAAAGCATGTCTGGACACTGGGAAGGAACACAGAGTATTGGAGAATAATGAGATTCATGGTCCCTCATTCATGCTAAGGATTATTATTGGAAAACTGACATTTCAAGAGGCAAGTTTGCAGTTACACACTGACTGTCATTATTTTCCCCAAACTCAATTAATTGATCTTTTAAAGGCGGATTTTTTGTCTTTCTAAATATACGTATTTGGTGCTGTTAGTTTCTAAGTACCACTTTAGTGGCATTTCACTTTTGACATTTTGTGTTTTCTTTTTCATTTTTTTTTAATGCTTTCTTATTTCTCTTGATTTTTAATATGTTGTTTAAAAATGGGCTTCTTAGTTTTTCTGTAGATATCTTTGTGTTATTTATTTTTAAAGTTTTTATTGTTAAATTTTTATTTCTTCCAGTTTTATTGAGATATAATTGATATAAAGCACCATATAAGTTTAAAATGTATAGCATAATGATTTGAATTACATACTCATGAAATGATTACCACAATAAGTTTATTGATTTTTTTTAAAAATTCCATTATACTTAGAGAACATATTTTCTATGAATCTTTTTTTTTTTTTAATTTTGTAGGAATCTTACAAAATTTAAGACTAGTTTTATAGCTCAGAGTATGGTCTGTCTTAATAAATGGTTGTATGTACTTGAAAGTGTTTTTTTTTTTTTTTCCCCGTTGTTCCTGGGGAAAGTGTTCTAAAATTGTATAGTAGATAAATTGGATATTAGTATTGTTCAAGTCCTCTTTATATTTCATGCTTTTCTATTTGTTGTATTAATTTTTGAGAAAATATATTGAAACCACTAAATATAACTGTAGAGTTGTTTATTTCTCTCTGCAGTTCTGTCATATGCTTCTTATATTTTCAAGCTTTGTTATTAGGTACATAAACATTTAGGACTGATATGTCTTTTCCATAAGTTAACACTTGTCTCATTATGAAATAAATTTTGTTATTTTCTTTAAAGTCTGCTTTGTCTATTTTCACTGTGCCTACTATCATTTTGACTTGTGTTAGCATGGTATATTTTTTCCCTCCTTTTAATTTTAAACCATTTTTATCTTTATATTTGAAGTATTTCTTGAAAGCAATGAATAACTGAGTCTCTATATGTAACGTGTCTTTTTTCCTGTTTCTTAAAAAAAAATTTGTTTTAATGTCCCTACTTCATTCTTCTCCCCTTCTAGGACTCAAATTCTAAGTATGTTAGAATCAGAACAATATCAGTAACTTGATATTGTTTCACACATCACTGAGTCTGTTAATTTCTTTCCAGTTTTTGTATCTCTGTGCTTCATTTTTTATGATTTCTCTCACTTTTTCTTCAGATTTACTTATATTTTCTTTTTGGTTTATTATCTGCTATTACTTTCTTCTTTTGTATTTTTCATCTTAGATATTGTGCTTTTAATCACTGGAAGTTCCCTTTGGATTTTCTTCTGTATTCCTTTCTTTCTTCATTATGGTTATGTTTTCTTCTGCTTCTTAAGCTCATAGAACAGAATTAGTATAGCTTTTTGAAAATATATTCTTGTCTGCTAATTCCAATGTGCTTATCTTTTCTGATATAATTTTAGTGATTTTCTCCTACTTCTACATCATCTTTTCTTGTTTCTTTATTTACCTAATAGTTTTGGATTAGATGCCAGACATTGTGAATCTTACACTGTTGGTTGCTGGGTTTGGGGGAGTCCTTTAAATAGTGGTGGATGTCATTCTGTCATGTAGCTAAATCACTTGGAATTAGTTTGATAGTTTTTAGACTTGCTTTTAGGCTTTGGTAGGGTGAGTTTTGATCGAATTGCCAACATCCGCTGGATCATCGAAAAAGCAAGAGAATTCCAGAAAAGTATCTATTTCTGCTTTATTGACTATGCCAAAGCCTTTGTGTGGATCACAATAAACTGTGGAAAATTCTGGAAGAGATGGGAATACCAGACCACCTGACGTGCCTCTGGAGACACCTGTATGCAGGTCAGGAAGCAACAGTTGGAACTGGACATGGAACAACAGACTGGTTCCAGATAGGAAAAGGAGTACGTCAAGGCTGTATATTGTCACCCTGCTTATTTAACTTATATGCAGAGTACATCATGTGAAATGTTGGGCTGGAAGAAGCACAAGCTGGAATCAAGATTGCCGGGAGAAATATCAATAACCTCAGATATGCAGATGACACCACCCTTATGGCAGAAAGTGAAGAGGAACTAAAAAGCCTCTTGATGAAAGTGAAAGAGGAGAGTGAAAAAGTTGGCTTAAAGCTCAACATTCAGAAAACGAAGATCATGGCATCTGGTCCCATCACTTCATGGGAAATAGATGGGGAAACAGTGGAAATAGTGTCAGACTTTATTTTTCTGGGCTCCAGAGTCACTGCAGGCTTTTATTGCAGCCATGAAATTAAAAGACGCTTACTCCTTGGAAGGAAACTTATGACCAACCTAGATAGCATATTCAAAAGCAGAGACATTACTTTGCCAACAAAGGTCCGTCTAGTCAAGGCTATGGTTTTTCCAGTAGTCATGTATGGATGTGAGAGTTGGACTGTGAAAAAAGCTGAGCGCCAAAAAATTGATGCTTCTGAACTGTGGTGTTGGAGAAGACTCTTTAGAGTCCCTTGGACTGCAAGGATATCCAACCAGTCCATTCTAAAGGAGATCAGTCCTGGGTGTTCTTTGGAAGGAATGATGCTAAAGGTGAAACTCCAGTCCTTTGGCCACCTCATGCAAAGAGTTGACTCATTGGAAAAGACTCTGATGCTGGGAGGGATTGGGGGCAGGAGGAGAAGGGGACGACAGAGGATAAGATGGCTGGATGGCATAACCGACTCAATGGATGTGAGTTTGAGTGAACTCTGGGAGTTGGTGATGGACAGGGAGGCCTGGCGTGCTGTGATTCATGGGGTCGCAAAGAGTTGGACATCACTGAGCGACTGAACTGAACTGAACTGAACTGAGGGTGAGTTTTGGAGTTCCCTGGTGGCTCAGATGATAAAGGATCTACCTACAATGCAGAAGACTGTGTTTGATCCCTGGTTCAGGAAGAGCCTCTGGAGGAGGGCGTGGCAAACCACTCTAGTATTCTTGCCTGGAGATTTCCATGGAAAGAAGAGCCTGGCGGGGTATAGTCTATAGGGTCACAAAGAGTTGGACACAACTGAGCGACTAACACTTTCATTTTCTTTTACTTTCCGGGGCTTAGAGCAGTCTTTATTCTGTGGTTACGTAAATTTAACTTCTGATGATTCAATGACCCGTGTATTATTCTCTCTGACTGGTGGGAATGTGAACATGTGTGAACTTTGGAGATTGTTTGGATTATGCTTTCTAGTGCTTCTTTTCCAAGCCTCATGGAATGTTACCCCACTCATTCTTAGATCATTTTTGAGTCAGAGATTCAAGAATGTGCCTCTTCCCATCTCCAGAGCTTTCTTTCTACTCATCTCTCTCTGCAACATGCTGTCATGCAGATTTTAGCATTCTCAGCTTACCTGAACTCTCACCTCTGTCCTTGACATGCTGTTGTGTAGAAACTGCATTCAGGCAGTTATCTGAGGGCAACCATAGGATTTACCTTATTAGTATTCCTGTATTGCCTATTACTCAGTATCTTAAAATAATCATTTTGTATATTTTATTTGATTTTCTAGTTGTTTCCCATTGTTTGTTTTTAATAATGAATATACATTCACACTCTGTTGTAATCAGGTTTGAAAGCATTTATCTTTGTTACTTTAATTTTGTATGGAAGAATATTACCAACTATTATTTTTAAAGGAAAGAATATCTTGTTTACTTCTGTTAGGTGTGCTTACGGAAGAGAATTTTCAACAGTTTTGTTTGTTGGATCCCTAACTGTGTGTTTGAAAAATGAAATACATTAAAGATATCTCATACAGAGACTGATATCATACATCTTTTATGAAATGGTTGCTTGTACAAAATAATTTCCAGGCTTTCTGTACCCATTAGTCCTACATTAAAAAAAAAAAAAAAAAAATTGGCATTAAAAAAATGAAGGAAAGAAAGTGAACTTTTTTTTTTTTAAGCTGTCACTCTTAAAAAAGCCCAAAAACATGTGTCTGTTTATTTTTGGCTGTTGGTTCTTCGTTGCTGCATGAACTTTTCTCTAGTTGTGGTGCGTGGGGACTGCTCTCTGGTTGTGCTGTGAGGGCTCCTCACTGCGATGGCTTCTCTTGTTGCAGAGCACGGGATCCAGGGCCCACAGGTTTCAGTAGTTGGAGCGGCTGGACTCTAGAGCGCAGGGCTCAGTAGTTGTGATGCATGGGCTTAGTTGCTCCTCGGCATGTGGGATCTTCCTGGACCAGGGATTGAACTCGTGTCTCCAGCATTGGCAGGCGTGTTCTTTACCACTGAGCCACCAGGAAAGCCCAGAAAATGAACTTTTAAACTTGTTTTAGTGTTAGTGCAGGGACAGTTGATGTAATATGCTAAAATGATCCTTTGGATTCTCTGTGGTGTTAGTTTAAATAGGTTATCATATCTTTTTCAAATGATATTTTGTGTTAGCCATATATTCTTGACCATCTTGCATCTAGGGCTTTGCTGATTCTGGAAAGACTGCTCCTCTCAGGGCTGGCTAATTCCTAGAGATAGCAACTGACTTTCCTGTGAGCATACTTTCCATATGCAAACCAGCCAGTCTAGAGCCCACACCTACCCACTATCACATTTAGAGCTCTTATAGGTGAGCCATTATCCTCTGCCCTAATATCACCTCAGGACTTGGTATTAAACAACTAGGGGCAGTTCCTCCACACCAGAGCCCTGGAGATGGTTCAGACTAGCCCATCCCATCTGCTGGCCTGTTTCTTCCTGTGAAAACCGCAGTGAGGACTCTGGCCCGCACTTCCCCTCACTGTCTCCTGCCTGGCCCTGGTGCTTCCCCTTTAGGCCCCATGTGGTGTGAGATGTCCATTCTTGGGAACTGTGAGCAACAAACTGTGTTTTCAATGGCAGTTGTCTTCCTGATCTGTTGGCCTCACTGTATCTGAATAAAAATAAAACCCAGGGTACATTTTATACCATTTGGAAATTTTTTTCAAATCTATTAAAATTCATAGAGTAAGCCAAATATATTAAAATAAAGATAGGGCTTGAAAAAGAGATTCCTATCATAACCAACCAATTTCAGTTATTTCCCCAATCTTTGATTTTGAGGGGGTTAGGAGAGAAGAAAATGAAGAGAGTAGAGAAAATGAAAGAATGGAAAGATTTGAAAAGAAAGGGCAGAATGATTCAGTAGAGCATTTTAAGTAGAATTATACAGCTTCTTTACCTCTAATAAGAAACAAACCCGAAGTTGCACCCGTTTTCTTCTCTGATACCCAGAAGTGTGCGTGCATGCTCAGTGGCTGAGATGTGTTTGACTTTGAGACCCCATCGACTGTAGTCTCCCAGGCTTCTTTGTCCATGGATTTTCCAGGCAAGTTGCTAGCCATTTCCTTCACAAGGAGATCTTCCCAACTCAGGGATTGAACCTGCATCTCCTACACTGACAGGTGGATTCTTTACCACTGACCCACCTGGGAAGCCACGGTACCCAGAAGACTAATGATAGTTGTCACACTTAGTTCAGGGTTATTCTTATGTGAGTAAAAAGTAAAGAACTGGCATTGAATGAGAGGCAAGGGATCCATTTACCTTTGCCGTGCAAATGAGGGTGGTTGCGACACAGCAGGTCCCATTCACCTTCCCCCTGCAGGCCCTGAGGCCCCACAAGAGAGGCCCAGGCTGAACATACAGGATTCCCAGAACTGTGGAGCCCCTTTTTCTTTGGGTCTGAACGTTGACATTCTTAGTTTCAGAGAATATTATTGTAGGAAATTGATTTCATTATAGTTAGATTTGTCAGCAGGTATTTGGAAAGCAGAGATTTCCCTGACTTTTAAAAACTTTACTTTGGGTATTTATAATCATAGTGTAAATATTGTGGGGAGTAGAAAGGAAAAAGTAATTATAAATGAATTAAAGATTCTTTAATTCTAAAGATTCTAAAACTTTAGATTCTAAAGATTCTAAAACTAAAAAAAAAAAAGATTCTTAGTAATTATAGAAATAAAAAATAAGTGAGAATAAAACAGTGAGTAAAGGAGGTCAGTCCTGGGTGTTCATTGGAAGGACTGATGTTGAAGCTGAAACTCCAATACTTTGGCCACCTGATGCGAAGAGCTGACTCGTTTGAAAAGACCTTGATGCTGGGAAAGATTGAGGTCAGGAGGAGAAGGGGACAACAGAGGATGAGATGATTAGATGGCATCACCAACTCAATGGACATGGGTTTGGGTGGACTCCAGGAGTTGGTGATGGACAGGGAAGCCTGGCGTGCTGCAGTTCATGGAGTCACAAAGAGTCGGACACGACTGAGTGACTAAACTGAACTGAAAGGATACTCACTGGGTGTTCATTATATGCTGTGCTATAATGTTTTCGTAAACATTCAAAACTGTGATTTCCTTAAAAGCATACTTTGAGGTAGATTAATATTTGCAAGTATTAGTATAAAAATTTATTCAAAGAACTATTTTTATAAAATCCTGATTTGTGATGGCAGTCTCTTTTTATTTAAAGATCTTTTTGTATTTTATGGAGATTTTCAATATTACACACTTAATATTTACACATTTCACATTATCTCCAAGTATAAAGAGATAATAAGACCTATAAAAATAAAAATTATATATAGTAAATGAGATGAAATAGATGATTACAAACTAATAGTTCTTCAATGTATAGTATATGAGAAAAGAAAATATATTATTATAGAGTGAAAGTTGGAAAATTTAAATGAAACTAGAGACTTTGGAGTGACAGAACACAACTAACAAGTGAATAGGAAAGGAAAATTTTACAAAATAAAAGAATTATTATAGGGAGAAGAGGGTTCTTTTCAGTGTTGAATAATCACCCCGGGAAACTTGTTAAAAATGCAGGACACTCTCCCAGCATGATTCGGATGTAGGTATTTATTTGTACACCACTCTTTGGAAAAAGTGTGATATTGAGGCTTATATTGTATGCATAATGAAGTCTTTATTTCTCCTTATTTCTTTCATTTGTTTCTTTATTTCTCTTTTCATAAGTACATGTAATTTGTGGAGTACCTTTGAGGGGCTTCCCTGGTGACTCAGATGGTAAATAATCTGGCTGCAATGCAGGAGACCCGGATTCAAACCCTGGGGCAGGAAAATCCCCTGGAGAAGGGAATGGCTACCCATTCCAGCATTCTTGCCTGGGAAATCCTATGGACAGAAGAGCCTGGTGGGCCACAGGGGTCTCAGGGCTACTAACACTCCTACTTTCACTTTGATTTGGGAAAAGGGAAGTCATCAGAGAACTGAGTTTATCAGGGGTTGCAATATGCTAGTCTCTGGGTTGAAAATCAGCCTCCAGGGGTATTTTGTTTTTTGTACATGATGGTCTCCTCACCTCTCACCCTTCTTTACGTTTTGAGTGACTTTAAACAGGCTAAGCCGTCTGCTTGGCCACTGACTCTACCACTTCCCGTTGGCCTGCACTCCCGCGTCCTGCATGTCCTCACCTGGCTCATTGTTAATGACGTTAGATTGTGACTGACCTTAGAGTCACTTAGTCACAGACATCTTGGCCCAGTTAAGAACTTTAGCAAATAATTTAACCTTAGTTGGTTCTGTAAATACATAATCAGTCTTGCATATAATCATTCTTACATTTGGTCAATTTCATAACCTCCAAAGGAAGTTTTAAAATTTTGGCCTAATGCAGACCAGAGTAACCCATAATAATGTAAAATTTGAAAATCATTTTTTTAGCAGTGTATTTTATGGCTTAGGGCTATAGCTGTACTTTAAAAATACATTTTACTTGATCAATTGTTAAAAATAATCTTTATTCTCTTTGTATTAACAGTAGGATATAGAAGACACATAGCCCATGACTGATCATGGAAAGAGTAAATTCTAGGCCTTGTAGGGCCTTGTTTAAAAAACAATGGAGAATAACCAGCAGCATTTACTGAAAACTTACTATGGTCCAGGTGCCAAGCTGAACACCATTATTTATATTTTTTAATCCTTCCAACAAGTTTATCAGTTAATAGCTGTGCTATTGCTGCTTTTATAAATGTGAAGAAAGTGATATTTAGAAACATCAAGTCGCTCACATTTCATTTATAAAGACAAAATTTGTGTTTTAAAAAACATGTTTGTGAATTTAATTTGTTAATTAAATTCAGACACACTCATTTGTGTCTGACTCTTTGTGACCCAGTGGACTGCAGCATGCCAGGCTTCCCTGTCTTTCACCATCTCCTGGAGCTTGCTCAGACGCATGTCCGTTGAGTTGGTGATGATGCCACCCGCCATCTCGTCCTCTGTTCCCTTCTCTTCCTGCCTTCTATCTTTCCCAGCATCAGAGTCTTTTCTAACGAGTAGGCCCTTCATGTCTGGTGGCCCAAGTATTGGAGCTTCAGCATCAGCCCTTCCAATGAATATTCAGGGTTGATTTCCTTTAGGTTGGACTGGTTTGATCTTCTTGCAGTCCAAGGGACTCTCAAGAGTCTTCTCCAGCACCACATTTTAAAAGCATCAATTCGTCAGTGCTCAGCCTTCTTTATGGTCCAACTCTCACATCCATACGTGACTACTGGAAAAACCATAACTTTGACTATATGAACCTTTGTCTGTTAAGTAATGTCTCTGCTTTTTAATACGTCGTCTAGGTTTGTCATAGCTTTTCTTCCAAGGAGCAGGCGTCTTTTAATTTCATGGCTGCAGTCACCAACTGCAGTGATTTTTGTAGCCCAAGAAAATACAAAGGCTGTCACCTTTTCCATTGTTAACCATAGACTAATAATATGGTATTTGATCTTGTAAGAATGCGCCTACCATTTAATATGTGTTTTTTTTTTTTTAGGACACTGTATTACATGTAAACCCACACAGTTGACATATCACAGAGACAGTGTGGCCAGCAGAAATGTCTTGGTGGCACCAGCTGCTTGCTTAAACAAATCCTATTTGGATTGGACTTTGCCCCTGGGGCTCCCACAGTTTGCTCCCTTTAGCAGGTGCAAACCTATTCCTCCTTCATCCTGTAATGGAGGGCCCACCCTAACGCCAGAAGGTGGGCTCCTGATGCCTGTAACCTCCTCCTTCCTTCAGATGCCTGACCTTCCTTTCATTCAAGTTACTCATGAAATCCCATCCTCTCTGTGAATCTGACCTAGTTCGAAAAGAATAGGCAAATTCCCCATGCTCTTCACCGCCCTTGGAGCAGTCACTTCTCATTAACTGCTTCCCATGCAAGCGTGACTCTGTTCCTTCCCAGGTGTAGTGCAAATGGTGACATGCTGCATGCCCCCAGGGACAGGGGCCTTATCTGTTGTGGATATTATTATTTTATTTTTACACTGCCAACATTTATTTCGATCTTACCGTCTCCAACGGTCCTTTGAAATGAGGTTACTTGATCAGCTGTCATCTCCATTCAGAGTACTGCATCAGGGCTTTATCATACCTGTGCATGAGCTGTACCCTTACTATTTCTTTTGCCCATCCGCCCAAGCACTTGGGACACACTTCTTCCTATTTCAAAAGCCAGAGTAAGTGATGCTGCCCTATGTGACTCTTTACACCTTTCTTCTGTTTCGTTCAGTTGCTGTTTTATGAGTCAGGTGCTCTGTAACTCCCTCACCTGCTGTCTTTGAGGAGGGAGGCAATGTATTCCAGGTGCCCAGTGTTAGGCATGGAGGGGCCCTCCTGAAATGTGGAGTATAGTGAATACGTGTTGCATTGCTGAGGTATGGTCTCCTCCACTTCCAAAACTGTGGTTAGTTTATATATTTTCTCTTCTTTTGGCTGAGAGTAGGGATGAGGATGAGAGGGTGTCATCCTTTGTCACCTTCTTGGGACTCTGTATTCGCCACTGGATTGGGAGAGGTTGAAAACTAGAATTTAGAATGTCAAGAAATGATTCTGTGATTGAGCAGTGCTAATCTAGAAGTGTTGTAGTGTTTGCCTTAGAAATGGATCTTCTCAGGATACATGGCTTCAAAAGTAAGGAACATACTGTATTAAGTGGAAAACATGATCTTCTGGAGTTTGAAACCATTTTCTCAACCCTTCCCACATTCTGAGGATATGAGAAAGGAAACCCGGCAAGGATCATGACAGGGCCTTAACAAGGTGGCTAGGGATTTAAATTTGCATAAGAAATCACCAATTATTTTACTAGTGGTTACCTTCAGATTCCCTGTTTTGGGGGGCTATGCATTTCTCCCTCAGTATGGGGTCTAGTGAGTCATGCCAGTCCATTAAGATGGGCTGATGCTGGGTTTCAATGTAAAAATAGTAATATTATCTACCTTTTATAAGGTTGTTAGAAAGGTTAAATTAGTTGACAAAGGTAGAGGAGGTTAGAACAAAGCCTGGTAAGGAACAAGTGCTCAACACCCATATTGGTGTTACTATTTAATAATGAAAAATGACTCTTTGGTAAAGAAAAAGAGAAAGCAAAACCATTTCGCGTGAAGTTGTTTATCATGGATGTGGCTTATTCATGGACTCACTGAAGAAGAATGGAAGAAAGGAAACATCTTGGTTTTGCGTGGAAACAGAGATCACCTGTCAGCCGTGTGTCAGACAATTTTATGTGCTGGTGATTTTGTACAAGTCTAAATCAAAAAAGTGAATGTTGTAGGCAAAGTGATTAGTAGAGAGCACTTCCTTTATGTCCTGTAAATCTCAAGTGTTAAATTTAATGACCCTCTAAATCTAAAGGTCTATAATGCCTATAAAAAGAGTTAGGATCAATCCATAAAATTAATCTACTAAGTGAATTGAAGTAGGCAGATTAAATACCGGCTTTAATTTTTTCATGTTTATACTAGTCAAACTTTTAACAAATTGATTTAAGCTTTTTGAGAATTATTGACCAAACATCTTGGTTTGCCAACTTTGCTTAATAGAACTTTCTGTTATGTATTATTCATATAAATTGCTTTGCATATGCAGAAACAAAATGTAACAAATACTTTTCTTTGATGACTTCACTAAGAAGTAAAGATTCTAGAAAGTGTACCTCCCCCTGACCCATATGTATCTTGGAGTAATTGCTGTAGATTTTGAACATTTTCAAAGTGGATAGTATAACGGGTGTCATACCTGCATCTTCTTAAACTATTTCAGGCTTATTTTCTGGCTAGCTTTATTATTCTGTGGTTATGCAAGAGAGACCTGGTTTAACAGAAATCATGTAATGGTCGGGATCAAATTTAATGAAAATTGAGCATGTTACCCAGACTGCTAATATAGCATTTTATCTGGATTGCCTTCCTTAGAAGGGCTTTGTTACTGTGTTGGTGGTTAACACAGGAATGACTGAGGACATTTTGTCAGCTGAATAGCACTGTAGCAAAAGTCAAGAGACCTTGTTGCTAGACCTGGTTTTGTCGTTAGCCTGATCTGAGTTTAGTCTGATCTTTTGATAGCTCTGTGCCTCAGTTTATAGATCTGCAATAAATGAGGGTTCGAGGTGGAGGATCTTGAAGGCCTTTTGCAATACTGGGATCCTAATTTTGTATCTCTTTAGCTCTAATGTTCTTTGAAATATGATAAGCCTTGAATACTGATCTGAGTTAATTAGGATTTGATGGTAAACCATCCAGGAAATTTTGAGACACAGTGGAAAGTCACCCAGCTGGCACACTCAACAGTGTCACTGAGCCCAATTCTTGGCTATCATTCGCCTCTTTTATCAACCTTGAGGGTGCTCTGAAACACCAGTCTGAAAATGCAAGTACTCTCAGTTCTTTTCCTTGAGACCCACTATGGCGGCACCGTGACCAGGTTGACGATGCATTCGACACACTTTGCTTTGACACCGATTTAATGAAAGGAATATGACTTCCTATTAACTGGAATTCTCTAAAACCACTTGGTGTACGGTGGGTGAATTGTGAAGAAGACAGAATATTCCAGAGAGGATGCAAATCTAATTTCAGTGCCTCTTCATTGCAACCTAGGGGGATTCAGTCTCCATGATGATATGACCATTTGTCAGTATCAGATGCAACCAAAGCATGAAAAACTCAGGTGATGAGAAAACGAAACAGCTTTCATTATGTAGTTTCAAAGACATCTTAAATTTTTTTTTTCTGGAAGAAAGCATGTTTTCTGCCATTCAGTTAAGTGGGATACAAAATATTTGTGGCCAGACTTTGGAGTTTGATGAGAATAGAGACTTAAGTATTGTGATGTTGAGTGATAACAGTTTAATCAGTTGTTCTTTAACAGTGAGTTCGCGTTGAGGGAGGAGAAATCCCAAGGGCCGAGTTTGGTTTTCAGGGCAGGCCACGCCACAGCAGGTATTAAACGAGGTCACTGGTGCAAGAGTTCATTGTAATTGTTGTTTGGGTCTGTCTCATTGCCAGCCAGCTGTATTCGATTTACTTCCTTAGTTTTGAAAGCACAGCACTTATTATCTGTTCAAACATAGGCAGATTAAACACCAAAAGAGGATTATTTTACTTAACAAAGCAGTCACACATGAACTATCTGCTCAAATATTTTATTTTTGTTAAAAAAGGAAAAGAAGGCTTGCCACTGGGTTTAAGAGCACAGAGATTCACTGCAGGGTAGGGCCAGTTGGGAGACAGGCCCTTGAAGCAGTTTCTGATTTTCACCCCTTTCAAATGGGCACACTGCCAGGCCAGCCTCCTTTAGATTTCGTTCTGGGAAAGGGCCAAGGGGAGACTGCACCTCTCCTTCATGCAGTTTTTTAGTCTAATGGACACCACCTTTTGGTTATTACCTTAAAAACACTGAACTATTTTTACAGCATACAAATTATCATTTTTTATATCGTAAACACGGGAATCACAATAAACACCCACAAATGATTTTGTTGAGAGACAGCAGGGAATACCCAAGGGATCTTGCACTTTGATGCACATCAGAAGCATTTCAAGTCCTTGCCAAAATACACCTGACCCCACACCTCCAGGGACGGGCCCCACTGGGAACACACTTAGACAGGAGGGAGTGACTCCAAGAGCAGCGTTAGCAGCACTCTGCCTTCTCTAACCTCACCTCCACATTGTCCGCATGATTTCTTTCCAGTATTGGAGATAATGGACTTGACCACGCAACATGGTATGTGCAGCTGTTATTGGAGAATGTGATTTTGTCCATGTCTAAGGTAAAAATTTTTTATGTTTATTAAAACCTCTGAGTAGTGAATTATAGAGAACTGCTCATTTTGATAGGGTTCTTAAAGATACATTTTATATTTCTCTGTTCTCTCTGTGGGAAGTGTTCTTCATATTTTCCCAGCCTCAATCTTGTCTTTTGGTTTGAATCACCAGCATGACATCTAATATTTTGTTTTTGTTCATTATTTATTGATGAACAATTCTTAGGCATTTACCTATGAATTATTAAGCATTAGATGGAACGAAACGAATGTTGAGTTTAGTGGCCAAGTGACATATTTCTGATTTAGCATGGTAAACTGAGTTTGTGTGTAATGGGCATTTTGTGTTGAAATTTGGTAAACAACTTAAAGAATAACTTTATAAAAGCTGAAACTTAATTTTCCTGCAATCTTCATTTTCGTTTCCTGTTTTAAGTTAATCCTTTAAAAATGTATGATTAACTTAAGAGTCCTTTGGAATAAAGGCGCAGTACGTTATAGTAGTATATACTGCTAATATACTTTTTTTCTTTCCTATTGTTTGTGTTCCATCACTCTATTTTTGTGGTAGAATAACTAAAAGTTCAGTTCAATTCAGTCGCTCAGTCGTGTCCGACTCTTTGCGACCCCATGAATTGCAGCATGCCAGGCCTCCCTGTCCATCACCAACTCCCAGATTTCACTCAGACTCACATCCATCGAGTCTGTGATGCCGTCCAGCCATCTCATCCTCTGTCGTCCCCTTCTCCTCCTGCCCCCAATCCCTCCCAGCGTCAGGGTCTTTTCCAATGAGTCAACTGTTTGCATGAGGCGGCCAAAGTACTGGAGTTTCAGCTTCAGCATCATTCCTTCCAAAGAACACCCAGGACTGATCTCCTTTAGAATGGACTGGTTGTATCTCCTTGCAGTCCAAGGGGCTCTCAAGAGCCTTCTCCAACACCACAGTTCAAAAGCATCAATTCTTTGGCGCTCAGCTTTTTTTACAGTCCAACTCTCACATCCATACATGACTACTGGAAAAACCATAGCCTTGACTAGATGGACCTTTGTTGGCAAAGTAATGTCTCTGCTTTTGAATATGCTATCTAGGTTGGTCATAACTTTCCTTCCAAGGAATAAGCGTCTTTTAATTTCATGGCTGCAGTCACCATCTGCACTGATTTTGGAGCCCAAAAAAATAAAGTCTGCCACTGTTTCCACTGTTTCCCCATCTACTTCCCATGAAGTGATGGGACCAGATGCCATAATCTTTGTCTTCTGAATGTTGAGTTTTAAGCCAACTTTTTCACTCTCCACTTTTGCTTTCATCATGAGGCTTTTTAGTTCCTCTTCACTTTCTGCCATGAGGGTGGTGTCATCTGCATATCTGAGGTTATTGATATTTCTCCTGGCAATCTTGATTCCAGCTTGTGCTTCTTCCAGCCCAGCGTTTCTCATGATGTACTCTGCATAGAAGTTAAATAAGCAGGGTGACAATATACAGCCTTGACGTACTCCTTTTCCTATTTGGAACAAGTCTGTTGTTCCATGTCCAGTTTAAAGTTAGGAGATAGAAAAGAGAATTTCTTGTAAAACAAATATCCTCTGTGTTGTTTTCATTTTTATGTTGGGTTTGGCATATGCAAGAAAAGTTCAGTTTGAGTGCTTGCTTTATTTTCCACTGTTTTGTAGAACTGCTTGGTTGTGTTCTACCCTAATGTTACTTTTAGAACAACAGTAACACAAAAACTACCTCTTCAATACAAAAATGATTATATTTCCTATTTTGAATCAGCCTAGTTTTGGCATATTTTTTCACTTTATTGAGAGGGATAGAGAAATACAAAATACAGATATTCAATTCTGAAATGTAAACTTTCTTTGAGATCATTCAGAACTCTTGGATTTGGTGGCTCATCAAGATGATCCCCTTAATGGTCTTTCCTACTAATTGAGTATGGAGAGTCTTAAGTTTGAGAGTTGAAAGGACCTTGGAGTTCAACTTTGTAGCCCTTGCTCCTTTAAGAAACTCTTTTCCTGTCTAGTGTCCAAGTGAGGGCTCATTCCAACCATGGACTGAGAAAAGATTGGGCTTTATACAAAGAAGTTTCCCATCTAGAAGAAAACATTTGAGATAAATAAAACTGTAAAGCTGAGAGACTTTGTTTGTCTTGCGTAATCTGTAAACCGACTGTGAAGGTAATTGTGAAAGATGAGTCCACATGCATATTTAGCAATGGTTGACTGATTAAAATATGTCAATGAAGATCATTCTGGTAAAAGTTGACAGTGTTCAGCATTCATATTTTATCGATGCATCTTAAAGCACACTGGGGTGAAGGTAGGTATAGAATGTAAATCTTGCCTTCATGATGCTTTTCATCTTATTAAAGATGGAGATTTAAAAAATAAGATATGTGTTATTTCATAACCTGTTTTTAATACATGTTTTAATGTAATACATGTTTTAATACCTGTTTTTAATGACAATATAGTATTTTTAGGAGCTGCCCAGTATTGTCTTTTGATGGTAAAAAATCTGCCTGCAATGTGGGAGACCTGGGTTTGATCCCTGGGTTGGGAAGATCCCCTGGAGGAGGGCATGGCCCACTCCAGTATTCTTGCATTGGAGAATCCCCATGGACAGAGGAGCCCGGCAGGCTACAGTCAATGGGGTCACAAATTGTCAGACATGACTGAGCAACTAAGCACAGTGCAGTATTGTCTTTTATAGATGTAATCTGACTTATTGCACTGACACCCTATTTATTGACTGACTCAGGTGTTTCTGGTTTTTACCTGTTATTATCTACCCTTACTTTTTTTCTAGACATAATGACAGGGCAGTGACTATCCCTGTACATATATTTTTCTACACTAGTAACTGGTTCTTTTTTAAAAAAATTATTTTTAATTGAAGTATACTAGATTTACAATGTTCTGTTTCAAGTGTACAGCAAAGTGAATCAGTTCTGCATAATATATGTATATATATTCACTCAACTGGTCCTTTCATAATAAGTATTTATTAAGAAATTTCACATAGCACAGAGATGTATAAAATGAGGGGGAAAACTGCCTTCCCTTTTCCTAGTCCTTCCCTAGAGGGAGGGTAACCAGTTCTAAATGTTTTCTTCTTTATCTGTCAAACGTTTTTGGTTTTTAATACACAAGAAGGCAGATGTTAGAATAACGAAGGTTTGGAGTGGATCCACAATGAGGGTGCAGAGATGAGCCTGAAAGTGTAGTTGTGGCCCTCACAGGAAAACTTGCTGGAGCAGATTCTGAGATGGAATTTAAATATGTTATAATGTGATTTCCTGAATCACATAGTGACAGCCATTTAGAGTGGAGGTACAGAAACAAATCAAGAAAGAATCAGAGAAGAAGTGAGCAAGCTTAACCTACTGTAGACAGGGAATGATGTTCCCTGAAGTGGAAAATTTCCTTTGTTGGGAACTGAGGATTCGGTGATGACTTTAGAGCTGACCAACACATGGATGGAAGCTTAATGGAATTGTTTATAATAGCCTCCAGAGGAGCATCATTTCAGGAAGGGAATCTGGTGAGAGCATTACAGTAAGTAGTTTAAACCAGATATGATGAGGTTTTTAGTAAGGGAAGGGTCGGGATAAATAAGGAGGTACATCTGTAAGAAATAAAGTACAGGAAGAAACAGTGGTGGGGAGCAGGGTTGTTTTACACCAGATTGGTTAAGTCTTGGCCACCTGAATGAGGAATCTTCTGAAGGTAGTTCCTTCCTTAGGTTCAATACCAAAACCAGATTCCAGGGAACTGGGGAAAAGGATTCTGAACCAAGCCATCGTTTCCTCTCAGTTTGAATATGAATAAAGATATAAAAAAATATGGAAAAGCTTCCTACCCACAGGAGAATATACATACAAGTCTTTTAATGTTTTTCTTTTGATATATAGTGACGCACCCAGCTCTGCTGGATTTGGCATTAGCCCCACGTTCTCTACTGATGGAGCAGTACATGTCCCCTCCTGTAGCTCTCCAAAACCCACCTCCCAGAGATGTGATTGGGGGGGTCGGGTGGTGTGAGATATTGGTGTGCCCTGCCCCAGCTGCTGTCATTCACCCCCTTATCCCAGCCAACTGCTTTAAGGCCCTCATTGTGAATGAATTTAGGGTTGTGGGGATGGGGGGAATGAGGGGGTAGTTAGGAAGTTTAAGACTGACATGTATATATTGCTATATACAAAAGAGATAACTAACAAGGACCTTACTGTATAGCACAGGGAACTGTGCTTAATATTCTGTAACAACCTAATTGGGGAAGGAAATTTGAAAAAGAATAGATACATGTATACGTATAACTGAATTACTTTGTCGTATACCTCAAACTAACACAATATTGTTAATCAAGTATACTCCAATGTAAAATAAAAAGTAAAAAAACCCAGAGGTGCTCATTGCTGCTGACCTGTGGTATGGTCCATCCCGATCTCGGGCTCCTGCCTCACTCCCTGAGTTTTCTGCTGGGAGACTCACCTGATCTGAATCACTGTCAAATTTCAAGACTTGATTTCCGATTGGTTCCTGCAGTGAGCCACTGCCACGACAACCTGCCTCCCTCTCCAGCGGCCCGTGAGTCCTGTGGTCCTGTTGCACTCCTCCTTTCTTGTTTCTGTCCTACCCTTGAACTTCATCTCCATGTCTGGGTGAAACTCTCTGTGACTGTTCTCTTCAGATCTTGACTTCCAGGCTCCCGAGTGTGGCTGTTGCTCTGTGGCCTGGTGGCACAAGTGCCTGTGCTGAGGTCTAGCACACCTGGGTTCTGGGACCAGCTTTGCACGTGGTGTTTCTATGGGTTCAGGCAAGTGACTTATCTTCTCAGCATCAGTACCCTCATTTTGTTTTAATAAGAATTTTTGTTTGCATGTAATGGATCTCATCCTAAGAAAATGGCTGCTAGAGGTAGACGTGGAGGGATTGATTTAAAATGTGGAGGATTTCATTTAAGGCTTCGAGGCATGTGTGAAATTCTCTTGGAGAGATCCTGGGCCACCTTGAAGAGATCACAGTTGTACGGGAGAGGTGTGCCATCTTTATCAAGATACGTGAGCAGAGAAGCAAATGTCAGTTTCCAACAGGAACCCCAGATTGAAAGTGTCAAGAGCAACTGCCTTAGAAGAGCCATGGGTTTGGGGTCAGATTTCTGCTCTCTTTTGTCCCGAGGTTCCAGGGCCAGTAGCTGTGGGATTATTCATTTTGAGGATGGATCAAACAGCACTGGGAGGCCTCCTACTCTGCACGCTGGAAGTGATCAAACTTAACTTCATAGGGTCACTGTAAGGATGAGTGGGACAAATGGAGCCTGAAACATCATGGATAACCAGTCCATGGCATTGGCCATCATTCTTCTTTACTCTGCCCTCTTGTTAGGGCCCTATGCTAGTTCTTGCATCCCTGGGAGCCTGGATCATCACTTAGAGCCTGTTCTAGCCCAGGGAGCTTAGGCTACCCAGCTGGCTCACCCCACGTCAGCTGCAGTCCACTCCAGACCTTCAGTCCTCTTCATCCCCACCTGTCTGGCCCCCGCATTCCCCCGTAGCCCCATGTCGGGTCTCAGCCTCCCTCCTCTACGTGGGAAAAGGGTAAAAGGCCAACAAGTACCTACAGTTTGTATCCTGGAGTTGGGGTAGTGAGCTGAAGCAGTCAAAGATCTTGAGATGTGGAGGATGTGGATGCCACTTCTTATCAGTTTAAAAATGTGTGGGTGTTAGTGGCTCAGTTGTGTCCAGCTCTTTGCAACCCCATAGACTGTAGCCCACCGGGCTCCTCTGCCTATGGAATTCTCCAGGCAAGAAAACTGGAGTGGGTAGCCATTCCCTTCTCCAAGGAATCTTTCCAATCCAGAGATTGAACCTAGGTCTTCTGAATTGCTGGTGGATTCTTTACCATCTGAGCCACCAGGGAAGCCCCCAGTTTAAAATAAGTAGTCTTAAATCTTGTCACTGTTTTATTACAGTACTGTCCTCTGGCGATTTTAATGTAGTTACTGCCTGCAACGCAAGAGACCCAGGTTTGATCTCTGGGTCAGGAAGATCCCCTGGAGAATGGAATGGCAACCCACTCCAGTATTCTTGCCTGGAGAATTCATGGACAGAGGAGCCTGTCTAGCTAGAGTTCCTGGGGACTTTAAAACACACATACACTGTTTTATTTATTGTTCATGCTGTCTGATAAACATGTTAGTGTTATTCAAAAATAGCATTTCATTCAAAAACATTAATTTCTGCTTTTTAAAATTTCTACTATTATGATAGGTACAGGAGATATTAAGAGATGCATGTTAATAAGAAAAATGGTAGCATTAATCTAGTACTTTCTCTGTGCCAGGTACTCTTCCGGGCATGTTCACTCATGAATCGTCAATAGCTACCTTATGAAGTTTTCTCTTATGTACAGATGAAGGGAAAAAGAGACTCAGAGAGCCTAACTAACTTGCTCAAGGTCACACAGCTATTAAGCAGCAGAGCCAGGCTGTGAACACAGACAGCCTAGTTTTAGTATCTGCTCCGAGGTCTTGCTGCTAAAGTGGTGCCTCAATGTCACATCACCTGGGAGCTGGTTAGACAAGCAGAATATCGGGTTCTACCCCAGCATCCTGGAAGCAGAACATGCATTTTAGTAATATTTTCAGACTGGACTGAAATGCACAGTCAAGTTCAAGAATCACTGCTCCAAACCACTCTGTGTTACCTTTCTCCAGCCATGAGAATTTGATGGCGGGGGAACAGTGTAAGCTGGCAAATGGGCATATAAACATTTATAACTCATGGTACATGGTAACTTTCTGCCCTTTAGACACTTGACTAAAACTTAGCCTGAATGCGAATTTAGTGCTTGGGGCATTTCAGAACCTTTCCCAGACATCCTCGTGGACGCACTTGTGCCTCTTGTCTTTCTCTGTTCACATGCATACACACATATTGTTGTTGCTGTTCAGTCGCTGAGCCGTGTCCGACTCTTTGTGACCCTGTGGACTGCAGCACCCCAGTCTTCTCTGTCCTCCACTATTTCCTGGAGTTGGCTCAGACTCATGTCCATTGAGTCAGTGATGCTATCTAACAATTTCATCGTCTGCTGCCCGCTTCTTTTGCCTTCAATCTTTCCCAGCATCACTCATGGTTTCCAATGAGTCGGCTCTTTGCGTTAAGTGGCCCAAGTATTGGAGCTTCAGCTCAGTCCTTCCAATGAATATTCAGGGATGATTTCCTCTTGGATTGACTGGTTTGATCTCCTTGCTGTCCAAGGGACTCCCAAGAGTCTTCTCCAGCACCACAGTTTGAAAGCATCAGTTCTTTGGCACTCAGTCTTCTTTAAGGTCCAACTCTCACATTCATACATGACCACTGGGAAAACCATAGCTTTGACTATAAGGACCTTTGTCTGCTAAGCAATGTCTCTGCTTTTTAATACACTGCCTAGGTTTGTCATAGCTTTTCTTCCAAGGAGTAAGTGTCTTTTAATTTCATGACTGCAATCACTGTCTGCAGTGATTTTGGAGCCCGAGAAAATAAAATCTGTGACTGCTTTTTGTGAGATTTAATAACAGGGCAGTCACATCTCATGTGTGGCTTTTTGCATTTTGTCATCTCTGCTTTCCTGTTGAGACAGACCCTTTTTAAAGCCTCTTCTCTCTGGGAAGTGTAGCCTGGCCCCTTGGCACAGTAGCCTTCCTGTGCTCCTTTTCCCCCTCCCTTGCCTCATTCTAGTAAAGAAACTTTTTTCTTGTTACATGAGTAATTATAATCCTAATGTAATCACATAACGAGCAGCTAACCTGCCTCGGGGGTGTTGGCCAACTTCAAGAACAAGAATGAGGGAGATTTTTGCCAGACGGAGAAGGGCATATGGAACAAAGGGAATAGGGGTCTGAAGAGCATTGCCTGTTGTGGGTTGAGGGGAGTTGCGTGCGGCCTGGAGCATGGCCAGTGTGTGGGCAGAGATGGGAGATGAGGCTGCACAGTGAATGGCTGTAGGCTTTATTAACCATAACGTGGCAGCCAGTCTGGTAAGAGCTTTACATGAATTTCATCGGCAGAATTGCCTTTGGTGAGATAAGCTTCATTATCTTCATTTGCAGATGAGGAAAAGTTACAGCAGAGATTAGGTAACTTGCCCTAAGGCCACACCGCTAATCATGGTGTCTGGATCTGTGAGCTTGGGCTTTAGTCGTTGTGCTTCCCAGTGTGGGGCCAGCGGTCTGTTTAGCAGCAAGTACTTTGCAAGTCATCATAAATAGACTGCTATGTTTAAAGTGAATACAGTTAACACCAGTACAGAACACGTTTTATTTTTGTTGCTGTTGTTTGATTCTGGGTCATTTTGAGAGACTAGTTTTCCAGTGGTAGAGTGTGTGGGTTCATATGCCCAGGGTTTGTACGCAAGGGCTGGGGTTCAGGTACTTACTACCACTGCAGCATGACCTATCTTTGGGGTTTCCTTTGCCTAGGTAGTTTGGAGCAGTCTTTAAAATATAGAATCTTAAGAAGAAGAAAACACAAGATTCCTCGAGCTGGAAAAGAAGTGTGTTCTGTGTATTCTTTAAATCCTTTATGGACATAGTGGTGATTCTGCTGTTGTGGTCGATAGTGTCGTACTATCTTGTTTTAAGTGAAAAACTTTCTTCTGTCAATAGGTAGAGTAGTAATAGGGATATTTTATTCACCTTGAAATTCATAGGAACTCTCTCTTTCTAGACACAGCAGATTTAATAAGGACTTTCTATTTTCTTTAGTTTCTGCTGCTTCTGCCTTGATTACCATCAGCTAACAGCGTGGTGGTTCTCCTATACTTGGTGATGTTACCACCTCAGCATTTGGTCCTCTCTCCTCTGCATCAATTCACTTTACTTCTAATATTTTGCTCTGTGAACTGCTCTGGGAATACTTACCCTCCTTGGCTCTGACAGCAGCAGGGCATGTTAGCATTATCTGTTTAGAACCAAGAAATACATGCAGTTCAGGAAATGTGGCAAGCATGTAAGTGGTGGGAAAGTTAGTTAGTGGTTGTGAACTTATACAATTCACTTAACTTCAATAGACCTCAATTTCCTCATTTATAAACGAGGAGGCAGGTCTAGGGTCTTTAGAAGAGGCCTTTAAAGATCTCTAAGGAGGTCTAACATTCATGTACTTCTAATGAAATTTCACCACCAGTTCTTAGCTGTCTTTATGTTTAAGAGGGTTTAACACTCCTGTAAATTTAACTGTAATAACCATTTTCTCATGTACATTTTATTAATAGCTGTAATGAATTGTGAATGACAGTTTAATTAGATCATCCGTGTATAATTAGGACAACCATGTTTTTTTCCTAAGAGGATCTATTTTTCATTTGAGTATGCGGCTTACCTTTAACCTAGGTAATTAAGCATTTTACAAAGTAGAAAAGCTTTTTCTACCTTCTTAATAAACATAAAGATCATCTTACATTTTCTTGAAAAGCCACATGAATAAAATACAGAGAGCAATTCTGGCATACGTTTTGTGACCTTAGGCAGTATATTTGGTAGAGTGGTAACAAAACAGTGTGGAATTTAAGAAAATCTGTTTTCTGTTTACTGCTTACTTTCCTACTTTTTGTGTAAAGCAGCTTTGCAGTCACTTCATCTGTGTTTTGAGTGCTAACTTTTTAAAGTTGGCAAGTAGATTTTCATTAAGTGTTCTTATCTCTTGTGAAGGTGCCATATTAAACACGTAGAAGAAAATCAACCTTATCTGATGGATGGCCTCCAATTAACAGTGGAGGAGCCCTTTGTATTTGGCTTTGCAGTGTGTTTTTGTACTTAGATTTGAGCATGGGTGTGCCTGATCTTCTGAGAATTTACACCACTTCCAGCAAAGAAGGAAGTCCCACTCTGAAGATAGACTCAGAAGGAACTGGAACACTGACAAGTAGACCTCTCCTTCCCAGATAGTTGGCTGAGTTGTTGTCTGTGCTGGGCCAAGACCCTCCGCGTTCTGGGGTCAAACATCCTCCCGAGCTGAATGGCTCTCTTTTCCTGCAGCGTCTTTGGATTTATGCCCCCCCAGTGCATCTTGGAGTATTTAGACATTGAGTACCTGAATTATTCAGATGTTCTTGTCACTCCAGTCATGAGGAGGTAATTATGGGATCACAGCTGCTGTAGAGAGGCAATGTGTCATATTATGTCCATTGATTGTTTGAGAGCACTTCATCTGGTTAATCCCACTCTGTGCCAATACGGTGACCCCAGTGTGTTCTTGCATTACAGTGAGTGGCCGAGGTTGGAGCAATACCTTGCAGGAGAGATGGCAGTTGACACGAAGGCCCCATGAAGCTCCACTTGCCCCCAAACATCTTCCCCACGGGCCCAACCAGAGGGGCCTCAGAGAATATGTTGTTTGACCAATGGTTAAGTGTAATGGGGAGAGGGTAGATGAGTGGTTCGGTGTCTGGTCTAAAGAGAGGTGGATGGAGAGAGGCAGTTTCCTGGTGCATAGATGCCTGGTGATAACCTGCATCTTATACTAAGCTTTACAAAACAGTCTCTATTGTTCACCTCTTCGGCTTCTGAATTACCTTAGAAAGAAGACGAATGGAGCCAGATTACCTTGTATGACTGAAAATTGGTGAGCCCTTTTAAAATAGTTCTAAAATATGCTTTATTATTAGATTCTGATTGTAAAAATAGTCTACCGAATTTAGAAAATACAAAATAAGTAGCAAACATCACTTGTGTTGCCACCAAGCAGATGTTGCGTTGTTATTGCTTTGTGTCTGTTTTATATGCTTCAGTAGATTTTGAACAGGTATCATGTGTTCATACTGCCTACCTTCTCTCCTAATAGATAATGAATGTATTCTCTCACTATTAAATATTTCTAAAGCTTTACTTTTATAGTTGCCTAACATGATGTGGGATAACCTTAAAATAAGACGTTAGTCACTCGTGACAAAGGTACTTGAGTAAAAAACCCAGTTTGCATTGTAGGGAAAACCCAGCTTTAATTAAAGATAGCCTTGTATGAATGTGGGTCCTAGAGATTTATATCATGATAGAAATAGAAGGAGCTTTTAAACTTATTTAGTCTGACTCTCTTATTGTATATATATATAAGGGAATTATGGCCCATATTATTTATGTGACTGCTCAAAGTCAAATATCTTTAATGGCAAAAAAGGGACTAGCATTCCTGGTGTTCCTTGTCCACTATATCACCTAACACTTGACAAATACACCATACCTTCCTTTTCTCAAGACATAGTTGAACATGTGACAGCATATACTGTAGTGAGTATCTCTGGGTTTCTTCTGTGGTTTGTAGGTTGGCTTTAAAATGATCCTGAGATTTAAATTTGGCCCACAAACCAAAGCCTCCGAGGGGAGCCCATTTTTTTTGGTTCTATAGGTTAAAAAAATCTTCAGATCTGTTTTGACTTGAGAGCTTTAGAGGCCAAAAATGGATTCTACACTGCCTGGTACTTGCCCTTTGAGGTTATTTGCCTTATATGCTAACCTGGAATTAGTGAAACTACAATAAATAATAATAACAAATAATATTTTATTCACAGATACTGTTCCTATCCATTAAACAGGCATCACTCTTAAAGCAGTGTGTCCTTTGTATTAGACACTTTAAATGTCTTCAGTCAGCAATTACATGTGTCCCAGCTGTTGCCTAGATTTAATTTGAAGAACATGAACCCTGGGTAGGTAAATCAACTTGTCCACAGTCATATAACCATTGGGCTCAAGTGCAGTAGATTTAATTTAATAAATGATCATTTGAAACTTATAAAATAGAAAAAAATAATATCACCTGTATTCTCCTAGCTCTCAAACAGCTATTAGTACCATTTTGGTAAATTTCAGTGTTTGTTTACTTTTGATAATGTTGTATGCCTGATTTTTTTTTTTATTAATTATTGATCAACCTTTTTTTTTGTTTGAACCCCTACTGTGTTCAAGGTCCTAAAAGCAGGGACTTCTACTAATGTATTTAGTGGAAATTGATTCATTTCCTATATTTGAGTGAGTTCCTTAGGAAACCTGTTGTGACTGTCTTACATATTTTTTTTCCTTCCTTTGATTAGAACAGGGGCTAATGAAGTGAGGTTATAGTTTTAGTCCAGCGCCAGTTCACTTTATACTCTCATAAACCGTGTGCACATTCATCACAATGCTCGTAACGTGGAGTGCTGGATCACTGTACAATTAATAAGAAAACAGCACAGCCCACGTTTAGTGGCAGACCGTCCACTGAAATCATTTCTTATACCAATCTTGACTTCCTGTTAAGATTTTCTTATGTGTTTTATCTCATTTTTATCCTCACAAGACTGGGTCTTGGGGAAGTCCAAATAGAGCTCTAACCCACCTCATTTTTTTTTTTTTTAACTTCTGACTGAGAGCTCTTTCAGTCTTTCAGCTCTTTGACTGATGCTGCTCCATCTGTGATGTAAAGCCCTCTGTAAAGGGGTAGAATATATTTTTTCAGTTTCTTTTTAATAATTTTTCTTTAACAAAATGATACCTGTTCTGTGCATTAAATTGTGAAAATACATTAGTAAAAAGAAAAGTTGGTCATCCACCACACAGGTAACCACTTGTAACACATTATTATAAATCTTTCTACCCTACCTTTTTTTGTGTATAGATGTGTGTGTGTGTGTGTGAGAGAGAGAGAGAGGGAGAGAGAGAGAGAGAGAGGGAGAGAGAATGTTTCTGTTGTTGTTGTTCAGTTGCTAAATCATATGCGACTCTTTTTGACCCCACGGACTGCAGCACACCAGGCTCCCCTGTCCTTCAGTATCTCCCGGAGTTTGTTCAAATTCTTGTCCATTGAGTTGGTGATGCTGTCTAACCATCTCATCCTCTTTCGTCCCCTTCTCCTCCCTTCAATCTTTCCCAGCATCAGGGTCTTTTCCAACGAGTTGGTTCTTCACATCAGGTGGCCAGAGTACTGGAGCTTCAGGTTCAGCATCCGTTTTTCCTTAACATTCAGGGTTGACTTCTTTTAGGATTGAGTGGTTTTATCCCCTTGCGTTACAAGGGTCTCTGAAGAGTCTTCGTCAGCACCACAATTCAAAAGCATCAGTTCTTCAGTGCTCAGCCTTCTTTATGGTCCAGCTCTCACAGTTGTACATAACTACTGGAAAAACCATAGCTTTGAATATATGGACCTTTGTCTGCAAAGTGATGTCCCTGCTTTTTAATTTGTTTCTGAGTTTGTCAAAGCTTTCCTTCCGAGGAATAAGTGACTTCTAACTTCATGGCTACAGTCATCATCTGCAGTGATTCTGGTTGTGTGTAATTAAGTTTTCAAGAACTGGTATGTTGTTTACATACGGATTTGTATTCCATGTTTTCCATTTCCATCTTCATTTATCATGAACATTTTCATACTTAATAATGTAATAAAATACCATTTTTCACGACTGCATGTGTATCACATCATTTATTTTACCCATCCTTTCCTGGTGAATTTTTAGATTAATTTTTGTTGTTTTTAACCAATTATAGGATTCATATCCTATATAGCTAATATGTACACAATTTGTAATTATTTCCATGGGAAAAGTCCCTAAAAATGGAGTCACTGGGACAGAATACATGGAATATTACAAGACATGAGAGCTATTGCTGAATTTGCCTATAGCTATCTTTATTTCCTCTAGAAGTGTGGAATGCCAATTTCGCCTAGATTTGTGAGCCCTTCATATTATCATTTTCAACAGTGTTTACCAATTTAATGAGTATTAATTATATCATTGTCATTTGAATTTGTGATTTTTTTTTAACACTAGATGAGGCTAAATTGCTTTTTAATTGATTAAAGGATTTTCCCCCCTAACTTCTCTTCATTGGGAGATTTTAAAATATGATTTACTAGTGTTTTATGCGGTTTAGTATAAACTCTTTGCAGTTTTGCAGATAGTTTGTCCCAGTGTATTAGATCCTACTTTCAATGCATTGTGTGTTAACGAGAGTTCAGACCCTTTGTAGAACTGATTCCAAGGAATGAGCTAACATTAAGTTTATGAGGTCTCCTAAGACTTCCCTGGTGGCTCAGACAGTAAAGTGTCTGTCTACAAATGCGGGAGACCCGGGTTCAGTCCCTGGTTTGGGAAGATCCCCTGGAGAAGGAAATGGCAATCCACTCCAGTACTATTGCCTAGAAAATCCCATGGACAGAGGGGCCTGGTAGTCTACAGTCCATGGGGTCGCAAAGAGTCGGACACGACTGAGCGACTTCACTTTCACTTTCATGAGGTCTCCTATTTCTTAGAGACCATTTCCTTATTAATATTTTTATAACTTAAAAATATAAAATGACTCGATCAATCATTCAGCCTGGAGTTGGTCTTCTCTTTTCTCTTGTGATCACATAATAAGGCATTACCTATAAAAGGGCACAAGCTATCTGATGCGAGCTGCTATCCTGACTTCCTCTCTAGTGTAAGGCAGTGAAGGTCCCAGTCCAGAGTTTGTAAGTGAACTTTTAATAAGGTGACTGAAATGTTCCTGAACAGGTTTGAAGAAACACATACAGTTCTTTGTGAGGCAGGATCACAATTTTCTGATCAAACTGTGAAGGCATGTGGCTGAAGCCCAGTGTTGGATGCATTAATAGGATTCAGAAATTTACTATGGCAAATCACATGGACGGAGGAGCCTGGTGGGCTGCAGTCCATGGGGTCGATAAGAGTCGGACATGACTGAGCGACTTCACTTTGACTTTTCACTTTCATGCATTGGAGAAGGAAATGGCAACCCACTCCAGTGTTCTTGCCTGGAGAATCCCAGGGACGGGGGAATCTGGTGGGCTGCCGTCTATGGGGTCACAGGGAGTCGGACACGACTGAAGCGACTTAGCAGCAGCAGCAGCAGCAGCAGCATCAACAGCAATGGAGCTTCAGAGGTGGCCGCCAGTGGCCATTGCCAGAAGGGAATACACATCTAAATGTGTGTGTATATTCAGCATTTCTAGAACCTTCCTCACTCCTCAGTCCTTATGCTGCCATTAGGAAGACATGTGGGGACATGCCTGATACTGGAGCAATAATGAGAAAGAGGTGACACTGATTGGCTCGATTTGTCCTCTTCCAGGGTATCCTAGGCAGGATTTCATACCCAGCCCTTCTCTGCACCCCTCTTTCTTCTCTGTGTACCCATGTGCATATAGAGAGACTGTGGGTCATTTCAGTCCCATCTGCCTGGTTCCCACTGCTCTCTCCACCCCATCAGAATTGTAGGAGACACTTTTGTCCCCTGTCTCGTAGATTCAGCTGTGCACAACACTGAGCATCCTTTCCCTTCCATAAGCCCAACCAGATGGTTTTTGGCAATTACACTTTCTAGTCTCTACCATGCCCTGGAAATGCATTTGTCAACATCACACATCTAAAAGTGGCCGATCAGCTTCCCCCCTGAAATGAGTGTTTCCTCCTGGGTTCCCCTTTAACACCCTGTGTTAAAGGTGCCCCAGTTTACCCACTCTCCCTCCATGAGCCTCAGTGCCCTCTGTGACTCCCTTTTTCTCTCCCTCCACCACAGACTGGAGTCACACCTGTCCATTCTGCCTTTTCAGTAATGTTCACGTTCTTCCGTCTTGCCTATTTTCACTACAGAAGTTAAGGCTCAGACCTCCTGTCTGGACTTTTCAATAACTTTCTTTGGTCTCATTTCATTGTCTTGTTTCTCCCCTGCAAAATGCAAAATCTGAGCCATCTATCACGCCATGTCCCTGTCTTCTTAGTGGATTCCTAGGATGGAGTTCAAACCACCTCAGAAATTTTCAGTGATTTCTTATAGGCTGTTGAATCAGACTCTTCAGCATGTGCTAAGCAGAAAAAGAACAAAACAGCTACAACAAAACCCAAATCTAAATACGTACTTTCAGAGAGGAGGGAATGCATTTAGCAGCAAGCTCTTCTAATAAGTAGTCAGATATTTTGGCAAGTTAGATATTTGGCAGCTCATTGAAGTTTTATTACCCAAGATGAAAATGTTCTAGAGTTGATTGTGGTGGTGGTGAATCTTTAAAGATCATTGAATTCTACACTTTAGCTGTATGAATGGAAGGTTATATGAATTATGTCTCAGTAAAATTGCTACTAAAAAATTTGCCATACTTTATAGGATTCTAGTTGGAGAAGGCAATGGCAACCCACTCCAGTACTCTTGCCTGGCAAATCCCATGGATGGAGGAGCCTGGTAGGCTGCAGTCCATAGGGTCGCTAAGAGTCGGACACGACTGAGCGACTTCACTTTCACTTTTCAGGAAATGGCAACCTACTCCATTATTCTTGCCTGGAGAATCCAAGGGACGGGGGAGTTTGGTGGGCTGCTGTCTCTGGGGTCGCACAGAGTCGGACACGAGCAGCGACTTAGCAGCAGCAGCAGTGGCATCTGTTATAGTACAATACAAACAGTAAGCAATGACTTAATCACCTTAGAAATATTTATTAAGAAAAATGATAAACATGATAAGGAAACATTTCCCACCTATATTCTTAACTGTGTAGAGTATCCAAAATATTGTAATAGTCATTTCATTTAGTATGTAGTATATTAACAGGCTTTTAAATAATCAATGGTGAGTATACTTGAGAAAGCTGTTTGTAGATCACAAGATAAGCAAGTGATTATAGGGTTAGCATTAAGCTAAAGCATTTGGATTTTCAAGCTGTGCCCCAACTCTGTGTATATGTAATGAAAGAGAAAAGGCTGCACCTAAGATGGTCAGTTTCTGGTTGTTTCATTTTTACTCAAACTACTATTATACAATGACAATGTTATATTAATGTATTACTAGGTCAATTTATAAGAAATCACCTATGAGTATATACTAATATAATTTGGACAAAATTTGTTGGATCTTGGGGTCTTAAACCAGGAGTTTAGTGAGTTTACACATTATCTTGGATTATGAGTCTCTTTCCCTTTAACTCTCACTTTTGTTTCTTGGAACAGTCCCATGGACTGTGTAGTAAGAGGAGAGACTCAGTTTAAATCAAGAGAATAATTAGTTTTACTTCCTCCTTTATTAGTCAAATGGTAAGAAGTCATCATATGTGCAAGCCTTCCTAAACCTTAGTAAATTGTACCAGTGTGCTTCTCTCTACTTTTACTTCCTCACGGAGCAAATGTAGTTTTAAGTCTGCCCTTTCCTTTTTCCTGCCCACTGATTTTTACGTTTCTAGGTGTGATCCTTTTGAGCAAAGAGTGTGTCATTGTCTCCTTTCAGGAAAAAGACATATTTCTGCATACAACTTACTAAAGAGTATGGAAAAAGGCCTTTCTTGTTCGAGACTCAGGTTGACCATTGCTGCTTTTGAAGAAGCCAGGGAGAGAAAAAAGCAGGAGGAAGGGGCCTGCTCCATTACTATTCTGCTGCATGTCTGTTACTGTCACTGGCTTGGACAGTGGAGAAACATATGGCCATTAGGCAAAGTAAATTAGAGGATACAATTTAAATTAATGAAACAAATCATAGGGCAACTCTTTAATGGACTGGGAAATTGTCTTGCCATCAGTTGGTGGAACCAGATGTTGCCACCTTTTCTTTGGGTGACACGAATGTCCAAGGTGCAGCAATGGGTTGCTTTGTTGCTGTTGTTCTTCAGTCACTCAGTAGTGTCTGACTCTTTGCGACCTATGAGTTGGCTCTTTGCA
Source organism: Bos mutus (assembly GCF_027580195.1). Taxonomy (NCBI): domain Eukaryota; kingdom Metazoa; phylum Chordata; class Mammalia; order Artiodactyla; family Bovidae; genus Bos; species Bos mutus. The sequence goes on from NC_091624.1 coordinate 58,336,421, forward strand.
TCAGGCGGCCAAAGTGTTGATGCTTTAGCTTCACCATCAGTCCTTCCAGTGAATATTCAGGGTTGATCTCCTTTAGGATCGAGTGACTTGATCTCCTTGCAGTCTCCAAGGGACTCTCAAGAGTCTTCCCCAGCACCACAGTTCAAAAGCATCAATTCTTCAGCGCTCAGCTTTCTTTATGGTCCGACTCTCACATCCATACATAACTACTGGAAAAACCATAGCTTGGACTAGACAGATCGGCAAAGTAATGTCTCTGGGCTTTCTAATATGCTGTCTAGGTTTGTCATAGTTTTTCTTCCAGGGACCAAGTGTCTTTTAATTTCATGGCTGTAGTCACCATCTGCAGTGATTTTGGAGCCCCCCAAAATAAAGTCTCTCACTGTTTCCATTGTTTCTCCACCTATTTGCCTTGAAGTAATGGGACCAAATGCCATGATAATTCATTTTCTGAATGTTGAGTTTTAAGCCAGCTTTTTCACTCTCCTCTTTCACTTTCATCAAGAGGCTCTTGAGTTCCTCTTCATTTTCTGCCATAAGTGTGGTGGTATCTGCATATCTGAGGTTATTGATATTTCTCCCAGCAGTCTTAATTCCAGCTTGTGCTTCCTCCAGCCCAGCTTTTCTCATGATGCACTCTGCATAGAAGTTAAATAAGCAGGGTGACAATATACAGCCTTGACGTCCTCCTTTCCCTATTCGGAACTAGTCCATTGTTCCATGTCTAGTTCTAACTGTTGCTTCTTGACCTGCATACAGGTTTTGGAGGAAGCAGGTAGGGTTGTCTGGTATTCCCATCTCTTTCAGAATTTTTCACAGTTTGTTGTGATCCACAGTCCAAGGCTTTAGCATAGTCAATGAAGCAGAAGTAGGTGTTTTTCTGAAATTCTCTAGCTTTTTCTGTTATTCAGCAGATGTTGGCAATTTGATTTCTGGTTCTTCTGCCTTTTCTCAATTCAGCTTGGACATCTGGGAGTTCTTGGTTCATGTACTGTTGAAGTCTAGCTTGGAGAATTTTGAGCATTACTTTGCTAGTGGGTGAGATGAGTGCAATTGTGCAGTAGTTTGAACATTCTTTGGCATTGCCCTTCTTTTGGATTACAATGCAAACTGACCTTTTCCAGTCCTGTGACCATTGCTGTTCACTTTGGAGTAATTCAAATCTAAAAGAGTGAGCATTTCGTGTTCCTGTCTTCAGAACTCCCTGAGCATTAACTGCAAAGATGGCACTTCTCCACTTTGTTGGTAAATGAGCCAGCTTTTTTAAAAAAGTGGAATCTTAAATTTGTTGTTGTTGTTGTTTTATGCTTCTTGGGGAATGGAGAACTCGAATGATTAATTTCTCTCTCCATGGTGTGGTTTTTGAGTCCTCCCAAGTAACCATTTGGAAATGATTAATTTTAAGTCTTTAGTGAAAGTGAAAGTGTTAGTCCCTCAATCATGTTAGTCCCTCTTTTCGACCTCTCGAACTGTAGCCCACCAGGCTCCTCTGTTCATGGAATTCTCTAGGCAAGAATACTGGAGTGGGTGGCCATTCCCTTCTGCAGGGTATCTTCCCAACCTGGAAATCAAACCCAGATCTCCTGCATTAGAGGCAGAGTCTTTACCATCTGAGCCACCAGGGAAGCCCTTAAGTCTTAAGCTGGGTGGTGTTCATGCTAATAATGGCACCCCCAGCAGGTACTATGGTTTTTGATCAACATCATCATCCCCGCCCCCCACCCAGAGAGAAATTTAAAATTGTGAATAGTGCATAGATTTGGCTCACTTTTATACATTTTAAAACATGTTCTTTTTCCTCAAGTTTAGTTTTCATTTTAATTAAATTTCAGATGATTCATGAACTTTTGAAAGTCTGTCCTTCCTTGGGAACCACACTCTACAGAAGTAAGCAGATTCACTAACTCTTGTTTTCCATAGTATAGTCTCTTCAGTATCCTTTCCTGGTTTTTTTGCTTACTAGGCAGACTTGGAACGTATAGAAGCCTTTCTCAGTATTCCTGGTGTCACTAATTGAAATGCTGCTGCTGCTGCTAAGTCACTTCAGTCGGGTCCAACTCTATGCGACCCCATAGACGGCAGCCCACCAGGCTCCCCCATCCCTGGGATTCTCCAGGCAAGAACACTGGAGTGGGTTGCCATTTCCTTCTCCTAATTGAAATACTGGAGTGATCCTAATTCAAAAACATGCAATCTGAATACCCATGTATCTTGTGAGACAGCCCAGATCATTGCTTCTCTTAATTGGAGCAATGCTCGCTCCCTCCAGCACCTTAATTCCCCTACCTCAAAAGATAATTAGTTTTAGAAGCTCAAAGTGAAGAACCACATGAGTCAAAGGAAAAAAATCTTGACATATTAACCTTGAAAGAAGGCTACTGTAGTTTTTAGTCAAGTCACTTGAATTAATATTTGAAAACATAGTGAAAATAATAGGTCAGTTTTTTTCCCCTGCCTCATGAGAAATATAATGAATGATTTTTAATGTTGTACCATATACAGAGAAGGAACATAATCATCAAGTCCAAAAGCTGAAGGGAGCCCTTGAGGCCTTCCAGGCATGTTCTCCTCCTCTATAGCTGAGTGAGCACATGAGGTTCACTGCTGACCATGTGGCCAGCCTGGGTGGACGCTCTTTCCACACACCTGCCTGTAGATCATCTCACGAGAAATATGAAATGAGGCAGAAAATGGCATTTCAGATCTGTCCTGGGCCTTTCCCTCCATTGCCGTTTTCATTTGTTGCTTTCCCTGAGGGAAGGCCACGTGAGCCATTCTATCCTGAGCAGGAATTTACTGGTTTGATGAGGCCTTCACAGTGCTTTCCAGAGCATGGTGTCTGGTCATTTTCCAACTCGTGCATTTTTAAAGTATGCAGTTTATGATTGAGTGTAACCTGAAAGTCTGGGCCACTTACATTCATGTTTTTTATGGCCTGAAGTAATCAATGCTAAACATCTGTGGGTAGGTATTCTGACTGGTTCCTACTTCTTAAAATGTTGTTATGATGATGACTTGGTATTTTTATGGTATCTTCACGCATCCAAATAATATTCCTTGAATTCCCAGTCTTCTCTAAAGAGGTGTGCATGTAGCAATATAAATAGAAGCCTATAAAGTATGTGTGTGTGTGTGTAACTTAAACCTTAAAAAGTCTCTCTCTCTTTTTTTTTTTTTTTTTACATAAGGAGCTTTATCTCACAGGAAATGAAATTATAGCCTCAGTATTGCAGTCTGGTCTGACTCATCCATTAGCGTAAAGACCTCAGTCATGGCTGTGTCCTTGCTTTTGTTGAAGTTCCAGAGAATGTAGGACAGAAGCAGAATTTTTCATTTCATGTGTATTGCCTACATCAGTGTGGCAAACCTTGTAAGTGTACAAAAGTGGCTATTGTTAGAGTGAGTAAGCATTTTAAACTGAACATACTTCTTTCTACCCAAATTTTTTTTTTTTTTTTTTTTTGCAGTCTTTATATTTTATTAACCATAGAAGATACTTTCTTAACGAGTCTAATAGAGACATTAACTGTGCAAAAGCTGATGAGATTTACAGTCTTAAATACAAGCACCAAGACAGAAAGGATATTGTGTCAGTTCAGTTCAGTTCAGTTCAGTTGCTCAGTCGTGTCCGACTCTTTGTGACCCCATGAATCGCAGCATGCCAGGACCCCCTGTCCATCACCAACTCTTGGAGTTCACCCAAACTCATGTCCATTGAGTTGGTGATGCCATCCAGCCATTCATCCTCTGTCGTCCCCTTCTCCTCCTTCCCCCAATTCCTCCCAGCATGAGAGTCTTTTCCAGTGCGTCAACTCTTCACTTGAGGTGGCCAAAGTACTGGAGTTTCAGCTTTAGCATCAGTCCTTCCAATGAACACCCAGGACTGATCTCCTTTAGAATGGACTGGTTGCATCTCCTTGCAGTCCAAGGGACTCACTCTCAAGAGTCTTCTCCAACAGCACAGCTCAAAAGCATCAATTCTTTGATGCTCAGCTTTCTTCACAGTCCAACTTTCATATCCATACATGACAACTGGAAAAACCATAGCCTTGACTAGATGGACCTTTGGTGGCAAAGTAATGTCTCTGCTTTTGAATACGCTATCTATGTTGGTCATAACTTTGCTTCCAAGGAGTAAGCGCCTTTTAATTTCATGGCTGCAGTCACCATCTGCAGTGATTTTGGAGCCCCCAAAAATAAAGTCTGACACTGTTTCCCCATCTATTTCCTATGAAGTGATGGGACCAGATACCATGATCTTAGTTTTCTGAATGGTGAGCTTTAAGCCAACTTTTTCACTCTCCTCTTTCACTTTCATCAAGAGGCTTTCTAGTTCCTCTCACTTTCTGCCTTAAGGGTGATGTCATCTGCATATCTAAAAGTCCATTAATTCTACACTTAAGAGGATCATTTCTTTATGTAAGCACAATCTCATTTATGAATTACACATGATATGTAGTTTAGGATCCATCTACATATATTATGCTTATAACTGCGTGCTGCTGCTGCTAAGTCGCTTCAGTCGTGTCCGACTCTGTGCGACCCCATGGACTGCAGCCTACCAGGTTCCTCCGTCCATGGGATTTTCCAGGCAAGAGTACTGGAGTGGGTTGCCATTGCCTTCTCCTTACCCAAATCTTTTCCTGTTCAGGCTTCTGTAACTAAGAATCTAGAGTGTTCATCCATCTAGTTACTTAGGCCAAAAATCTAGTCGGAGTTCTCTCTGTTTTATCTCCTTCCTTCACCACCCACTTTTCATCCAACTCCAGACTTAATCCTGAATTGTTCCACTTTTCTCCATCATGTCTGCTGCCATCCTAGTCTGAACTACCATTCTTTTGCTTGGATTACTGAAATACCCTACTTGCTTGTTCTTACACTCCATTCTTTACTTACCGTGTGTGTGTGTGTGTGTGTGTGTGTGCGTGCTCGTGCATGCACGTGTACTCACTTAGTGTCCAACTCTTTGCGACTCCATGGCCTGTAGCCTACCAGGCTCCTCTGTCCATAGAACTTTCCAGGAAAGAATACTGGAGTGGGTTGCCTCCTCCAGGGGAATCTTCCTGACCTAGGATCTAACCTGGATTTCTTGTATTTCCTGCATTGGCAGGCAGATTCTTTACAATTAGCACCACTTAGGAAGCCCTTACTTAGCATAAGTCAAACCATATCACTTCCCTGGTTAAAATTCTCCCAACTAGGGCTGGCTAGTGCACTTAGAATAAAATTCAGGCGTGTGTCCTGAAATACAGCACCCTGTGTGCCTTAGCCTCTGTATTTGTAGCTGACTCGCCAGTATTCTCTCCTCCCTCCTTCCCCAGTAACTAGTACACCTCGGCCACATTGACCCTCTTGTACCTCCAGTGTACTGGCCAAGCTTGTTCTCACCTTGACCTCTGTGTCAGCTGGTTTACTTCCTGGAATGGTGTTTCAGTGTTTGCTGCTCTAATTTTTTTTTTTTTTTATGTGTGTGTGAGTGGCTAGATCTTGAATATTCAGATATCAGCGTTAAATGTACCTTTTTAGAAAGGCTGTCCCTGACTTCCCAAATTAAAATCCCTCCCAAGTCACTCTGTACTTCATTTTTCTTTAATTCTTCAATGCACATCACCTGTCTCCATCAGATTTTTTTTTTTTTTTTAAATTCATCTTCCGTGTGTCATTTGCCAGTCACACTTGGGTGTTCTGTTTGTTAAAACAAGGACTGTGTATCTTGGATCCTGATGCCTATAAGACTGCATGGCATGCAGCTTACACCCAATAAAGTTGTGAATAAAGGATTCAAACTAAAAGTCTCTGAGTAATGTGACTTCAAATATTGAAATACTGGGGATGATTATCTCAGTTATTTTGGGGAATGGAGAATTAGGATCAGGGCCGAGACTAGAATAAGATGAATAAAGTACTTGCCTTGAATACAAAATTTAAAGCAGCTTCTCAGATATCAGTCTGGCACAGGGCAGCACTATGTTTTATTATAAATAAAGTATCCTTATTTAAATTTGTGTTACTTTGTTCATCATGGATTTGGGAGGATTAATTTCCACTTTGAAAAATACTGCATTAAACTATTCTCTCAATTATTTAGTTTTTGTCTTTTCCCCCAGCCCTGCCTGTAACAGACTGTTCTCTCATTTTCCCATTTGATTTTACACTGTAAATTATAGCTAGAATTTATTGAGTCCTTACTGTGTATCAGGCACTGTGCTTTTACTTGGATTAACTCACTGAAAACTCACAGTAAAGCAGTAGGTAGTGGTATTTACAGATGAGGAAATGGGCTTCTAGAGGCCAAGTACTTTCCCAAGGTCTCAGTGCTGTGAAGAGGAATCAGGATAGGCAGCTTATGTGGAATATATCATATGGATAGAAGCAGACTTCTGAGTAGATTGGGATCTCTCTACCTGGAGATAGGGTCAGATCCCATAGATTAAAAATTCAATCCTACAGAACTGTTCTTCACTTTAGATGTCAATCTCAAGACAAGGCTGCTTCTGATTGAAGGGCTAGAAATCAGATATTTCCAGGACCAACTCCCACCCCACCCCCCACCCCCGAGGTTGGGGTAATTTGCTTGAGCAGCTCACAGAACTCAGGAAAACATTTTTCTTACTAGCTTGTAGGTTTGTTATAAAAGAGTCTAACTCAGGACCAGCATCATGGAAGAAATGCATAGGGTAAAGTAAGTGGGAAAGGGCACAGAGCTTGCACATCCTCTCCAGAGTGTGTGTTCTCCCCAAATCTGAAAGCTCTCTGAACCCTGTCCTTTTGGGTTTTTATGGAGGTTTCATCATATAAGTATGAAGTGATTAAATCATCAGCCTTTGGTGTTTGTGGGTGCGTGCTCAGTTGCTCAGTCATTTCTGACTCTTTGTAACCCTGTGGACCGTAGCCTGCCAGGCTTCTCTGCCCATGGAATTTTCCAGGCAAAAATACTGGAGTGGGATATCATTTACTATTCCAAGGGATCTTCCTGACTCAGGGATCGAACCTGAGTATCTTGCGTCTCCTGCATTGACGGGCAGATTCTCTACCACTAGTGCCACCTGGAAGCTTCCTGATGGATTCAAAGGATTAGATCTGATAGACAAGAGTGTCTGAAGAACTATGGACGGAGGTTTGTGACATGGTACAGGAGTCAATGATCAAAACCATTCCCAAGAAAAAGAAATGCAAAAAGGCAAAATGGTTGTCTGAGGAGGACTTGAGAAGAGAAGTGAATGGCAAAGGAGAAAAGGAAAGATTTACCCATCTGAATGCAGAGTTCCAAAGAATAGCAAGGAGAGATAAGAAAGGCTTCCTCAGTAATCAATGCAAAGATATAGAGGAAAACAATAGAATGGGAAAGACTAGAGATACTTCAAGAAATTTAGAGATACCAAGGGGACATTTCATGCAAAGATGGGCTCAATAAAGGACAGAAATGATATGACCCTAACAGAAGCAGAGGTGGCAAGAATACACAGAAGAACTATACAAAAAAGATCTTCATGACCCAGATAACCATGATGGTGTGATCACTCACCTAGAGCCAGACATCCCGGAGGGCAAAGTCAAGTGGGCCTTTGGAAGCATCACTATGAACAAAGCTAGTGGAGGTGATAGAATTCCAGTTGAGCTATTTCAAATCCTGAAAGATGATGCTGTGAAAGTGCTGCACTCAATATGCCAGCAAATTTGGAAACCTTAGCAGTGGCCACAGGACTGGAAAAGGTCAGTTTTCATTCCAATCCCAAAGAAAGGCAATGCCAAAGAATGCTCAAACTACCACACAATTTTGCTCGTCTCGCATGCAAGCAAAGTAATGCTCAAAATTCTACAAGCTAGACCTCAACAGTACATGAATCAAGAACTCCCAGATGTTCAAGCTGGATTTAGAAAAAGCAGAAGAACCAGAAATCAAGTTGCCAACATACGTTGGATCATAGAAAAAGCAAGAAAGTTTCAGAAAAACATCTGCCGTTTTATTGACTATGCCAAAGCCTTTGACTTTTGATCACAACAAACTGTGGAAAATTCTTCAAGAGATGGGAATACTAGACCACCTTACCTGCCTTCTCCAAAACCTGTATACAGGTCAAGAAGCAACAGTTAGAACCTGACGTGGAACAACGGATTGGTTCCAAATAGGGAAAGGAGTACGTCAAGGCTGTATATTGTCACCCTGCTTATTTAACTTCTATGCAGAGTGCATCATGCAAAATGCTGGGCTGGATGAAGCACAACAGGAATCAAGATTGTTGGGAGAAATGTCAATAACCTTAGATATGCAGATACCACCACCCTTATGGCAGAAAACGAAGAGGAACTCAAGAGCCTCTTGATGAAAGTGAAAGAGGAGAGTGAAAAGGCTGGCTTAAAACTCAACATTCAAAAAACGAAGATCATGGCATTTGGTCCCATCGCTTCATGGGCAAATAGATGGGGAAACAATGGAAACAGTGAAAGAGTTTATTTTGGGGGGCTCCAAAATCCCTGCAGATGGTGACTGCAGCCATGAAATTAAAAGACACTTGGTTCTTGGGAGAAAAGCTGTGACCTACCTAGACAGCACAATAAAAAGCAGAGACATTACTTTTGCGACAGAGGTCTGTTTAGTCAAAGCTGTGGTTTTCCCAGTAGTCATATATGGAGGTGAGAGTTGGACCATAAAGAAAGCTGAGCGCAGAAGAATTGATGCATTTGAACTGTGATGTCAGAGACTCTTGAGAGACCCTGGGACTGCAAGGAGATCAAACTAGCCAATCCTAAAGGAAGTCAGTCCTTAACATTCATTGGAAGGGCTGATGCTGAAGGTGAAGCTCCAATACTTTCGCTACCTGATTCGAAGAACTGACTCATTGGAAAAGACCTTGATGCGGGGAAAGATTGAAGGCAGAAAAAGGGGGACAACAGAGGACAAGATGGTTGAATGGTATCACCGATGCAATGGACATGAGTTTGAGCAAGCTCTGGAAGTTGGTGAAGGAGAGGGAAGCCTGGAGTGCTGCAGTCCATGGGGTCACAAAGACTCGACTGAGGGACTGAACTGAACGGAGCCCTACCTGGCCTTTGGCGACTGGAGTCAAATTGTTGATCCCTTCTCCCTTCCCCACTGGTCAGGGGGTGAGACTAAAAGTTCTGCTTCTCTGTTGGAGGCTGGTTCCTGGGACCAGCAGAGCCATTCCTTAGGCTCTTTCCAAAAGTCACCTTATTAACATAACAAAAACACCCTTTTGCTCTCTTCCCTTAAGAAATTCCAAGGGTTTTAGGAGCCCTGTGCCAAAAACTGGGATGGAGACCAAATATATATTATAAAACTGTATATCAAAGATGTTGCTTTTTTAAAAAGTGAGGTAAAGAAAGGTCTGATGGATGTGTCAACTGATAATACATATAGGCTGGCCAGAGCCTTTACGTCTGTTTTCACCTAATTGCATTTTTTTGATGCCTTCCTTCAGGGATGTTTATCACAAAATTATTTATAAAACTGAAAAACTAGAAGTACTCAAAACGTGTTATGACAGGAGAATTGTTCAGTTATCACACATTCTTATGATGGCCTTTTAGACAATCATGAACTGTTTCTGAAGAATAATTAGTATCTTGGAATAATTAGCAAAATATGTTAAGTGAAAAATAACAGTATACAGGACTATTCCATTTTTAGTTTAGAAAATGAACAAAAAAAGGAACATTTGTGAAGTGAAAGTTGCTCAGTTGTGTCTGACTCTTTGTTACCCCATGAACTATACAGTCCATGGATTTCTCCAGGCCAGAATACTGGAGTGGGTAGCCTTTCCCTTCTCCAGGGGATCTTCCCAACCCAGGATCAAACCCAGGTCTCCCACATTGCAGGTGGATTCTTTACCAGCTGAGCCACAGGGGAAGCTCTTGCTCAGAAAAGGAGTCTGGAAAGAAATATACCACAATATTCAGATTTTAGGAACTTTGAAAACTCTCTTGTTTTTCTGAATTCTCTATAATAAATAATTGTAACTTTTTAAGTTGGAAAAATGTTTAATAAAAAGAAAGTTTACAAGGACTTAAGATCAAGAGCCCTGGACAAACAGGAGGCCTTGGTAGATTATAGTCCATCTTCTTCCTAATTAGTTTTCAACCAGAAAAATCCTTGAACAAGTCACTTTGCTTCCCTCCTCTGTAAAATAAGCGAGTTTGGAGCTTCTTAAAATTTTTCTCTGAAATATATCCAGAGGCAGAAGAGAGTGAACAAGCTCTCCTAGAGGAGAGGGCTGGGGGGCATGTTGGCTCAAAGAAACTTGAAAAAGTTTTAGCCTGAATATTTGTATAAACCTCCTGTTCTCCGAACTATACTATGTGCATACAAGCTAAGTTGCTTCAGTCGTGTCTGACCCTTCGCAACCCTATGGACTGTAGCCTGCCAGGCTCCTTAGTCCGTGGGGTTCTCCAGGCAAGAATACTGGAGTGGGTTACCATTTCCTTCTCCAGAGATCTTCCTGACCAAGGGATCGAATGCTTGTCTCTTACATCTCTAACATCATACTGATGTTAGTTTAAATTTTCTTAAATTAGTACGAAGTGTACATACCATAAAGTTCATCATTTTAAACTGTACATTTTAATGGTGTTTGGTATAGTCACAAAATGGTACAATCAACTGATGATAGTTTTTAATACATGGATGTTTACCATGAACATGGTCTGGTAAAATGGACATTCTAAGAAAATGCTCTTGTATCTTTGAGTAACCTTGGAAGCACCTTTTTCAGGAGGATTTTCTATTTTAAGAAGCCTGGACGTGAAAGTGAAAGTTTCTCAGTTGTGTCCGACTCTGAGACCCTGTGGACTGTAGCTGCCAGGCTCCTCTGTCCATGGGATTCTCTGGGCACGAATACTAGAGTGAGTTGCCATTTTCTCCTCCAGGGCATCTTCCCAACTGAAGGACTAGGTAATCTCCCTCTTCCAAAACATTTTCAATAAATTGCATTCTCAGTGCATTTTTGCCTGTCTTTTAAAAATAATGTGACTGGGTGAGTTTTTATTAACAGTTCTGGTTACTACTAACTTATTCATCTCTTCAGTTTCCATTTACAGTGGGTGATTTTCAATTCAGTTAATTTCCATGTTACATTTAAAAAACTATCCAGTACCTTATCCACTACCTTCTTCAGCCTTGCTGGGGATAAAGAGTTAAGTATTACCAGCCCTTGCTCTCCAACGACAGTCTTTAAGGAGAGGAAGTCATGGTGATTGTGGTATTAGAGCTGCTCAGTTTCACGAGCAGGCTTCCAGTATAAGTGGAGGAAAATGAGTGGGAGGCAGAATATGTGTATTTTAAAGTACATAAGCCAGAATGTGGACAGCACATGGATTGCATTTTGACTCAGTGTTATTAAATCACTTTTATCTCAGTGCTATTAAGTCTTTGCAGGTGTGGGTTGATGATGTGCTTGTGGGTAGAAAATTCCTCCTTGAAATTTCTAGTTCTGCTTTATCCAAGTTTATGTGGAAGTAGCCCAAGTTCAGCTTTGGTGGTGCTGAGATTCCATATTTTAAACTCTTGGCCTAAACCAATGGACCTTAAGTGCAGATACTTGGATTACAATTGAGCTCCATGAGACTTGGGTTTGTTCTTAGCAGCTCTTTGTCTGGGTGCTGGCCAATCAAGAGGGCAGGGCAGGGGCATTTGGCCTGAGCTTTCACATTAATTAAAGGCTTTAGATGTAGACTTCTGATGGTTTGACAATATCTCCAAATACAGTCATGAAAGGCACTGGAAGGATAAAATGGATATATTCACTGTACAACTTTAAATACCACAGTTTTTAGAGCTCTGTTTTGGCATTTCTTCTTTTTCCTGGGAGCCTAGAAAAAGTGGCAGTGGTGTGGGTCTCACTGCGCCTATGAGAGGCCCTGAGAAGGTCTGTTTTCTGACTTGTAGAATAAAAGAAACGAGCCCTGCAGCGCCTGCACGTGCAGCGGTCAGTGACTGTTTTCCAGGGGAAACGGAGCACAGCGTGTTCCTCAGACACTGACAGTGTAACTGACATTTTTAGGACACTGAGCAATTCTTGTGTATGTGTGGATTGTGCCTCACAGCCCTTTTGATAAAATGTAGCCCAGGAAGCCAACTAACACGAGAAAGAAGGAACCATTGAGTCCTTGATTGCTTTCAACTACAAGTGACAATTCATGAAACCATTAAGAAGGTAATATGTTATTGGATTTAGAACTGTCAGGGTATGGGATAAGAAAAACTGTCTTCTAAACAATAAGGCTCTATTGTAAAGTGATGAACCATAATGAAAAAGAATGTGTATATACATACATACATACATACATAACTGAATCACTTTGCTGTGCAGTAGACATTAACACATTATACGTCAGCTATACTTTAGTATAGCTAAAGTGTATTCTTGCCTGGAAAATCCCATGGACAGAGGAGCCTGGTAGGCTGTAGTCCATGGGGTCGCTTAGAGTTGGACACGACTGAGTGGCTTCACTTTCACTCTTCACTTTCATGCATCGGAGAAGGAAATGGCAACCCACTCCAGTGTTCTTGCCTGGAGAATCCCAGGGACGGGGGAGCCTGGTGGGCTGCCGTCCTTGGGGTCGCATGGAGTCGGACATGACTGAAGCGACTTAGCAGCAACAGCAGCATACTTTAGTAAAGGCTTCCCCGGTAGTTCAGTGGTAAGGAATATGCCTGCCAATGCAGGAGTCGGGATTCGATCCCTGGGTCGAGAAGCTCCCCTGTGGACAAAGAAGGACATGACAACCCACTCCAGTATTCTTGCCTGGGAAATCCCATGGACAGAGGAGCCTGGCAGGCTATAGTCCATGGGGTCGCAAAAGATTCAAACACGACCTAGCGACCAAACAGTAAGGCATATTAATACTTCAGTAAATTAAATTTTAAAAGATTATGCTGAGCAAGAAGCCCCAAGAAAGAAAAACTGGGTTGCTTTTAGAATTGGATGGAACTGACTGCAGACTGCATCTTGAGAATGGGCAGAGTAGTCAGTGTAAAGGTATAGAGGCTTAGTATGAGTAGGATACATAGAGTGAATATGGATTTGTGGCAGCAGCTGTATACAGGAATACTCTTGTGTTGAAAAGATCTTGGCAAAACCTAAAGTATCAGATTGTGTATTAGAGAGAGTCTGTACATCGAACATGCTGTATTCTAATACCTTACAAAGTGATGCAGTCCACAGTAGGATATTAAATTTATATATTATGTTTGTCCTGATGGAAAGACATGTGAAATGAACTGGGATTGCTCTCGTGCCTTATCCTGATCCAATGGGTAGGGAAGAAAAACAGTATCCCTCAAAACCAATTGTACTTGTTAGATGAAGTGGGCTTTTTAAAAAGCATGATTCTTTTTTTCTGGACATACCGTGCAGCTTGTGGGATCTTCATTCCCTGACCAGGGATTGAAACATGTCCCCTGCATTGGAAGTGCAGAATTTTAACCACTGGACTGCCAGGGAAGTCCATAGCATTGTTCTTAAATAGTCTTATTTCTGGGTATTTAGATGGGCTGAGATAAGAAAAGGCGTAGTACTCGACAAAAGGTGCAAATAACTTTTGGTGAAAATTATCAGCCACATTTATAGAGACTAATGAAGATGAAAAGTAAAATTTTTCTAGACTCACATCCTTCCTTGTATATCTTGATATACTTGTTATTATATAATATGATTGGAGATATATTCAAATTAGCAAAGATGGAACTCCTACCCCCAGATTTAATGTAAGGGCTCCTTGCTAGATTTTATTTCATCAGTGGCTTTGGAAACAGTAGATTTGTATTTCTTGAGGTAGGTCAAAAGTTGCTTCTGCTCAGTACTGTGAAAAGAGATTAGACAGCACCGGATTCACAGACCAACCTACTAGTAGAAGTGTGCTTTCGTTCATTCAGAGATAAAGAATTATGAAGTCTCTCATTGTGCTTTCCATGTGGCCTTAGGAAACAAAGTCATTTTTATAATCTGGAACAGCTGGGTGTTTTTATTTGTTTGCTTTTAAACAGATTTTAGAAATTCTAATCCAGAATAGATTTTTAAAATGTCTGTTTCAAACCCCAAGAATATTGTGTAAGTTTATGAAAATAGGAGAAAAACATGAAATTTGGTTTACACATTTGTGAAGAATAGTTCATTTGTCTCCCATGATAGAACTCTTCCTGGAACAAAGAAGCTGAGTTTTTTGCTTGGTTGATGCTTTATTCCATAGTACAGAATAATACTTTATTTGACTACTTTTATCATTGTACCTGTAGCATTTGCATTACATAGATTTTCTCTTAAGTGAAGCGCTGTATTCGCTTTTAATTTGCAGCAGTTATACAATAGCATCAAAGCGTGCTGCTGCTAAGTCTCTTCAGTCATGTCCGACTCTGTGCGACCCTATAGATGTCAGCCCATCAGGCTCCCCCATCCCTGGGATTCTCCAGACAAGAACACTGGAGTGGGTTGCCATTTCCTTCTCTAATGCATGAAAGTGGAAAGTGAAAGTGAAGTCACTCAGTCGTGTCCGACTCTTATCGACCCCATGGACTGCAGCCTACCAGGCTCCTCCATCCATGGGATTTTCCAGGCAAGAGTACTGAAGTGGGTTGCCATTGCTTTCTCCGATCAAAGCATGAGTATTAAATTTGTATGTGAAATTTACCTGGGAGGGATGGCCAGTCTTGGAAGATGACACCAAGATTCAAAATACTATTAATTGAAGTAATATTTGGAAATTCAGAATTTGGTTAGATGGATGAAAGTTGAATGTAGTCAGGACCACGTGGAGACATTTTTGGACTGCAGGCAGTAGAAGTTAATTATCTTGGATTTGCACAGCCGTGATTATGAAAGTATCGCCAAATCCAGGCTGGGCAGGTGCAGGCTGGGCTCGAGCCCTTGTGCTGGCACTTACCAGCCTTGTCATCTTTGCCCGGACGCTTCACCTCTCCAAGGCCTTTTCTTTTCCATGGAATGAGGGAAAAGTCATCTATCTCAGAGTTTTGAGAGGATAGTGTCAGTCTATTTCACAGTGGCAGAATTTAAAGGGTTGAACACGGATTTATTCTTTATATTTTTTTATTGGAATATAATTGCTTTACAATATTGTATTAGTTTTTGCTGTACAACGAAGTGAATCGGCTGTTAAATATATGTATACATACATCTCCCCCTTCTTGAACCTCCCTGCCTGCCCATCTCACCTCTCTAGGTCATCACAGAGCACCAAGCTGAACTCCCTGTGCTGTACAGCAGCTTCCCACCAGCTAGCTATTTACACATGATATTGTCTATGTGTCAGCGCTACTCTCCCGATTCATTTCACCCTCCCCCTCCCCTTCTGTGTCCACATGCCTTGAACACAAATTTCTTTAGTTTCCTTTACAAGAGACAGGATATTCAGGGAGTGGAGACCACCATTTGCCCTGTCAGATTAGAGATTAGTCTTGAAGTATGTGTTGCTGGGGGGCAGGTGGGCTCAAGTGTACATGCTCTGGAGGACAAGTACTAGATTTATTAGCACATTTGAAGATGAATTGGGAGCCCTGGATTCTAGTTTGGGCTCTATCATCATGATTGGCTTCCAGAAGAGTGTTAAAAGAGTGAATTAGCGACTAGAAAAAAGGAAGTACTTTGTAAACAAGAGAGCACCTTATAAATAAGATTTATAGAGAAAGAGCAGAAGAAGAAAAGGCACCCCCCCTTCCCTTGCCTTCTTATTTGTTCATTTATTAAGCTGCCCCTGCTCTCCATTGGGTATTTACACATGTCAGGGTCTCAGCAGGAAACAAATGGTCCACTCCAGCTAGGTGACTGAGCAGAGTTTTGTTCAGGGACTGTTTACAAGGTATTAATCCAGTGTAGGCAACCAGTAAGAGCTAATGAGTGCAGTAACCAGGGGCCAGCAAGGCAAGGGAGCAGGTACAGGAGCCCAGAGAGGGCCACCTGGCAGGAGCTGTAGACTCTTGAAGGGGACACAGCGTATCTGTGGGGCCCTTATAGGAAGCAAACTGGGGAAATAGATGCCCCTTTCTCATCCTCCTGCTCTGTGGTCTCTTCCTGGTGTCTCCTATGGATTAAACCCAAGAAGACTTAAGCCAAGAGAGCTGTTAATGTGAAAACCTTCCCAGCCAGCCTCCTGGGGCACCAAGCAAGATGATATAATGGAGAGAGAGGATCCCAGGGTGTGTCCGGGGCAACAGGAAAATATCTTAACCTTGGAGTTAGGTTTTGGATTCTTTTCTCCTTTCCTCTTTCCCCATTCCATTCATTCATGTGTCCTGTGTTCCACCTGTATTTGGAGTCTTCATTAGCCCTGGAGCTTAGTGTAGATCCCAAGAACGGCCAGGTGTTGACTGCTCTTGCCCAACATGACTTAATTGAAAACAGCCAGCATGGTTTAGATGTCTTCTCTTTACTTTCTTGATTTTATTTGGGTGTGGGGGGAGTATATAAAAGCCTTCAGCTAGGAGAAAGCGGCCTCTTGCCTGACTCTCTTTCCTTTTCTTTTCATGTCGTTCAGTTCAGTTCAGTTCAGTCGCTCAGTCGTGTCCAACTCTTTGCGACCCCATGAACTCCAGCACGCCAGGCCTCCCTGTCCATCACTAACTCCTGGAGTTCACTCAGACTCACGTCCATTGAGTTGGTGATGCCATCCAGCCATCTCATCTTCTGTTGTCCCCTTCTCCTGCCCCCAGTCCCTCCCAGCATCAGAGCCTTTTCCAGTGAGTCAACTCTTCGCATGAGGTGGCCAAAGAATTGGAGTTTCAGCTTTAGCATCAGTTCTCCCAAAGAACACCCAGGACTGATCTCCTTTAGAATGGACTGGTTGGATCTCTTTGCAGTCCAAGGGACTCTCAAGAGTCTTCTCCAACACCACAGTTCAAAAGCATCAATTCTTCGCACTCAGCCTTCTTCACAGTCCAACTCTCACATCCATACATGACCACTGGAAAAACCATAGCCTTGACTAGACGGACCTTTGTTGGCAAAGTAATGTCTCTGCTTTTGAATATGCCATCTAAGTTGGTCCTAACTTTCCTTCCAAGGAGTAAGCGTCTTTTAATTTCATGGCTGCAGTCACCATCTGCAGTGATTTTGGAGCCCCAAAAATAAAGTCTGACACTGTTTCCACTGTTTCCCCATCTATTTCCCATGAAATAGATCTATGCCATGACCTTAGTTTTCTGAATGTTGAGCTTTAAGCCAACTTTTTCACTCTGCTCTCACTTTCATCAAGAGGCTTTTTAGTTCCTCTTCACTTTTTGCCATAAGGGTGGTATCATCTGCATATCTGAGGTTATTGATATTTCTCCCGGCAATCTTGATTCCAGCTTGTGCTTCTTCCAGTCCAGCGTTTCTCATGATGTACTCTGCATATAAGTTAAATAAGCAGGGTGACAATATACATCCTTGACGTACTCCTTTTCCTATTTGGAACCAGCCTATTGTTCCATGTCCAATTATAACTGTTGCTTTCTGACCTGCAAATAGGTTTCTCAAGAGGCAGGTCAGGTAACCTCACATGTTAAGGTTTCTTTCTGTTTTTGGTGTGGAAGAAACTGGCAGAGGTTCTGATTCGACGATTATGTCTTTAGTTGGGCCCTCAGAGCAAGGATAAGGATATCTGGGATAAGGATAATAAACAGAGAAGCAATTTGGATCTTTTTCTTCCATACTTTGAATTGCTCAGAAAAGTAAAGATACTGATTTCTTCCTATAAATTGTTGATTGCTAATGATAAACAATTTCCTAGCTTTATTTCCATTGGGGATACTTCTCTTTAGATATTACCCCCCCACCCCACCCCCACGGTAGTATTCATGGATGGAATTATATGTTCATTTTTAACTCCTTGCATTAATCTTGTTAAAATGTGTTGATCGCATTCATATTGCTATGAATATGTTTTTCATATACTTTATACTTCAAGGAATTCTGAATCACTTTATTAAAATCATATGAAAATGATAAAGGAAGTGTTAACTTAATATTTCAAGAAATTCCAGATCACTTTATTAAAGGTCATATGAAAAGGATTAAGAATTGGCGACCACAGGACTATGGGGCTAGAAGTCATCTTTGTAATTATGTGAGGCTTCTGTGTTTACCAAGACATCTGTAGTCGTTTAAGAATGCTTCTATGAAAACTGTAATACTTATTTGAATTTTTCATGATTGTTTATAAAGATAGTAATGAAATCCAACCACCAGAAAAACCAAACAAAATTAGGACAGATGTCGTATTGCTAGTTTTCAGTTCTCCTTTTCCACCTTTTTTTTTTTTAATGTCTTGTTGATAGGAAATGGCAGCAAGGGTACTACAATCATCTTGAGTATTATTATTATATTCTGCTTTGCTTACTATCCTAAAAACTTTTATTTTTCTCCCCACATCGTTAGGGGAGGACATTTATTATTTTGAAAATTTCAAGGAGATTTGAAAGTGAGTGAGAGATATTCAGAAATGAAGTTGCACGCCCACCAAAACAACTTACGTTTTAAAAAATGAAGTTTTTAGGTTTAAGTTTCAGATTCACCGTAGAAGAAATGTGTTGTCATTCAGTGAAATGATATCATCTTTCTGTCTTTCCTCCTCCCCAATGGGCATTGTAGCTTTGTTATGAATTCTCTGTAGGCTCATGGTGACCAAAAAAGAATACTGAAAAAGGGGAAAATGAGAACACAGAAGAAAAAAATTCAGTAACAGTGAATTTCTGTGTCATAGTTAAGAGTGGGCAGAAAGAAGGAGAGTTCCTGTATCTTTCCTGAATTGAGTGATTCCTTGACATAACTCAGCCAAGCAAACCCCCTGGAAATAAATACAGTTGCTACTTGCTATCCTGAAGGATCTGGATTCTTACCTGGATACTGTGCTCTCCATATACCCCATTTTAAAGTAAGAGAAAGTGTCTAGAAATTTTCCTGCATGTTGTCTTACTGATGTCTGAACTGCATTTGTATGAGTGCATTGTCATCTCCAGATCCAGATCCTGGCTAAACATCCCAGTCTGCTGAAAGCATTTCAGACATACTGCAGGGAAGAGAGCTTTATCAACTGTTTATTCTGTTCAAACCATGCTGCTTTCATTGTGTTTCTTATAAGATGCATGGTTACAAATCACTATCAAAATTCCATGCTGAGTGGCTTCCAAAAAGGTGACAGTTGTTTATTTATTTTTTTAAACTCTGCCTCTGAGCTGGAGTCTCACTCCTGTCATCTTGCTGAGTGTTCACCCTCGGTGGCACTTCCCCCTCTGGTAATGCTGCTGTCCTGTGATGCTCCTCTCAGCAGGCCCTCAGGATGCCACATCCAAGGCCTGTTCCTGTTAATAGTGTAGTTGTCTGGAAGACTGTGAGCAGGTCTCATGGTCTGATGAGCTGCTGTCGTTTCTCTTGCAGGGACAGGAGAGAGTGGCAAGAGTACATTTATCAAGCAGATGAGAATCATCCATGGGTCGGGCTACTCTGATGAAGACAAAAGGGGCTTCACCAAGCTGGTGTATCAGAACATCTTCACGGCCATGCAGGCTATGATCAGAGCCATGGACACGCTCAAGATCCCCTACAAGTACGAGCACAATAAGGTAGGCGTGGCTCCTCCTGAGAACGGCTGGCAGAGCCATCCCAGGGCGAATGGTCTCTTCACATGTCTGGGATGCACACTGTCTTTTTTAAATGGGCATTTTCCATCTCATCCTAAAATGGGGTTTTTAATAGCTCAGCACAATTGTTTATAAGTGTTTTTTCCTCCTTAAGTCTTTATAAAGTCACAGCTATAAAAGATTGGAGTTGTATTCTTAGTGATATCAGTGAAGGACATGTCTGGATATTTGACAGTAGGTGTATGGATGTTTAAAATGTGGGGGCGTATGTTACATTAAGAAGAGAGTTTTATCAGTTCAAGACAAATTGACCCAAGTGAGGGGATTCAAATGAGAAGTGGTGGCCTTGCCTCAGCCTCCCACTCTTTGTGCTTCCTTGAACAAAGAACAAAACAGCTTCAGACCATTCTGTCCAGTTTAATTTTGGATTTCGTGACTTCCTTTCAGTAGTACCACAGGCTTAATTTTATTTCAAAATAAGCCCATCTGTCACTTCCAGTAACCTTTCAAACACGTTTCCCTGCAGTTGTGTTAAAATAATGGAAAGTTCTAAAACCACTTGAGAAAGGGTTAGGGGAAAAAAATCTAAATTTTCAGCTTTTTAAAAACCAAGCAAACTTTCCCAATATTCAGCATTATTTCTTAATTGAAATAGAAAGCCAGATTTTTTTCTTCAGGTGAAAACAAATGCTGTCATTGCTTACCCTCCAAATATTATAACTACATGATCCCTAACAAGTTTGGTGCATCTGAGGGTGTCCTCAGGTTTGAGTTTATGCTGGGAGTGTATGAGGGAAGCAGAATTGTAGAAACGTCTTCCCTTCCTGTTAATCAATCAGAATGTCTAAGGGTGGAGGCAGTCTTCATTCCTTACAACATGTAGGTGCTGATCTTGCAAGTTGATAAAACCTTAACCTTTTGTTGACAAAACACTACATTTGTACCTGCAGTTGTTTGAGGACCTTCAATCAAAGCATTCATTTTCATTCTCTTAGTACTCGTGATAGTCTGCTCTTGAGGATATTTTCATATACCAGGATCAATGGGTACTAACAAGAAGTCTGCATGCCCAGTATGACTCATATGCTGAGATGTAACTCACAAGCATGAATCATTGGTAAAATAAAGCAGTTCTCTGTACCTCCACTTCTTTTACTATTTAGAAGCTTCTAAATATACAGATCATTTTCAAATCAGGCATTTCTTTTTTTGGAGGTGGTTCCTTAAAATGAACTGGCTGTTTCTTATCTAATTGATACCTTCACACTTCATTTTCCGATGGCAGTGAGAGTCTCTCCACAAATAACAGCGAGGCCTTCCACAAATAGTCCTCCCAGCTTCTCCTCTCAAGAATGGAAAGATCTGAGTAGGTTCGTGGAAATATGGTACCTGAATCACAGGAAGCTGTCTGGATACGGAAGCAGTCTGACTTTAAAAGGATCAGGACATTTCCCCGTCAGAAATCTTAGTGTAGTGGGTTTCTAAAATAGGTGGCGTGCTTGTTTTGTTGCAGTTGTGAGTATTCTGTTGAAGAAATTTTTTTTTTTTTTTTAAATACCCTATGACTACAGTTGGTTGATAATGTGATCTGATGAATTCTGGTTATCGCATGTGTGGTGTAATTGATGTGTGTATATATGTCTTATCAATACATATATATATATATACACATACATAATGCCAGTCCTTGGTGGCTCAGAGGTTAAAGTGTCTGCCTTCAATGCGGGAGACCCTGGTTCAGTCCCTAGGTGGGCAAGATTCCCTGGCGAAGGAAATGGTAACCCACTCCAGTATTCTTGCCTGGAGAATCCCATGAACAGAGAAGCCTGGTAGGCTACAGTCCATGGGGTCACAAAGAGTCGGACACGACTGAGCGACTTCACTTTCTTTCTACACATTAAAGTACAATACCAACTCCTTAATTATACCTCTAAACCATTGTGCTCCAGAAGACTCTTTCAAAGGGATCTTGCCTTGATGTTAGATTTTCACATGAAGACATTGTACAGTCATATAGATGTAGAAGATGATGTGAAATTTATGCCTTAATCATAGAACACATAGAAGAATGCTCAATGTATGTTATTTGAGCTCTTTTTATCACTTCTAGTTAAGTAGGCTTTATTGTGTTGGATACCATTCAGTTAAGAATCAACATCATAAAACATTACTGTAATAATACAAATTTTTCTCAGAGATCATAATTAGCCTATGAAATCTTCCCATGTCTCTTGGTTACTTAACATACTACCTAATACAGTGATATTAGAGTGTGCTGACCCCTGAATTCCTTAAAATGTTTAATTCCTTTCAGTTCATAACAAAAATCACTCTCACATTTGCTCCATTTCTCTACAACACACATGAGTTTTAAAGTATCACCCCTTACTTCCTCCATTAACTTCCTGAGCTCTGCCCCTCCTTGCCTTTATTAAAGCTTATTAAGGAAATAATGTTGTCTGTCTCCTTGCTTTTCCACCCAGCTGCCGCTTCGTCCCGGAGTTCTTCTCTGCTCCCTATGTAGCACTAAGTGATCCCACCCCCTTTAGCAGAACCTACAGTGGAGTATTGATAATTGCCTAGCTTGTATTAGTTGTGATGATTTGGGTATTAATCTTATTTTCCTGACTAGCTTCTAGGCTCTTTGAAAGTAAATCTTGGCATTCTTTGCAAGTTCTATCTTGGCATTTTTCATTGACCCTGGCATAGTATCTTGTACACAATAGTGTTCGTAAAAATACTTGCTTTATGAGTAAGTAAATCATTTGTAAGCATAAACAACTGAAAGCCTCCTCTTCTGCCCTGACACCACTCCACCCCCCGGCCCCCCGCCCCCCCCCCCCCCGCCCCCGGCCCCATTGTTGAAGTGATTATTCAGATCCATAGATAGCTGTTGATGCATAAGGGAATAAATACAGTGGGCTGCCAGGGAAGCAGAGAGGGTCAACCAGGCCTAGGCAGAAATTTGCAGTCCAGAAAGATACAAGGGCAGAGCTGAGGGAGAGGCAATTTAGAGAGGAGGAATGGCTGGCGTAAATGTTCAGAGAAAGGGATGTGTATGCAATGTATAAACTGGCCAGTTTAACTTGAACAGAATTCCTATAGAAGATAACTGGAGAAATAAGAACAAAATAAACAAAAGGCTTAAAATATGCTTCTGAAAGGTTTTGAATCCAGGCTAAGAAGTTTGGAAGGCAGCTATGCTAACCACTATAACACTGACGCCTTGGCCAGGCTAAGAAGTTTGAATTTTATTTTCTTCTATTTATGATAGCTACTCAATAATAATCATAATTTGTGTTTTGGTTAGAATTTTCTACAAAAGTTTCTGGTTACAGTGTGCTCTAATATTTTGTAAATATTTTAATGGTTAGTGTGCATTTTACTAGCAATTACTTGGAGGCCATGCCTTGTGATTTGTATTATTTTGTGACCCTAAAGATATAAAATATATAACTGATTGATTTATTAAAAAGCTTCTTTAGTCTATGGCAGCTGCATAAATAAAAACAAACATTTTCCAATATTGTCCAGCCTAATTTTGTTCTTGCTTCTGAGTTCATATATTTTGTAAAGCAAAATGTAGCTTACAAATGATGTGGCCCATTCTTAACTGAGAAATTGTTCACTGTTTTTTGTTTTTTTTTTTTTTACTGTGAAATTGGTCTAGTCTAGGGGACTGTTGCGCCAAAATATTAGAATTTGTTTTGCTCCTGTGTGTTACTTCACTGAATGGAAAGTCTTACTGGTTAGTTAGGGGCTCGCACAGTGGTCAGAGGGAGTCCAGGCTGCAACCTTTGCCCAGGTGATGGCGTGACATTGCAAGTCTCTTCACAGCCCTTGCTGAGTGCTCCAGGGATCTTCAGTTCCAGGGGAGCTCGTAATAAATTGAAAACTTTTACCAAAAATAGATTAATTCTTCCCTGGTTGTGTTTCCACTATCCTGTTCTTGGACGTTTTTTGCCAAACAAGTAATATTTATAGGTGAGCTGGTTGGACTCAGCCCAAGTAAGAGAGCATGTTTGAGGACTTCTGAGTACTTGAACTTGAGTTTATTTATTTCTAAATATTAGTTTGCCTTTTCCTTAAACACAAGTGTTAATAGTTAACGCTGAAAGGGACTAACTATTTGTTGTTTAGTCAAATCAAAAGATCCATTTAAGACTCCACTGGATGCAAGGCATTCAACACTGAAATAGATTACTCTGTCATTTCTTACTTTCCAAAAGAAAGGATGTTTTCATCCCTATTATTTTATGCTTTCCTATTGAGCACAGGCATGCTCTTCTGATTATTCTTTAGTTGAGGCCTTGAAATCAGCTCAATAAAATTTCTTTGTTAACATGGCTAAGATAAGATTGAGTTACAGCTCAAGGGGGCAGATACCAAGGTTTTGAACCCTTGATTTGTGTGTGCTTCCTGTGTGTCCCTGGCAGTTGGCATTCTTGCTGCTTTGCCTGTTGTTGTTTCACACGCACGTGCCTTATTTTCTTAGTTGATTGCCGATTACCTCACAATGAGGAAGCGTCTTGTTGTCTCCCACAGCATGCCAGGAATGTTATAGGAGCTTTTGTACCCTGAACAAATTACTCTGGCTAGTGGGTTCTGGTATCCCTTTACTATTGGCTTATGATTTCTGTGAAATCCAGGTATTCTTACAGCAGTTTTAAAGTATTGGCAGGCCTTTGCTCACGTTGCCAATCCCAGGAAGAGAAAAGAATCTGATGAGTCCTCATGCAGTGAACTCAAGATAGTTATGAGTAGAACTCAGCCATGTGCTGATGTTGGGTAGACATGGCCCTCTTCTGTTCTAGTTTCTACTGTTAGACTCGAAAGTCCTGATGACCAGGGCTCTCTTGGCACCTAGGCTGCAGCTGCCTTTGACCAGCCAGCCAGAAAGTTTCCAGGGTGGAGAGATTGAGGGGACATGTTACTGTAGAACCTCTTGTCCTCCCAGAACCTTTCTAAGAAAGGGCATGTCATAGGGAAAGGACCTGGTTAAACACATTTACAGCTTTCTGAATTTTCTCTAATCCCTGAGAAATCTAAGCTTCCAGAAGCTATTTTTCAAAAGAAAAATGTAGCCAAGATTCTGGAAGATTTGCCAACTTGTTTCTGCCTGCCTTTGATCAGTTGAACAAGAAATTACTGTACTACATTTTTCAACATGGGGGAATTTTCTAAGAGACTGATTTCAATTTAATATTTGTCATCTCTATGATAAGAACATGATAAAGGCAGACCTTAATCAGTATATTTCGGTATCTATCCCTCTGAAGAGTTGTCAGTCAGTGTTCTTTGCTTGCAAGCAACAGAAGCCAACACCAGCATTTAATTAATTTAAGTAGAAAAAGAATTGATGGGCCTATGAGGTCACTCAGAGAATTGAAGAGAAGCAAAAGGACCAACTCCTGGAAACCAGGACAGGTCTGTGGAACTCATGGGAGAAGCATGAACTCTGACCATTTTCAGTCTTTGTCACCCCACTCAGGATTCAAATTCCTGGGAAAACTTGCTGGATTCATCCAGCCAGGCTTCTGTGCTAGCTGTCTGGACTAGGCTGGGCAATTTGATTGACAGTCCCTGAGGGAAATCTGGGTACAGTTAGTAGAAGAGGAATGATGCTGGCACAAATCACAGTTAACCACTGCAAAAATCATGCCACCAATTTAAAAAATACAGTGACACACGGATTCTCCATCAGTGCAGGCTCTCCAGTTGCGCTCCACATTTACTAAGCCTGTTGTAGGATGTGGGGGAAGTAGAGGAGTTAGCGGCATAGCAACACTTATAAGTGAGTAACTGAGCTTGGGCCCACACACTGAATAACTGCATAACCTTGGGATTGTCACATTTCCTCCCTACACATGAATTTCTTTACTCTCTTTAGCCTGAATGTCCTCATCTGTGTTATGGTACAGATGATAATAGGATTATATGAAGGGCTTAATAGATAATCTATGTGAAAGTGTCTTGCAAATGATAAAAAGAATAGTTTGTCAACTATTATAAGATGAATTGGTTATCATGGAGAGAATGAATGCTACTCATCTTCCATCTTTATTAAGACTAAAGCAAACTGAAAATAATTTAAACAGTACAACCAGATTTAGGAGGTATCTAAAGAAAACTTTCCTCAGAGTGACAGTCATTGAAATGGGATACCAAGGGAGGTACAGAAATCTCCTTATCTGGATGTGTTCAAAAATAGAATGTATTTTTAACATGTGAAATACTTTAAGGCAATTTTGCTGAAATAAGACCAGGGATGGACTAGACAACCTCTCAAATGCTTTCCAACACAATTTTTTTTTTTTTTCCTATGCTGATTCTCTGATTCCAGGACTTTAGCAAAGAGATGAACTGTTGTTAAAGTTACTTTATTATAATTTAAAGCTCCTACCTTTTTTGGACATTGTCCATTCCAAAGTACTATGAAAATTTAAGGGAACAAAAAAAGACAATTAAAAACAGATTTGTTTTGATAGTGGTCTGTAGTGAAATGGAGATTTTTCTTTCTTTGAATCTCAGTCCTGTGCTGCTGCTGCTGCCAAGTCACTTCAGTCATGTCTGACTCTGTGCAACCCAATAGATGGCAGCCCACCAGGGTCCTCTGTCCCTGGGATTCTCCAGGAAAGGATACTGGAGTGGGTTGCCATTTCCTTCTCCAGTGCATGCATGCGTGCTAAGTCACTTCAGTTGTGTCCGACTCTGTGCGACCCTAATGGACAGCAGCCCACCAGGCTCCTCTGTCCACATGATTCTCTAGACAAGAATACTGGAGGGGGTCGCCATTTCCTTCTCCACTCAGTCCCATAAGTGATTATAATATTTGTATCTATCTAAGTTTTTTTTTAACAGTGTTCAAAGTTCAAAATCACATGCAGGTTTTGTGGGTATTAGTAGTGATAGTTATTTTAATTGGGTCGTTGGCTACTGGCCACCAAAGACAGCCTGTAATTTTTCACAGGGCAACTGTCAACTCCTGCATCTACAAATTTTTGAGAGTTTTCTTTCTGATAAAGAGTGTAAAGGAATCTGGAGACTTTTCATGGCCAACTTGATCTGTCAACCACATTTTTTTTCTGAGGCTCATTTACCACTTTTTCATTTCTCTCTAAGGACTCATGTTGGGGAGTTGATCAACATGGATTCTCTACTACCTATATCTGCTTTCAAAATCCCTTTGTATACCTTCACTTTTAATATCTTGCAAATACGTCCTAGCCAAATTTTTTCCTCACTCTGTCCTTGTTCCACTGTAGTTCCTTATTCATTTTACACCCATGGCAGTCATATAAAAATAGAAAATGAATATGAGATTTTGTAATTCCCCCTTCCTTGGCCAAAATTAATCCGTAATCCCAAGGCATGCCATATCATTTATGCAGGATGAGTTATCTTGAGCTCATGTTCATCAGAGGAGAACTCTGAAGCAAAGAAAGACTTGAGCAATAGACTGAGGCTGATTTCTTTTCTTATTTTGGTAATTTTTGTATACAGAAAGGTGCACACATCATTCGTGTTGTTCATGTGTTTTTTCCATATGAACACATTTGCATACAGATCTGTTCATCCAGATTAACATGACCAGAAATTCAGAAGCCTCCTCAGGCTTTCTTCAAAATATGCCCAACCCCCAAGGGGGACTACTATTCTGCCTTCTAATAACATAGATTAGTTTTGTTAGTTTTTGAACTTTATATGAATGGAAGCATACAGTATAGACTCCTTTGTGTCTGGTTTGTTTAACCCAACATTACATTTGTGGAATTCTCATTGGTGTTTAATAGCAATGCCCCATAGAACTTTATGAAAGTGGTTTATGTCTGTGCTGTACAGTATGGTAGCTGTTAGCCACATGTGACTTTTGAGCCCGTGAAACGTGGCCAGTGTGACTTAGGTACTAAATTTTTACTTCACTTAATCTTTTAAATTTATTTTTACACATGACTAATGGCTACTGTATCAGATAGTACAGTTGTATAATATTCCATTTTATGAATATACTACAGTTGCTTACATATCCTATCATAGAAATTTGTTGGAGTTTCTCGTTATTATAAATAATGCCATTATAAACATTCCTGTACCTGTCTTTTGGTGAACATAAGCATGTGTTTCTTATCTGTGAGAGTTCTCTTTGCCCTGTATCCTTGGCAACACTTGGTATTACTATTCTGGTGACTGTATAGTGGTGTCACATTGTTGTATTTCTTTGATAAGTAGACATGTTGAGCAACTTTTTTATATATTTATCAGCCATTTGGTTATCTTTTTAAAAATACTTTATACCTTTTTCTTTCCTATTGGACTGTCTGATTTCTTATTTTGTAGGAGTTCTCCATACATTAAGGAATCTCAGTTGAGTAAATGTATTTCAAATATTGTCACTACCTTGTGGCTTTTTATTTTCTTCATAGTTCTTTAAGTGAAAAGAAGTTCTTAACTGTAATATAGTCCAGTTTATTATATATATATATTTTTTTTACCCTTTTGACTTGTGTTTTTGTATCCTTTTGAAGTAATCTTTGCCTATTTTAAGGTTGTGTAGATAATCTGCAGATTTTTCTTCTAAATTCTTAGTTGTTTCGCTTTTTACATCCGGATCTAAAAATCTATTTCAGATGGATTGTATTATATGGTGTGAGGTGGAGTTGGGGATCAGGTTTTATTTTTTTCATATGGATATATAATTAGTTCACTTATTGAAAAGACCATCCTTTGCCCAGTGCAATGCAGTGTCTGTCATCTTTTACTTTGTCATTCAACAAATATTTAGTAAAATTTCCTGTCTGAAAATCAACATAAACCAATTTGGCTGTTTTTAAAAAGGAAAAAAGCAAGTGCTCTAAGGAACATGACCAACTTGTCCAAACACATGCAAGAACTCTGTTTAAGCAGTCTCCTCTAAATCCCTTTCAGCTGCTCAGACCTTGGATGTCCGGGGACTGATAGCCACCATATAAAATACATGTGGCATAGTTTAACACATTTTAGTAGGAAGTTGTGAATCCGGTCATTAGGCTGTTCTTAGTTAACTACTGGCAAAGCATCACATAAATATTTTCCTTGTTCTTTTAAACCAAGTAATGCATGACTTTCCCCTTTAATTTTAAAACAATGCATCTATTTCCAATTAGAGAGTCAGAATCTGTTTGTTGGAACCAAAGAAAGTGAATGCCTAATGGAGTTTGAAGTGATCTAGTCAGAGTATGGGGCTGCCCTGTAGCTCAGATAGTAAAGAAGCCACCTGCAATGCAGGAAACCTGGGTTCGATCCCTTGGTCAGGAAGACTCCCTAGAGAAGGGAATGACAACCCACTCCAGTATTCTGGCCTGGAGAATCCCATGGGCAGAGGAGCCTGGCAGGCTATAGCCCTTGGGATCTCAGAGTCAGATACGACTGAGCGAGTAAACACGAGCGTGAGTGAGAAATGCTAGCGTTTTTCCTCTTCATTCTCGTACCACTAAAGAAATAATTTCAGCTCTGAACTTACTTTTTGCTGTTGTTGACGTTTAAGGTGAGACTTGCTTAGGATTTAGCAAAAAAGGCAGCATGGTCACATATATCAAAGGCTGAAATCTTGTTTCTGGTACTCTATTCTTCTTTGTATTGTTTACCATAAATCACTTATACTACATAGTTGTGCTTTTAAATAGCACATTGTCATTCTCCTGTAATTTTCATGAATATATGCATGTATCCAAACATGAATATCCTCAAGGAAATGTACCCTAAGGAAATAATGACAAGTTTCGTGTCACATTATATGTGACACTTTGCTTTCAAAGGATAAAAAAGAAATGCTCCATTTAAAGCTATGATCACTAGTTTTGACTGATTCATTGTAAACCTATACTTCGAACACATTTATTTTCCTGATTTTATGTTGTCACTGCCACTACTTTGTAAGATGATTACGCAGTTTTCTTACAGTCTTGTGATAGTTGTTAAAAATGTAAAATAACTTAGAAAGGACTGGCGTTAACGGCATATATCAAGAAACTTGACACCATGACTTTGTCAAGATGTGTATGATTATAGACTGGTTGGTGGGTTATCTGCTTCGTTCAATGTACACACATCCTCTGTGGTAAAAAGTATAATGGTTCTGAGCAAAAAAGAAGGCTGTGCCAACTGTAGTAGGCACGAGTCTGTCTGGGAGGTGGTGAACAGTCCTTGAAGTCATTGGTTCTATGGTAGGAGTTTGGCTGTTCAGGTCATCGTTTTCCTCATGTGTATCGAAGGCATTTCATGGGGTCGCAAAGAGTCGGACACGACTGAGCGACTGATCTGATCTGATCTGATCTGATCGAAGGCATTAGCCCTATCTTCACTCTCAGGCTATACTCATGGCAAAGGCATCAGTGTGTCACTATTTGGTTATATTACACTGCAGCCAAACTCTCACTAAAGTTGGGTATTACAATATTTGTAAATTGAGTTGTCCTTCACTTGACCTTCATCTTTTATTCCATATTGTAATGGAAAATGTAGTGTTAACAGTGGTTGTCAGAGTTTTAGGAATTTTGGCTTTAGCAAAGCTGAGTGCAGTGTTGGTGTGCTATTTAGCCAAGAATTTGATATTGACATAAAATGGCCAATACCGTATACTTTGCTGATGGCCTGTGTAGATATCATGTGATGTGTGCCCATCTTTGGGGGAGAAGGGTGGCCTGAAGGAAGAGTTCTTTTTCTTTGAACAGTGACACTTTTTGAGATGCCTTCTAATTTGCATATAGGTGCCATATAGTCCAATAGCAGCTTTGGGTCATCCTAACTGAATATGAGGTTGGAAATGACAATTTTATATTCTTGTAACAGTGCTTCTCAAATGTCAATGTATGTGAACCAAGTGGAGATCTAGCTAAAATGTGGATGGTATTTCAGTGTATCTGGGAAGATTCAAGATTCTACTTCCTCACAAGCTCCCAGGTGATACTGAAGTTGCCTAAAGTAGAGTTATCTTTGAAATAACTGACAACCACCAGAGGCAGTGTGAAATTATCAGTGGGCTTCTTTGAGTAAAGATCCCAGAACTGATACATCCATAGGATTTCAGTTAAGGACATTCAGCAGATTACAGACTTTCTAAGCTATGCCTTCCTTATCTGAAGAGTGAGAATGATAATGTTACCCACTTCCTATAGTCGATGTGGGCATTACTAAGAGAATATAGATACAAAACTTTTAGGATAGTAACATCAGTATAGTAAGTGTTCACTGGATAGTTGGTGTCAAATTGTTCCCAGAAAGTTTTGGGACAGGGAAAACATATGGGCCCTTGGATAAAGCGCAGAATGTGTGAGGAGAAACTGCTAATGTTTGAAAATGTTGAAGAGGCTATGACACAACAATGAAATGTGAGTTCCCCATTATCAAATGTACCAGTGGTCTCCAGTAGTGGCCTGGCCTCTGGTAAAACCTAGGACAGCTGGTCTAGAGTATAAGTAACAGCGGGGACTCAGAAGAGGTTCATGGTTGATGTTGCTGCTGGGGTCAAGGGACACTGACGCTTTCCTGGTGGTCAAGGTATCTCATCCTGACTCCAGGGTGTTTGCAAGTAAGAGGGGGCAGCTAGTCCAGTGAAGAAAGTGGAAGAGGGTGTGCAGGAAAGAAAAGGGAGAGAAATAACCTTTGCCCAGCAAAGCCAACCAACCAGCCAAACAAATAGACTTGAGCACCGCGTCTGAGCACACATGCTCAGAAGTGTGAGATGTAGGTAGTATTCTAATTTCACTAATAAAAAAAGTGTTTAAAATGTATATCTCCAATCTCCATTTGTAAGTTTATGGGGCTGGATTTTAAAACTAGAGTTGGGCTTAATAATTTCCAAAAGGCAGCACTGTGCTTGACTCCATGCACACCTTTGGTACCAGGACACACACATACAAATTTCTTATGAGAGAGCAAGTGAAGTTCTCTGCAGCCACTGCAGCTGTCCATCTACCATGCCCCTCATGGCCGGAGAAAAGACTGCACTGCTCACTGCCGTGTCTCAGAACCTAGCACTCTGCCTGATACACATTCAGGAGCAGTAAATGTCCAAGCAGAATGAAGGAACCAAATCTAATCGAACAAAGCTGGTTGTGTGATTGTGAGCCTTTAAGCTCTTCATTCTTATAATCATCCATCTGACTGCTGCTTCCTGACTATAACTCATGGGGGCTTCCCTGGTGGCTTAGATGGAGTAGGAAATGGCAACCCACTCCAGTATTCTTGCCTGGAGGATCCTATGGACAGAGGAGGTTGGTGGGCTATATAGTCCATGGGGTCGCAGAGTCGGACATGACTGAGCACACACAGATTTTCAGTTAATAGCGTGGTTATTTGCTTCACAGCTGTGCTGTGCTTAGTCGCTCAGTCGTGTCTGACTCTAGCCTGCCAGGCTTCTCTGTCCATGGGGATTCTCCAGGCAAGAATACTGGAGTGGGTTGCCATGCCCTTCTTCAGGGAACCTTCCCGACCTAGGGATTGAACCCTGGTCTTCTGAATTGCAGGCGGATCCTTTACCATCTAAGCCACCAGGTAAGCCCATTTAACAGCTAGTTAATTTTAAAGAACTAAGTGTTTTTCATTTCCTTAGGGCTGAAGGAAATATGAGACATGTATTTTGCTTCAGGGACTTGGAGTCTCATTAGAAAGAGAGAGATAAGATACCCAACAAATTTTTAAATTATCTAATTTTCAGTCAAGACAAGGATTTCTACATGAAAACCTATGTTTTTCTTCCTTTTGTGATTTTCCCTTCTTTTGTCCTCCTTCCTGTCTGTCTGGTGGTACATGTGGTGATATATTTGGCACTGTTGGGCGTCTGTCTGTCTTCTGACAATTGCCCAAGGAGATATCTCTTATGGGAGCCAGGGAAGGTCTCAGCTGCTGCACTTCTGGGCTGCCAGTCCATCTTGCTACATGATGTGAACTTGATCACAAATCAAGAAAGAGATTGGAATGCTTACTCAGCAGAAAAATCACTTGACTCTTAATTACAAAACACACAGTTATGTGAACAGAGCTATAATATGTGAAATTAAGAAATTTGATTGAGTGTTTTCATAAGGACCAGATTTTTCCCCCACCTCTTTTTCTAACATTGAATTTTATAAGAATGAAGATAAATGTGCTTATTATGAAATTTCACATCTGAAAGCAAAGGAAGAAAGTGAAAGTGAAAGTCACTCAGTCATGTCTGGCTCTTTGCGACTCCATGGACTATACAGTCCATGGGATTCTCCAGGCCAGAATACTGGAGTGGATAGCCTTTGCCTTCTACAGGGGATCTTCCCAACCCAGGGATCGAACCCAGGTCTCCCACATTGCAGGCGAATTCTTTACCAGCTGAACCACAAGGGAAGCCCATGAAAAGAAAGTTTAGACGACATCTGAAAGCAAAGAAAGAAAGATCGCTTGTATTACCATGTGGGAAAGTCACTGTGAATATTATGATGGGCAGACATACTAAAATTCAACTGTACACGTATAAATGTAGGATCACTATCTTTTATCCAAAACTTTGTAGTCCAGATTGTTTCTGAATTCAAAGATTTTTCTCTCTTTAGATTTTTGGAAGGTAACCTGAGAAATATGTATTTTGTAAAACCACCATCAATGTATGGAATAGGTCCCTGTAATCAAATACATTAATGTTTCAGTACCAAAGTATTTATAATTAAGGGTATAAAGACTATTAATATTCTTGGAGTAAGTCACATTTTCCTATAAATGCATCATAAAAAAATATCTTTCAGTTCTTGGAACTTTTGAGAATTCAGATTTTAGATACGGGAGTGTGGACCTGTATATAAATACTAATTGTTTTTATTGGCTGTACACCACAAATACTTTTTTTCTGACTTGCTTTCTCACTTGTGCCATATTGAACATTCTTACAGGATAAATTGTTAGAAATGGAGTTGCTGGGTCAAAATGTGTACATATTTTTAAGAGTTTTGATAAAGCTTGCTGAATTGCCATCCTGAAGTGCATACATGCTGTCACTCAGTCATGTCTGACTGTTAGTGACCCCATGGACTGTGGCCTACTAGGCTCCTCTGCCCATGGGATTTCCCAGGCATGAATGGTATTTCCCAGGCAAGGAGTGGGTTGCCATTTCCTCTTCCAGGGGATCTTCCTGACCCAGGGATTAAACCTGCATCTCTTGCATCTCCTGCATTGTCAGGTGAGTTCTTTACCAGTAGCATCACCAGCGAAGCCATCCTGAAAGATCATACCAAGTTTCAGTGTAGGGTCTGAACATGCCTGTAATTTACCACATCCTTGCAAATGCTGCATTTTATTGATGTTTTAAATCTTGCCAATCTAATAGACTAAAGCAATACTTTACCTTTTTCAGTACTAATGGTGTAGTTCTTTTGTGTGGGAGGGGGGATTATGCATGGTGGCATGCTGGACCTCAGTTCCCCAACCAGGAACTGAACCCTTATCCCCAGCTGCTTGGACCACCAAGGAAGTCCCTGTAGTTCTTTTCATAAGTGTTTGCCTGTAGACTTTCTTGTAGATTGCAGAGGTTGGGACATTTTCAAGTCATTAAACTGAGACTACCACCTCATGATGTTTTTGGAGCTGCTATATATGTCAGGTATGATCACTTGCAGTGGTTGTTTCATTTAAAAAGTGAGTGGTGATATAGAACCAGTGTCTCTGTTGGTGTCAGCAAGCTGTGTTTAATCCCTTGCTGGCTCATTCTCAAATGTGGTTCATCATAGTGTCCCCTTGGTTCTTTTAACCTGGACAAGTACGGTTGTGCCAACTGTGAGGACTCTTTCAGGGATCATTTGCACAGAAATTTCCTGAATACAGAAGAGGTATTGAATGGCATTCACACCTGAAGTGTTTGGTTTGAAATCTCTTTAAGCGTATCATCAACTTTTAGGTAAGAATGAGTAAGACTGTGCCCTCAAGCCCTGTGCACTTACTCATTTGGTTTTCTGACAGCTGTAAGATAGTACAGCCACACTTACTCTAAAAGAGGAGTTTTGAAGTTTTATCCTTTCATTCTGTAGGGTCTGAAAAGATTTCCCCTAAATCTGAGACAGTGGTTCTTAGATGTTGGTAACCAGGTCTGGAATCACCTGGGGAGTTTAATTACCATGCAGGTACCTGAGGTCAAGCACTAGAGATTGAACCCTGCAGGTCTTAGACTGCCTTGAGAAAAATAGCTCAGTTCTGAGTTTAATCAGGTTATAACAACAATGGTAGTAATCACAGAAGTGATTTTATACTTTTAATTGAGGTATTGTTATTATAATGGTAGTAAAGATCATAAAAATTCTTAATGGCACTCTTAGGAATATCTTAGATGTATGTGATAACTCAGTATTAGTCAAAGTCTCATATAAATGAATGAGGCAGTTTTGGATTCACCGTCCTTAATATCTGGTGGAGTTTTATTTCTTGGTAATAGAAAATAAGTACTTGAAATAAGGACCATTCTTAACTTTTAAACACAGACAAAACAAACACATGCAGCAGTTTTTTATGATAAAGAAATTTTTGTGAAGTGTTTAGTTTTCTAAGCTGAGCAATAGGATACTAGAAGCAAACTAGAAATTTTCCTGTTGACGTGATCTGACTCTTCTGTAATTAAGTTTACATTTCATTTCCTTACAGTTTGTGTATGTATAACTTTCTTAATTTTTCTATTTTGAAATGAGCCTGTGTGGAATCTAGCGGCTTCCTTGGGGATCTTGTTGCAAGCATGTTTGTGAACAATAGATAAATCATTTGTATCATTTTCCAACATGACTGTGCAGGTCAGCACTCTGGAGCAAAGAAACATAAAAGGGTGTTAGCCTACACCACATTAATTTGGGTCAGCCCAGGATACTGCTAATTATGTGACCCAAGGACTAATTATTTTGTGAACCTTGTTCTTAAAAACATAAGCAGATGTGTGAACTCCCATCTGCTCAATCACCCAGATCCCTTTGTGTCCTGAAAACTCATGATTTATGGTCCCCACAGTCAGCTTTTGACTCCATGAAAAGCAAAGGTAAGTCCGACTGATAGGAGAGTCCCAGTGGGAGCAGGGTTATCGTTGATTGCCTCTGCACTGCAAGTGTTCACCGTTGCAGGAAAGGGGGCTCTGCATTCGCTCAGATCAGCAAATATGATCTGGCTTGCCAGATTACCCAAATAGATATGAAAAGTCAAACGTCATCCCTTCACTGTCCTTGTAAGGGCATTTACATGCGTGCGTACTAAGTCACTTCAGTTGTGTTCGTCTCTTTGCGACGCTATGGACTATAGCCTGCCAGGCTCCTCTGTCCATGGGATTCTCCAGACAAGAATACTGGAGTGGGTAGCCATGCCCTCCTCCAGAGGATCCTCCCTAGCCAGGGATCGAACCCACATCTCTTATGTCTCCTACATTGGCAGGCAGGTTCTTTACCCCTAGCAACACCTGGGACACCCAAGGGCATTTACATTTTGCATTCAATTTTAAAATGATTCGACAGGAGTTTTGGTTTGGTTTTGCGTTTCTCTCAAACATGGACAATACATGTAGCCTGGCTGTTAGGTGTGAGGAACAGAGGCATACATGTGGCCTCCCCAGAGTCATACAACCCTGGAGTTGCATTTTGAAAACTGACAATTTACTTTTGGACATTGTTTTTTCTCTCTTCTTTTGAAAGTAAGGTAGATTTACCTGTAGTGATGGGTTTGGACTAGAATGACCAGTGTCAGATTATTTTGCTTCCTTACCCTTTGCAGTCTCACAGAGTGGGTCACTTGCCTACCTGTAAACCAGAGAGAGGCTGAGTGGAGAGTCACCGGTAACCTCTTGGGAAAGGGAAGGGAATTATCATTTAATAAGAGCTTTACTTTTATCTTGGCTGTCTGTCCAATACCAGACAGGTGCTAGAGATCTTAGGAGCTTCCTTGAGGTGTCCCACTTTATTCCTCACACTTTCTGCTACTTACTGTATTCTCCCTCTATAATAAGAAAACCAAGGCTTTATGAGGTAAGATAATATTCAAGGCTACAAAGTGAATATGTGGCATCTCTCGATGGGTATAACACCCACACCACCTGGCTCCATGGCGCAGGTCTTTGTCAGGCCACCTCAGCCATCAGGCTCCATCCTTGCTCACTTCCCTAATCTTGTGTCTGTGACTGAACCTCGTCGGATGGGCTGGGACCTGGGGTGCCTCAAAGCTTAATCTTTTATGTCCAGTCTGCCTTTCATCCACAGGTGCCTGAGGTACCACCCTGAGTCGATCTCCTTCCTATGACCTCTGACCCACATTGCTCGCGGTACCTTCCAGCCCTTGTTCTGACTAGCTGAGATGCTGGCCACTCCTCCCAGGCCTTGCTTCTATCACCACCTAACAGGCCATGATGTCTGCCTGGAGATTGGTGACAGCTATGAATTTTACTTCCTCTTATGGTTATGAACTGTATGTGATACCGAAGGCTGGGCCAAATTGCAAAATAATTAAAACAGAAACTCCAAGATTGCATGTTGAGCTGGTGAGTGAAGTAAAAGAGAACTGTGAAATAAGTTAACTCAGTTACCATGACTCGTGGTAAGAAGCCAGGCTGACTAATTGGGAAGGATTTGTACACACTCTGGGGCCACCACAGAAAACCTTGGTGAAATTTCACAGTCTCCACTTAAATTTACCGTTTTATCCAAAAATAAATTCATGTTCAGTTTTCTACCCTAATTTAGTTTCTGTAAACCCTGTTCTTAAGTCTCAGATGATTACATATCATTGTCATTGATAACATTTTGTGGATTCTTGATTTAAAAAAAATAGATTTCCTTTCCTTTATTATTTTTAACATTTTTGCTTACTTTTTTTTTTTTTTTTTTGAACTTAAACATTTCAGCTGATGTGCCATGTCAGACCAAG
This sequence comes from Bos mutus, assembly GCF_027580195.1. Taxonomy (NCBI): domain Eukaryota; kingdom Metazoa; phylum Chordata; class Mammalia; order Artiodactyla; family Bovidae; genus Bos; species Bos mutus. The sequence goes on from NC_091624.1 coordinate 58,373,889, forward strand.
TGTCTCATCTGTTACTATCATAACCTGTTAAGGTATATCTTGCACAGCAAGGTTTTTTACTTTTGTTTTTTAATCATGGATGTCCACAAAAAGGATGAGATTTTAATTAAGGAAGATGCTAATTCTAATAGTCAAAGTAATATTATTGACTAGCATGTTTGATGAAACAGAAAAAGGTATTTTTCATCAGATTAACTATATTATTTTGGAATGAATTATGATAACAGCAAGTAGAAAGTAAACTGGACATATCTTCTCTATATGCGAAGCTTCCCTTCAGTTCAATTCAGTTCAGTCGCTCAGTCAAGTCTGACTCTTTGCGACCCCATGGACTGCAGCACGCCAGGCCTCCCTGTCCATCACCAACTCCCGGAGGTTACTCAGACTCATGCCCATTGAGTCGGTGATGCCATCCAACCATCTCATCCTCTGTCGTCCCCTTCTCCTCCGACCTTCAATCTTTCCCAGCATCAGGGTCTTTTCAAATGAATCAGTTCTTCGCATCAGGTGGCCAAAGTATTGGAGTTTCAGCTTCAACATCAGTCCTTCCAATGAATATTCAGGACTGATTTCCTTTAGGATGGACTGGTTGGATCTCCTTTCAGTTCAAGGGACTTTCAAGAGTCTTCTCCAACACCATAGTTCAGAAGCATCAATTCTTCGGCGCTCAGCTTTCTTTATAGTCCAACTCTCACATCCATACATGATAGCCTTGACTAGATGGACCTTTGTTGGCAAAGTGAAATCTCTGCTTTTTAATATGCTGTCTAGGTTGGTCATAACTTTTCTTCCAAGGAGTAAGCATCTTTTAATTTCATGGCTGCAATCACCATCTGCAGTGATTTTGGAGTCCAGATAAAGTCAGCCACTGTTTCCCCATCTATTTGCCATGAAGGGATGGGACCGGATACCATGATCTTTGTTTTCTGAATGTTGAGTTTCAAGTCAACTTTTTTACTCTCCTCTTTCACTTACATCAAGAGGCTCTATTTCTTCTTCCCTTTCTGCCATAAGGGTGGTGTCATCTGCATATCTGAGGTTATTGATATAAAGGAGCTTCCCTTATGTACACAGAAATTCTGAGAGGATTTCATTTTGCTTCACCCAGTGGGTTACAATAAATATAATTTAAATTTAATCCTAAAAAGGTGGGTATTTTTAATAACCCCAGTTATCGATAAAGAGCTTAAGTAACAAGGCTGAAGTTGCAAAAGTGCAGAAAAGATGGATTCATGATGAGGATCCTAGGCCAGCAGTGTGAGGAACACAGGAGTGAGTGTGCTGCTCAGTGAGAGACATGGAATGGGTGAAGTTGAAGAGAAGAGCTCTCATGGGTGAGGGGGGCCAGGGAAGCTCTGCCAGGTGACATTTGCAGTGGTTGCTGAAAGATGGAGAGAATTCTAACAGATGAATGGGAGTGGTGGGGAGGTGAGGAGCAAAGATACAGAACAGGAAAGCACAGGGCAGTTCTGGGGCAGCTTGTGTGACTTGAGGGACAAAGACAGCAGGATGGGTAGGTTTTATGGTGGGAGTTCAAGCTTGAAAGATAGAAGGGAGTCAGATTGTGAGGAGCTTCAACTTCCATACTCCTGAGACTGATTTTTCTTGCCACAGGGCTACCAAGATCCAGGGGTAGAAAAAGGAGGTGATGGGAGTCTATGTTTTCAGAGTTCAGGTGGGCTGAAAGTGTGCCAGATGGCAGTATCTAGAAACTGGAGGAACGCCTGGGAAACGGGGTGATTCGAATCGTAACCAGGATGAAAGGGATGGGCATTGGGTTGAAATGGCAGCTTGAGCGGGGACCCAAAAGCAGGATCTAAACAAGTTATTTTGTTTGTTTTTTTAGTGTAAGAAGAGAACTGAGGGTGTGTATAGGTCAGGGGAAGATGGCTGGTAAAGAGGGCAACTGTTGACAATATGGAGAACATAAAAGAAAACAAAGCCCTGAAGCATTGCTTGAAAACTGTTAGAAGTGAAAAGAGAACTGGCAAAGTTGGGAAATTTGAGGCAGAGAAGGCAGCTTTTACCAGACGTCGTAATCAGTTTCATCAGAACTGATAGGTAGGATCATCTGCTCAGAAAGATGGGCGTGAGTAAAGCTCGAGGAGGTTGGGGGAGCGGTCAGAATTCCGGGGAAAATGAAGGAAAATATCTCTTGCAGGTAATTGGTAATTAGTGAAAGAAAGTGAACCTGACATGAATTACCGTGCACCTTATATCTAACCACGCCTGGACGTTATCGGCTTGCCCTGCTGGTTAGCTGGACTCCATACAGTCATCCCTCAATTTTCCATGATAAATGAGAACAGGTATAACATGAATGATTTAAATATCCAGGGGGTCCCAAAATCTCATCAAGTATTAAGCTTCTTTTGCAAAATGTCTTCGTGTCAGAAGCATCTTTTTTTGACCATAATTGTACGTGTGGTTCTGTCAGGATGTGGAATCCCTCTGGCCCGTGACAGCCCAGTGACCCCAGGATCATTGATTGACTTAGTAAAGAACTTTGTTGTTCTAAGGAACTGGATTCAGTCAAGGAATAGCTTTGAGGAGTCTACTAACCCAGTGAACAAATGGACCCTGCCCAAAGAGAGCAGCAGTTTGGCAGCATGTAACAAAACAAAGTATATAGTCTCTTTTAGCTAGCACTTGCTCTGTGCAGTATTTGCTCTGCGAGAAGGAAAGCTCTGAGATGGCAGGGGTCGTGTCTGTTAGTTCATGCTGAGTTGGAAGTGCCGAACCAGTTCCATGCATGTAATACATGCTCAGTACATATTTGTTACAAAAATGTGTGACCGGAGCTCTTATCAAAGAGTGCAAAGACACCATTCTCCACTACTGTTCTCTGACATCCAGCCAGATCATCTGTCACTTCTGTACTTCTGCTGTGGTCCCTCCTGCACTGGGCCTTTGCACATGCCACCTGCCTCCCCATTCCTCTAGATTCTTTGATGAGATGCTTTCATATGATTGTATCCTTTGCTTTCTGAGCATTTATTCCATTTGGTGATTGTTTATGTGTTAATGTGGTTCTCTAAATAATGTCTTTCTCTCTCATCAAGCTCTGATCTTCCTGAGAGCAAGATGGTATCTGTTCACCATTATATCCCAAGGCCTGGCTTATACAGTGCTTGGCGCAGAGTCAAATACATGTGTGCACACAGACACATGCACACGCTAAAAGTGAGCTTCTCTACAGCATTATTTACAATAGTGAACACTTGGAAATGACCCAAATATCTCTCAACAAAGAAATAGGTAAATTATGCTATAGTCACTGAAATTTAACGCAGCTGAGATAAACAGTGAGAGGAGTTGTATACACTAAATCTGAGAAGTCATATGTGACATATTTATTATTGTATTCTTTAAAAAGCAAATTGCAAACTGTTATGCATAGTGTAATCTTTTTTAATAAAAAATAAAACCCCCCAAATGTATATATTGTAGGTGAATGAGAAAAAGACTAGATGGATACACAGTGAGCTCTTAATAGGTTCATTTTTGAGTTGTGGAATCAAAGCTCCACTTTCAGTTCTTTTGTATGTAATTTATTTGAAAAAAAAATGTAGCTTTTTTTTTTTACTATAAACTTCATTCTCTGCCCTCTTCATTCATTAGTTCATTCAAGATATGTGCCGGGCACTGTGCTAAGCATTTTGTATTTAACTAATAACAAGCTGCTCTTGGGTTGCTAAACTGCTGGCTGGGACCACAAGCAAGTACATGGCCAGTTTAGTATAAGTGTTATAATGGGAGAAACTATAGCATACCTTGGACTGGCAATGGTCTGGATGGGTGAGGAGCACAGAGAGGCTCCCTAAGACTTTTTTGCTCAAGCTTTTATTTTTTGAGTGCCTACTCTGTGCAAACCTTTGGGCTTATTTCAACAAATTCCATGTCCCCCAGAAACCCATAAGCTCTTGGAGAGTGTGTGCCTTTATTTAGCACTTAGTAGCCAAACTGTTCACCACGTGAGCTAATAGCCTCAGATTGGCAAGAAAGAGGGAGAATAACCTGGATGATCCAGTCACAGAACAGTTGGCCCCTGTGTAGTTAAGAGGGCTGTGTGTCATTGTCTATAAAGATGTCACTCCCCCCTGGATTCAGGATCCATGACACTCCTGAGTCATGTTTCCCTTCGGGCCTCCTTAGCCTTTCTTATTCAGTTGCTTTATTCTAATGAAGCATGTCTTGGATTGCCCTTTTTTTTCCCCCTCCCAGAGAAAGTCTTTTTAATTGTTCACTAATTTCTTTTTAATCATGGTAATTTTGAAATAAAATAATTGATTTGAATGAGTAACTGTGGCGTGCCAGGGAGTGGGAGGGGGAGCCAGTGCCTTCTAGCCTCGTATCAAGGACCACTTGTAGCAGCGCCCAGATCCTGGATGGCCTCACTGCCCTCAACATATGCCTTTTTTGGTGTTTTGTTTCGTAGAATATAATCTACGAGTGTAAATAGGGCACCCTTGATGAGAGTCTCTGGGGACAATCCCACAGGAAGCTTAACTCGGGGCCTCTGTCAGGCTCGTCAACCCCTGGCTCCAGCCCATTGCTGCAGGGCTAGCTGTATGAGGGCAGAGCGGAGAGAGCCATCCCCACAAAAGGCCATTCCAGAGTCACTTGGCCTCTGGTGGCTTCCATGACACAATCGGATTTGCCATTCAGAGTTGGCTAATTCTCCCTTTTTTGTTTACAGACCTGATGGGCATTACCAGTCCCTAAAAACTAGTCAGAAGCCCTGACCCTCTCATCCTGCTCTCAGCAAAGATTTAATAGCTGTGTCCTGCTGCAGCGAGGTTTTGTGTTCCTCAGACTTCATTATTATTACAAAACATGCAGTGGAGCTTCATCCTAAATAATTAAAAACCTCTGACAAAGAAAATGATCCCAGTACATCCTGTGATACAGCAAACTGATTTTCCCCTGCACCACAGTCGTCTGTTGGCCTACTAATTCCCCAAGCTCCAGAATTAACAATGGGCAGCTCTGTTCTTAAGAGAATTACCCAGGTTTGGCTCTGATTCCTTCTTTGTAATGGGGCAAAGGGGGTGAGTTGGCTGGGTTCCTACCAGTCTCTCAAGGAGGACTTCAGTGTGCTTCCCATTGTAATTAAGTATCACTGTAATAACAGACATGCCTAGTCCTTCATGATGTGGATCACTTCTGGAAGACAAAACACAGCTGCCCCTATGGTGTGTCATATGTAGTTGTTTTCCACTTTAAAGACAAAAAGTGAGGGAAAAGAAAAACCGAAGAACTGAAGACCAAAAGTGAGGCTGGAAAGTCTCGGGCAGGTCCACTATGTTCTGAGGTGCATAGTAAATGATCAGGGACATGAAGTGACTAAAAATGATTATAATTGTGCTAGTTTCTCCCTTAAGTTGATACCCTGATTAAAAAAGGGAAGTTGAGGAGGGGCTGTTATATATTAAAAGGAACTAAAGAAATGAAATGCAGTAAATATTCTTTGTTTGGATATCCTGATTTGAACAAAACAAGTTTAAAAAGAAAGTAATTCTTAGATAAACAGTGGAATTTAAAAGTGGACCAGGCCTGATACCAATGATTATTCAGCCTGTGTTCTGTGTAATGAATATATTCTGAAAACTGGAGGGGTAAATGACCACTTTAGGACAAATGCCATTTACTCTGAAATGCTTGAGCCGAAAAATTATAAAGGGTGGAGTGGTGAAGCAGATAGTACAGTCTGGCAAAGTTTGGATGATTGTTGGGTTATGGGGTTGGGTTACTGGGTTATGGGGATTCATTTGACCCCTCCTCAGACTTTTATGTATGTTTGAATCGTGGTGCCTTAAGATGACTGAGTTTGAGTAAGCCCTGGGAGTTGGTGACGGACAGGGAAGCCTGACGTGCTGCAATCCATGTGGTCACAGAGTTAGACACGACTGAGCAACTGAACTGAAGGTGACTGAGACGTAAGTTCTTTAGAAGGAAATAGCTATTGTATTTTGTTAAGTAATTTACAAAACATTCCATTTCAACTTCTTTGGTTGTAAATTCCTACATTTTAAAATGGGGATAATGGATTAACTAAAGCTAATCCCCACCCTCACCCTCAAGATTTGTATGTAAAACGTATGACCAGGTTTCCCCTCAGGATACCTCACTACCTCATCATACCTCTGACCATTCTCTACTGAATCGCCTACATTTAGTATTTTCTAACTTAAGAATTTTCCATCTTGCTCTCTGCCTAGCCCTCTCTGTTCCTTGTCATCTGTCACAAGAAGGAAGGGGGAGTGTCAAGAGTTCTACTCTCACCAAAAGGCTATGCTGGCCTGCCCCTACCTTTCTGGGGGCTGGGACCAAGGGGAGGGTCTCTTGGGAGTGCCTCCACCTCACTGCTCACGTCTGAGGCCTCCTGTATCTGTCACGTAACCAGGGTGAGTTCCCTGAATGTGACAGTATTGCCCAGGGATCAGATCCCCTAACACCACGATTTGGGTGTCACCACCGCCATTATTAGCTGTGATCTTGGGCCAATCAATTGCGTTCCCTGTGCTTCAGTTTTTTCCTTGGTTAAAGTGATGATAATAAATAGTTAGCTCACGAGGTGATGATTAAATAAAATAAATATATAAAGTAACTACTAGAGTGCTTTTCATAGAATAAATACTCATAAATATTTGTTACCATTCTTAGGTTTTCTTATATAAAAAACATTTTTGGGAAATAATGCTTATATGATTGATGAAAAAAGTAATTTGTTATTTAGTCTCCCCATCTTATCGCAAAGTACAGAAGAATTCTGTTCAGTCAGTGTATTACTAGCAATACTATTTTTTACTATTAGTGACTTAAAATTGGTATTTTGGGGATTTAGTAACACCCTTTTCTATGGGGTACAGTTAATATAAAGAAATAGCATGGATGACATGCCATTCTAGAAAGAAAAATAGTATAGAAACTAGACATCTGAATTGGAATGCTAGCTTTTTATCTTATTGCCCTTTTGGATAATTTCTTGAAGCCACATCTCCCTCAACTCTGAAATGGGAACATGAGGCCTGCGGGGAGGTCCATGGTGGGGGTAAAGAGAGCTCCAAAGCCATCACAGAGTTCCCGGTTTGTGAGAGGCGCTCTCTGCAGATGTGTCCAAGGTTATGGCAGCTTAGCACAATGTACTTGCTGAGAATGTGGGCAGGGGAGGTGACATACAGGACTGGTAGCCCCTGTGAGAAGATCTGCTGCACCCTTGCTGATGCTGAGGCTGCAGAATCTAATGGCCCAAATCCAAGAACCTGCTTTTCTTGAATTCTTCTCAAGGTGTCAAACAGACAAGAACCTCTACATTCACCAAAACTTGTGCTAGAAATATTCATATGACCTCCTAGTTCACCTCTTCATGACCCAGCTGGGGCAGACTGAGGTTTCTAAACCTCATAGTTAACCTATGAAATGGACAGTTTACCCTCAGAAAGTCAGGAATTGGATGGAAGAATAAAACCATATGACATTTCAGTGGAATTCTCCTTTTACTAAATTCAAACATGAGTGTATTCTATCCACTTCTCCTTAATTTTTCTCCTATGCCAGAGGTTAAGCAAAAGCTTTTGCAAGATATGACAAAAGATTTTTCTTTCTTTTAAAAATCTGTGTTATTAACTAAATAGCTGTATTATTTCCAGAAGGGATTGTTCAAGAATCTACTCAGAGATTCTTATCTATGTTGCATAAATGAAGCATTATTCGCATAAGAATGGCCAGCATATATTTAATTTCCACACCAGTAATGCCATAGAATAAAACCCAGGTCATGTTGATAGTCAATAATGCTCTTCAGCTTCAGTTTTTAACAAAGCATTGCTCATGGCTATTGTTAAAAATCACTCTGCAACACTGAGGGACTTTGTATGGGCTGTGATTACAAAATTCAGTCTCGTAAAATGAAAACATCAGCTCCCTCTAAATGCTTACATGAAAATGGGCATTGACCTAGAAGAAGTCAGTGTGGACGCAAGTGGTAGCCAACATTGAATCTATTAATTTAAGATCATGTCCTCCTTTCTGTTTATTTTACATGTGATGATCAGTTGTAAAAGTTGAAGGAGAGCTTCAAACCTCCTGAATGAATGTGCATGGTCTAAGGAATGGAAGAAGGCGTTTGTGATGGGTGGAGCGCTACAGAGGGATGGGGGGAGAGCGGAGGGGTGGGGACTGACCATTGGCTGGAAGGCCTGACTGTAAAAATGAGGTGAGGACAGAGGCGTCGAGTAGGTCGGATAACACTGGACACAACTCAGTGGACCTGAGATCTATTTACGAGACTAAATTTAAGATTCCCTAGATGCCAAGAAGGCCAAGTGAAATTAGAATCCGTTAAGTTTTTAAGAAACAAATTCGGTGCTTTCAATCTGTTGGAAAGCTGAAAAAGGAGACTTTCTGGATATAAACCTTGGCTTCTGAAAAAGGCAGAGTTTGGTGAAGTTGGTAATTGAAGACTTATTTCTCATCCTGTTTCATGCCTAAAGCAATGACCTGGCTTCAAAGCTCTAGTTCAAAGGGGTCTGTCCACAAGGATCCATTGCTTAACAGTTTAAAATGGGCTTAAAGAGTGGGGGAAATACCAACTGAGAAATGAGAGGAAGGGATTTTTGGAATATGCTCTAACCATATTACACTGAAAGAACAGCACTGCACATATTAGCATGTTCTGTATGCCTGGCATGGAGGCCTCTGTTTTAAGAAATAGTGTGCTTTGCAAAGTTGTGACTGCATGTTTCCAGTAGGGCCAGCAAGGTGGAAGGAGAGCCATCTTTTTCCTTCCTATACTTGAGGGCAGTGAGTGGACCCCACTCACTGGCAAAGGCAAGGCCCCGAAGCTGGAGCACTTATGAAGGTATTAGGCATCATTCACATAGAAAGACACAATGGCAGTGTGTGCTGAGCTTTGCAAAATGAACTTGGACACTAAATTTTCTCTGAATATATGTATAGAGGCAAGATGAGTAAATTGCTAGATTTTTAAGATTTAAAATAAGCACTTCCCTATCTTTTGCCCCCTGCCCCAAACACGGCAAAACAAAACAAAACACCACCCTATTTTGCACAAGGGAAAGCATCCAACGACAATATGCAAAAACTATTGAAACTTTCAGAGGAAAGATAAGAATGCTGTTAGAAAAGCTAGAGATAGGGAGTATGTGTAATGGTTTGGTCAGTGAGATTAGGCATGATAAGAATAGTTGAGAGTATGTATGAGGATTTAAAAAATGGCAAAATGGATGCTGTTAAAAAAATAAAAGCCTGAGTAAAGAACACTAAAGCTGCTTTAGTTTTGCTGAAGTGCGTTTTATCTTTGAATGTTTATGAATTAGAAAGTTAAAGAAGGTCTGAAATAAGGACAGTTTTTTGAAAAACAGATTATGGAAATGAAAGCATTTTCTTTTAATACTGTGACTTTGAATGAGATGCTCTCACTTGACGAGTCTCTGGCCAAATGATTCCAGCACAAAGATGTCAGCTCTTTTGAACACTCAGCGTGGGTATCCCCATCACCTCTCCTCCGTTGCATTTGTGTTAGACATTTTTTAACACATTTCTGATTCTCCTATTTCTCTTAGGAAGTTAGGAAATGACTACTATCGAAACTGCCTTACGCACAGCTTAGGCAATGCTGGGTTGCTTGGGTAAACTTATGAAGTTTTTACAGTCAAATCAAATATTTGTTTGGGGTTTGACAGAGACTGTGGGGGATTCTAGGATCATGCTGTTCTACCTGCCCAAATAACCAATGCAAAGATATGTGCAAAGAGGAGATTAAAACTAGAAGAGAATTAAGATACATTATTTCCATGAGAATGTGGTGTTGAGGAGAAAAAAATATTTTGAATAAAAATTTTACTAAAATGCTAAAGGATAAAGTATAAAGTGTGTCAAGCAAATAAGTCATTGTGTGTTTGGAGGATTAGTTTTTATGTGTTTTGTTAGTAAATAGATAAAAGGAACAACTAAATTGTAGTTTTAAGTTCACTGTGTATGATTTAGTGTGTTACAGAATTTCTGCATATGAAATTAATACAAATTGACTTTGACAGAAACATTATCTCATAACTGGAAAATTATTCTAAAGATCAAGACAAAAGCTCCAAACCGGAATGAGTTGGCAATTTATTAAAATTTCTAGGCTATGGTAACTTAAGATTCTGGGGAAACATAACAAAAGAAGTGATAGATGGCAGTGCATTAGATAAGAATAAACAGCGGTTTATTTTGACAAAGAGAAACAAACTAATTGAATACAGCGAGCAGAACTCATTAGAGACTATGATAATAAAGGGAAAAGAGAAAAGCGTGGAATGATTTTGCCTCATATCAAGGGTCTAGTGAGACAGCAAATTGAAAATGACCTTGCAACAGGACATGGAACGAGGAGTGATCAACACTGTGTCAGCATAGGGGTAATGATTCTTCTTTGAAAATATCCTGAAAAACGCCTGGAATGCCATATTTACAGGCAAAGGCAAGATGCTAGAAACAGGTCAGAAATTAATAAACATTCTTATCCAAGATTAGGTACAATTAATTTTTGAAATATTCAATTCAGTATGTATATTTTGACTAAATAGGGGAATAAATTAAAAACTGTTTTTGAGGGGTTTAGTTAAAAAGATGATACATATTGTTTCAAGGTCTAAACAGTTTTTTCTAAATGTTTTCTAAAGGAAACTGGTCTAAAAAATGACAGTGACAAAGGAGAGTTCAGGCTTATAAGTAGAATATTAGATTTTTCTGGTTTTCTGATTTAATTCTTCGTGTTGCAAATACAATCTCTTCTATGACCCCTCCCATTCTCTCCTCTCTTAGGGGCACATGGCTTTAGTGCTCTGTTGCATCAGACACTTAAGGGACTTTGCTGGGCTAATTGCTAATGAGTCATCTGGAGGCTCCCACTCTGTTCTTCTGATTTACAGGAATGATCATCTTCCTTATCTTTCTCGTAAACCCATGCCAAAGACTGTTTTCCAAAAGCAGACAGTCTTCTCAACCAGAGTCCCATGTGCAGAAGAAACAGACTAAATGTTGAGTGTTTTAGATTCAGGTACTTTCCTTCTTTTTTTTTTTCTTTCAAGGCAAGCAGAACTCCAACCACAAGGTAACCCCAAATAGGTATTTTAAGAGTGACCTTACACTGAGGCATTAGGGGACTGGTGACAGTTAACAGACATTTAAACTGTTCGCTCTTGCAGCTAACCACTGGCCTCCTTCCTGCCTCTCTCCCACCACACCCAGTAAAGTTGTTTAGCTGAGCTGTTATTGCTATACTTTCTTAATTAGATATTTTCTCTGGGAACACTCATTTTGAAAGATAAGAGTTCCAGAAGTCATCCAAGAATTACTACCTTGAAATAATGTATAGTTACAGGAGGAATTGTTGGTAGTTATCTAGAATGAGATTCTCAAACCTTTTAGTCTCAGTACCTCTTTACATTCTTAAAAATTGTTGTGGGCTCTAGCATGGACTTTTGTTTATATGGGTGAGGTCTACTGATATTTACCCTATGAGAAATTAAAATTGAGACACTGTCAAAACACAAGCATATACAAGCACACATGTCATTAATTGTCAGAGCAACAGGCATCATCACATGTTTTGTCGCCTCTGGAAAACCCCAGTGTACCATCATGAGAAAATGTGAACAATAAAAGCACAACATGTCTTACTGTTAACCGTGAAAGCAATTAAACCCCTCAGACCTTCTTCAGGGATCTTAGCAATCCCAGGGGTAGCCAGATCATACTGTGAGAGAACTGCTGATCCAGATTGCTAATTGCTAAGAAATAGAATTATTAAAAGAGCTAATAGTTAGCTCATAATGAGTGTTTAATAAATGCATATTTTAAAGTGTAAGGATGAAATAATACTAACAACATGATATTCAGTAAAAGTACAACAGAACATTAAGTTTATGTATATTATATGATTATATATACTAATTATATAGTAACATCTTGTAACATGTGTAGCATTCATATAATATATTAAGAGTCTGTGTATTTAATATTAAGGCTAATAATATGAACATTTTGCTTCATCTGGTAGGATTGCATATATTCCAAGATTCTCTGAATCTCCGGCTGTGACAGCTAGAACAGACGAATTGTGCACCCTCAGCAAATGTTCCCCGTGTAACTGGCATTCCTTACCTGTGTGCATGAGCATCAAACTACATGTGAAGCAGCAAAACTAGTCTTGTCTTTGGGGAAGATAGAAATTTAGGGAGTAAAGCAGTCGGACAGGAAACGATCTGAGGATTTGTTTTAAGCCTAATAATTAGTCTTTGACTGAGCCCTAAAAACTGTTTATTTTCTTTGATAAAGGCAAAAAAAGGTATTAAATCTATTTTGATTTAAAATTATAACCTGAAAGAACAGGTAAATTTGCTTTAAGATCTTTACCTTTAAATCCAGGATATGTGTCTTCAGTTTTTAGCAACATTAAATGTATCTGCCAGTGTTCAGAAATTGTGCTTCATTCGTTATATCATCAGTCAAAGCAAGCACAGAGCTCTTTGACAAACGTGGGAGACCCCACTCAGCTTTTCTAGGCAGCTGCTTTTCTATGTTGGGGGAGTTGCTGAAGTGGTAGCTGTGCTAAGCTTTACTGTAACTTTAGTAGAGCAGATACAAGTAGCTTGTCCACAGCATTTTCTTTCTTTCTTTCTTTTTGATTGACTATACAGCCACTGATATTTCAGTCTTAATAAAGTTTATTTTACATTCCTTATTCCTTCATTTGTTTTCTAAACACCCTATTATTAGATAATATAAGTTTGAATGTCTCACCAACCAAAATCTTTCCTGCTAACCTTTGTTTTGAGCCAGTGGAATCCATTTTTTTTAAAAATTGAGAATTCATTCTAGGATTCTCAGGGGCATTCTTCCTGCATTGTAGCAACTCATAATGCTCTGACTTTCTAGGAGAAATGGTTCAAATGTGAGAAATTAGATACTAAGCTGCTGCTTTTTTCCTGAAACTCATAGTCACTGCTAAAATTTCAGTTTAAGTAAGTTGTGTTAATATATTTTTCTGACAGGTTTCTCCAGTTTTATTTAATTTTTCAAAATTAAAAATGGCACTGCCTTTCTTTTTAAATGCTGAGAACAGTATATTAGAGCATTTTAATAGGTCACTAAATCATATTAAAAGTTGAAACCTTAAGGGGAAGATTTTTATGTTCTTTTAACATCCGCGTTTATTGAATTTGAATCTGCTTTCAACAAAAGACATATTGTCAAGATGATACCACTTTTCTTGTCCTTAAAGGTAAAGCTCTTATTCCTCTTCTCTGTGCTCTGCTTATAGTCAGTATTCCTGATCACCAAATGTGAGGGGTCACCCCCACACCAAGCACTTCTATGACACCAGCTAATGTCCTACAGTTCAATTCAATTCTGACACTTCTTTACCTGTAGTTTGTTTCAGAGCCCACAGGCAAAAGGTTCAGTATCACAAGACTGCCCCCTAACCTCACTTTTGGTGCTGATCTCAAATCCTGGTTATTCCATGGGCTTCTGACCAGCCAGCTATAAATCAGAGCTTTCCCCAGCCCTCTCCTTGGGTTTGGCAATTTGCTAGAGTAGCTCAAAGAACTCAGAATACAGTTTGCTTACTAGAATACTGGTCTTTTATAAAGGACTATAACCCAGGAAGGGCTTCCTAGGTGGTTCAGTGGCTGAGACTCCATGCTCCCAAGGCAGGGGGCCTGGGTTTGATCCCTGGTCAGAAAACTAAACCCTACATGCCACAACTAATAAATTTATTTGGGCTTCCCAGGTGGTGGTAGTGGTAAAGAATCCTGCTGCCAATGCAGGAGATGCAAGACACACAGGTTCAGTCTTTGAATTGGGAAGATCCCCTGGAGGAGGGCATGGCAACCCACTCCAGTATTTTTGCCTGGAGAATCCCATAGACAGAGGAACCTGGCGGGCTGCCGTCCATGGGGCCGCAGAGAGTTGGATACCATTGAGTGGATGAGCACATACATAACCCAGGAACAGCTAGAAAGAGGAGATGCACAGAGCAAGGAATGTGGAAGGGCATGGTGCTACCTTGTCCTTTCCATAGGAGATATACCACCCCCCGAGCCTGCCCAACCTGTGTGGGAGGAGGTCCTCAAACCTCCTACTTTAGGGATTTTTATAGAGGCTTAATGATACAGGCATGGTTGACTAAATCATTGGCTGTTGGTGACTGATTCAATTGAAAAGTGAAAGTGTTAGTCGCTCAGTTGTGTCGGATTCTTTGTGATCCCATGAACTGTATGTAGCCTTCCAGGTTCCTCCGTCCATTGGATTTTCCAGACAAGAATGCTGGAGTGGGTAGCCATTTCCTTCTCCAGGTGATCTTTCCAGCCCAGGAATCGAACCCAGGTCTTCTGCATTGGAGGAAGACTCTTTACCATCTGAGCTACCAGGGAAGCAGGGTCTCTCTAATCCTGTGGTTACTTTCCCCAGAGCAACCAACCCCCATCATAGAGGCTTTCCAAAAATCACTCATTAACATAAACTCTCTTGTGTTTGGAAAGGGCTTGTTATAGATAACAAAAGACTCTCCTTTCACCTTAATGAAAAGTGTCACTTAAGAAATTCCAGAAGTTTTAGGAACTCTTTACCAGGTATGGGGATGAATACCAAATATATATTTCTTATTATAAATCACAGCAATCACAGTCCTCATCCTTTTCTTTTTCTCTCTCATCCTGGAGGTTCCCTCTTTCACTGTCATTTAAAAAAAATCAGTTTTAGGGAAATACAAGTTATGCACAATCATGAATGATTTAGTGAGTTTGAAAAGGGACTTTTCCATCTCTAGTGAGACAATAACTGTAGATTTGGGGGCTGGTAATTTCAAAATCATAAAGACAAAAGATCATTTTTGTGAGTTGTAAATCTGGAATAGCTCCTGAGAAAGTTAAAAAAAATCAAATTTATAGTATCATTTAAATCTAATTTATACTGTTATTTAAATCTAATTATAAATCTAATTTATGTATTTCTAATTTATTTTTTGTGTGTGCTTTTTCTCTCTTCCCAAACTCAGTTACTAAAACACAGTTAACCCTCAGGAGAGCTGTACGGGTCAGGGATAGACCTTTTTGGTGTTTTGTTTTGTTTTTCTTTTCTTTTCTTTCCCCTTACCAATAGAAAGAAACGAGTTCATTAAAACCTACAGAGCCCACAATGTTCAGCAAAGCTCTCTTACAATTCCAATTTGTTTTGGGACTCTTGTTTTCATCTTCATCTTTATTTTGCTTTGTATCTGGCTTGTTTGGCATTATTAGCTCTTGTGAGCATGCTGATTTCCTAAGAATGAGCAGAACTTACAGGTCTGTGTACTTATGTGTCTGAGGTTCCCAAAAAGCCAAGACCTTGAGCACATCTCTTTTTTTCCCTGAACTCCAATTTTCTTAGTTGTAAAATGAAGATGTGGGACTAAGAGATCTCTAAAGTCCATCCCAGCCCTGCTATTATAGGAACAGTAATAATCCCTAATTTTGAATAGCTTGTTATGGACCAGGAATCTGTGTCTTATTTAACCTTTAGAAATTTAGCAGGTAGACACAACTGTTTTCTCCATTTTACATATAAGGCTTTGACAAGTCACTGGATATTCCCAAAGTTACAGAACTCTGGAGTCGTAGAGCTGGGATTTCAAGCCGTGATCATCTGATACAATTGCTTTTCTCCACTCTGCCTGCTGCTTCCTAAAAAGGGGAAGGTCATTAGCCACCATTTTTATTGAGGGCTTAACTCTATGGCCTGCAAACTGCTAGGCACTTTGTGCAGAGTCTTATGATATAAATATTATTAGCTTGGTTTTGTAGACAAGGAAATTGAGGCTCAGAGATAATAAACTTGTTTAAGAAACAGCCACTAGTAAATGGTAAGGAAATTTTTGAATCAAAATCTCTTAACAGAGCTTTCACTCTTAAATACCCCTGAGGGATCCTAACTTATGAAGGCTTGGTTGAGAAAGGAGGAGAAGGAATGGGAGGGACAAACTCCTCTCATCAGCTTCTGTGATTCCGGGTTGCGGCTGTCCATGAAACATCTGTCTTTCTGGATCCAAGGTGACATGCAAGGAGGCATGGATGAACAATAATGGAGCTTTGACAAGCTGTTAGGGACTGGAAGTCAGTGACCATATTCTGGATAGAATAAGTACCAAGTGCTTGAGTTTGTTTCTTGCCAGGACCACTTTGATGGCCTATGGGTTAGCTAGAGGGACCCAGCGTTTTAAAAAACTGCACCAGAGCAGTGATTCTCAAA
Organism: Bos mutus; assembly: GCF_027580195.1. Taxonomy (NCBI): domain Eukaryota; kingdom Metazoa; phylum Chordata; class Mammalia; order Artiodactyla; family Bovidae; genus Bos; species Bos mutus. Next base: position 58,390,185 of record NC_091624.1, read on the forward strand.
TTATGGTCCCCAGACCAGAACCATCATCATCTCTTGGGAACTTGTTGGAAATGTAGATTCTCAGGCCCTACCCCAGATCCACTGAATCAGGAACATGAGAGAAGTGGGGCCCAGGAATCTGTTTAAACAAGCCCTTCAAGTGATTCTGATATAGACTCAGGGTTCTGAGCTGCTGCAGCAGACAGTGGGCACTTTCCTTCTGTCAGCATTGTGGCTACCTGCAAGACACGAACATGGGTAAAGGGTCAGTCTTCAAAATTGAAGTTTTGAACGTGTTGCTTTTGTCTTTTACTATTGCACACACAACATTTTATCTTTGCGAATAAATGAATGTCCTAATTGTAAAATACCTGCCGCTTCTCCAAAACAAGGTCACTTGCAGTTTGGTATTAAAGTGCACATCCTTAGAGACCTGATTTAAGAGTAGGAAGATGGGTCCAGGAGGCCTGGACAGATGGGTTTATTGAATTTCTCCCATTTTACAATCTTTTTTCCCTTCATGGAAACAGCTGCCACAACTTTGGCTGTCTGAACAGTTTAGGAAAGAGAAATGAACTGCAATCTTTTGCCCTTAAAGAAAACAGAACCAAGGAGAGAGAGGGTCAGTGGTAGCCAGTACTAGGAGACAGTGAACGCTTCTGGCTTTCTTTTGGAAGAAGCTTCACAGTCAATTGTCATTTAAGGGCTAAACTGTAACACAAAATTGAAAGGAGAGAAGAGTACTTCCTCCTCAAAGTCTCCCTCTCTAAACCCTGACCCTTGTTAAGCTACATGTTACTGATTTCTGGCAAGTTTCTTAATCCACAGTGTCCTTGGGACAGTGGCCCTTCCCTAGTAAAAGGAATGAAATGTTGGGTGTATCACCAGGAGACTAGTGTGCCAACTAGACCTCAAAACTGAACAGCCACAGCCTGCCCTCTCTGGGAACAGATGAGCTTTCCTAAGGCAGTGATCAAAGGCACAATGTATAGACTGGAGTTCTGACCTCAGTTTGAAGGGGGGAGGTGTGGCAGACAACGTATTCTCTAGGCATCTCCATTCTTTGCCACTGGGAAGAACCGAGATTCCTAACTCCTTATTCATCATTATGGAAAGTTTTGCTTTTGTTGCAGCTTGCTTCATTCATTGTGTTCTTTGATGCTTTAATTTTTTTCCCTATTTCAAATAAATCCCCTTTGATTTCATAATCATTTGCCTTTGCTCTTGCTCTGAAATACAGCAGAATAGAGACTTTGGGCAAAATGGCCAGTGTGCTGACTAGAGCCAGCCAGTACGGAACGTCCTGAAGGCAGCTGGTGCTCCAGGCAGACTGGAGGAGAAAGGCTTCACACCCCCATAGGAACTTGCCAGAGCAAGTGCAGGAAGACTCACCTATACAACTTAACGGAGGAAATGTATAATATATCTTTTTCTCCCCCCATTTCCAAACCCGAGGGTATTTCTGAAGTTAAGAAATGTTAGTAGCTTTGAGCATGTTCTTGGGCTGGCTGTTGCTTCTGGCAGTTTTGCATGACTTTTTTCGCACTTAGAACAGCCACCCATTCAGGAATTCAGTCTGTCTTCAGGGAAGTCTCCCTCCATGTCTGTTTAGGGAGCATACTGGGTAAGGCAAGACATCCTTTGTTCTCAGATAAACTCATTTTTCCTGAAACACCAAAATCTTGAGAATTTGAAAGCCTGTGGCAGTGTTAGATGAACTTGGTAGTTTCTACTTCACCAACTATTATTTTGGGTGGGGGTTGGCAGGGAGCAGGAATTGGGCAGTTTGGGATGGGAGTGAGTCAACAGAGCACTGACGAAGGTGTGACAGCCTGAAAGGAAGGAAATTTTCCTCAGAAAATAAAGACTGTTCATACCCTGGTTCTCAAGTGATCCATAGACTTACCAGGGAGGCAAGTATGTTGAAATCCAAGCCTAGAAAAAAAAAAAAAAAAGCCAGCCCCTTTTTCCTGTGAGAAGGAATCACTTACTGATCCTCAGGCTGCCTAGAAAAGCGCCCTTAGCCTGTTTCTTTGTTTCTTCTCTGTGAAAGGGGCAGTGAGCATTCAGGTGAGTGAAACATTGGGGTATCTGAGATGCTGCCGAAACAGTTCTCTGACTCCATATGTCGTGTGATGTCACTTCCCCAGGCGCTGGGAGAGGGGAGGCTGAAGCATGCTGTGGAGAGTTGGGCTAAAGCCTGTGTTGTTTATACTGGGAGATGAGTAGATGGGGGTATGAATTTGATTTCAGTTAACTGATGGAATTCAGATGGGGAAAATGTTTGTTCCTTTATATCTCCAGCTATTATACTATATTTTCCCAGTCACCTCAATATCATAATTGATTTTACTCATCACTTTGTTTCTCTTATAAGAGAGTTTCTTGGGAGTTAAAAAGCTATGAACTGAAATGTTTGCATTGTGATTTCAAGAATTTGCTTTTTCTGTAGAAGGGCGCTGAGTCTGTTAAGCATGCCTTTGGTATATGTGTACGCTAAGAACAACAGACTTGGTGGAGTGGAAATCATTAACAGAGCTAAACTCTCTGTTTCACTCTGAATCAGTATCATGTTCTTAGGTATCTCTTCTGCACATGGATACTTTAAAATAATTTTTCTCCATTACAAAAATAATTAGAAAATACAGATAAATGAAAAGAAAAAATTTCTATCAAATAGCCTTATCATGAATACTTGTGGAATATATCCTTCTCATCTTTTTTTCTCTTGCTTTTCCTCTTTTTCTCTCTTATCAAAAACTGGAACTCAGCCTGTTTTTGAACCTGTTTTTGAGGTTCAAAAACTTGAACCTCATTGTGAATGCCTTCTTATGTTATTTGACCATCATTTTCTAGCCCTGTGTTGGTAACTATGCAGATTCCCGTTGTATGGCTTATAAATAGCTTGTGTAATCCACTGAGATTGTGGGATATTTAGACTGTTTCTAGCTGTTCACTAATACAAGCAATGCTGCAGTGAAATTCTTGAAAAACTTTTACACTCGCTCGATTGCAACTTTCAGATAAATTCCTGGAAGTGTTATTTGCTCATTCCCAAGCTTCTGTGACATCCCCCTCCAGGAGGGCTTATTTTTCTGGGATTCTGTGTTCAGTTTAGATCACTTAAATATAAGATTTCAAACAGCATTTCTCCTCTCTCATTTTGTGTGTTACTTTTCTATTTTGTATTTCATCTGGGGAAAGAGAAAAGAAATTCAAATGGACTCCTTTGTTAAGTGGGCCTATTTTTCTCAAAGCTGAAGTCTTGGCAGTGCATTCATAATATCGTTTAAAATCTCAGCTGATTGAGTCAACAGCACTTAGAGTAGGAATCCTCTATACACCCTTGGTTGGTGTCCATAAAACTCCATGAAAGACAATAATTGGGCAGAAAACAGGTTGTGACTGACAGGGTCAATCAACTCTTTCATCTGACTAAAAAAAATTAGAGGGTCACCATTCATTAATTCACCAAAGAGATTTTGAGCCCCTCCTATGAACCTTTCTGGGTGCTTGGAGCAAACCAGTGAGCAGCTCCTGTACCTGTGCAGCTGACGTGGCAGCATACAGGGGGAGGTGGTGTGCAGTAGTTTGCATAGTGTGTGAGAAGATATCAGTGTCACAAGAGCAAAATAGACGGTAGTGTAAGGAGGATGGGCCACAATGTACAGAATGAAGGAAGATGTTGGCCTCAGTGAGACGCTGACATTTGGGCCAACAAATTTGTAGGCGAGAAGGATGGAGTATGCCGACCTATACCTGGCAGGGACGTGCCATGGGCCAGGACTGCAAGGGCTGAAGAGTTGTTGCATACCCAGGCACACCAATCCAGAATGTACTCAGCCCCAGTGCCTGCCTTGCTTATGGTCATCTGGAGGACAGCCTTGAGCAGCCAGGCCCGTCATGCTGGGGCAGGCCCTGGGAAGCCTATCTTTTTCATGTAGAAAAGTACAAAACATCCTCTGTGTGTACCTGCGTCAGCCGGGTAAACGAATGGAAAAGAAATTGGGCCCAGAAGGAACCAGAAGCTGTCTACAATGAATGAGAATTCTTTCCCCTCATGAGCTAAATAAAATTTAGGATGCCATGAAATTCATGAACTAGGCTTTCTGAAATGAAATATAGTCTAGTGAAATATTTAGGCTTATTGGTAACATCTAAATTGCATGAGAAAGGGTATAATCCCATTTGGAATTCAGTGGACTGTATAGGTGATTTTGAAACCCTAAACCCAAAAGAATCAGCCAGGGCATCTTTCTCAGCTCGCCCCATTTTACAGTGGGGAAACTGAGGTATAGGCAGTTGCAGGACTTGTTCCCAAGCTGGCATGAACTCACCGCTGAGTTGCTGTGAGCCGGATTCACAAGAGACCTGCGTTTCCTCCCTCTGTGGGTCTCTCCCAGGGCCTGTGTGTTTCCATTTCCATCACACTTCCTTGTTCATCAAAAGGACTGATTGATAAATACATTTCCAAATAACATCAATTATGAGATAATTTCCTCTCACCGTTCCTTGAACTGATAATCGATTTCTACTCATTAATGTGCTGTGTGGCATGCTTGGAAACTATAAACAAATTACTGAACTCTATTTTCCTTGAAAGAAAATGTGCTACACACATCATGAAAACCAGATGGAGCTGGTAAAATTCATCTAACCAGGATTTTTCAAACCCAGCAACACAGCAGAACCCAAGGGGTAAAATTAAGTTCCACCTTAGTGAACTGATTAGATGAGATTGTTCTGTTCTGGTCTGATTTGTTTATAGACACAGCTCAGATCTTTCTGTTGAAGCTCACTCTGTCAAATCTGTCCCTTGAGTGGTAACATTGTAAGAATATGGTTTTGTCATCAATAAAGCCATTGTGTATAATATCTATTAGATATTGAGTGGTGGTTGTCAAGAATATAATCATCAGAGCTAGAATTTGCCATTATAATAAGTCTGTATTAGATATTACTCAAAGGCGTTATGTTCAGTAAGAGTAATCCATCTCTAGGAAGAAGAGTTTAAGAATGACTTGCCACAGAAAAATAAGCATTGTAGAATTACAGTTAAAACTGCAGTCTTTTCCTGTATCTTTTCCACATTTTTCACATGGTCCTTGTTATTACTTTTCAGACTCATCATTTTATTCATTTTAAAATATTACTCAAAATCTCTTATAAACTTCAAAATTTCTGTCTTAAATAGTTTACTTAATAGCTCTATGCTCAGTTGCTCAGTTGTGTCTGACTCTTTGCAACCCCATGGACTGTAGCCCACCAGGCTCCTCTGCATATGGAATTTTCTAGGCAAGAATTCTGGAATGGGTTGCCATTTCCTTTTCCAGGGAATCTTCACCCCCCAAGGATAGAACCTTCAACTCCTGCATTGACAGGTGTTTTCTTTTCCACTAGCGCCACCTGGGCACCCCAAATAGCACTGTGACTGACCTTAAGTTTTACTCCTCCCCACTTAATTAAAACCCTGCTGCTGCTAAGTCGCTTCAGTCGTGTCCGACTCTGTGCAACCCCATAGACGGCAGCCCACTAGGCTCCTCTGTCCCTGGGATTCTCCAGGCAAGAATACTGGAGTGGGTGCCATTGCCTTCTCCGAATTAATACCCTAGGAGAGTATTTATCATGATTTCTTTGTCAAATGATTAGAGATTAAAAGGTGGCCCTGAGAAACACAAGAAAGCCAACATACTTGGTGTGTTTTATGGCCCAGGAAGTGTGCACATGTTTTATATGCTACACCTTTAAGTCCCTCAGACACCCTGTTTTAGGGATGAAGAACCCAGCCCACAAAGATTAAACTGCCCAAGTCATATAACCTGTAAGGCGCAAAGGTGCATGTGGACCTCAGCCATTCTGAATTTAAAGCACATAGTTTTCCAGTCTTCTTTCTCCTTCCTTTTATGGCATTACCCTGGACCATTTTTTCCAGACTGAATATAAAAATTTTGAGTAGCATTTTTATATTTGGAGGGGCTTCTGAAAAAAAGTTTTTTTTTTTCCCTACACTGCTTTGGCATGATTCCTACCAGAGAGCCAGAACTTTATCCATCTAATATTCCTGTGTATACTGGCAGTCAAGGTAGATACTAAACAAAAGCAGTAATTCATTCAACAAACTTATTAATCATGACATCAAATTATGAAAACTGTGCTAGGTGCTCGGGTTCAAGGGGAGAATGAGACTCTTCACTTCCGTCCTCATGGAGCACACCATCAGGGGAGGGATGCGGTCATTCCAAGTGTGATGACCAGGTCGAATGGGGAAGCAGCTGGTGTGTGGGAGAGTTAAAAGGTAAGCTTTGAGACTTCCCTGGCAGTACGGTGGTAAGGACTCCACGCTTCTACTGCAGGGGGCATGCATTCGATCCCTGGTTGGGGAGTTAAGATCCCATACGCCATGTAGAGTGCCCCCCGTGCCCACCCCCCTGCTGAGAAAAAAGTGAGCTTTAGTCAGTGGACCAGACTGAATGCAGTGGACATTGTGGGGGTGGGGTAGGGGAATGACTCACTGACTGGAGCTAATAGAACTTGAACCTCAGGGCAATAAATAAGAATTAGGATGACGGAGGTAAGTGGTCATGGCAGAGGGACTCTGTCGTTTGCAGGGCAGTTTAAACCCATTTCCTCCTGCCCTGGCTCAGTGAAAATGTTTTATTCCTGTTAGATTGTTTGAGTAGAAAATAGGATCATAATAGTTTCATATGAAAATTTTTTGGTTACAGCAGAATACTTCAGTTGTATCACATCTCTCCTCAAATAACAACCTTCATTTCGGGAGCATGAACATTTATTATCCACCTGTGTTTCTTCCCACTTGGCAGAGTTCCCAATTTAAAAAAATAATACAGCAGTCTCTCAACAAATGTATAGAATCTGTGCTTGAAAATGTATTAACTTGTCAGCTATCAGTTCCACTTCCCTGAAACTTGAATCTATTTCAAGTGTCCTTTGAAAAGAACTGATGGGTTTTTACCCACTCTCGTCGTTACATCCAATGTTTGAGGAGCTGTTACTGAGGCCATGCAGTGAGTATTCAAATCTCATGAAAAACGTATAGTAATCATGACCTTCGTAATGACAGTCTCTGAAATGAAACAGGGAATGTAAACAAGTTATATGAGAGTGCAGAATATTTGAATAGCTACCCCAGTATTCTTTGGAGAGAGTTGGTCTGCAAGACAAGCATTGGACGCATTATCAGAGAATAATGTTACAGGATAATTACAGTGACCCATTCATTCATAGGACTTTCATCCTTCTTGGGAATGTCAGTATTAAAAATGGTTCATCTCAAGTGTTTCCAAGTATGGCATTTTTTGGCTAGTATATTGAAAATAAATTTAGTTGAAAGGATTTATTACATTTAATTTGTAATATAATAGACATGAAGATCTATTTTAATTGATTTTTCCTCAGTTGCTCTGTATGGAGGATTTTGGCCTTTTAAGGCTGTATTTTGTGGTTAGGAGGTAATGAATGTCAAGTGGAGGGTAGTGCTGTCGTAGAGTTTATGCTCCTGCAGTTCTCCAGTTTTTAATTGCTTTCACAGAGACCAGAGTAGAAGCCAGCTCACTGATTTATTACCGGATAACCAGGGGCAAGTCCCACTTCTTTCTTCTGTAGAATAGGCCTACTTACCTTATAGGGTTATTGGGAGGCTAGAGAGAGATAAGGATCAAATGAGCATTAAAGTTCTGTGCTTAGCATAATGCCTGGCACCCAGTAAGCAATCCCTTCATAAACCTTAGCTGAAAACAATGACTTTAGGTTAGTTCTTACTGGAGCTGTGTTTGCCTGTCCTTGTTTTAGAGTTAAAACAGCAGCAGGAGCAACTGTAATAGACATCTTTTAAAAAGTCAGCAATTAGACTTTGTGTGAATGGGGAGGGTTACAAAGAATGTGATATTTGTTTTTTCACTTTAACTATGATATAAAGTGTCTTTTAAAAGATGATGAAATAATCCTGGTGGTATGCAGATATGGCAGAAAATGCTTTGGTGGAATATGAGGGTGACTGGATTGGGGAAACTGCTGCCTGGCATGCACCTCACTTTGTGTAGGTCTCTCTCTCCATTGTCTTCCTCTTTTCAACCGAACTCTCCTTTCCCCCTGCACCCCAAAAAATAACAGCAGTGAGTTAAGTCAGCCCAATTGTCATGTGAATAGAGAGTGGCTTGGGGTTGGGTTCTTAGTTTATTAATTGACTGACCATGGCACTAGGCATGTGGGATCTTAGTTCCCTGCCCAGGGATTGAACCTGCACCCCCTGCATTGGGATCACAGAGTCATAACCACTGGTCTGCCAGGGAAATCCCAAGGTTCTTTGTTTGTGTACTTAGATGTTCAGTCGTGTCCAACTCTTTGTGACCCCATGCACTGCAGCCCGCCAGGCAGGCAAGAATACTGGAGCAGGTTGCCATGCCCTCATCCAGGGGATCTTCCCAACCCAGGGATCAAACCCAGGTCTGCTGCATTGCAGGTGGATTCTTTACCATCTGAGCCACCAGGGAAGCCCAAGAATACTAGAGTGGTTAACCTCTCCCTTTTCCAGTTTGGCTTTCCTGAATTCTGCAATGGAGCATGGTCTTTCTGTCACTCACTCTGAGAGGTTCCCATCATCTGCATGACTGAAATGTAAAGTGATGCCTCCGCATTGTGGCTTCTGTTATTCTCCTCATTGCCAGGAAAAGGGTGATGAGCTCAGCTTCTGAGGCTCTTTATTGGCATTAAAGTTGGCTCTGATCTATGGAAGTGGGCATTTTCCAAGACATTTCCCCATTCCCAGGAGCTCCATGGAGATGTATTTGCGGGAAGCAAATCCAATCAGCAGATGGACCCGTCTGTAGTGATGGTCAGACTCTCAGCCTAGTAGCTTGTTGGCCTGACTTGTGGTTCCTTCCTTCCTTTGGGGGATGGTTAGCACAGATGATTGTTGTTGAGCCTAATAAAAAGTTAAATTATATTTATGTTTACTGTTCTAACTGCAAGCAAGTAGCAAGTGAAAGTCGCTCAGTCGTGTCCAACTATATAGTCCATGGAATTCTCCAGGCCAGAGTACTGAAGTGGGTAGCCTATCCCATCTCCAGGGGATCTTCCCGACCTAGGGATTGAACCCACGTCTCCCTTATTGTGAGCGGATTCTTTACCAACTGAGCCACAAGGGAAGCCCTACTAACTGCAAAGATGTGGGCTAATGTAACCGCCTGCCCTTTGACTGGAGAGATTCACATAGACTGTGTAGAGTATTTAATTTCTAACACAAGTGGAAGTAGTTCTGGGATGTAGGGTATCCAGCTGACCTTTTTAAAATTTGAAGTGTGTTGGTTATCTGAAGCAATGATAAAGTTGTCTCTTAACCTCTCCTTTGCTATTCACTCAGGCCTAACCTGAGAATTTGTTTTTCAGTGATCTCAGTGGGTCAAATAAATCACACTAAACTTGAAATTTTCGATGGCTTACCTTGCCAGCCTACCCTGAATGTAAGTAGAAATGGTTGGGCTGCAGTCCATGGAGTCACAAAAGAGTCGGGCGTGACTTAGCAACCAAACAGCTGAGTCCAAGGGGCTCTGAGAACCATGGGGAAAGCCGCCTGCCTCAGAGGCTGCCTCCATCCAGCCTTGACATGACCAGTTCCTTTCTCTTGAGGCTGCTGTTAACTGGCTTTGTCTGGGCTCCTGGGTTAAGGGGATAGATTGAAATCGGGTGGGCAGTACGAGGAGGTGGAAGGAAGAGCATCTTGGAACCTGGGTCACTGTCCCAAAAGTTCATACCTTGTCCAGAAATAGGTAGAAAGTTCCCGAGAGGGTAAGTGAGACAGACTCATTTCACCTTCTTTATGGATTTACACAAGGCAGGTCAGAGCCTAATATCCTGTGTGAGGTGCCTGGTCTTTTCTCTGCTTAAGAACAAGAAGTGGTGGAAGGCTTTAGATGCGTTTGTGTAAACCACCCGTGCTCATGAAGTCTGAACATAATGCAAGAGATGTTGTGTTTCTGTCCTGAGCTTGGTCAGTGCCCTGGCACACAGCTGCTTTGGGGTATTTCGTCTCGTCTTGCCCCCGGGCCCAGGTCAGCGGCTGCCTTTCTTTGTCTTCTCCATGCAGCATTTCTTCTTGACTGGCTCCTTCCTCCTGGCCCTTCCCATCCCTTCCTTACCCTTCTGTGGAAACACCTTCTGACGAATCCCTAAATGGCATTATTTGCAGTAAAAGAAGAGCAGCTTGGTGATTTGATTCCTGCATATGCTTTCATTTGGCCGGAGGTGGGGGGTATTTTTTAACTCCTGGGAACACTGCAAATAAATGTAAAATAAACAGACATCTCTGCCTTTAGCCCTGTTAGAGAACACATGAGCGTTTACTTCCTTGGGGCAAAGTCCAGCCTCAGAAAGGATGATAGATATAATAAGGTTTATTTCCTATTTGTGCCCAACCACGAGTAGGTATCAGCTGTTCTACTTTGCATACGAAAACCGATAAAGCTGTTTCTTTGTGTGGGCAAGCATCTGCTCACTGTTACTGCCATTCCATTTCTTTTCTTCAACCAGCTTCAGCTGTGTGGGGTGTTTGAGTATTGTGACATCCTCAGGGTTAGACCCCAAGGGAGGAACACAAAACCTCACCATCCTATGCTCCCTTCCAGTACGTTCTTCCTTCCATTGAGGCAAATGTGCTCCATGTTCCCTCCTCCATTGCCTTTTGTGGGCACATTCTCATAGCCTGGAATATCCGTGTCACTGTCTTCTCAGCCAGGCCTTCCTTCTGCCGGATTCTACCTTGGATGTTCCTTTCGCATTAGTCCTTACCCCTGGAAGAGTGTGCCATCAGTTTGCCCAACCTCAGGGGGCTGCTGTGTTGCTTACTGTGTGTATGGAGCCCCTCTCCTGCCTCCACGGGATGGTGTGTATGCAGAGGCTGGTGTGGTGTAACAGCAGAGGACCAGAGGTCAGAACCGCCGGGAGTCCTTGGGTGTGGGACCTTGTGTGTATCTCCGTTTCACTGGGCTTCAGCATCCCCATCTGTGAAATGGAGGGTCATTTCTTCAGCACCAGACCCACAAGTGTGTGGTCGAGAACTCAGTTTGCTGAAGTGAGTTTAAATGTACCTTGTAATCTGCACCTCATGAAATACATATTTGTAGTGTGAGTTTACTAAAATCAGAAACAGCTTCTTAACCCAGTGGAGCTGTATCATATACACATTTAGCAGCTGCCAAAGTCACCTTACTTAGAAGTGCCCCCTGAAGCTAACTTTGGCTTCCATTGCCCTAGCTGTAGAAAGCGACAGCTGACATGCTAAAAAAAAAAAAAAAAAAGAAATCATTTTTGTCTTTAAGTGTTCAAGAATTCACTAGTAAGTTAAGGATAATTTGACAGTGATTTTAGGGATTTTCATGGGTAATTTTGACCATATATAATTTTTACTTCAAGTGCAGACTTTACAACCAAACCATAGTGTGTTTGCATTTTACTTCACGTAGTTTGCATTACTTAGCTCAGTGCTGAGTGAATGCCTGCTACTGCTGCTGCTAAGTCACTTTAGTCGTGTCTGACTCTGTGCGACCCCATGGACGGCAGCCCACCAGGCTCCCCCGTCCCTGGGATTCTCCAGGCAAGAACACTGGAGTGGGTTGCCATTTCCTTCTCCAATGCATGAAAGTGAAAAGTGAAAGAGAAGTCACTCAGTCAGTCGTGTCTGACTCTTAGTGACCCCATGGACTGCAGCCTACCAGACTCCTCCGCCCATGGGATTTTCCAGGCAAGAGTACTGGAGTGGGGTGCCACTGCCTTCTCCAGAGTGAATGCCTAGATAATACTAAATAATACTATAATAGAGTAGGAAGTTCTAAGACTTTGACAAACAAGCGATAGCATTTGTCCTTCAGGAAAGTTTGGATGTTCATGCTTCCTAGTATTTGGTTTGGAGGAACTGTTAAAACCCATTCTCTATTATCCCTGGAATAAAGTAAGCATTTAGATTCAGCCTACTTGAGATGTAATTTAGGGCACAGCAGTGTTTTGTCCAAAATTTTGGCCTCCATTCTTGTCCCTTCCCTGTACTGTAGCGATTTTTGTGAACACCCACACCCTGGGGAAAGTTGCTCCAATAATTAAAAAATCTCAAGTTGTCCTACGGGAGTACTTTTTCCTCTTATGACAGCTGGTCTCTGATAATAAAGACCCACAGGTTTCACATTTGTCCACTCAGGTAATAAAATTCTACAGTTCTGTTACAGATCAGAGGAGAGTGATATCTTTGTAGCACACTTTGGGTTACTGACACATCTTTACCACTCCATCTGGGAGCTCACCATGGAATCAGACATCAGAAGCAAAGCAAGGTGAGGGTATGGAGGGAGGAGGTCACCAAAGAACAGCTCTGGAATACTTGCCTTTGAAGAAGACATTGGGTCAGCTAAGCCCTTGGCTCTTGAAGACCCCCTCTGAGGTTTCCTAAGAGATATCCCTCTACCCTTCCAATGCCCCCCAAACCCGAAAACTCTGTGCTTTAGAGAGGCAAGGAGAAATATAAGCCAGTCTAAGTGTTTTGAGATGACTTCTGAACAGTGTTTAACCCGTCTCCTCTGAGCAGACCACTGTTCTGGCTGCTTGTTCCTGGTTCCTGAGTGTGGTACTGGGAATGAATAGTGGTTGTGATTTGGGAAGAGGACAGTGCTGAATGAAAGGCTATCATTCTCTTCCCATGAACCCAGAAGATATGTTTTTAAACAATATTATCATAAGAAAGAAGAAACTGAATTGTCTTTTGTCAACTAATTTATAGTTTTTTTTAGCAACCATGTGTAGCCTATTAAATGTGTTGTAGGCAGAATCATAACTAAGATTTTTTTTAAAAAATTTAAATTTGAGATATATTTCTCATTTGATAAAATGTGCCTATTTCAAGGATACAGTTTGAGGTTTTACAACTGGGGTAAGGTATGTGCCGTTGGTGGATAAAAAACTAACACCTAAAAATGGCATCAAACTTTTATCTAGCATTTCAAACATACTTCTCAAACTGCTTCCTCTAACCTCATTTATATGTCACAAATGTATTTATCAATATCACATAACTAAATCATCCCCAAAGGTGACTATTTAAAAATTTTCCATTAGCTAATTAAGCTCATAGCCTTCTTGACCCAGAAGATAATTTTTTTATCCTAGTCTTAAAAACTGTCATATCAGCATATTACTTTCAAAAGTTATTGAACCAAGTGATGAAGGAAAGCAGTTATTTATCCTGTTCAGCAGTGTTTCTTATTGCAGATGTTTCAAAGATCTCAAAGTCCCCACTATCATGACCCTTCTTAGAATCTATATATACATTTAGATATACAAATTAAAAATTTCACATCTATCTGTCTAATTAGAAATTCTAAATATTTTCAGCATTTTCTGTGGCTTGAGTGTTTGGAAGAGCTTAGTGGCAAAGTGGGGAGACCCTGTGTCAGGCCTTGAGTGATGGTAAGTGTGGAGGGCTTCCAGGAAGGGGATGGTGTTGAGCATAGAGAAGGCAGTAAAGTCCTTTGAGAGGAGAGTGAGTCATGGCCCTGTTGAAGGGTATTGGTTCATAAAATTATATACTTAGGAAGTGACCAAATTAAGGAGCATTTTATAGGCTGCACAGGGAAGTTTGGATTTTATCCTAGAAGCATTTGAAAGTAGTTATGAATTTTTCAGCAAGACAGTGATGTCATTAAGGTAGTATTTAAGAAGATTTAATTCCTGTTTTATTCTCTACATTTTTATGTAACAGATATGGTTGTTTACCAATTTAGCTAAGTAAATTATCCCAAGAGGGGATAATTCAAATTTGTCCTTAATCTGATTACCCTGGTTTAGCCTTTTTGACCCCAAAATTATGTTCCTATATAACCGGTCTTCTATAAATATTGTATATGTCCCTGGAATATGGTAAACATAGGCAACCGTGACCTGTTAGTTTTCTCATTCTTTGTCCAGCATTTTCTCCTAGAGCACTTTTGGTTGAGGCTTGTTATTTCCACTTAAAGAAAATGGCTTAATATTGAGGAGTAGAAAATAAAATTGTCTGACTTCATTTAATCAGGTTTGTCCTACAAATTACACAACTAAATTTCCTGTCTTAGATGTGAATTCTTTGTGGTTTTTTTCCAATCAAAATAATGGAAGAAAGAAGAGTTTACATGATTAGTTTATTTAGAAATTAAAATTTTATGTCAGTAAGCATTAACAAAGGCAGTCAGTGGGGAAATAGTTGAAAATAATATTGTTGATAATAAATATATAGACTAGGTCAATAAATACAACTTATCTCCTACTATTTAGCATTCATATTTCTTGAAGAGTTAAATTGTATATTTAAAGTTAATTTGGGGAAATGTCATCATTTAAGAAGAAACTTAATAAACTTTTCTTATTAAAAATAAGCCTATTAACTAAACTATGCTATAAATCATTAAATATCTTCTGATTCATAATTCATAAAGGTTGGTCTGTTTCAAAACGTGAAGGTTGACTTTTTATTTGAAAAACATTATTGCAGTTGGAAAAAACAGGTGACCATCAACACCAAAACCAAAAATTGGTGGAGTGTGTTATTTTGAAGTATAACCGTAGAGCTGTCCTTAGATTAAATTGGTTTGTGAAAGTCATTCAGTCTTGTCCAACTCTTTGTGACCCTGTGAACTGTGCAGACCATGGGATTCTCCAGGCCAGAATACTGGAGTGGGTAGCCTTTCCCTTCTCCAGGGGATCTTCCCAACCCAGGGATCAAACCCAGGTCTCCCACATTGCAGGTGGATTCTTTACCAGCTAAACCACCAGGAAAGCCCAGATTAAATTGGTTTAGTAATACAATTTGCTAGTATTTCTATTACTAAGTAACACACATTCATACACTATATCCTATGATACATATTTACAAAGATGAAGGTATAGTTGGCCTTCTGTAGCAGCAGTTTCTGCATTTGTGGATTCAACCAGCCATGGATCAAAAATATTTGGAAAAAAAAGAAATCCCAGAAAATTCCAGAAAGTAAAAATTGAATTCACTGCATACTGGCAACTATTTATGTAGATTTACATTGTATTTGCAACTATTTACAAAGTGTTAGGTATTTTAAGTAATCTAGAGATTATTTAAAGTATACCGAAGGAAATACATAGGTCATATGCAGATACTATGCCATTTTATATAAGGGGCTTGAGCATACCTGGATTTTGGTATCCAAGGGGGGCCTGGAACCAATCCCCAGGGATACTGAAGGAGGACTGGATTTTGTAATATATGCTGGTGCTTCTTTTACTGCATCTGTGACTAGAGATCAGAGTCTCGGTAATTCACATCTGTTGACTGCCGGTAAGCAAAATTAGCCCTGTTGAGATCTGAGAGGGCTGATATTTGTGCCTGCGAGCTGGTAGTTTGGGGACTGGTTCATATTGTAAAGCTACTTTTTGGTCCAGGTTGATTAGTGATTTGTGCCCATAGCCTACTTGAGTTCTTTCAGTGGGACTTAATGATGTTGAGATGTCTGAAAGGCTTGGTTTATTCCTGAGTGTCTTCAGACCTGTCTCCAGTCCTCCTCCATAATTTAGATGGGATTAAGCCAGTTCTCAATCACAAACAGCTTTAATTCATAGAAAGGACTGCACTTTAAAATCATGATTATTTTTCTGAATCTGTGCTCTTTCGGGTGATGCTCTCACACCCAGTTATTGTCACTCTTCCTCCCATTAACAGAAGAAGGTGCCTTTGTCCTCCTGAGGGCCACACCATTGGAGATGCATTCACACCATGGGCATAAGCCCCTACCACATCCAGGACACTGTTCTGGCCCTTACTGGGAGATCCTTTATTTCTTTTGTTTATACTCAGCCTTGATCCAAAGAGCAAAATAACAGAAATTGAAAGTAGTTGAAAAATGGAAAACAGTATTTGTGATTCAAGAAACTCTGGAATCTGATGTTAGTTTCTGTGGAAGCTTCAGTTGAGAGGATACAAATGAATAGTTAAAGCAACAACAGAACTGTCATTACATGTTGAGGGGCCCAAATGGGTGGCACAGGCAGTCAATCTGAGTGTAGAGTTCCTAGAGAAATCGGATGCTCAGGCAAGAAGAGGGGGCATTTGAGCTGGGTCTTGAGATGGAGCACAGGGTGGGGCAGGGTGGCAGCTGATAAAAGTTGTTGTCTGCACAGATGAGAGATACAGAAAGGATGTTCAGAATGTACTCCATCTTACTAAAGGAGCTCTGATGTCACCTGGTATGTTCTTCGAGCTCAGTAACTACTGTTTTAAAGTCTAATGTGGAGCATATCTTTTAATTCTCAGTTTAAGATGCAAAGCATGAGTATATTTCTTTAAGACAATGTTAATAAATTCTAGACTATTTCAGTAAAAAAGATAGCTTTTATATGCCACCATTTTTAAGTTTTTATTTTAATTTAGACAAAATATTTGACTAAATTTTTTATCAGCTACTTTCTAAGCCTGTATGTATTTTAATTCATGATGCGTGTGCTGTGCTAAGTCAGTTCAGTCATGTCTGACTCTTTGCGACCCCGTGGGCTGTAGCCCACTAGGCTCCTCTGCCCATGGGGATTCTCCAGGCAAGAATACTAGAGTGGGTTGCCATGCCCTCCTCCAGGGGATCTTCCCATCCCAGGGATCAGGTACAGGTCTCCCGCATTGCAGGTGAATTCTTTACATCTGGACCACCAGGGAAGCCCTTAACTCAATGATAGTGATGCTGAATTTAAGACTCCCTCAGTTGTTATTTTTATGTACCTTTTATAACTCATTGTTGTATGCAGCTATAAAGTTATTGTGTGACATTGCTAGAGAAGTTCTCTTGACTGGATTATTTTGTCCATCAATGTGGTTCATATATACCATATGGTTAATATATACCAACTGGTAATGTGATAATTTGCTCAGCCTTGGCAATCAGTAAAGATTGACAAGATAACACAACAAACACTTTTGGCTGTGATGATCTGTTTTATTTTGTTGTTAATTGTTTTTAACCACTGCTTGTCTTTATTTTACCAGCTAGCGGTAAATAATTAAAGTATTATCAAGCATGGTTGTTCCCTCCACTTCCAGGAACATTAGAATCGAACACTATTGTCTGTGTCCCCTTTAAACCATATGTAAAATTCTAATATAACGATGTTAACAATTTAATATGTAATCCTCTTCAAAACAAGTTCTTCATGGGTAGGGATAGGTATCTTGATCATCATTTTAGTTCCAGCACCTGAAATAGTACATGGCACAGTTATCTTCTTTGACTACTGAATGAGTGAATGAGTAATGCTAAAGCTGATTATAATCATTACTCACCTCTTCATTAGCATTTTGTAGCACTTTCCAACTCAGTATTTCATATATAGCACATGAGAGCTGGAGTGATTATTAAAGGTGATCTAATTCCTTTTATTATGAATGGGGAAAAGCTGAGATCCAGAGAAAACATTGACCTGCTGAAGGACACAGAGCCTGTGACTGGCAGAGTTCGGCGTAGAACTCTGGGTGCCGTGTGGTCAGACCATGTTCCCATTACACTCCTTGCCACTGCCCACTGACTACTCAGTCATTTCTCCCCAACAGTTCAACGTTATACATAGTTGGTAATGCTGCTTTCTACACGTATAGCTCCAAGGACTTTGCTCCCTGGTATTTACAGTGTCTAACTGGATTATCCTGAAGTAACATTTTTCAAACCAAGGCTGACATCTAATAGAGCCAGAAAGTTCCAGAAGTTCCAGAATACAGATTATATGAAGCAAAGAGCTTTCTTGCTCTTGTAAGTTCAGTAATTTCACAAAAATGCATAGATAAGATTGGGAGAAGGACACTTTTATTATCATATTGTAAACTACATGCAGTTCTTGAAATAACATTCTGAAAAAATTTGTGCCAGATGTCATCAGTTTGAGCTGAGTTGGCCTATGGTGGTTGGCCTAGTGACCATTCAGGTATGGGAAGGAAACATGGAATAGCACCATGAGTTGTTTGTTAAGAGAAATAAATTAACCAGTTACTGACAAATATAGAAGAGGCCTGGGTTTTAATTTGGCTTCATTTGGAGTTTAGAGTGAAACTGGATTTATTTTCTTTTAGTGTTGTTCAGTCGCTAAGTCGTGTCTGACTCTTTGTGACCCCAGGGACTGCTGCATACCAGGCCTACCTGTCCTTCACTATCTCCTGGAGTTTGCTCAAACTCATCTCCATTGAGTCAGTGATGCCATCCAACTATCTCATTCTCTGTGGCCTCCTTCTCCCCCTGCCCTCAATCTTTCCAAGCATCAGGGCTTTTTCCAGTGAGTCAGCTCTTCACATCAGGTGGCCAAAGTATTAGAGTTTCAGCTTCAGTCATTCCAGTGAGTATTCAGGGTTGATTTCCTTTAGTATTGGCTGGTTTGATCTTTTTTTAGTGGGAAAAAGCCTAATGATAAGGTAGGTCTGTTTACTCTGGGTTCCAACAGGAGTGCAATCAAAATGGGTAGAGTATGGTTTATTTAAAGAAGCTCTCTGCAAAGGTACAAATGGGAACCACCAAGGAGAGTCCAGTGACCTAGGCCGAAAGGAGAATGAGTGGCCCAGAACCTGAAAAGAGTGTATTAGTTTCCTGTTGCTGCTGTAACAAATTAGCACGAAGTCAGTGGCTTTTAAAACAAGACTTCTGGAGGTCAGAAGTCTGAAGTGGGTTTTATGGGCCAAAAATCATTGTATCAGCTGGGCTACTTTCCTTTTTAGAGGCTCTAGGAGAGAATCATTTTCTTAGCTTTCTGGCTTGTAGAGGGCTTTTGCATTCCATGGCCACTGTTCCTTCCTCCATTTTCACAGCCAGCAGCAGTGGGTCAAGTGCTTCTCACATAGCACCCCTCTGACCTCTTCTGCCACCCTTTTAAATGTTTAAGGACTCCTGTGATTATATTTTCACCCAGGGTAATCCAAGGCAGTTTCCCTATTTAAGATCATGTAATTAACTTAAATTTCATTTGCAACCTTAATTCCTTTTGTCATGTAAGACAATATATTAACAGATCCTGGAAACTAGGACATGGGTATTGGTGGGGGGCATATTATTCTGCCTACCACAAAAAGTGAAAGGTGCATAGAGTTTGTTAGCTTCAGCAAGCTGTGAACTTCAGTCGGGAATCCATCTAGCCTAAGGTAACCTTGTAGAAAAAAGCCAGGGAAATAAATGCTGTGCCTTCAAGCCTGCTGCCAGAGCTCGCCATTGGCTGAACCCATCTGAAAACCAGAAGGTGTAGGCACGCTGTTGATGTAGTGGACTCCATACAGGGAGGCAAGGGAGAAGGAGGGACCAGAAGGGGCAAACTGAACCTGTCCCACAAAGGAACTGTAGGCATTCTAGGTCTTGACTTCTGGAAGACTTTCTGCCTCAGTATAGTTTTTGTGCTTGCCTGGTAGCTCAACTGGTAAAGAATCTGTCTGCAGTGCAGGAGACCCGATTCAATTCCTGGGTCAGGAAGATCCCTTGGAGAAGAGTTAGGCTACCCACTCCAATATTCTTGGGCTTCCCTGGTGGCTCAGATGGTAAAGAATCCGCCTGCAAGGTTGGAGACCTGGGTTCGCTCTCTGGGTCGGGAAGATCCCCTGGAGAAGGGCATGGCAACTCACTCCAGTATTTTTGCCTGGAGAATCCCATGGACAGAGGAGCCTGGTGGTCTGCAGTCCACGGGGTTGCAAAGAGTTGGACATGACTGAGCAACTAAGCAAGCAAGCAAGCATAGTTATTGTGCAGTCATTGCTAATGAAGTGCCCATCACCCAGGAGAGGAGTTAGGATGATGGAAGAAACTGTATCATTTAGTTTTGTAGTTCAGCCAATATTTGCTTCCCTTTTGTTATCTGCAAGTATTTATAGTAAAGTCTTCTTTAAATAGTTCCTTCTAGTGTTGGCTGCATGCTGTTAATTAAGAAAAGTTTCATGTGTGTTCATGTAGACACCAGTGTTAGTGAACTTCCCTGCTGCCCCCAGGCCACCCCAAGCCTACTGAGAACAGTAATTGATGAGGCCTCTCAAAGCAGTTTCTCTCCCTTCAGTCTCCAGGAGCTTAATGGCAGAGTGTTTCTTGATGGGGAGCTGTTGCATGTGGGGCAAGACAGTTCTTCCCCCCGCCCCGACTGTGCCTCACAGTGTGTGAGATCTTAGTTCCCCAACCAGGGGTCGAATTGACACCCCTGCTTTCAAAATGCAGAGTCTTAACCACTAGACCACCAGGGAAGTCCCCTTTCTTCCTTAAGTGAGGACTGTCCAGTGTGTTACAGAACATGTAAAATTTGTTGTCTCCACCCACTCAATACCAGTAGGGTCCCGCAGTTGTAGCAACCAAAATGCCTGGCGGAGGGTAGGGGGAGGTGGTCAGCCTTCATTGAGAACCACTGGAGGTGAAAAGGGTAGTATTGGTATTTAGAGGCACACCAGTCTCCCCAGTAAAGGCATATGACTTCCGTTCTCCTGGATTTAGTTTCCTCATCTGTAAATCAAAGATAATATCCACTTCTCCAGGTCACTTGTGTCACTAGTAATAACACGTGTGCATAGTCTGGCAGAAAACCCAGTCAGGAGGGTGGGCAGTCTGAGCCTCAGGTCTGAGAAAGCCCTGGGGATGAGACACCAGCTGATCTCCCTTGGCTCCCTGCCCCGACTGGCCAGCAGATGCCCTATGGGCCATGGGCTCCTCTACTGAGAAATACCCATTTGGCTCCCGTGCAACCTTGATGTGAAATCTCAACCTACGAGTATTTCTTGGCTTCTGTTATATGTGGAAGAAGAATATCTGGATGAAGTCACACTTCATTTCTTTCCTGACCTTCCTAATATAGAGGATAAATTATATATATCTGTGCCTAGGGATTTTTTTTTTTCTTTGCTCAAGCAGTTGAATGTTGCTACCACTACATAATTTACTAAATTCAGCATAAACAGTTGTAATTTTGCTCACTCACAAGTGGCTTGCTGGGGCCATTGGGAGCTTCACTCTCTTAGGATTCGGAATAGATGCAGGGTAGGTTCAATGCAGTTACTCTTCATCCTACACAGTTGGCCTTATACTTCTCTGCATTCTGTATGGCAGGTGTCAGCTTAGCAGTACTTTAAAATAGCATTTTAAAATCTTGTCTTCTCTTGAAAAAACACTGTTATATATAGCTTGTCCACATCTATAAACACGTGAGCATCTTGACCGTAGCTAGTTTTCTTAACTTTGGTTGTTTTTTTTTCCAAATTTATTTATTTTAATTAGAGGATAATTACGCTACAATATTGTGATAGTTTTTGCCATATATCAACACGAATTGGCCACAGGTATACATGTGTCCCCCACATCCTGAATCTTCCTCCCACTTCCTCCCTACCCTATCCCTCTGGGTTGTCTCAGAGCACCAGCTTTGGGTATCCTTCCTGCTTCATGCATCAAACTTACAATGGTCATCTATTTTACATATGGTAAGGTACATGTGGAGAAGGCAATGGCACCCCACTCCAGTACTCTTGCCTGGAAAATCCCATGGACAGAGGAGCCTGGAGGGCTCCAGGCCATGGGGTTGCTGGGAGTCGGACACGACTGAGCAACTTCACTTTCACTTTGCAGTTTCATGCACTGGAGAAGGAAATGGCAACCCACTCCAGTGTTCTTGCCTGGAGAATCCCAGGGATGGGGGAGCCTGGTGGGCTGCTGTCTACGGGGTTGCATAGTCGGACACGACTGACATGACTTAGCAGCAGCAGCAGCAAGGTACATGTTTCAGCTTTTCTCTCAAGTCATCCCACTTTTGCCTTCTCCCACTGAGTTCAAAATTTTCTTGAACTTTGGATCCCATTATAATTGTGGAACTTATGGTTGCCAGGGCTTAGAGTTGATATTTTTATATTAAACAAAGCAACTGCTGCTTCTTTATGTTAAAACAAAGATTCCAAGTTACACAAATGGAGAGAATTTCTACATCATGTTTTCAGGTTTCATACTAATGAGCTAATCAGCTTGATCTGTTTTTTATTATACACAGTGTGACCAAACAGAGATGGATCATAGGTGTGGGGTTGATTTATTGAAATTATTATATGTATCATTATTTCTCATTATCCTGTTTCTGTAGTGAAAGCAAAACCAACCAACCCATTAGGGGAACGAATAGGTTAACTTTTCTGACTATACTGTAAGGATAAACCTTCCTTGACTCTTAGCTTATGAGTTTCATTTTGTTGTTACTTATTAGTAATTCATCAGTGTCACAATTGTGCTATAGATAGTAATCCTTAGAAGAGAGGCCTTGTGTTTGAAGGGTACTGGAGAAGACATCTTCCAAGAGTTAGTTTTTAAGGAGGTGTAGACACTCACGCAGCTGATGTGAACTTAGGGATGTTAGCACAGGGGGACCATTCTGGGGAGGAACAGGCAGGATGCTGCCACTGTGGTTTGGTGTGTAGGGCAGAGCCACAAAAACAGATCAAAAAGCTGAGATTTGTAGCTGGTGTGTTGGGCCCTAAGTATAAAGAGGGAATGACAGTTACAGAAACAGAGAAGGCCTAGGGAAGGAGTTAATTGACCTGAGGTACACACAGCCCTCACCGACTTAGAACACTAAAAATGCTGGCAGGCTGTCACCAAGCAGGACCAGGAGCTTTGAAGGATGAGTGGGCTGGTGAAGCCAGAGACATGGGTGTTGATAGCTGCAGCTCAGGGAACAGCCAGGACATTCAAGGAGAGAGAGAAAAATAGTGGGCTCAGCACAAAATTCTGGAGGAATGATTGCATCCGGGGGTCAGCCAGAGGAGAGAAAGTGGCCAGAGAGTAAACATGTGGAGCTACAGGGGTGGCTGAGAACCAGCCAGTAGTTTCAAGAAGGAGGAGGTGACTAATGGTGTCAGGTATTATGGAAAAGAATGAAGACTGAGGCAGGGTGCAGGTAGATCTTTGGAGACTTATGTTGGCTGCCCATTGAGAGTGAAAGATTGATTGAGAGAGAGGGATTAAGGAATAGTGAGAAGTGATGCACCAACCCTTGGCCTGGCAGGGAAATAAAGATATCAGTGGTCACTCTAGGTATCTGAGGGGGACCAAGTGGTAGCATCCAAACCCTCCTCTATCTTTGATTCGCTCCTTGCTGTGAATGTGGTGCTGTGGTTCTGTGTGGGAGATGTGGGGTTGGCTGTGTGCTATGTTGAGAAGCTCTCCCAGGTTCCACGGTCTGGGTTCCAAGTCTCCGAATGAGCATCCCAGTGCTAGAGAATGAAACACAGAACCCATACTACTGTCCCATCTGGGGACTTAGTGCCATGGTGGAGCCAGGGCAGAAAACCATCCCCTTCCCCATCCCATCTTGGCTCCACATTGTACTGGGGGTGAGCTGGGAGCATCACTGTGGAAAGCAAGAAGGGTCAATTCCTACTCTTAGTTCACAAGCAGGTTTGTAGTGGAAATGCAGCAGCAACTCTTGAATGGGTGCTCACTCCCATCCACGGGCTCTTTGTAAATCAGAGATTGGAACAAACAGAACTGACAGCTCTGTTTAAAAAAGCTTTGGGGGAGTTTGTAAGGAAATTAAAAGAAGCCTAATGCTATGTGAAACATGTAACCTAAATTCAAAACAGAAAAGAAAGAGCTGTTATTGCCTTTTCAACATGCTTTACCTATTGTTTTTGTTTTTCCATTAGGTTAAACAGCAGAAAAGAAAATGGCCTTTTACAAAGAACAGGAAGCTTTCTCCTTTTATTATTAACAGGCATTACCATTCAGGGCAGGAATTTAGGTAGATTCCTCTCTTCCTAGAAGAAGGTGATGGCAACCCACTCCAGTACTCTTGCCTGGAAAACCCCACGGGCGGAGGAGCCTGGTAGGTTGCAGTCCATGGGGTCGCGAAGAGTCATACACGACTGAGCGACTTCACTTTCACTTTTCACTTTCATGCATTGGAGAAGGAAATGGCAACCCACTCTGGTGTTCTTGCCTGGAGAATCCCAGGGACGGGGGAGCCTGGTGGGCTGCTGTCTGTGGGGTCGCACAGAGTCAGATGCGACTTAGCAGCAGCAGCAGCAGCCTCTCTCCCTCCCTCCTTGTCCTGTGGATTATAATGCAGTGGGTACCACACAGGGTCTGGATCCCTGCAGGTTAGACAGAGATCTAGATAAGAAGCATGATATTGTTAAAAAAATGGCATTTCAGAGAATGGTACACCACTAATCTCACAAAACTGAGAGATGTAGGTCAAGCTTTAGATGCCTGTTGAAAATAATTGAATTTTACCATAGAGAATTCCATGTGTGGTAAAGCAAAGAGCCCGAGGTAGCAACATGCTAAGGCCAACAGTGATAAAGAACCCAGTCAATTCCATGTTTGGGTTTTCCGTCACATGTGCATCAGCGTGGGTCTGAATTTCCCTCCCTTGCCTTCCCTAATTGCCTCACTTGGCTTCTCAGCTTTTCTGCAGTTTTAGAGAAGGTGGTGATTCCATTACGTAGAGGGTCCACTTTCCTTTTTTCCATAATGGAAGGGAGAGCTCAGTGAGAGAGGGAATTTGAAAGAGGTATGGATCCAGATGGTAATAATACCTCTTGATTTCATGAATTATTTCCATCCTCTTCACAGAATTCCCTTTCATTTGAATAAATGTTTAAAAGAACTGCCAATAAGAGGTCATGTTTAAATCCCTTCTGTATTTCATGTTGTTGATTTTCAAGGTAAAATAATTGAAAAGTAACAAAGGCTTAATACCCAACCTTACTATTCTAAGAATAATTTTTAATTGCTTACTAAGCAGACCCATTTAGAAGATGCCGAGAGTACAGATACAGGGGCTTCCCACGTGGCTCAGTGGTAAAGAATCCACTGGCCAATTCAGGAGACATGGGGTTGGATCCCTCGGTCGGAAAGATCCCCTGGAGTGGGAAATAGCAACCCACTCCAGTATTCTTGCCTGAAAAATTCCATGGCCAGAGGAGCCTGGTGGGCTACAGTCCATGGGGTTGCAAAAGTCAGCCATGACTGAGCAACTGAGGACGCATGCAGAGTGTAGATCATAAAAATAACTTTAAAGTAATTATCTAAAGAAGTCACCTTGCTGTATACCTGAAACTCATACAACACTATAAATTAACTATACTTTAATTTTTTTAAACGGTTAAAAAAAGATGAAAAAAAAGTTATCTTAGTTTTGATAATCTTTCTTTGTCCTTTCCCTTCTCTGCCACCATCATGTTGGAAGTTTAATTAGGATATCATGTAAGTGGAAGTTTGGGGTAAATTTCATCCTCTTTAAGGTGTTCTCCATCAGAAAAGAGTCACTTAGATGTTACATGCTGCCAAAGGTAAATTATTCATGTCTGAAATGCTGATTATAATCCATTACTCTAGAAAAAATTTCTGGTTTCCAGTTTGTTTGAAGATTGAAATAATCTGCTGAATTACTTGTTAGTAACAGTTTAATAGTTTGTGTAATAGTTTAATAAGTTTACATATAGAATATATATATACCTACCTTTCATTCCTAAGCAATACATACATGTTTCTAAATCTTTCAGTCTTTATATATACAACACATATATATATGAATATAAAATGTACGCCTCCTTTGTTCTAGGCTATCACACTTGGCTTTCATAGGGAAAAGCTGAGGCTGAAGTGAAAAGACTAAGAACCTAGACATCTCTTCAGTTCCTCCAGAGGTAGTGGTTCACAGTAGGGTAAAAACCATATCCTTAAATCACAGCCTCTGCCCACAGCAGTCAGGGAATGAAAATAGTTGTGTGGGCCCAGGAGTGCCTTTCATTGAAAAGCAAGCACTTTCCATGCAAAAATAGAAAGCAAATATAAATGATACTTAGATTATTTATTCATTCAACAAGTATTTAATAAACAAAACCTGTGAACCAACCCCTATGCCAGGAATTTAGCTATAGTTTGTGTTATTTTCATATTCCTTTGACTGGGTTTACTGAATGTATACTTTGATTAAAGTCTATAGTAAATAAAAGAACTAATTATAAGAATCAAATGCTTTCCTATGTTTAATGCAGTTATAAAATATCAATAGGTGCATCTGATAGATTCACTTCTTTTTTTGTTCTCATAGATGGTTATGACATTTATAGCAAATGGCAGAGGGCTTCTCTTTATAGTTCATTTTATTGCATTTTTAAAATTATTATTGGAGGTAGTGGAACTTTCACTAGGAAATTAAAACTCAGCATCTTTGCCCTTAAGTGTTCTACTAGATTACCATTACCAGTGACGGCATTTGTTTCTTGCTGTGAGTAATCTATTTGTTTCTGCATGTTTAATCATGGAATTTTCATTCTAATGATGGGTATATCCCATGTTTTCATGCAAAATACATCTCATTTCAGCCAACAAAGAGGAAAAGAGGTGAGATAATGAACTAGTTTCATGGATATACCAAGCATCATCAAAATGTAAACCTGGAAAATCATTCTTTAGGGGCCATGATTTAAAACATAGCTTACTTCTCTAGCTAAGAAGATGCTTTAGTTTGCTTTTATTGATTCCTATTTTTTTTATGAAAGGGAACTTTTTGTGGGAGGGGAAAAAAAAAAAACTTTTTAAAGTCTTTGACAAGGTTCTCTGGTCTCTTTAATTGTTTGTATCCTCTGCGATTACTTTTGCTGGCTTAATCCTAATTTTTCCTGCACCATTATACCAAGTTTCCTGTCTCTTCTTGTTTTCCTTCTATATTTCCATTTGTGTTTTCAGAGAAATTTTTTTACTAAGATGCCATCTGGCCATTCTGTGTAATTTCTTTGGGTCTGGGACAAGGGCACAAGGCACTTTCATATCACTCCATTGAAACCATTTTTGGGGCAAAAGACAGTAACCAATAAACAATTTGCAGAACTTTATCAAATTCTCTCATTTCCTAGTTTTAAAGTGCCTGGTTATTTGTTCTTTGAAAATACAGGGTTGGATTTTTTTTTTTCTCAGTTACACTAGACTTTCCTATTCCACACAAAACATTGAACTTCTAGGTGAGCAAATCTTCAGATCAGATCAGATCAGTCACTCAATCGTGTCCGACTCTTTGCGACCCCATGAATCACAGCAGACCAGGCCTCCCTGTCCATCACCAACTCCCGGAGTTCACTGAAGACTCACGTCCATCGAGTCAGTGATGCCATCCAGCCATCTCATCCTCTGTCGTCCCCTTCTCCTCTTGCCCCCAATCCCTCCCTGCATCAGAGTCTTTTCCAATGAGTCAACTCTTCGCATGAGGTGGCCAAAGTACTGGAGTTTCAGCTTCAGCATCATTCCTTCCAAAGAAATCCCAGGGCTGATCTCCTTCAGAATGGACTGGTTGGATCTCCTTGCAGTCCAAGGGACTCTCAAGAGTCTTCTCCAACACCACAGTTCAAAAGCATCAATTCTTCGGCGCTCAGCCTTCTTCACAGTCTAACACTCACATCCATACATGACCACAGGAAAAACCATAGCCTTGACTGGACAAACCTTTGTTGGCAAAGTAATGTCTCTGCTTTTGAATATGCTATCTAGGTTGGTCATAACTTTCCTTCTAAGGAGTAAGCGTCTTTTAATTTCATGGCTACAGTCACCATCTGCAGTGATTTTGGAGCCCAAAAAAATAAAGTCTGACACTGTTTCCACTGTTTCCTCATCTATTTCCCATGAAGTGATGGAACTGGATGCCATGATCTTCATTTTCTGAATGTTGAGCTTTAAGCCAACTTTCTCACTCTCCACTTTCACTTTCATCAAGAGGCTTTTGAGTTCCTCTTCACTTTCTGCCATAAGGGTGGTGTCATCTGCATATCTGAAGTTATTGATATTTCTCCCGGCAATCTTGATTCCAGCTTGTGCTTCTTCCAGTCCAGCGTTTCTCATGATGTACTCTGCATATAAGTTAAATAAACAGGGTGACAATATACAGCCTTGACGTACTCCTTTTCCTATTTGGAACCAGTCTGCTGTTCCATGTCCAGTTCTAACTGTTGCTTCCTGACCTGCATACAAATTTCTCAAGAGGCAGGTCAGGTGGTCTGGTATGCCCATCTCTTTCAGAATTTTCCACAGTTTATTGTGATCCACGCAGTCAAAGGCTTTGGCATAGTCAATAAAGCAGAAATAGATGTTTTTCTGGAACTCTCTTGCTCTTTCCATGATCCAGCGGATGTTGGCAATTTGATCTTCCTCTGCCTTTTGAGCAAATCTTACATGTTGTAATTGTACTTTCTCAGTGGGAAAGCAGAATCAATGTTGGCATACAGGCCATGCCAACCTATGCATTATACCAGCTACATCTTTGTCCCTAGAGATTGCATGAGGTGCACCTTTCCACCTGAGGTATAGGACGTGCTAGTTTAGTGTAGAGAGAAGGAAAACACCTGCCTTGGCCTCATCTCCTTAAAAGGCACTCGGGCATTTATTCATGAATGAGTAGAACAGACCAGGGCAGAGAAAATAGGACATTTTCACATCTTCCTGCTTTGTGTCTGGCTTTTGGGGCCATTTAAAAAGAAAGAGTAAGCATTAACAAATGAAACCTGAAGTAGTGAATGAACAGGTCATTACCCCACCGTTCATACTACTGACTCTTCACCTGTGTTTTAGTCTGGCCACATGACGAATATTGCCTATTTTCATTTCTTTCTTTTTCTTTTTTTGGCTTCACTGTGTGGTATGTGGGCTCTTAGTTCCCTAACCAGGGATCAAATCCACATCCCCTGCAAGGCAGACTCTTAACCACTAGACCACCAAGGAAGTCCCTCTGTTTTCTTATGAACATTTCCAGAATTTTAATTTTGAAATTGATGTAACCTATAATTTCTAAGGAAGTAGAGACTATAAATTATATTACATCTAACCTCAAAGTTGATAAACATGAGATAGTGTTTTTCAACTATTGCATTTTTTCATAATCTTAAATACATTCATCTCTGGGCTAAAAGTGATTTAAAACAAAAACAAATCAGAGTCCTTTTCCAGAAAGGGATTCAATACACTTATACTGTGTATTTATGAGTCTACATTTTAAAGTTACAAAAATATAAAGCATGCAAGGGAGATGTGTGATCTGTATGAAATATTTGTATTTGGGTGGCAGGGTGAAAATCAGAAAGAGATTTTTCCAATTTAGGCTCAAAAATAGTTTGAGCCCCTAACTCAGTTTTTCCTATAGCAATAACTTGTCGTTATCATATCCACAGATCTGCAGCAAGCTCTGTCCTCTTGCCTGGAGGTGCTCCAAAATTCATTTAGGTGGTTTATGTAATAGTGGAAAGATTCTTAGAAATGGGACAGGCTGAATATAATAAGATAATTGCTTTTTTCTAATGAAATAGTGCTGTCGTTTTTTTGTCGTAGTTTTACAAAGATCCTAAATTGAAATTTAGTGGAATAATAGGGCATTCGAGTGTAGCCGTTGTACGCTATTCTGTATTATACCCAGCATGTCTGTATCTGTGACTTATGGTTATGAGTACATAGGTCCATTTTTCAAACTGCCAATTGATCAAGATTTCTCAGGGTATGACGCAAAATCTAGCATAATGATGACTCTTCTGATCTATCTGTACTATTAGAAAGGCTGTCAAGTACCTGGTTGAGAGAATAGTTTCCATGGTTATGGTTTTGAAAACAAAATGTTATGCTCACTGTTACTGAAGTCAGGATCTGTTATGCCCGCAGTGGTATAAATAATAATAAGAACTAATTTTATTAACGGTTTGCCTTGGACTAGGTTGTTAGCACTATCTACATACATCATTTCATGTACGTATCATCCCTTTAAGGTAACCACCCCATCCTTATTTTCAGATGAGGAGCTAAGAAGTTTAAAATTTGCTGGCAGAGCCATACAGTCATACGACTCCAACTCATATCGGACTCCTGACTGCTACCAGCAGATTCTCTGTTTTTCTGGGTTAAAGAAAGTGACCTATAGTATGCCCTTCTAAAATTTTCTTCCTGTTGGTATCATTTGGTTGATAACAGTGCTTCTCTATCTTTGTCTCTCTTTTGTTTTTATAAAATGCCTTCAATTTTTATAGAAAGAGAAAATAAAAAATATGTGGCCTACTGGAATGTCTTTTCTCCGTTTGTGAGTGCCTGAATGTATATGCTAAAAGAGCCTCTATTTTGACAGCCTTACCACTGACTACCAGGATACAAATCCATCAGCCTTGTCTCAGTTTCCCCACTGGTAAAATGGAAATCAAGTCATCTCTGCGCTGACTTGAAGGGATTGATGTCATCTTCTTTCAGCTCTTTAGAAAAAGTATAATTGTAAATACAAGGCCAGGGGTATAATTGCAAACATTAGAACAAATATCTGAGGTTTCCTCCTCAGATATTAAGATACCTGAGCTGCCTGCAAAAGGTACTGTGTTTTGAAGGACAAAAGAGAAGAGTTGGGACCACGGGCACTGTGCCAGGAGTCTTCCCAAGGCCCCACAGCTGAGCAGTAATACTTCTAGAGATGATAAATGGATACCTGGAAAGAGGAGGTAAATTCATGCTGTAGGTGGACTAGAAGAGCCAACTGTTTGAGTCCTGCTGCTAGTGGAGGGTGTGAGAACCAGGAGCAGTGGGCACGGGACTCCCAGACCTTAGCAAGGCAGAACAGTTTGCCAAACCATGGTTACCATGGCTATACTTCCTCTGTACAACGACAGTATGTCCCTTTTCTTTAGCACTCTGCCAAAGCTCTTGTACCTCTGAACCCAGAGTCCAGGCAAAGCAGGTACTGCCATAAGTGGGGAAAGTGGTCAGGTGGCCTAAGGGACAGTCTGTTGAAATGAGGGTGGGGCAGAATGGTGTATTTCTTGTCTGCATATACAGACGAGAGTGTTCTTTCAGTGAGAGGAGGAAATTCTGTCCAAGTTTACAAAAGCATGGACCTTTACCTGGCCAGTTAGATCCAGGCAAACCAAGCCTGTCCCCTTTGTGAAGTTCTGGCCCTTTTCCCCTGTCATGCTTTCTCACCAAGTGTGAACTCCTGATTGTGTGTCAGCAGCGGAACCCCGTTACAAATAATCTTCAGCAAAATCTCGCTTTCGATATCCTATTGACTCTGGCACCTGCTCTGTTTACTTAAGCACTCAGTTGATAAGAACAGGAATCTGTGCTGATTTCCACCCAGGGCTGAAAGAGAAAGCCTTATAAGTCAGGGGTGGAGGTGGGGGGGAAACACCTTCTTCTGAAGCTTTACATTGAAGGGGAGATGCCAGGTCATTTGGTATACGGGGTGTGTGGCTACATGAGGCTGAAAAATGATGGAGAGAGGAGAGTAAAGGGAACTTTTAACAAATAGAAGGAGGGAAGCAGCAATTAAAGGAGGTAGAGCAAGCATCCCACTGTCCCACTACGTGCTGCCACCAGCACTTGTAATCACCTCCCCCAAACCAAGCAGGGTAGTGTTGGTGGGAGAGGGGGTAATCAAGGTGGAGACTGACAAGAGGGACCACACAGGGACACAGCCTGCAGATAGAAACAAAAGCAGAACAGTTAGAATAGTTAACTGGCTGTTAATTAAGTTGGCTTAATGTAATCTTCCCAGGTGGCACTAGTGGTAAAGAATCCACCTACCAATACAGGAGGTGTAAGAGTTGAGGGTTCGATCCCTGGGTCAGGAAGATCCCTGGAGAAGGAAATGACAGCCCACTCCAGTTTTCTTCCCTGGAGAATCCCATGGACAGAGGAGCCTGGGCAGGCTACAGTCCATAGGGTTGCAAAGAGTCAGACACAACTGAAATGACTGAGCGTGCACACAATGTAATCTACCCGTCCCATTGAATTTGGGTCCTTTTCAGTGACCTCTAGTAAGGACAAAAATGACCTTAGAGCATGTGTTGTATATACTCTCCATGGGACCAGAGATCTCAACCCCTCACATGGTGATGCCCAAATACCTAGGTAATGATACATTTCAGAAGACTTAACACTGAATGTTTCCAATTTTGTTTCCAGGGAGTTTTATTGTAGAAACTTTTTGTCAGTCATAAAGGAAAAAAGCAGATCTTTTATCTGAAAATCTGGGTTTCTGAATCTTTGCCTTCTAGATGTTAGGTTAACCGTACAACTTTGCCACTCCTTCCCCATCTTAGACTTGTGTTTGTTGGGTGAAATGAACATGTGTGTGTGTATTCCCATCACAGGTTTGGATGGAGAGAGAAAGGATGTAAATTTACATACACCCATGAAGCTCTAAGATGGGCAGCATCTTCTTTTTTATAGTAAGTGTTTATTTATAGTTTAAAAGGTGCTGATCACTTTAGGAGCTAGAGAGAAGAAGAGGAAAGAGAAGTGGTGGTCTCTGTCATCAGGCCAGCCTAGATCCTCTGTGAGACTGACCAGGTGAAGATGCACATTTACTGAAGGAGTAAAGAGATAGGAGTGACTGCCT
Organism: Bos mutus; assembly: GCF_027580195.1. NCBI lineage: Eukaryota > Metazoa > Chordata > Mammalia > Artiodactyla > Bovidae > Bos > Bos mutus. The sequence continues at coordinate 58,422,555 of NC_091624.1, forward strand.
GGGAGTGGGCATGGTGAGGGGCAGGAAAGACTTCAGAGAAAAGGAGCCATTTGATTTGGGTAGGGAAGGACAAGTAGCAGTTTTGAAGGCTGAACTGGGGGATTGTCGAGAGAGAAGCATGGTGATACGAGTAGGCTTGCCAGGGAAATGAGAGGGGTCCTCTCGGCTAAGATTAATAGTGCAGAGTGGGAGCTGAGGTGACCAGGAGGTTCTTCGGGGTTTACATTGGAAATTCTGTCCTGTAGAGAGTGGGAAACTGGGATGGGAGGTGGGGGATTTTGAGTAGATGAGAATGTGAGTGAGTTTATGTTCACGAGAAACTCTTGGATAGTGGTGTGGAAGATGGATTTCAAAGAGAGCTCCCCCAGTGCAGGAAGAGAGGACAAAGCTGCTGCCGTGGTCCACACAGAGCAGAATGACCTCCTGACCCAAGGCAGTGGATGAGGAGGTGGAAAGGAGGGACACAGCTCAACAGGTGGGTAGGCGGTAGACTTGAGTAATACTTAGTGACTGAGAGTATGAAGTTCAGGAGGCAGAAAGGAGCCAGAACCGTCCGGAGTTTCTAACTGAGGTGATTGGGTGAATGAGAATGCCATTACCTGTGACAGATAAACAAGACTTGCTTTGGGAGGGTTGGGACATGAACAGGAAGTATTTGGAGGACATATTGGGGTAGACGGTGACTAAGAACATCAAGTAGAGTGCCTTGCAGATGTTTGGAAGTTCTGCTAGGAAGACAGGGTGCTATTGGTGTTCTGGAAAAAAACACCAGGTGCTACTGGCATTTCTACATTTTGATGCTAATGTCGTATCAGAAAAATCACAGAATACTTGGTTTGAGATAGAGCGGTCAGTATTATCAAATATTGAAAAAAAGACAAGAACTGAAAAGGGCCCCTCAGATTCGGTCATCTTGGTTAGTGCGGTGGTGAGGAAGTGGAAGGTAAGTTCCAGCAGGCTCGGAGCTGGTGGGCTGGGGACAGGTTGAAATACCAGTTCTGGTGACCATTGTAATTCAGTTTGGCTGGGGGAAGGGACAGAGGGAACTGGAAGATGGGGAATCTCGGGCTCATGGTTAAACCAAGAGCAAATTTTAGATTCTACATGACCATTAATTGAACTGCCAGCCCCACCCCAGTGTCGAGGCTTTGCCTATAGCTTAGGAATTTTGGTGCACTATGAAGCATATACAGCCTTTCATAAAAGACTTTTCATTATTTCTAAATGATTATATTTTAAAAATAGTTTTAGGATGCTTGTTTTGAGAGTCATGTTTTAATTCACCCATCTGTGCGATGAGATACTATGTTCCTTTCTAGAAAGCCCTTGAGAGTCATCAGTCATCCTCTCCCACAGTTAAATAAGTGATGTCCTTTGCTGTCAACTCGAGTCAGGGGGATGCCATCCTGTGACTCATGCGTTCTCGTTCACGGCGTGTTGAGCTGTGTGCTTGGTGCGAGTGCCTAATAAAGCCTGTTGAGGACCTGTCACTGAGCTCGGATTTTCCTCAATGGGCTGGATTCCTGTCACCACACATTCCTTATGCATGCTCTGAGGCACTTCTCAGAGAAGGAAATGGCAACCCACTCCAGTGTTCTTGCCTGGAGAATCCCAGGGACGGGGGAGCCTGATGGGCTGCCATCTATGGGGTCGCACGGAGTCGGACACGACTGGAGCAACTTAGCAGCAGCAGCAGAGGCACTTCTCAATGAAACATTTGTCCTTTTTCCCCTTTATTATGTCTAGAATGATGTAGCCTCTAACATACTGCATTTTGCTGCCAAATATTTATCTCTGGTTCTAAGTTGAATTTTCAGTGATACTGGAGTTCTTTCATCTTTCTTGTTCCTGAGCAAAGAACTCCTTGGAAGGTCTTCTATCCTGTGAAGCAGCCCCCCAGGCTGCTTCACAGGGGCCCAGAAACCTCCCCAGTGCATCTTATGATGCAGACGCGGGCTCCAGCTAGAGGCCAGTGCCACATCCCTCAGAAGGAAACAGCAGAGGCTCGGCTCCTTGGAGAGGCAGCTCCTCGTTCCCCGCACACTAATTAACGGCCATCTCAGAAGGCAGTGAGACCAGTTGTTCTAGTGTCACCCTGGCCAGGCCAACTCTGGAAGCAGTCTTGAGCAGCCAGCTCTCTTGCAATTGGTCAGGAGCCTGTGTCCCAACAGTCTGTGGGGAAGCAAGCCAATTTGGCATTTGATTTGCAGCCTCAGAGATGCCAGCCATGGCGTTGCTTAGGGAAGTTGCACCGTGAGGTTCTAGTGAAATGACTTGAAGATCTGTGGCCGTGGTTGGAATTTAGCCTCAAGAACGAGTATGATTTGCTTGGGAAATGGAAGTTGTCCTATTAAAATGGGCCAGTGGTCCCTGGCCACATAGCACATCATGGAAGTTACATTCTTTCTTCTTTTATTTCCTTGGAATGTAAATGAAGAAGGGGAATGTGATGTTGATTTGCGGGAAGGCTCAGTGGAAGACATTTCTGGACACGTTGGAGAGAGAAATAGGATTAGCCTTTTGGCACTGGCTTCACAGTGGCCCTGAGGAGATGGGTAAATGGGGCTGTTCTCACTGCTCTGGCTGGAGAAAGTCAAGCAAAAGAGCTCTTACCTGGTTTGTGTAAGGCTCTATGTGGCTGGTACTCAAGTTCAGGACATCCAACGTGACTCTGTTGCTTAAAATGACTCAGGCTCGAAGGGCCAGAAGCTGACATGCGCAGACCTCCACCCAGGTCGGGGCTGCTGCTTACACAGCGAGAGCCTTTGTGCAAATGAAGACAGGCGTCCGCTTACAAGAAGGTGTTTCTTCCTGGCTCAACGAGGCACACAGCTGGGTAGGCAGAATGGTGGAAGGGTTTCAGGCCCTGGATTGACCCCACTGAGCGTTCACTTTTACACAGGGCACAACACAAACACAACCATATGTGAACAACTGAGATGGGCATCTGTCTTGACAAAGGACTGGTTTTCATGCATTTGCAGCCAGTTGAGCAAAATCTTTATCTCCCCACTCCTTTTATTTCTAACCTAAAAAAAAAAGTTCATCCTTTAAAGAGTTATGCATGTCCCACCTTTCCAGCATTCTTAAAGAACTCATTCTTTGAGCCATTTTTCTTTGCCTGCACATACCCCTGCTGCCCTTCCTCTCTGAATCTGCTGTAGCAAAGGGGAGGGCCGCAGCCTGCCCATGGGACGAGGTCTTGGAAGCAGCCGTTTCCCTTTCCATCCCCTCCAGGCCGTTCCCGGTGTGTTTTTTGTGGCACCAGCCACAGGAAGGCACATTGAATAGCAGCGCTGAAAAGGCACTTTGTTGGTTATGTTATTACCGTGGGTTTGTCTCTGCCTAATAATTAGTGTTTCCGGCTTTCTGAATTTATTTGCCAAAATATTTGCAGGCCTTTCTTGAACAAATAAGGAATGTTTCTAGACACAAATGACCACTGCTTGCAGGCTAAGTGAACTCCTGGCCCTCTGAGTTTGGGGGTGGGGGCGAATCGGCTCAGGGGAAATCATCCTAGTAAGGGAGAAACCTCCTCTAAGTCACTGGCCACTCTTGTGTCTGAGCAACCTCTGTCCGGGCCGGTTGAAGTGGCCCAGTGTTCCTCCTGGTCTCGGATGGGTCTTTGCCAAGGACTGGCAAGTCTATGGGCTGTGGTGACAAATGCCTGGTCTGAATCCCATCAGAGTTCCTCAGCCTGTTTTCTCCATTGTGTGTGTATCCGTGATACACAGTAATACTGTTTGCCTAGTCCAGCTCACAAAATTATAGTTTGGGACACATTAAAGAAAATATACGTAACAGCGCTTTACTAATCCTAAAGCACTGCAACAATGTGGCTTGTATTACCCTCTAAAGACACTGCTGTCCACAAGCAGACTAACCAGGGAGAGACCCTTACACCTCACACTTAGGTCAAAGTGGATATGCACTTTATCTTTGTTTTCTCCCTATTTAAAGCAGAAAATAAGAAGATCCACATTTCAGCCACCTCCTTGCCCCCTCAGTGACTACTGTGCCCTCCCAACTTGTTCTCTATTGGTCTACCCAGGGTTGCCCGTGCCGATTTAGACCCATTCCCCACCCAAGAAGATCTCACCCCTGCAGTCCTCTCTTTTCTGTCATGATCAGCCTCTCCCGGCCAGCTTGTTATCCTAGCTGCATGTGTGCCTGTGAACTAAGTAACAGAGCAGGTTGAGAGGGGTGGTGGGGATAGCAGCAGGCCAGGGGTGTGTGTCCATTGCAGGGAGGGGTGGCTGCACTTGGCTTTAGGCAGCTCAGCCTCTGACTCTCACTCGTCTCCAGAATTTTCAAGAGAAGGCAGAAATCCCAAGTTTTATGTGACATTTTCCAATTTTTAATACTAGGATCTACTTCATTATTTTTTATTAAAGTATAGTTGATTTATAATTTGTGTTTAAGGTGTACAGTGAAGTGATTCTTATTTTTTCAGGTTTTATTTCATTATAGCTTATTACAAAATATTGAATATAGTTTCCTGTGCTATACAGTAAATCCTTGTTGTCTGTTTTATATATAGGAGTGTGTATCTATTAATCCCATACTCCTAATTTCTTTCTCCTTCTCCCATTTGGTAACCATAAATTTATTTTCTATGTCTGAGTCTGTTTCTGTTTTTCTACATGGATTCATCTGTATCATTTTTAGATTCCACACATAAGTGATATAATACAATATTTGTCATTGTCTGACTTATTTGGGAGAAGGCAATGGCACCCCACTCCAGTACTGTTGCCTGGAAAATCCCATGGATGGAGGAGCCTGGTAGGCTGCAGTCCATGGGGTCACTAAGAGTCAGACACGACTGAGTGACTTCACTTTCACTTTCCACTTTCATGCATTGGAGAAGGAAATGGCAACCCACTCCAGTGTTCTTGCCTGGAGAATCCCAGGGACGGAGAAGCCTGGTGGGCTGCAGTCCGTGGGGTCGCACAGAGTCGGACACGACTGAAGCGACTTGGCAGACTTTTTTACTTAGCATTCTATGCTCTAGGTCCATCCACACTGCTACAAATGGCAGTGTTTCATTCTTTTTTATGGCCGTCACTGTGTTTTTAGTAATCTGCGAATAAACAGAGTGTACCTGAACAACACATTTGTGAGCCATGCTTCACTATGGAGCTCCTGATGTGTGACCTTCTTAGGTGTTTGAGCACGTTTTGGATGGTACATATGATGCAATACTTAGCTAGACCATCAGCCTCCTTTTGGAGAAGGCAATGGCAACCCACTCCAGTACTCTTGCCTGGGAAATCCCATGGACAGAGGAGCCTGGTGGGCTACAGTCCATGGGTCGAGAGGAGTTGGACACGACTGAGCGACTTCACTTTCACTTTTCACTTTCATGCATTGGAGAAGAAATGGCAACCCACTCCATTGTTCTTGTCTGGAGAATCTCGGACGGAGGAGCCTGGTGGGCTGCCAACTATGGGATCACACAGAGTCGGACACGACTGACGTGACTTAGCAGCAGCAGCAGCAGCCTCCTTTTCTGCCTCTGCCTGTCTACAGCCTCCCTTGGCTGTGTCTCTCTCCAATCTACTGTAATATAGCTCCCACTCCAGGCAAGCAACTCTTTCTTTAATGGATGATGACATTATCTTGGGATCTTTTGTCTACACTGCCTGCTTGCTAAGTTGCTTCAGTTGTGTCCAACTCTGTGCGACCCCATAGACTGCAGCCCACCAGGCTCCCCCGTCCCTGGGATTCTCCAGGCAAGAACACTGGAGTGGGTTGCCATTTCCTTCTCCAATGCATGAAAGTGAAAAGTGAAAGTGAAGTCGCTGTGTCTTGTCCGACTCTTAGCGACCCCATGGACTGCAGCCCACCAGGCTCCTCCATCCATGGGATTTTCCAGGCAAGAGTGCTGGAGTGGGGTGCCATTGCCTTCTCTACACTGCCTAGACCCTTCTAATCCTAGGTTTTTCTGTGGTTGACACTCCAAGGAACCACTCTTTCTAGTGGGATGACTTCTTACACCCATCACTGTCCATCTGTTCCTAATTGTTTACACCGTGTAAAAGTTTACAGTAAGGATATTTTCTTCTTTCCCTGTTCCTGGGTAGGAGGTCATCTTTTTTTTTAATAAAGAGATGCCTGTGAGATAGTGAGAGATGGATTGCAGAGAGTGGATACAAGCCTTACAATTATGTGGTGAACTTTAAATTATTTCCCGGGAGTGACTTTTTAGGGGTTTATGTGAGGATATAACCCCTGCTCAGGTGAAGCTACTTTTTAAAAATAATGTCCACAAAGGAATTGGGTAGATTTTTCTGTTGTTTCCGGTGTGAACATACCAATTTAATCTACATCTGTTCTTGGTGCCAGATGGATTGTAAGGAATTTCCATGATTCCACTTCAAGTTTATAATGAAAGTGTATACACTGAAGGAATTCACCACCAGAAAATTGTGTTTAAAAGGGAAGACTCAGCCCCAGCTTACGTTCCACAGTTGCTTTTGACACTTGCCACTGATTTATTACAAGGAGCGAATCATAGACATTATTACTGGGGGAAGTGAAATGGAATATAATTTTAGATTTTCTAACAAGATGGCACCAAGAACCAATGTAAAAATGGATTGTTTTAACAACTTTAGCCTTTGAGTTATAATCCCAATGAGTCACAGCCTTGACGTACTAAAAAATAAGCTGATGCTAGAGTATCACACAGAGGTTCAAACATTCTTTAGGATCTCACCTCATCCTGTACTTTTATGATGAGGTAGATAAAATAGTTTTTGAAAAGATTTCTAATTTTATTTTATACATTAAAAATAACCGGATTCAGAGTTATGATATGACTTGCCCAAGGGCACACAGAGAGATGATTCAAATATTCACCTTCCATTTTTAATTTCTTCCTATAATTTCTGATTTTCAGAATGTGAGGGATCCATCCTACACTTAGCAGCTGAAGCCTGAAATGTTCCAATTAGAATTTATCTGGATGGTTTCTTCTATTTCTCTGTATTTGTCTCTGGTCACAATACACATGTCCCTGGAAAAATAATATAAAGGATAACATAAACATCCATTCAGTCAGCTGAATGGATCTTTTTCTCCATAGACTTTATTTTAATGGGGGAAGAGTCAGAGTGCACAGGGTGGTTAAGGAAAAGGATGAGGAACCCTTTTCTGCCTCCTTGTCCTCTTGCCCAGGAGTGCAATCATTATTTTAGAGGTGAAACTCTTGGTACGTCTCATTGTTTCCTACTCAGGAAAGGCTTAAGGGGGACCCGTTATATACCATAACCCACTGGAACTTGGGGTTGTTATTCGCTTTCATACCGTAGGCATTGCTGTGTAATAGAAGTTGCGGGTCAACATGGTGCCGCTCATAATGACTATCCTTGCAATGAGGTTACCTACAGAATTCTGGGAGCCTGGCAGAGGGGCACATATCTGTTAGAGCCTCACAGTGCATATACTCATCAGAGCATCCCTGGAAACTGATGCCAACTCAGCTTGGTTGAGCCACACACCTGGTCTCTGAGGAAGTGGAGGGGCTCTCCTGCCAAGACTGAGAGAATCCCAAGGTCCAGGGTCAGCAGCATGTGGGGTAGCAGGCAGATGTCTCAGGGTCCCAGCATCCCCAGCCTTGTAAGGTGTGTATCGTCAGCATGATCTTTCAACTTTCCTACCTCTCTAGGCAGTCTTCAATGAAACATCTTCAAAACATAACAAATAGAAATCAGAATTAAGAAAAATCTCATTTCTTCAAAACAGTTGTTTTCCATCCCCAAATATTCACCAGGCTTCTTTCTACATTTTACCCAGTAACATGCTGAAACTGGTTTTGATGAAGACTGAGTTCATATTCTCAGCCAAGGAATGTTGTTTGTTGAGTCTATGCCCTTCTGTTCATACTGTACTGTCGGAATTGATCAGGCCATAAAGAGGGAACGCATTTGATAGTTTCAGTCCAGCTTTCCTCACTTGGGTTAGAGCACTGGAGATTGGGTTGTAGCTGCCAATCCCAGTTCAAGGTCAGCAGCAGATACTCCCACGCCTCCTCAGAACAGGAGAGGTTAGAACTGGAAGCCAGGATAGGGGCTGGGGGACGTTGCTGAACTGTGACATCTGCCTGTCAGGGGAAAGATCCTCAAGAAGTTCAATTTCATATCATTTCTTCTGGCATATGAACCCTCCTAGTAGGGTTTGTGGAGAAGGCAATGGCACCCCACTCCAGTACTCTTGCCTGGAAAATCCCATGGATGGAGGAGCCTAGTGGGCTGCAGTCCATGGGGTCGCTAAGAGTTGGACACGACTGAGCGACTTCACTTTCATGCATTGGAGAAGGAAATGGCAGCCCACTCCAGTAGTCTTGCCTGGAGAATCCCAGGGACGGGGGAGCCTGGTGGGCTGCCGTCTATGGGGTCGCACAGAATCGGACACGACTGAATCAACTTAGCAGCAGCAGCAGGAGGGTTTGATTTATTGAAAATGAAACTCCCAAGTCAAATAGTCACTGAATGCTCTCTAAGCTATATATCTATGGATGAGTAAAAGGGCTATTCTTATTTTTTAAGATTCTGTTATATATCACACAGAGCCTCCTGAATAACATAACTGAAGCCATGGTTTTGAAAGGCACTCCCAACTTTAATATACAAACCAAAATTTTTTTACCTCAACCTCAACTACTGGGCACCCGTGGTAAGAATTTACCTCTGCCTCAGTTTCTCATTTTTTTTTTTTTTAAATGAAATTGTTTTTAAAAACAGTGTCAGGGATTTCTGTGATGGTCCAGTGGTTAAGACTCAGCCCTTCCAAGGCAGGGGATGTGGGTTCAATTCCTGGCTGGGGAACTAGGATCTCATATGCTATACCATGTGACCAAAAATAAACAAATAAAATTTTTAAATAAGTAAAAATGTAATCTCCGTGTGAAGGGTGGTGCCTAATCAGAGTCATTCTTATAATGAAGTCATTCTTTGTCAGAGGACTTTTATTAGTGCCAAGCTATCATTCTAAAAGCTGGTGTAAATTACATATGATTTTGTTTTACTAACTGATTTTTTGTGTTTAATTACTTAATAATTTGGTGTAATAACCCTTCATATATCTGGAACAAAGTAATAATGATTATTGTAGATTTGTTTCGAATGAAAATTCTAGAATGCAACTAAGTCAAAGGCAAGAAGGGGGAAAAATTGGAATAAAATATAATGGCTACTCTGAGAAATACACCTGAAAGGGACATTTATACCAAAATTGCAGTGATTTTTCCCCAGTTTATTGTGTGAAAATTGCAGAATGATGATTGTTTCTTTGCCAATCATTTCTCTGTGGCCATGCTGTTTTAAATATATGCTGAAAGATTTGGCCTTTTTTTCCCTTCCCATTTGTCCTTGCAGGATATGTCAATGCAAAATTTGACTTCAATATGAGATGCTCGATAATTTTTTTATTTAAATGTTTCCAATGTCTATTTTTAATGCCAATCTCTCACCACAAAGCAGTTAAGAAAGGTTCTTTAATATGTGTGTTATGTGTACAGAGATTTTTTTCTTTTATAGGTCAGCATAAACTCCCATAGGAGGCAGAAAATATTATTGAAAATTTTTTATGTGTGGGTCTGTGCTTCAGTCCATTTTGGCTGGGCTGAGTGTTTTTTTTAAACATGAATGCATGAGGCATAAGATCTGGGGGATCTAGACCAGGAGGGACTAGGCAACCACTGCAGGAGTGGTATTCCTCCTACTGTGTCTCTCCACAGTTGAGAGGCCTTTCTAGTGATCAGGTGTAGCCAAGTCTGATCTGTTTTCCTTGCCTGCTACCTTGTTCCCGTGCTGCCTCCAGTGCTGTCCCTGAAGGGAAAGGAGGAATCTGACTTGTGACCTTGGGCTCCAAGAAAAAGGAACTGCCGCTGCCAACTTAAGTCCATGAGCACCTCATTTCCTCTCACCCCTTCCCTGAGACTGGCACAGTGACATGACCTAGACTTGAACATTAATGATGGAAGACTGATCATTTGCCCATTCACTTTTTTGTTTTAAAATATTTGATTAAGACATAAGACTCTACCTAAAATGTTACAAAACATAATAAACTGCACACATTTGCACCAAACACCCAATCCAGGAATGAAAACTGAGATAATTTGCACCTATCTACATGCTAATCCATTCTTTTTTTTTTTTTTTTTTTTACACAGAAGGAAATGTTCTATTTAGAAGTACATGCATTTTTTCCATAGCACCAGACTTATGTATTTTAAAAAGATTATTCAATCAACCATTGACTAAGTGCACTGTGTATCCAGAATAGCAGAGGAAGAGCTGTAACATTTTCTTTAAAAAATGAAACATGTCCTTCTTGAGCATTTGCAGAGAGAAATGTCCAGGTTCCCAGTCAGGAAGAATTAATTAAAGATAAATCACTGAGTCATTTGGAAAGGTCTCTAGTTGCTGGTGAAGAAAATAAAACAGAAAGTCAAAAGTTGAACTTGGCCCTCTCAGAAATCTCAGCAGTGTTAAAAAACAAAGCTCCCTGTCATCATAAATTGGGCACAAGAATGCTAGAGTATTGCTAAGTTAATGTACTAATTAAATTCAAAGTTCTTGTGTGTTTTTCAACACTCTTATCAGAAAGGTGAGGATAACATTCATGTTTCTAACCCACTATGTGGAGTAAGATGTTATTTCTTAATAGAAAACTTTGCCCATTATCCAAATCTAATCACATGTTTTCTCCAAGGAAAGTAGAATTAACTCTTGCCATCAGAACTGCACTTACCTGCCTGCCTGGTTCTCTCCCATCCATAGAGGGTCTTTAGGTCGTGGCACACAAGAGGTTTAAGGCTAGGCAGCACATGCTGGAAAGTGCCCTTTTTCAGGATGCCTGTAGTTAAATCAATTGAGGAATCCTAAGCCAACTCTGGCCTGAGTATGAAGGCTATAATTTGGAAGTGTCAGATTCCCCACCCTCTTTTCTCCCATGTGGTCAGCCAGGACTTTGGGTACCTTGTAGCTCACAGACCCGCTGAATGAAGTTGAGAGGTATAATGATTTATGGAGAGTAGATTCCAGTCCTTCGGAAATTATCCAATCAGTCCTCCTTTAATTAATTATCTTAGTCCCAGGTAAGCTATTGGAGGATTCTCAATATTTGAACGACTATCTCCTTTCACTTTAAAAATCAAGATTCTTGATGAGGTCTTCTGGTCTTGACCAATCAAATCTGACTCCAGTTTGGGTTAGCATAGCTCAGAAAAAGATTTGTTTTTTTGTTTGCATGCATGCTCAGTCTTGTGTCTTACTGACTCTGCAACCCCATGGAATGTAGCCCGCCAGGCTCCTCTGCCAATGGAGTTTTACAGGCAAGAATATTGGAGTGGGTTGCCATGTCCTCCTCCCGGGGAATCTTCCTGACCCAGGGATCGAACCCTCATCACTTGCATCTCCTGCATTGCAGGCAGATTCTTTACCACTGTGCCTCTGGGAAGCCCTTTGGTTATTCACTTGCTAATAATATAGTGTAGTCAACCAGAAGACCCGAAGGGAAAAGAGATGGAGCCTAAGAACCAGAAATGGAAGTTTTGGAGCAACAAAAGGAGAGAGAAGGGGAGTCTCCATCTCAGCCAGCATGGACCTCAAAGATGACGATTGTAAAGATGGCTCCATTTATGTTCAGTCCACAAAATCAGTTCTCAGAAATAAAAGCTGTTTCACGATAGTTCCCCACCCCCCACCCCATTAGACTCACAGGTGCTATCTTACTCTCTTCAGAGTATCCATTAGAAATTACACCCCAGTAAAAATTTTCAAGTTACTATTTAGAATGTGTATGTTTATCTTAAATTGCATGAGTAATGTAATTCTTTGTAGACAAATCAGCAAATGCTGATGAAGATCAGTTTAGAAATTAACCATCCTTATACATTTGCTCTATTTTTGTGTGTGTGAATTTATTTCATGTATATAGATTTCAAAACTAAAAATGACATTTTACTATTTTACAATCTATCATTTAGTTCCTGTATTACATTTTTAGCACCTTTTCATGTCAGTTAATATACATTTGACGCTTTTTTAAGGGTAATGATTTTATTCCTCTTTTGAAAAATAATACACTGTTTTTTTAAGTCAATCACTATGAAGAAACAACTTTAAAAGGATACTCAGAATTCCACCCTTGAGAAATAGCTGTCATCAGCATTTGGTGAACATCATTCCAAATGGATAGAAAGACTGATTGACTTTATTATATCTTTCTACATAAATATTATATATTAATTATTTAATTTTACTTCAACTCAGAAGTAGTAGAAAGAAACTGAGACACTGAAAAAAAAAATCACTGAATTTCAGATATACATTTCATCATAGAGAAAATTAGTTCCTAATAGTTTCTCCTGATAAAAGTAGAAGGTAATAGAAACATCATAATTTTGAAATAGTTTTCAAAGCTATACATTTAATATATACCTTTTCTGTCTACTTGCTGCCATTGAAAGATAGGAAATTAGAAAAATTCTGTGACCTACTTCTCCTTCACCCATCTTTCAGTATGTGAAGGTTATTGTATTATTTTTACATTGTCAAGCTAAATGTAAACATAATTTCCACAATTTAATTTTAGTGGTAGGCTTACTAGATACAGGAGTTACTACTAATTCTTTTTTCAAGTTCAATGAATTTAAACATCTTGTAGTTTTGTTTTTATTATTTCAGATTCTGTTTTTATTTTACTATTTACTTTTTGTTTGTATTATTAATTTTTATTTTAAGATGAGTACTATATTCCCAGTATTATTGTCTTCAGAAAATCTTGTTGAGTACCCTCCTCAATTTGTAGACATTGCTCTAGTATTCCTGGCATTGATAATTACGATGGAGAAGACTGAGGTCAGGAAGATTTTTTTTTCCCCCTTGAATCTGCCTTGATTTTTCTGTCTAGAGGTTTGGTGTATAATATAAAAGAAGAAATGAAAATGATTATTTCAAATCTAACACTGCCTAAACAATGGTGTTTTTTTCTGCTCATAGTAATCTGCATGAGCATTTTCTTCCTATCACTTTCATAATTCCCCCTCATTCCAAGAATTTGACCAACTAGTGTAGTCATGGGATGTCCAATATATTGGAATCCCTTGGAGTTAGAAAAGAGAGCTTTGGTAGATCCCGGTGGCCTGTAATCATGGAGATCAGGAAATGAGTGTATTTGCAGAAAAGTGTAGGAAAAAGTTTGCAGGTCTAATTTACTTCACCTGGTGGCTTCCATCCACTCCTGTGTCTTCAACCGTAGTTCCCCAAATATAGCTGCTTAGCTTGGTTGTTTTGGCCTAAGTATATAATGCTGAATGTTCAGACCTCAGTTTTTTTCTTTTCTTTTTTTCCCTTAATATCTTAAAATCTCTTATAGGAAGCCCATCTCATAGTCACTTTTGGAAACATTTCCACTGTATCAACAACTTGGAATTACTATCTTCAGATTATCTAAATTATAAAGACAAGTTACTTTTGCTCTTTCTCCATTATTAGTGTATCATTATGATACAGGCATTCTGGAACCAGCTTTATAAAGTTGAATGTTTATTCTGCCATTTATATGAGTGACCGTGGGCAAGTTAGTTAACAATTCCTCCACTCCCACCCCAATGAGTAAAGCTAAGAATAGTACCTAGCTTCTGTGGTTGTTGTAAAGATTAAATGCATATTCTATATTACAGCTCTTAGAACTGTGTCTGCCTAGCACACAGTAAGTGTTCAAAGATAGACATTTTTCTGCCCTTACTATCTATGGTTATACATAATTTTTCAGTATAAAAATTTTTCCCTTCTTTGGTTCAAAATGATACTATAGAAGTTATTCTCCTGTCCCAGTACTTTGTCATTAGATTTAAAGTATTAGATTTCATCTCCTCCCTAGTCAGTTCTGCTCTAAAGTTAGTAATGAGTGTGTATCATGCACAGTTACTTCAGTTGTGTTCGACTCTTTGTGACCCATGGATTGTAGCCTGCCAGGCTCTTCTGTCCTTGGGATTCTCCAGGCAAGAATACCGGAGTGGGTTGCCATATATGGGTTTCTCCCAGTAATGTGTTCTTTTGCTAATCTGAAGTTGAAAACTCAACCAATAAGAAGTTGCCTGTAGTATGCATGCTAAGTCGCTTCACTTGTGTCCGACTCTTTGCAATCCTATGAACCGTAGCCCGCCAGGCTGTCTATTGGATTCTCCAAGCAAGAATACTGGAGTGGGTTGCCATGCCCTCCTCCAGGGGATCTTCCCGACCCAGGTATCGAACCCGCGTCTGTTAGGTCTCCTGCTTTGGCAGACAGGTTCTTTACCAGTAGCGCCACCTGAGAAGCCATAGTTCTTTTAAAACTCCAGTTCAAGGACCTGAAAGTAGATCTTCACTATTCCTATCTCCCTAGGCATTAAAAAAAATTTTTTTTAAGAGCAGATTGGAGGTGGGTCAAGCTTTCTTGTTCATTCCAAAGATACTTCCTACCAGATGCCAGAAGTCACTACCTTTCCAGTACTTGCAGGCGGCTTCTCTGCCAGCATCCATGCCAGGAATCCAATTGCCTTGGGACACTTTAGGCAAATGTGGGCCAGGCTTTGTTCTCAAAATAAGATTTGCAATTCTTTCTAAAATCAACCAAAGTTGCAGAATGTGGTACATTAAATTTGGCTAATGATGTATATCTTGGCAGTGTTCTGTTGAAAATAGGTGGAGTCATAGTATATGTGAAAGAACAGTCCCCAATTTTAAAATTCTTTACCAAAATTCATGTAAGCCCTGAAATCTCAATTGTGGGTAGCCTAAAGGTATAAAGTCATATCTGCTAAGAACTACAGGCCTTAAACAGCCGAATAAAAAAGTACTGTTATTTAACAGTTCATAATTTATGCCAGATGACACCACCCTTATGGCAGAAAGTGAAGAGGAACTAAAAAGCCTCTTGATGAAAGTGAAAAACGAGAGTGAAAAAGTTGGCTTAAAGCTCAGCATTCAGAAAATGAAGATCATGGCCTCTGGTCCCATCACTTCATGGGAAATAGATGAAGAAACAGTGGAAACAGTGTCAGACTTTATTTTTTTGGGCTCCAAAATCACTGCAGATGGTGACTGCAGCCATGAAATTAAAAGACGCTTACTCCTTGGAAGGAAAGTTAGGACCAACCTAGATAGCATATTCAAAAGCAGAGACATTACTTTGCCAACAAAGGTCCGTCTAGTCAAGGCTGTGATTTTTCCAGTGGTCATGTATGGATGTGAGAGTTGGACTGTGAAGAAAGCTGAGCGCTGAAGAATTGATGCTTTTGAACTGTGGTGTTGGAGAAGACTCTTGAGAGTCCCTTGGACTGCAAGGAGATCCAACCAGTCCATTCTAAAGGAGATCAGTCCTGGGTGTTCCTTGGAGGGAATGATGCTAAAGCTGAAACTCCAGTACTTTGGCCACCTCATGCGAAGAGTTGACTCATTGGAAAAGACTCTGATGTTGGGAGGGATTGGGGGCAGGAGGAGAAGGGGACGACAGAGGATGAGATGGCTGGATGGCATCACCAACTTGATGGACATGAGTTTGAGTGAACTCCGGGTGTTGGTGATGGACAGGGAGGCCTGGCATGCTGCAGTTCATGGGGTTGCAAAGAGTCGGACACGACTGAGCGACTGAACTGAACTGAAGTGAATGTATGTCATAATTAATCTCTCAAATAGTCAGTGTGTCCCCTAAATGATTGTAAACTACAGGGAAACAAGATGAGGAAGTAGAAAATATTATAACAACTCCTTCCATCAAAACTCACCTGCTATGCGTTTGAGGGCTAAGACAAAAATCTTAAACTCTTCTCACTCAGCAGTTACAAATGTATAGTTGTAGTGTGACAGGAAGGCATTATTGCACAATGGCTTTCTTTTTTACCTTCTTTTTTAACACTGAGAATTTCAACACTCAGTTTCAAAAACTGATACTCTTCATTAGTATCCAGTACTCAGTTTCTAAATGTATGATTACATATTTTTCTCCATGTTAAAAAAAAAAAGGAAAAAGAAAAACCAACTCAACACCATTCAGCATGTGGTTTTAATTTTATCAGACTGTAGGAATTTTGGACATTGTCTTTGCCTAGATGTTAGAAGAAAATATTTTTTCTACAACAGCCAAGCCTTTCATACTTTAACCATTGGATCAGCTTCTCCTTGTGAAGAGCCTGTTTCTACAAAAGAAAGAGTGGCAACTGTAGAATTTACATAAAACTTTTGCAGTTTGCCTTATTGAGCAAATTGCCTCCTTAGCAGTAGAATGTTGGATTAAAAATAGTTGTGTCTATGACCAGACTCACTGCCTAAAGAGGAAATGGATCTTGCTTCCTCACTCTTCAAAGCCATTGCTATATCATGCGAGGGACATTCTTAGAAAAACTTCTCAGTTTCCAGTTTTTCTTCAGCAGGAGCATGTCAGGAAGTGGAAACTAAACTTTCAGCCTGGATACATATTTTCAGGAATGGCTTCAGGTCTATTCATGGCCAGGGACAAAGGTGTGAATCAGAAAGCCGTGGAAAGCAATGAACATGATTTCCCACACACCCTGTGTAATTGTCATTAACCTTCAGTGGCTGGGTACAAAGCACAGTTGTTTACTTTGCACTTCTGATCCAAACAGGTTCTTGAAACAAAGACATTCAGAACCAACTAAGGGAACCCCCTGAAGGAATGACTCACACAACGGAGAGACATGCCACCCAAGTGAAGTCTAGCTAGGGAGATGATATTTAAAAATATAAAAATGAGAATAGCACAAGACAGTGTATCATTAGCACATGCCGTAAATGCTACCTGGAGGCAAAAAGAGAAGTCTCTGTGGGCTATAAAGTTGCTGCCTCTCCTGCAGGCGTGCCCTTATCAGGGCAGTGCCTTTGTGTGACATGGAAAAGGCCTTCCTGGGAGTGGACCCCGTGTGTCTGGCCAGCAGCACGTGGGCAAGGCTTCGGTTCCCACTGCCCCCTTGGCTCAGGACCACGTGCAACAAGTCACATGACTGTGCGAGGCAACCTGCTCGCTCAGCGTCCTCCCCTGGGGGCATCACAGATTTTAGTGTGAGGTAAACCTGTGAAGAGCTCCCAGAAGGATCTGAATTTTTCCCCAGAATGTGCACTTCAGGGATGCCTCTTCATTGAACCCTTCCATGCCCGAAGTCTTTTCCAGCTTCCTTCCTTTTATTATTTGTCTTTATAGCTGTCTTTCTAACCACGTGCACCTGTGTCTGTCCTGAAGTGCCTACCGCAGTGCTGGGCACGAAGTAGGTGCTTAGATGCAGTAAATGGAATAAAGTATTTCCCACGTCACTCCCTGTAAATGATAGGTGGATTAGTAGCAAATAAAAAAGAGTCCAGAAGGACTGGGAAATACCCATTCAGTCAGCCTTCCCCAAAAAGGGGAAGAGAAAGTACCTGTTGTCATGGACTTGAGTACTCCCAAATTCACGTTTTGGGGTTTCCTTGGTGCTTTTCTAAAGATGCATTTTAACAGTATGGATGCTGTGAAGTCTCACTTATCCAAGTAAAATTTTGTTCCCATAAACTTTGACTCCAGGCACCCTGAATCTTCTACCAGGTGTACCCCATCCATTTCTTTCCACCCACTAGGTTGGCACCTCAGTGTAGTATATATAGGTCTACAGAGCTGGATATCTAGTCTCTATCCTAACTTTCAAACCAAGTAGCCATTGTGAATAATTAGAGCAAGAGCTGTGTTATTGAACATCTAGGTTTAAGGAAAAATAAAATGTCCTGGTGGGTGAAGCCTAGACTGGATTTACTTTGTTCCTTTTCCGTCTCTTCTTCCTCATGAATCAGCAAACAGGGAGCAAAAAACAAAAGGAGTATAGCAGTTGTATGTGATGGACACTTGGTGGAGAACCATAAGGAGCGTGAGGTTTTTCTCTTACTAAAATTCAGATTTTTGTGCCCCATATTGAAAAATAGAAAAGCAGTGGAAGGTCGGAGGGATGCTCTAAATGCTGCCTGAGGTTGGGGATGGATTTAAATCTTTACAAAGTATGTCTTTGACCTACATGTGCTATATCCTCAGTTACCCAGAGCAGGGGCACCTCAGGTGAGAGAAGCACGTGGTCCCAAGCCAGTGGAGGATTCTCCTGCTCATTAGTGTGTTCTGAGAGGCGAGCTGGTGAGGACAGTTGCATGCAACTAGTTTAGGTCATGAGAGACCCTGACATTGTAAAGGAACCAAAGGCAAGGTTATATGGAATATATAAAACTGTTCATGAATACTTATTGCTTGTACCTAATACATTTGCATAAAGATTTGCTTTTCAGGGCAAGATTTCACAAAAGCAGAGACAGTGTTTCTGTGATCATATAAGATGTAATCTCTATATAACAGTAGGAGCATTTTTAAAGAACAAGACGTTTTAGTGATTTTAGCAGCTAAAGCAAACATTAATACATGGGGTGTGAAACAGATAATTCTGACACATTGAAAGTGGGTGTCTTCTGGGGCTCAGAACACTGTCTCGTAGTTTTCCACTGTACTATATTTAACAGAGGCTTTTTATAACTCAGGGAGACCAGTTAATAATTTTTCCACTTCCCAGTGGCTGACCATTGTAGATATTGATTCAGAACGCGTTATCCATTGATAAGAATGGTGATTTTGTGTTCCATTAATAGAAATGGACCCCACCAAGATACTGCAAAGGTACAGTTTTTTTCACCAAAGTCATTGTTTTTGTCAATCACGTCTCTTGCTCACCTACCATATAAAATCATCATACGAGATGCTGAGACAAAGAAAATAGGGGGCACAGTCCCTCCACAGGTTCATTGAACTAGTGAAATGTATACCTACCTGCTGAAGCAATTATGCTTGATTTCTAAGCCAGTCGTTAGCAAAGTTTCTTCATGGCTCACTCTCTGGCATAGGATTTCTAGTGTTTCCTATTCTACACTACCAACCCACAGGTAGCAGTGTGCACCTCCTCTCTCCTCGCTGCACATCAGATCTTGGAGTGGCTGAGTGAATGCCCAGGGTCTGTTAAATGGTCCACACTTTTTGGAATCACATACCCCATCAATAAAAATTATTTTGACTTTTGTTGAAGTTATGTTTGATGATGTTTTTGAGTTCTTTGTGATGTAAAACATTTAAATGTTTTAAAAAATTGATTAATTCTGTGTGACAGTGATTCAGTGGTCTGGTTCTAAGTTCAGTTTAAGTCAGTACTTATTTTTAATGTCTTATAAATAAAAAGATACCACACAAGATACGTACCTGTCAGTGGAAGGAGCTCCATCGTTGGCTGTGCCTATGAAATCCCAGTGCTCGTTTTCAACCCTGTTCACCAATTATGTGAAAGTTTTTCATTGAAATTTTGCTAGTGAATTTCCATCTTACTGGGAATTAGTCAGCCCTTTTTTCAAACCAGCTGAAGAGTGTTACATTATTCATCTTTAACAAATGGGATAAAAACCCCACTAAAACTCTTTCTTTAAAATATGGTTTACTCAAGCTTTTAAAGTTTACACATAAGATAGTTTTTTTTTTTCACCTGGTATCACACCTTATGTTGATTTTAACAGCAAAATCACATCATGGTGAGAACATTTCCAAATATCCATTTCCACAGCGCAAGTTTCCTAGCAGTTTCTCTCTTATTCATTTCTAAAATGCTCTTTGGCCTTAAAGAGATAGTTTAAATATGTTTATTTTTATAAAAGTATCAGCCAAAAAACCCTGCTCCTTCATCCCCCTTGTCATGACAAAGAAAAAAAAATATTTGGAACACTTGTCATTTTATAAAAGAAAAATGTGTAACTCTTCTTTGAGTTCTACAGTTCTTGTCAGTAGTTTGCCATCACGTAATTAGGAAACCTCTCATGGCTCAAAATGTCTTCCTGATTAGTTCCCTTCTCCTTATAAATCATCAGTGTTCTTCGCTTTAAGATACTAGAATCTGTACCTCAGCCACTGGGGACATACTCCTGGGGGTGTGTAGCAGCGCGCCAAAAATGCACAAAGGGCTGAAGACTCCCTGGGAACTTCCTGCCTTTCTCTGAGGACTCACACCGTGCACCACCAGACATCTGAGGGCACCATCGTTACGCCATCTGTTAAATACAGGACAACTTCATATCTTTCTCCTTTCCATATTAAACACACAGGTTTTGATAGCGCCTTCCTGTACCCAGTGGTTAGTTATGTGCCCGATACTCGGGAGACCAAGGTGTCCACCAGTGTTTCTCTGCTCTGGCTGTACGTTAGACGGCCTGGAAAGTGGTGTAAAACCTTGACCACTTCCCAAACCAATTAAATCAAAATGCTGTTGTTTTAGTTGCTGAGTCATGTCCAACTCTTTGCAACCCCATGGACTGTAGCCCTCCACGGTCCTCTATCCATGGAATTTCCCAGGCAAGAATACTGGAGTGAGTTGCCATTTCCTTCTCCAGGAGATCTTGCTGACTCCAGGATTGAACCCATATCTCCTGCATTGCCGGGTAGATTCTTTGACCGCTGAGCTACCTGGAAAACCCAAATCAGAATGTGCACACGCTATATTTTAAATGGATAACCCACAAGGACCTACTACTGTACAGCACAGGGAACTCTGTTCACTGTTATGTGGCAGCCTGGATGGGAGGGGAGTTCGGGGGAGAATAGACACATGTATATGTATGGCTGAGCCCCTCTGCTGTGCACCTGAAACTGACACAGCGTTGTTAATCGGCTATATTCCAGTGTGAAATAAAAAGTTTAAAAAAATTAAATAAAGCTATTATGAACAGAATCTAAGAATCTCCAAGGGTGGGACCTAGGCGTGTGTGTGTGGATTTTAAAGTTCCCAGGTGATTCCAGTGTTCACTCGAAGTGCTAAAACTCAGTGACACTAATGCTTAGTACCACTTTGGGCAAGGGTTACATCAGCCCTCCCCACTTCTCCTCTTCATCTTCTTGGCTCTCGGGGCTGCTAGTATGCCATGAGCTGTGTCCATAGGGGCCTCAAATCCCTAGATGGAAACGTTATTGCTGTCACACGTCACAGGGAATTTTATTGTGAACAGAGAATAGCACTTTCTTCATCTGTGAAGCCAAGGTTGTAGTTAGGTCTGTTCTTGGATGTTATGCTTTATTTATTTAGCAAAGCAGGACATGGAGCATGGTTTGGGCTCCTCATTGCAAGATGCTTGTTTGTGTGCTAAGTCACTTAGGTCGTGTCCAACTCCCTGTGACCCTACGGACTCTAGCCTGCGAGGCTTCTCTGTCCATGGGATTCTCCAGACAAGAATACTGGTGGACTCATGCTCATGAAGGAAAGCCAGAAGTTGTAGAATGGCTACCTTAAAAAAAAAAAGGATTGAGTTAGAAGTATGGGGAGGAATGGAAACAAGAAGATTCATTATTGTTAGTATTGGTGGGAATTTATTTTCATTTTATTGTAAGCTCTTAGGTAGTCCTGCACCATCAGATGAATAATAAGTTTTTAATAAAATCACATCTATCACTCAAAAGACATTACTTATAAAGCTGGTATCCAGCCCTTACCTGTTACCCGTTGTACCAGCATTAAAATTTTTAAAATTTCTATTATAGCCACTGCTCCAAGTTACTTCAGTGACCACAGCACCTGAGACCCTCTTGACCACTTCACAGTCCAGGAGCTAAAAGTTGATGTGTGGCATGGCAAGGGAAGTCCAGAGCCCTGCTCTGTTCTGTTTGACTTAGGGTCCATGCAATACCATTGGATGAATAATTTCATCCTAACTTAGTTTGAATGTATATCACAAAGGCACGGCACTTCTGCCATTCTCTAGTCCAATAACTTATTTACAGAAGTCAGTACTTAACCTATACAGGTTAAGAAACTAATGTTAAAAAAAGAAAAGAAAAGAAACTAGTCTAACATCATGCCAGAGCCCCAGCCAGACCTCCCAACTTCTTGGGCAGAACTGTTTCCTCTGTTCTGTATTGGTCATTTTTTTCTTCTTATCCTCAGTTCAGTTGAGTCGCTCAGTCGTGTCCGACTCTTTGCGACCCTATGAATTGCACCACGCCAGGCCTCCCTGTCCATCACCAACTCCCAAACTCATGTCCATCGAGTCGGTGATGCCATCCAGCCATCTCATCCTCTGTCGTCCCCTTGTCCTCCTGCCCCCAATCCCTCCCAGCATCAGAGTCTTTTCCAATGAGTCAACTCTTCGCATGAGGTGGCCAAAGTACTGGAGTTTCAGCTTTAGCAATATTCCTTCCAAAGAACACCCAGGACTGATCTCCTTTAGAATGGACTGGTTGGATCTCCTTGCAGTCCAAGGGACTCTCAAGAGTCTTCTCCAACACCACAGTTCAAAAGCATCAATTCTTCAGCGCTCAGCTTTCTTCACAGTCCAACTCTCACATCCATACATGACCACTGGAAAAACCATACCCTTGACCAGACAGACCTTTGTTGGCAAAGTAATGTCTCTGCTTTTGAATATGCTATCTAGGTTGGTCCTAACTTTCCTTCCAAGGAGTAAGCGTCTTTTAATTTCATGGCTGCAGTCACCATCTGCAGTGATTTTGGAGCCCAAAAAAATAAAGTCTGACACTGTTTCCACTGTTTCCCCATCTATTTCCCATGAAGTGGTGGGACCGGATGCCATGATCTTCATTTTCTGAATGTTGAGCTTTAAGCCAACTTTTTCACTCTCCACTTTCACTTTCATCAAGAGGCTTTTTAGTTCCTCTTCACTTTCTGCCATAAGGGTGGTGTCATCTGCATATCTGAGGTTATTGATATTTCTCCCGGCAGTCTTGATTTCAGCTTGTGCTTCTTCCAGCCCAGCGTTTCTCATGATGTACTCTGCATATAAGTTAAATAAGCCGGGTGACAATATACAGCCTTGACATTCTCCTTTTCCTATTTGGAACCAGTCTGTTGTTCCATGGCCAGTTCTAACTGTTGCTTCCTGACCTGCATATAGGTTTTTCAAGAGGCAGGTCAGGTGGTCTGGTATTCCCATCTCTTCCAGAATTTTCCACAGTTTATTGTGATCTACACAGTCAAAGGATTTGGCATAGTCAATAAAACAGAAATAGATGTTTTTCTGGAACTCTCTTGCTTTTTCGATGGTCCAGCGGATGTTGACAATTTGATCTCTGGTTCCTCTGCCTTTTCTAAAACGGGCTTAAATGTCTGGAAGTTCACGGTTCACGTATTGCTGAAGTCTGGCTTGGAGAATTTTGAGCATTACTAGCGTGTGAGATGAGTGCAATTGTGCGGTAGTTTGAGCATTCTTTGGCATTGCCTTTCTTTGGGATTGGAATGAAAAGTGACCTTTTCCAGTCCTGTGGCCACTGCTGAGTTTTCCAAATTTGCTGGCATATTGAGTGCAGCACTTTCACAGCATCATCTTCCAGGATTTGAAATAGCTCAACTGGAATTCCATCACCTCCACTAGCTTTGTTCGTAGTGATGCTTTCTACGGCCCACTTGACTTCACATTCCAGGATGTCTGGCTCTAGGTGAGTGATCACACCATCGTGATTATCTTGGTTGTGAAGATCTTTTTTGTACAGTTCTTCTGTGTATTCTTGCCACCTCTTCTTAATATCTTCTGCTTCTGTTAGGTCCATACTATTTCTGTCCTTTATCGAGCCCATCTTTCCATGAAATGTTCCCTTGGTATCTCTAATTTTCTTGAAGAGATCTCTAGTCTTTCCCATTCTGTTGTTTTCCTCTATTTCTTTGCATTGATTGCTGAGGAAGGCTTTCTTATCTCTCCTTGCTATTCTTTGGAATCTGCATTCGAATGGGTATATCTTTCCTTTTTTCCTTTGCTTTTTGCTTCTCTTCTTTTCACAGCTATTTGTAAGGCCTCCCCAGACAGCCATTTTGCTTTTTTGCATTTCTTTTCCATGGGAATGGTCTTGATCCCTGAATCCTATACAATGTCACAAACCTCCATCCATAGTTCATCAGGCACCCTATCTATCAGGTCTAGTCCCTTAAATCTATTTCTCACTTCCACTGTATAATCATAAGGGATTTGATTTAGGTATACCTGAGTGGTCTAGTGGTTTTCCCTACTTTCTTCAATTTCAGTCTTCTTATCCTCAGTCTTGTTAAATCTCATTTCTGGACAAATACATAACAAAGGAAGACAGTTCATTTCCATAGTAGAATATTTATTGAGTAGCCCTAGCATTGTGCTAAAATTTAGGCAGTCCGTACCCTGAAGTAATGAGAATTGTTGGAAATTCTATACATATAAACATGGAGCACTTAAATATTAGCAGTGCCAGACGGTATATATTTTGGTGCCCCACAAGTGTTTTATGAAGAGTGTAAATGCACCAGAAGATAGGAATAATTAAGAAAAGCTTAAGTGGGAGGATGGCTAGGATTCTTGGAAGACTGAGTCCCCACTCTGTATCCTTTCTTCACCAGATCTGTAGGTTACCTTTTTAATTAAGGACTGCAGGCTCCTTAGGACCAGTGGTTTCCTTCATAAATGCAAGGCTCCTATGCTGCCGTTTACTGGCTACACACTCAGATTGTTTCTGCCTGCAGTCAACCCACCATATCTGCAGTTGAATCCACGGATGCAGAAACCATGGGTAAATAGAGGGCCAGCTGTATTGATTGTACCACACCATTTTATATCAGTGACTTGTGCATCCACAGAGTTGGTATTCTAGGGGCTCCTGGAACCCGTCTACTGCAGATAATGAGGGATGACTGTATTGCTAGAAGTTACCTCCTCCTACCAAAGTTTTCTTATGTATATAATTCAAGGTATTAAATATGATATTAATGAGTGGAAAATAAAAAGAGAAGAACATTTTCATAGAATGATAATTAATCTAGATAAACTAGTCTCCAATCCCTAACTACATGTGTGCCATTGTTTTTAACCTCTTCATCTGCCTAAGGTTAAAAGAGGTGAATTTCTTCCTTTAACTCATTTTCCTAGTAAGAGGTCATTCTGGTAAAAGATGTTGATGTTCTAGAACAGTTAATATTTCCTACCACCAAGTGAAGGTAATTTTAAAATATATGTAGATGGTGCCCGCAGAAACTGCCGAGGGAAGACAGTGGTCACCTCGTGCTACGTGCAGGAAGAGGTTAGTGTAAGTCAGCCTTCTTTTTGAGAGTCAGTTTCTATGGAGGTTCTTCGGAGTAAAGATCAGAATGTTATCAGAGATGGATTATAGCTCAGATGGTACAGAAAAAGAAAGTAGGAGCTAAATTTAGAAATTACATGAAAACGTTTCAAAATAGATATATAGCTAAGAACACATAAAAAAGGCAATATGCATTTTTATTTTCAAAAAAAAAAAAGCAGTGAAAATGCTAAGTCTTTTTGAGTTATATAAAGGTGAATTTGGTTTGATTTTTATTTCATGACCCATGTGCTATCTCACCAATCAGCCAGTCATGGGAAGCTCATCAGAATTTAAGGGAAAGAGAACATCTGTATATAAAATATCTGATAAAGTCTTCATGCAAGTCTATTTCGGTGTCTTAAGAAAAAGTTTCAGTCAAATTACGACCTTTGCATGTTTTGAAAACTCAACATTGAGATTAATACAGTGTAATGAGGTTTGGGTTTACCTGTGGAGATGAGAAAATTTGTATGTGAATAAAAGTGTGCTGCTATTTGGAAAAACAATTTTAACTGTAAAATAATCACCATTGTCACTCTAAATACTGTATATAATCCATAATTTAAATAAGAGTTTAACGTAGCATTTCCTTAAGATATTAGACTGTTGGAGATGTAGCGTATTTGGTAGGAATCATGGAAATTATTTTATATTTTTGAAATAGATTCCCCAAAGTTGAACCCCCGAAGTGTTCGTTCACTAAATGTAAGAAAAAGGCTGGGTAGAAGGTATTTCACCATAATTCCCCTTGGATCATATCTGAAGTACAAATTAAAGGCTGCTTCTATTTACTGAGACATCAGTGTGTGCTTTTTACTGTGCTGTTTCAGGTATAGTATTACCTTCAGGCTTTATGACAGTGCTGTAATGAAAGTATCATTATCTCAATTTAGGGATAAGGAAATTGAAGCTTGGAGAAGCCCCAGAGCAAGTAAATAGAAGCATGGGTGAAAGGGCTCCAAAGCTACAGACCCTGCCTTAGCTACACCTTGTGATGGTCCTGACCACTTGAAACAACTCAAGCCACACAGTGGCTTTTCCACTGTTACCATTTACCTAACACAAGCCCTGGTTCCCTTGATTAAACCAGAGTGGGTGGGAACTGATAATACAGACATTCATAGTTCATTGTAACCACGGCTTCAGGGTACAATTTAAGGGGATGATAAGGAGAAAATACTGGACAATCACAGGTGCGAAGCATTTTTTAATGGATCGTGACCAGGACACTGAGAAAATGCTCGCTGGTAGGAATCAAATGCGATGTGATTCTCAGTTCCTCTTATGCAGATGTATAAGCCTCCTTATCACACTAAGGATGCACAAATTACACAAACTGTGTGGGAGTTGAGGGTAGAAGGTAGAGAGTAAAATCAGATTTCTTCAGGGCCATGCAGGTATTGTGGAGAAGGAAATGGCAACCCATTCCAGTATTCTTGCCTGGAGAATCCCAGGGACGGAAGAGTCTGGTGGGCTGCTGTCTGTGGAGTCGCACAGAGTCAGACACGGCTGAAGCGACTCAGCAGCAGCAGCAGCATGCAAGTATTGTGAAGCTGCTCAGATTCTGTTGACACAACTCAGTTAATTAGGTAGTTTTGGCCTTAACAGGACAGAGGATATTCTTCACTTTCAGAAATAATTACGCTTTTTCTTATAATTATTGACAATAGTGAGAGGCAGGTAGTAGCTTTCTGACTGTGGCCTCTTGTCTTCTTGGAACATGGGCAGTGTTGCTGATCCTACAGTTTATCAAGAGAAGTAGGGAATCTGTTTTATCTGTCTAATGGAAAAGTTCTCAATTTTAGATGTTAATGGCTTTAAAAAAAAATCATTTGTACAAGACCAAGCAGGTCTACAGACCATCAGCTCACTTCTAGTTTTCTTGACCTTCAACCCCAAGTCTTCCCCACACAGAGGTCACCCCTGAGTCCCAATTTGCCTGAGGCATTTGTAGTTTATACCTCTTGTCTCAGCATCCCAGTTGTTGAGCATTTGTTCTAGTTTCCTGTTTTTTCAAAAATAAATATTATTATTTATTTACTTGACCACATTGGGTCTTAGTTGTGGCATGCAAGATCTTTCATTGTGGCATACCAACTCTAGTTGCAGGGCGCAGGCTCAGTAGTTGAGGTGTGCAGTCTTAGTTACTCCTCGGCACATGGGATATTAGTTCCCAGACCAGGGATCAAACCCTGGTCCCCTGTATTGCAAGGCAGATTCTTAACCACTGGACCACCAGGGAAGTCCCCCACCCCCATTTTTAATGGCGCATTCTTATTATTAGCTGCATTAAAATAATCCAAGATGGATTTGATAGACTTTCACTTAGTATTTCCAAACCCTGCCCATGCAGTTGAACAGATTTCTCAACTTTAGCACTTGGTTAAATCTGAAAGATGTTCCAGCTCTTTTCCAAATCCTTTCCAGATGCAGTGTAACTACATCTTTTTTTCAAAGACAGCATGTGGGCACTCACCGCTAATAATGGAATAAGTGTGGACAAGAGTGACCATGGATAGCCAGTTCCTTCCGGTGTCTAGGGTAGTAGTGAAGGATATGCTGTTGCTGCCTTTATCAACCTTTTGTCATTAGCCAGTCATGCTGTGCTCTGGTCTATAAGCTAAAAGGTCCAGTAACACACCAGATCTTCAATGAGCAGAATCAATGGTAAATTGTTAGGTGTATGTGAAATGTATGTGTAAAATCAAGGTTGAGCAGTCTTGCTATGGTTTGTTTTGTTGTTTGATAATGCTTTTATTTTGTAATAAATTCTTTTGGCCACAATAAGTTTTTTTAACCCTGAAAATGCATAGGTAACAAAATTTAGTACTGAATTTTTGCTCCTCAAGAAAATGAATGGTAATGTATAACTTATACAAAACAGCTTGTTGATATTTAGCATCCACCATTACAGCCAAAGTGATATCATCAACCACAAAAAGTTTGAAAGACACAGATCTTCTGAAAAAAAATCAGCATCTACTTCAAAAGTTAGCTTTATATTCAGTAGATTGTGCCCAAAGATGACATTTTAGCATAGTCAGCTGCAGAAAATGCATTTTTATATTACTGTGTGAAGCATGACTTTTCATTTAAATCAAGTGACTTTCCTTCAAAGTTAATTTAGTTCATTTTTTATTCCAAGTTTTCTTCTGCAGGTGCAAAAAAATGAGGCAATAACTATTCATCTGTTAACTCCCTTAGCAGAAGGAAATCTTTGCAAACAATTAATAATTTGGTGTTCTCTCTTTTTTAATTTGTGGAATCAAGGTACAGCTTTTGATAGTTAATTTGGATAAAGTGAAATATCTATTATTATTTTGAATACTATAAGTGTTTTTGTTTTAAAAATGTTGAAAATAAAAATATTTCATGGTAATGATAAGAATATATCGTTTGGTGGTGCAGAGTGTCATTGTAAAACAATTATTAAATTAAGCCTGTGGAGCAGAAATGTACTTGCAATTAGTTATGACTCACACACAAGTCGTACTTGTGTTCAGACAAGCTGTGATAATCTACCAATCTTGAGTTTTGTTTCCTCAAAGTATCTGTGAAAGAATAATATTATAAATTGATAAAGGAGATACTTCTTATGAAAATATGTGGTCTGAAATGTTTACAAATTTGCATTTGAAAAAATGATAGAGTTAAGAATATCTACCATGTAGCAGAATTTGTTTTGTGCTTACCAGATTCTTCAGCCCCTAAGAGAGAATATTTTTCAATTAAAAATATTAAGGTCTGTAGGGTAGGACCCAATTGAAAATGTTATATTTTCAAATTTATTAACCTAAAATGGTTAATGCAATTTTTAAGAATATTTCAGGCAGTTTTATGAAAGTTAAATATATAATATATCCATATTGAAAAAATAGTCTTTTTTTAACTTTATATGGATATATGAAAGTTTTATTCTTTTAGAAAGTACTTTATGTTTGAAAATATTGTAATAATACCTATATAATATACCTGATGGGACCCGATGCCATGATCTTCGTTTTCTGAATGTTGAGCTTTAAGCCAACTTTTTCACTCTCCTCTTTCACCAAGAGGCTTTTTAGTTCCTCTTCACTTTCTGCCATAAGGGTGGTGTCATCTGCGTATCTGAGGTGATTGATAATTCTCCAGGCAATCCTAATTCCAGCTTGTGTTTCTTCCAGTCCAGCATTTCTCATGATGTACTCTGCATATAAGTTAAATAAGCAGGATGACAATATACGGCCCTGACGTACTCCGTTTCCTATTTGGAAGCAGTCTGTTTGTTCCATGTCCAGTTGTAACTGTTGCTTCCTGACCTGCATACAGATTTCTCAAGAGGCAGGTCAGGTGGTCTGGTATTCCCATCTCTTTCAGAATTTCCCATAGTTTATTGTGATCCACACAGTCAAAGGCTTTGGCATAGTCAATAAAGCAGAAATCCATGTTTTTCTGGAACTCTCTTGCTTTTTCCATGATCTAGAGGATGTTGGCAATTTGATCTCTGGTTCCTCTGCTTTTTTCTAAAACTAGCTTGAACATCTGGAAGTTCATGGTTCACATATTGCTGAAGCCTGGCTTGGAGAATTTTGAGCATTACTTTACTAGAGTGTGAGATGAGTGCAATTGTGCGGTAGTTTGAGCATTCTTTGGCATTGCCTTTCTTTGGGATGGGAAATAGATGGGGAAACAGTGGAAACAGTGTCAGACTTTATTTTTTGGGGCTCCAAAATCACTGCAGATGGTGACTGCAGCCATGAAATTAAAAGACGCTTACTCCTTGGAAGGAAAGTTAGGACCAACCTACATAGCATATTCAAAAGCAGAGACATTACTTTGCCAACAAATGTCCTTCTAGTCAAGGCTATAGTTTTTCCTGTGGTCATGTATGGATGTGAGAGTTGGACTGTGAAGAAAGCTGAGTGCCGAAGATTTGATGCTTCTGAACTGTGGTGTTGGAGAAGACTCTTGAGAGTCCCTTGGACTGCAAGGAGATCCAGCCAGTCCATTCTGAAGGAGATCAGCCCTGGGAATTCTTTGGAAGGAATGATGCTAAAGCTGAAACTCCAGTACTTTGGCCACCTCATGCGAAGGGTTGACTCATTGGAAAAGACTCTGATGCTGGGAGGGATTGGGGGCAGGAGGAGAAGGGGATGACAGAGCAGTTGAGATGGCTGGATAGCATCACTGACTCAATGGACGTGAGTCTGAGTGAACTCCGGGAGTTGGTTGATGGACAGGGAGGCCTGGCGTGCTGCGATTCATGGGGTCACAAAGAGTCGGACACGACTGAGCGACTGAACTGAACTGAATATACCTGATATGTTGGTCAACAAATAATATTTCAAAGATATATAGCATTAACTATTTTTAATAGTCTTTTTCATATTCAAAAGTGTTATATATAGACTATTAACTATATTATAGTCTCATTAGAATGTTAATTTCTCAACACTGGTCCAAATAGTACATTTTACAATTGATTCTTATCCATAATCGTCCTGAAATTGGGTTCTTCCTCAAGGTGACAAATTATATCTATTACTATTTGCCCCCCAAGAGTGCCTAGTGAGATAGGATTCTCTTATTTCTCTTCCTTTCTTCCTATTCAGATTCTAGATGTTCATTACCCTTCTTCATTGGACAAGTAAGCATAAGTGCTATTGATTCTCTTTACAGTCTTACTGTTGGAACAACTTCTTGGTCTCTGAATTAAAGAGACCTTTAGACATGTGTTCTAGGGAATTTCTTTTCTTCTGCAAAATTCTGGGGCTAGGAGCCTTTCACTTTGAGTTTTCTTGAACACAGTTTCTGAAGCCGCAGTGATCCAGTTTTGTAGTGGGCGTCCCAGAAAGACTGTAGGATCCTGAAATTTCTGGGGACACCTGGGCCTCCCTTCATTGAGAAGCTTGTCCTTTCTATTATTTTTTCCATCTTTGTCTGAATGTCTGTCAAGCTGGGCAAGGAAACCTTCTTGATCTGTTTTTCCTGTTGTCAAACAAAATAAAATTCCAAACCAGCAGCACACTCCTCTGGCTAATAAGATTGTAGGAGTCCAGACATTGCAAAGGGCTAAAATGATTATGTTTTTTTCTGAGATGTAATATCAGGAAATGAACCACATGCAAAATGTGAACTCAACAATGAGGATGATGTGAATCTATAAAGCAGGCATTAGCCTATTATGCCAGTGTGGGGGGAGAACCGGTTAGTTGTTTTGCTTGTGTAAAACCAGTCCCCACTTGGTTATTGGGAGTCTCGGTGTTTGTTCACTGTTTTGCAAAGTGTGATTCAGAGAACACCAGTCTCATCAACTGATTTGAGGGGGAAAATGCTGCCATGGTCATACCGTGATGTCTTCACCCTTACTCCATACTCATGGATTCCTAGCAGCATTATCTTATTAAAGGTACTGAGTCCTGTAGTATGAACCATCTATTTTACTTTTTATAAATATTATTCTCTACAGTTGGGCTTCACTTGTGGCTCAGCTGGTAAAGAATCTGCCTACAATGAGGGAGACCTGGGTTCAATTCCTGGGTTGGGAAGATACCTTGGAGAAGGGAAAGGCTTCCCACTCCAGTATTCAGCCCTGGAGAATTCCACGGACTGTACAGTCCGTGGGGTCGAAGAGAGTCAGACATGACTGAGCGACTTTCATGGTACAGTTATTTGACTTTGGCTATAGAACCCACTTTTCAAACAGCCATTAAAATCCCAGGTAACTAATAGTCCTCAAATATTCTTTGACAGCAGCCATACAAGTATACCTGATTCTTTTTAATCTTAGTAAACACGTATAACTTTAAAAGAATCTTCTATTTTTTGTCACTATGACTTTGAATAAACTCTTTGAAAATAAACTTTTTTGTAGCATTGATAATGTATTCATGTGTATTACCATCATAATCATGAAGGTAATAAGTAGCATTTCAAAGAGTGCACAGTTTTTTATTTCATCCCAAGATTTTGCAGACCTGAGGGCACAATTCTTCATAATGGAACCATGTAATTACATCAGTCAACAGACTCTTTGGAACTGCTTGGAGTGTGTGATGCCATAGTGCATCAAGCTCTGACCTACAGATGTTGCTGATCCTGATAATTATGACATGGCCTGCAGACATGAAAAGGGAAAATGATAAGCAGAGGACGAAATAGAAGAATATTTGCGTGTGAAAGGTATAGTGGTAGAGCCAAGGAAGAGATGGAGTTCTTTAAAAGAAAAAGAACATCTTAAATAATAAAGGAGTGTTTTCTCCAGCAAGGAAGGAATCCAATATATGTTAGAATAAGCAAATGTACCTTTTAGTGAAACAAAACCAAAAAGAGAGGTGTTCTGGGGGAAAGCAGTGTGCTTTATACTCATTGATTACCTTGGTGAATGCCACAGTAACGATTAAAAATAAAACTCTAGGATTTCCCTGGTGGTCCAGTGGTTAAGAGTCTGCCTGCCAGTGTCAGGGACATAGGTTCGATCCCTGATCTGGAAAGATTCCACATGTTGTGGAGCTACGGCAAGAGAAGTTGCTGCAACGAGATGCCCATACGCTGCGACTAGAAGGTGGTCCCCACGTGCCGCAACTAGAGAAAACCTTGCACAGCAGTGGAGACCCAGCGCAGCCATAAATAGGGAAATAATGTCGGAGGGAAAAAAATAATGTCAGGGGGAAAAACCTCTCACCATAGAAAAGCAAATCGAGTCATGAGAATCAATTTGTAAAATCTTAAAGTAGAACAATGTGCAGCAGTTTAATAAAATTTTATTGAATATTTTGCTCTCTGGAACATTTTACTTAACACAGATTCACTTCATTAGTATCTAGTATATTGCCTGACACATAGTAGATAAGTATTGTGTTTGTTGAAATAATTAATATTTATTAATGATAATTTTGAAATACCACAAGGTTTCATAGCAATTATAGTACTTGTATTTTATGTATTTTGTTAACAGTTCTTATAACTTTCCTAACTACCCTAAAACAAATTGTTTTTTTGTTTCATAGATGAGGTAGCTGAGGTTCAGGAAACTTGAGAGACCAGCCTGAAGACACAGGGCTGAAATGTGCTGAAGTCTGGTTGGTTCTCAAGCTATTGTTCCTGGACTTCCTCTTTGCTACTTTGGTTCTCTGGGTTACTCAGTGAGAGAGAGATTCTGTATAGTTGACCCTAGATATCAGCAAAGTCAACCAACTAAGGATGAAAAATATTGTTAGGGGGAAGGAATTCCAGAAAGCTCCAAAAATCAAAGCTTGAATTTGTTGTGCCCTGGCAACAACTAGCATAGCATTTACGTTGTATTAAGTAATATAAGTAATCTAGAGATGATTTTAAATATACAGGCGGATGCATAGGTTATATACAAATACCAAGACATTTTTATAAGGGTCTTGAGCGTCTGCACATACCTACTCTGTTCTGATACTGCGTGCAGAGGGATGTGGGTGCTGTAACAAAGGAGAATCAGTAGACCCCTAGCACTGAAAGATTACATACAGGATTCAAAATTTTCATCAGAGACTTCAAAAGGCTGTGTCATGTAGTAATTTGTAATTTTGCTGAGCCATGAGTTGAATCATAAGTGTGGAGAGGCTGTACTATAGGAATGAGTCACTGGCTTCGAGAACCCAGCCAGCAGTAGCTCAGTGTGACTTTGCTATTCTTTGTCAGTTTTGCAGTCATGCCCATAAGAAAATGCAGCAACAGCTGTCACTCTGTGTACAGTGCACCGTACACAGAGAAGTGTACACTGATGAAGTCAGAGAAGGTGAAATGGTCTAAGAAATGACAGTTCTTGCCAAGTTTTTGGTAGGAAATTTTACGGAGTATTTGCAAATTTGAGGACTCATTGATATCCATTATCCAGGATGATCTCTAGAATGTTCTTTCACTTTGAGCAAATGTGGGCAGTTTGCCCAAAGTCTCAGAGCTAAAAAGTGCATATATACCAAGCCTTTTGCACTTTCTGTGCTATTTTCCTTTTCTTTTGCTTTCTAAACAATTAGCTTTGGGTGTTAGATGCTGTCTTTAAATGTTTTACATCCATTAGGTCATTTAACCATCAAAGTAAGTACTGTTGTTACCACATTTAATAGATTAGGAAATAAAGGTTTACAAATGTTAAATAGCTTGCTCAAGGTCATGTTCAACCAGTTCTGGCTGGAGGTGGTATTGCAACGCAGAGATTTGATCCCATCTCTGTATTTCCTTTGAGAAGAAAACAAAAAAAGCCTGAGATTTTTCTGTTTCTTCCCCCCCCCATAATTTAGAATCAAATGCCAAAATGGAGATAAGCACTGAGAGTGGGGGGAAGAAAATGTGCTTCTCAGTTCAGGATTGAAACATACTCAGACAGAAGTTCAGAATTTTACTAAATCAGAGGCCCTCTGTCTGTGCTGGGCATCCTTTCAAATAGAGCTGCCCTAATGAGCTGAATATTTGTGTCTAAGAGCTTCAACAAATGTGGAAATTACCATTTGGTTTTCTACTTCTGGAGTGTAGGAACCGGAATAGGTGTGACATTCCAGCCTAAAGCCGCCCTGAGCTGTTAATGAGTTTTTGAAAATCCTTCCAAAGTGACTATAAGATCTTTTTTATTTTATCTGAAGACTTGGCCTTCTGTGGGCAGGGTAAGACTCACTGTGGTGGGAACTCAGTTCTTCCTTCCTTTTGCTGAAGCAGTCTTGGAAATATCAACAGACCTAAGATTTACCTTAATTTTATGACCACCGAATCGCAAAAACAAGACATTACCACATTGGCACATCCTGTGGTTTCCATGTGGTCTTTCCCTAGAATTCTGCCAGAGTTCCTAAGAGTAGTTACTTGGTTCTCACAATGTTCCCTCTGAGGCTTGCCACCAGCTTGCTAAGAATTCTGAAAGCTCACATTCATTATTAAATATTTCCATCCAGTGTGTTCAACTGTAACTTGAAATAGAGTTATATTTTGCATTTGGTTTATATGATTGATTAACTCATACCTGTTTTGCTTTTATATGTACGATGTTCAAAATAAAAAGGGTAGTCAATTTTAATTTTTATTTGTATTATTAGAAATGACTCCTTTCCTTTTCATCATAGCCTATTTCATTAGTAAGTGGTTTAATTTTGCATAATTACTTGTGATTTTTACTACTTCACATTTGATATTTGGAAAAATAGAAAAGGGTCTAATTTATCTTCCTACTCTAACACACTAAAAAATATTCTTTTCACAGACAGAATACTTTTTACCAAAAAAAGAGAGAGAGAATTACACTTTTGTTGAGGACATTTATATAGGCATTTTTGAAATTCTATGTGTATTTTGTAAAATGCTGTCATAGTTTTAAATAACTTGAGAACTTCAGGTGAAAGCTCTTACATAAATGCAAATTACAGTAGATTATATTTGAATGTCATTTTACAAAACAGCAAGGATAGAATTAAAAAACAAAGCTAAGGAGGCAATAAAAGTGACTTAGAAATTCAGACCTGGATGGAGGCAAAGTAGTGATCTTTGCATATTTTGAGGCCAATATACTTTCATAGATGGTAGACATTGGTTATGGTTCATTGTTGTTGTTCAGTCGCTTAGTCAGGTCCGACTCTTTGCAACTCCATGGGCCGCAGCGTGCCAGGTCTCCCTGTCCCTCACTGTCTCCCAGAGTTGGTGGGAGTTCACATTCATAGCATCAGTGATGCTGCCCAACCATCTCATCCTCTGACACTCTCTTCGCCTTCTGCCCTTGATCTTTCCCAGCATCAGGGACTTTTCCAATGAGTTGTCTGTTCACAGCAGATGACTAAAATACTGGAGCTTCAGCTTCAGCTTCAGTCCTTCCAGTGAATATTCAGGGTTGATCTCCCTTAAAATTGACTGGTTTGATCTCCTTGCTGTTCAGGGGACGTTCAGGAGTCTTTACCAGCACCACAGTTCAAAGGCATCAGTTTTTTGTTGTTCTGCCTTCTTTACGGTCCAGCTCTCACAGTCACACGTGACCACTAGGAGTACCATAGCCTTGACTGTACAGACCTTTGTCAGCAGGGTGATGTCTCTGCTTTTAGCACACTGTCTAGGTTTGTCATCACTTTTCTGCCAAGAAGCAACCATCTGATTTCATGGCTGCAGTCACCGTCCACAGTGATTTTGGAGACCAAGAAGAGGAAATCTATCACTACTTCCACCTTTTCCCCTTTATTTGCCATGCAGTAATGGGACTGGAGGCCATGGTCTTAGTTTTTTTAATATTTAGTCTTAATATGGCTCTTTATCTCTCCTTCACCCTCATCAAGAGGCTCTTAATTCCTCTTTACTTTCTGCCATTAGAGTGGTACCATCTGCATATCTGAGGTTGTTGATGTTTCTCCCACCTATCTTGATTCCAGCTTATAACTCATCCAGCCCAGCATTTCTCTTGATGTGCTCAATGTATAGGTTAAACAAACAGGGTGACAGCAGACAGCCCTGTTGAACCAATCAGTTGTTCCATACAGGGTTCTAACTCTTGCTTCTTGACCCACATATAGGTTTCTCAGGAGACAAGTAAGATGGTCTGGTATTCCCAACTTTAAGAGCTTTCCACAGTTTGTCATGATCTACCAATACTTTGGCCACCTCATGCGAAGAGTTGACTCATTGGAAAAGACTCTGATGCTGGGAGGGATTGGGGGCAGGAGGAGAAGGGGACGACAGAGGATGAGATGCCTGGATGGCATTACCGACTCTATGGACAAGAGTTTGGGTGAACTCCTTTCTTGAACCAATCAGTTGTTCCATACAGAGTTCTAACTCTTGCTTCTTGACCCACATATAGGTTTCTCAGGAGACAAGTAAGATGGTCTGGTATTCCCATCTCTAAGAGCTTTCCACATTTTGTCATGATCTACCAATACCTTGGCCACCTCATGCAAAGAGTTGACTCACTGGAAAAGACTCTGATGCTGGGAGGGATTGGGGGCAGGAGGAGAAGGGGACGACAGAGGATGAGATGCCTGGATGGCATTACCGACTCGATGGACAAGAGTTTGGGTGAACTCCAGGAGTTGGTGATGGACAGGGAGGCCTGGCGTGCTGCGATTCATGGGGTCGCAAAGAGTCAGACACGACTGAGCGAGTGAACTGACTGACTGACACAGTCAAAGGCATTACTGTAGTCGATGAAACCCAGATAGATGTTGTTCTGAAATTCCCTTGCTTTATAATCCA
The DNA here is from genome assembly GCF_027580195.1 of Bos mutus. Taxonomy (NCBI): domain Eukaryota; kingdom Metazoa; phylum Chordata; class Mammalia; order Artiodactyla; family Bovidae; genus Bos; species Bos mutus. Next base: position 58,459,863 of record NC_091624.1, read on the forward strand.
GCAAATGTTGGCAGTTTGATCCCTAGTTCCTCTTCCTTTTCTAAACCCAGCTTGAACATCTGGAAGTTCTTGGCTCCCATAATGCTGAAGCCTAGCATGCAAGGTTTTAAGCATGACCTTACTAGCATGGAGGGCTTCCCTAGTAGCTCAGATGGTAAAACGTCTGTCTGCAATGTGGGAGACCTGGGTTTGATCCCTGGGTCTGGAAGATCCCCTGGAGAAGGAAATGGCAACCTACTCCAATATTCTTGCCTGGAAAATTCCATGGATGGAGAATACAGTCCATGGGATCACAAAGAGTCAGACACAACTGAGCAACTTCGCTGGTGGTTACTAGCATGGGAAATGAGTGCAATTGTCTGATGGTTAGCACATTCTTTGGTACTACTCTTCTTGGGAATTGGGGTGAGGATTGACTTTTTCCAGTCCTCTGGCCACTGCTGGGTCTTCCAGGTTTTCTGACATAATGAAAGCAAAATCTTGATGGCATCATCCTTTAGGAATTTGAATAGTTCTACTGGAATATCATCGCATCCACTAGCTTTATTAATAGCAGTGCTTCTTAAGGGCCACTTGACTTTGCACTCCAGAATGTCTGGCTCAGGGTGACTAACCACACCATCTAGTAATCCAGTTCATAAAGATCTTTTTTATACAGTTCTTCCATGTATTCTTTCCCTCTCTTCTTGATGTCTTCAACATCTACTAGGTCTCTACCATTTTTATCCTTTATTGTGCCCTTCTTTGGGCCGAATGCTCCCTTGATGTTTCCAGTTTTCCTGAAGAGATCTCCAGTCTTTCCCCTGTTGTTGTTTTCTTCTATTATTAAGCACTGTTCATTGAAAAAGGCCTTCTTGTCTCTTTAAGCTGTTCTTTGGAACTCTGTGTTTAATTGGATGTACTTTTCCCTCTCTCCCTTGCTTTTCACTTCTCTTCATTCTTCTGCTGTTTGTAAAGCCTCCTCAGATAACCGCTTTGCCTTCTTGCTTTTCTTTTTCTTTGGGATGGTTTTGTTCACCGCGTCCTGTATTACAGACTTCTGTCCATGGTTCTTCAGGCACACTGTTAACTATATCTAGTCCCTTGAATCTATTCGTTACCTCTACTTCAAATTCATACAGGATTTGACTTAAGTGGATATTAGTTATGGTTCACAGGTGAGGTTAATATTGTAGCTTTCACTGTGGAGGTTAATTTGCATTAAGGGTCAGCATGAAATTTCCTCACTAGACTGTTTTCCCACAGTTAAGAGAGTGCCATGTTTATTTTGTCTACCAAACCTTTGTTCATCTATTCCTCCTCCTCTCGTCACACATCTTTATCTCCACCTGCCAGCTAACTCCTGTCTTCTCTCTGACGCCTTGTCTGGCCATACTGAGTTCTTCTTGTTCAGTCCCAATATACCATCACTCATACAGACTTCCTCATGTTCTGCCCTGTATTCTCAGGCACTTTTGAAATAGTGAGGTTTTGTTGCAATAAACGATAATATTATGTGCTCCTTGAGGGACAAGATCATAAGTCCTTGGTGCTCTGTGTATTCTAGATGTATTTATTTATGATCGTGGAGTATATGTCTAGATGAAGCCATAGGGAAATGATTTGTTTCAATTGCATAACCTTATAGACCAGGAAAATGAAGTTGTAAAGAAGTAAATAATTTCTTCTAAGGGTTATTGCTTGTGTTAGGTGTAAAACCAGGCCTAGTATTTAGGTGTCCCTGTTTCCAGCTCAGTATAATTTCTACTGTTCCTTCCTGTATTCTTCATTGAACAAATATTTATTGAGCATCAGTGACAGGCACTCTGCTAGACCCTGATACTGCAACACTGAGTTTGTCTCGGAACTTGTACTGTGATTAGGGAGAAGGATACTAACAAATATCATCCGGATAGATATACACTAGCTACTGACGTAAGTGCTATTGAGGATTGTGTGGTTCTGAGAGAGTAGGTAATGGGTGGAAGATTTCCTTAACAAACTCGACTTTGGCTTGTAGGAAGTTGGGTTTATGTATGACTTTTAAATCTGACAAATATTTGTTGTCTGCTCACTCTGTGCTGGGCCCCAAAAGAAACGAGAGCCAGGAGCTACAGCCCCTTCCTTCAATGTATGGTCTAGAAGACGGTAAGTCAAGAAATGTAGAAGTTCCATGGTTCAGAAGATGCAAAGATCACATTTTGGGGGAGAGGAGGAACACTGGGAATATCTTCTTGTGAGAGACAGCATAGGATATGGTGCCTGAACAAAAGCTAAAAGAGATATGGAAGGGAATAGAGAAGGTCTTCCAGATGTAAGAAAAAGCACATTGAGGTAGATCAAGAGAGAAAATTGGAGGAGTTTTCCAACAGTAAAAAGTAATCTCATTTTACAGGAAGACTTTTCAGTTATACAACTGTTGAGAATGTTGTCTCTTTCAGTCAACTGAAATTAAAGATGGAAATGCAAATGTTCCCTCTTGTTTCTCCTCCTGGAGCACATAATCCTGTGCTTTGGTTGCCAGCTATATGGACTGTTCCCCCTACCGCCAACCTACCCCTACACCTCACAGGAACTGTGTCTGTGGACTGTCCCCCCACCCCTAACCCTACCCCTGCACCTCATAGGAACTGGGTCTAAGTCTTTAATTGCTGTATTACCTAACATTTCTTTGGGGTTCAATAAACATTTAATCATCATCTTGAAAAGTGTCTGCTCTGTTGAAACTGTTTTCTCTAAGTTCCCTACCTTAGAAACAGAAATAGAACTCCTTCCATATGACATGGTTGGCCCGTTGTAATGAGTATCAAATTCAGTTTTTAAATATTGCCTACACTATTCTGTGTCATCATGTAGCTTTTACCCAATTTAAAGAAGTCTCGGCCATTTCTCCCTATGGATAGTATAATAGTTTGTCTAAATATTATTGTAGGAAAGTGCTGCAGAATTACTTCCCCATTAGCATGTGTTAAGTGGCCAGCTGCTGTATCCCAGGTTCAGTGTAAGACATGGTGTTATTGGTCAATCTTATTAGGGAAGTCCGTGGAGAAGCAAATGATTGGTACCTGATCCAGCTCAGCCACAGATACACTTTATCTTTTATAGCGTTGCCAAGAATAAAAATTAGGGATATCTCATGGAAAGATCTAGATTTTTGGCTTCCCTTGATAACTCAGAAAATCTGGCAACACTCAGCTTGTATCCCAGTGGCAACAATTAGTTGGAGCTAACTAGCAGCTGTCCTCTTTCTTTAGGGTCTGTGTTTCTCAGTGTGCTGCAGTTCTCATCACTCACTATTACCTACATCCAGCCTGTTTTACTCATTTCTGTGGCTTCCTGGCCCTTTTAACGCCCCTTGTTTTGGAGTGCTGTTGCCTTTCTGGGCCTCTTCTCTTAGTTTCCAATAACAATTTCATGGCCAGCCAGACAGTTAATTATGACCACAACAACTAGTGTCTACGTGATGCTTGATAGCTTGCAGTGGTTCTCAAACTTTGCCATGCATCTGAATCATCCAGAGGGTCTCTTGAAACAGATTGTTAATCAGTTTCTCATCCAGAAAGTTTGATGTAGGATTAAAGGATTGCATTTTTATGAAATTCCCAAGTAATCCTGCTGGGGTGTGGACCACCTTTTGAGAACCACTCACCTACTGTATTGTAGCACAGTAATAAGCCACATGGACTTGGTGTGACAAGATGTTGCCCACCAGAGATAACATTTGGAAAGATTAAGCAACTTATCCAGTGTCAAAAGAGGAAGCAGAGTCCGATGAAAACCATGTCTTTAGAATGTGTCCAGTAGGAGACCATCCTGTGCATGCCTGTTTCTGCCTTGCATCTGTCTTCTAACTTCCACAGAATCCTCCAGAGAACCCTGTAAATCAGATGTAGCCAGGAAATCGAATTTAGGATTATACCATGCATGATCATTGTCATATCTCAGGACACAAAGAATTAGAACTTGTTTGTATTCAGTGAGCAAGGGCAGAAGGACAGGGCCTAAAGCTTGACCTTAAGATATAAGGTATGAGACATACCTGCTGGGCAGAGTGGAGCATGCCCCATACCTAATGTTTTGTGCTTGGAGGAGGTCCACTTGAGCAGGTGGGACCAGGACAGTCTTTGGTATCGACATAGAGCAACGGGTGCCACAGAGCCAGGCAGAGCATAGCACTGGGGATTCGTTGGGGAACCAGTGACATATTTTCAAAGCGGGGGTTTCCTGGAAAGCTATGATTGGCCTAGGCCCACCTGGAGTGACACTTGGAAACAGGACTTCAGGATAGTCAGATTGCTGGGATAGGACAGATTGTCTGGGCAGGAACTAGGTACATAAAACAATTTTAGGGATTCATCTTCCAATGTTGGGGTGCAGGGCAGAGCTATAGGGCTTCTCACTTACCAGATCTGATGGTCACAGTCAACGTAGAACCAGCAAGAAAGGTGGTTTCTTCAATTTTGGCACTTTAGGCTTTGTAAAATCTTATTTAAGTAAAGATTAGTCTAATGACATGGATTCCCTTCCGTCTTATGGGATGAGAAGGAAGAGAAAGATTGGGAACCAGACATGCCTAATCACAAGTTTAAATTTATTAAATTCTATTTGCTTGAAACTCTATGGAAGGAATAATTAGGTCATCATGTAATCAAGATAGCCATTCACTAACCTAGTTCAGAAGTTTGTGCAAAATCAAGACTGTTTTAATAAATTAGTAGCCATCTGTCTCCAGTTTTCAAGATAATTAGTTATTATATCTGTTGATTTGCACATTTATGTACTGTATAATTTACATGTGTACTACACCTATGAAATCTATTTTGTTAAGATTGTTAGGCAGTGGTGTATGCTGTTTAATTTGGAGGTTGACCATACATTTTGATTTAAATCTTGTTGAAAATTTTTTAAAAGTCTGTTTACCTCTTTCCTACTAAATGTTGTATATAATGAATATAACAAAGTCCTTTTTCTGTGTTAAAAATTGAGTAGACTCTTCAATCTGATAAGATATGAGGTAGATATAAAGTAAATATTGAAAATTTGGGTGTGTGGGAGTAGAGGGGGCATGGTCACTATTGTGAAAATCAAATCATTACTATTAACTGTTCTTCTAGTAGTTTTACACCCTAATCCTCACAGTGAATCATAGAAACTAATGCTGATTAGTTGAGTCTGACTGAGTTTTTGCTAAGATATAACACTCATAGGCTGCGTATATTATGTGTTTGATTATAATAAACTATAAACATAGAGGGGATAAATAACCCAGTCTTTTTCCCTTTAATAATATGAACTGTTTTAGGATTATGATCATCACCTGAAAATAGTCATTATTTGTAGCATACCATCCTCATTGTTCCTGTGGGAGCTGAACAGTCTGCTTTTCTCTTGTCATCTTTAGGTAGCTTCAGCATTTACTCTGGAGGAAAAGATTTGGGACTGGGTTTTATCTAAGGAAAAGAAAAAAGAAGCAGCATTACTTTATTACAAACCAGTTTGAAAACCAGTATATGAGGAAAGACCATAATGCAGTGTGCAAGCCAAGGCAGTTTTCTTCAATGGAAAGGAGATTAAAACTGCTTTTTTTTTTTTTAAACAGGCTCATGCACAGTTAGTTCGAGAAGTTGATGTGGAGAAGGTATCTGCATTTGAGAATCCATATGTAGATGCAATAAAGAGTTTATGGAATGATCCTGGAATCCAGGAATGCTATGACAGACGACGAGAATATCAGTTATCTGACTCTACCAAATAGTGAGTATTCCTCCAGAAGGCCCTTTGCATCTTCCTCTTTTCTTTCATGGTTTCTGCAATGAGACCGTCTCGGTCCTGTGTATCGTATCTGATTCTGACTGCACAGTTAGGAATTATAGATATTAAATTTGTGCCAGCTTTATAAATTTAGACTCTATGTAAGGGATTGGCATCATGAGTCAGGGAGAGTATTTCTTTTATTGTTTTCTGTTTGAAAACCAACTGAAGACTCTAGGAATCTGCATCCACTAACCCATCTCTTCCCCCAAATTGTAAACCAGTGATTCTCAAACATGTACTTCATTGTGATTTGAAATCTGATAATAATCAATTTTAATGCAAGTTTCTAATCTTATTCATGTGTTGGAAAGCACCTACACAGAAGAACCTCTAATAAATACACTTAATTATGGCTTCTCAAACATCAGACTTCCCGGTTTCCAGACATAGGATCTTGACTGCTTTCTGGGACCCACTGTTTTGTTGATGGATAGGTTTGCTTTTGCATGGAAATTGCGTGTGAGTCTAATTTTGCATGCATCCCAGGATTATTTTGTGAGCTGTCGATCACAATCATGTGTCCCAGGAGGGATTTGCATCCTAGAGAGATTTGTTAATTCTCTAGATTAAATCTTGCCTAATAAAAAGAAAAGTAAAGATTTGGCAATCATTGGATTAATGTAATCAATGTGGTCAGCAATGTAGATAATCAGGCGCCTGAAAAATGGAATTTTGTTTTTTTTAGTGTTTTTTTTCAGATTTCTGTCTCCATTATGTTAACCCAGCATTTGCCTCTTCTATTGGTTCTGGGCAGACAGAAGAAAGGGTGGAAAGTATTCTGCAGCCTTAGGCCAGTTTGTATGTTGAAATGACCCTCTGAACAAGGGCCGGACTATAGGGGAAATAAGGAGCCCTACGTGCAGATTGACATCGCTTAACAGTGCAGGGAAGATCCAAGAGCAGTTGGGCTCTGTTTTTGCAGTAAAGTAGATCACGCTCTTACCCTAGTTCTAGGCATTTGTTTAAGATGAATTATGATTCAGGTCAGCCACAGAAATATTGCCTGGCCAAAACAGTACTTGGATTCCCAAGGTAAATCTGAATTACGTCATTCTGAAAAGTGATGTGAAATGCTCAGGAGACCGTGTCTGTCGTGTTTAAGCCAGTACCCACCTCGTGTGTCTCTGAAATGCGTGCTTCCTCATTCCTGGCTTCCTCTGTCCTCCTTGCACGCTGCCTGTCTTCCTCTTCTATGTCTGCCTGCCTTCCTTCGCCCCGCCCCCTTCCTCTCTCCCTCTCTCCTCTCCCCTCCCCGAGTTCCAACTGTGTAAGTTTCTGTAAGTACAGAGATGAGAAGATGCATTCAGCTCTTTTTTGTTCCAAATTCTGCCCCCTCAACCTTTGACCAGCTGTCTTCCTTTTCCATGCTGCCCCCTCTGTCCTTCTGTTTCCTTTGCCATTTTGGATCTCATCCATCTCCCCACGTTGCTGCTGTGTTTTACCCCTTGTCCTTGTCCCTGCTCACTCTGCCTTCCCCTGCCTGCTGGTTTCCTCATCCGCTCTCAGCTCTGGTCCTTCTTTAACTCCTCCACTTCTCGATTCACTACTGTGATGCCTCTCCTGGCCCCTACCAATGAAGAACTCCTCCATTAAAAAGTTACATTCACCAAGAAATCCTCTTGCCTCCCATCATTTCTAAATCCCTTTCTTTTTACTTTAGCGTAAATCCTGTCTCTCCCCCTCCTCACCTGTTCTAGTCTCTACCTGTCCCCCAGATCTCTTCTCCCTACAGAGAAGTCCTGTGACTAGGGCATCAGAGCACCAGTGTCCGATAATGATGTGCTTACCGAGTTAGGGCTTCCCGTTAGGAAACGATTTGCCTCCTGCTCCTCGTAGGCCCTCTGAGAGATTCCTGTTTGCCCTGAGGACACCTGGGTCAGCTGCTGCAGCTGTATTCTTGAGACAAAGCTCCACCACATGTCTGGTGACATTACTTCAGCTCAGATTTGTGGATTCCTAGACAGGTACCCATGAGTTGCTTTAAGGCTAAGAGTTATCCGCGACAGTTACTCCAGGCCCGTGTTAGCACTGTGATGCTGGGGAAAGCCATCATCTTAGACCTCGGTCACATGGGCTGCATCTGCCATAAAAACACGCTCACTCTGTAGGCACATCCCTCATGTTAGAGCTCAAGATGTGGGGGCACCTGGGACGGGCTGATATCAACCCCTGCAAATGATGACTGTTTAAACAGTTCTAGTTTCCCTTGGTGGGGACAGGGAGAACTCTATTTTCTAAACATGTGGATATATGTGTGTATGCACATACACCTATTTCATTTTGCATATGTTTATGCAAAAGTAATAAAGTACGTTGTAACAACATGTCCCTATATCCACATTTCAGTGTGCATCTTTAAAAAAATGGACATTTTCTTACATAATAAGTAATACCATATTATACCTAAAAACTAATCATCAGTCCTTTTTATCATTCTATATCCAGTTCATTTTCATATTTCCCAAATTCTTCCAAAATGTTCTTTAGAGTCAGTTGATTTTAGGACAACACGCTGCATTTGGTTTTTATGTCCCTTAAGTCTCTTAATCTAGTAGAAGCCTGTTCCGCGTTTCACTGGCATGTCAAAAAGACTGGCCTGGATTGGGTCTGACTGCTGCCTCATTGCATGATTTAACTTTCTCCGCTGCCTCTTGGATTTTCTACAAACTGAAAGTCACATTTAAAGGCTTGGTTAGATCCCAGTTAAACACTGTGAGTAGAGCACACAAGATTTTGTGCGCTGGTTTACACGTCATTGGTAAGTTAATGTTCACCAGTGAGTAGAACATACTCTAAGTGATCTCCTGCACTGGTTTACTTATCATTGGTAAGTTAAGGTTTACCAGTGAGCAGAACACACTCTAAGTGATCTCATGCATGGGTTTATCTGTCACTGGTAAGTTAAGTTTCACAACAGTGTTTGGGCACTGACAGCCTCCATGATAAACCTGTATTTTTTTCCTCCTGCCACCAAAAACAATCTGTGTGGTGTGACTTTGTCATTGTGTAGTCTCCAGTTCCCCATAAACTCTTCACCTGATGTTTTAATTCCAATCATTAAGTCTTGTCTGATATAAGAATTCCAAATTTTATCCGTTGGTCTGCGTTGGCATTCTTCTGTGAAGTACAAGGTTTTCTTCTCTTGATGCTATTTGATTATCCTGAAATACATTTTCTGCCAAAAAGTATATGTTTCAATCTTTTTGTTACAGTAATTTGTTACATAGACTAAATAGCTGGTGACTGTATAATTTATCATCAAACCAGGACATTTTGTGAAGGAAAGGGTTACTATTAATAATTAGAATGAAATAGCAGGTGTAAACTGGAAATCTCCTAGTCAAGCAGGAACATTTGATCATCTTAGCTAAATGAAACCTAGGGAGGTTTCATTTTCCCCTTTGTTTTCTCTAGAAGACTCTTGTTTACTTTCAGGGATTAGAACCAATCACTTCCTGCCAATTATGGAAATTGTGTGTGGAAACCTGAGTTAGCTGGCCCCATGTTTCTGTTATCTTCATAGGATATTTTGGTACTTTTTGTCTTATAGCTCAGTGCCCAAGATGCCTAGCTGGCCTACCTTTAATTCCATTGTGCCAGGAGGCCAAGTATTGGAGTCTCTTTATTCTTCCCCATCTTAGTCCTGGGCACTTTCCTTTTCTTAGCCAGGAAAACCCTCCAAGCACACAGAAAAGACCAGTGGCTCTTTGGATTCACCCATTTGCTTGTGTATTCCACATGTCATTCCATTGTGGTCCAGGGAAGGTCCCCTGAAGTTCGGGAATACTGCTGATGAGGCTGTAGCTCACCTGTCTTGAGCATCACTCATTCCCAATACTGAATTCATTTTCACAGGGTGACTCAACACAATTCCTTTCTCTGAATTCGAGATAGTTGTTAACCGTTTCCTTTCTGACTTTTGTGTACTTTCCACTGATATATCTTTAGTATTTTATCCTGCATCTTTACTTCATGTGGGGGCTTCTATGTTGCTCTATCTTTATGATAAAAATTTTAAAACTTTGTTGATATGCTGAATCTAATTTCTTAGACAGTATCACCACCTTACAGAATTTAAGACCAGCCTTCCTGAGTACTGACTGTCTCTCTTGTGGCTCTTCAGTTTAGATTTGGGGAGCATGTAGATATTAAATCTGATCTCTAGCAGTTTGAGAATTGGTGCCTGCCATGCATATCTGCGTAAAGTTTGCAGCTTAACAGCAGTTTCCTCCAGAAACATGCTGGTTGTGAGAGTCAGGGCAGGCCACTTGCCAGGAATACTGAGAACAGAGCCCAAGCATGCCTCTCTTCTTCTTTCTCTCTGGTGAACTCCTATTTATCCTTCAAGACCCAATTCAAGAGTCACAGCCTCTGAAAGTCTTGCCCAATACCAGAGGTTATATGACACTCCGCCATGTATCTTTGTCTTTTAATGGCTGTGCTGGGTCTTCGTTGCTTCGTGGGCTTTTCTTTGGTTGTAGCAAGCAGGGATGTCCCTCTAGTCATGGTGCACAGGCTCCTCATTGTGGTGGTTTCTCTTGTTGCCAAGCATGGGCTCTCGGGCACACAGGCTTCAGAAGTTGCAGTTCCCAGGCTCTGGAGCTGAGGCTCAGTAGCTGTGACACACGGGCTCAGTTGCTCTGTGGCATGTGGGGTCCTCCCGGACCAGGGATTGAGCCAATGCTCCTCCGTTGGCAGGCAGATTCTTTGCCACTGAGCCATCTGGGAAGCCCTGCCCTGTATCTTAATATTTGTACAAATCTCTTTTGTAACTGTTATCATATTTACTGAAGTGTCTCTCCCCTCTGCCCATTAGAGCGTAACATTGGGTGCTCACGTTTGACCTTTGTGAATGATTGTTCCTTGAAATCACACTTAGATAATTTCCACAGTTTCAGTGACCATGATGTAGGCACTATCTGTCTTTGGCTGTTATAAATGAACTATGATGTGCCAGAGCTACAGGCATTTAAGTCTCTTTTTTCCTGCCGTTTTTGAAGGTCTAGCATCCTTGAAAAGCTATTACCAAAAGAGCTTGAACACTTTATTTTTTTTTTTGCTGAACGCTTCTATGTGTTAGATTCTGTGTAGTTGTTTACATGCAAAGCTGTAGATATTTCTTATTATCTCCATGAAACAGAGGAGAACATAGGGTCTCAGAGGGTCACACAATTAGTAAGTGATAGAAGTAAGAACTAAAGTCAGATTTGCTGCCTCCGGAGCCTGAGTTTTTAATCACTGAAACCTACCCTCACAAAGGAGGATAGATGGCTGGATGGATAGAGAGTTGAAGGAATGAATAAGAGATTGATTGATTGATAATTGACAGGTATATTGATGATGGACTAATAGATAAATTTTTTGTTTGCTTAGTCCCTGATTCATGTCCAACTCTTTTGCAATCCCTGGTGGACTGTAGCCCACCAGGGTTCTCTGTCCATGGGATTTCCCAGGAAAGAATACTGGAGTGGGTTGCCATTTCCTTCTCCAGGGATCCCACTCAGGGATCAAACCCATGTCTCCTGCATTGGCAGGCAGATTCTTTACCACTGAGGCACCAGGGAATCTAGTAGATAAATACCTATGAGTTTAAAATCACTCACCATGAAAGATGCAAATAATTTATTAATCTTCATAATGTTATTGCAGTGCCAGGTGGTACAATGGTAATGAACCTGCCTGTCAATGCAGGAGATGCCGGAAACATGCATTTAGTCCCTAGGTCGAGAAGATCCCCTGGAGTAGGAAATGGTAACCCACTCCAATATTCTTGCCTGGAAAATTCCATGGACAGGGGAACCTGGCAGTCTACAGTCCTTGGGGTTGCAAGGAGTCAGGCATGACTGAGTATGAGCACTATATTGTTGCCTGTATGTAGTTCTATATGTGTAAGATCAAGGGGAAAATTAAGTAGAATTTACTGGGAAATACACCCACAAGGGTTATGATTATCATCGAGAAAATTTAACTGTGCCACCTGGGAAGCTCGATCTATGTTTAACAATATATCAGTTGTTCATACAACATGGAAGATGTAAGTCACAAATAATTGAGAAATACTGTTTCTTTATTTTAGTCTAGAGTTTTAACCTTTTTTTCCCATATTTCATCCAATAACTTTTTACTGGAGTCAAACTAGAGCCATAAAAACACTAAAATAATTTGAGCTTTCCTTTTTCTACTTTGATTAGCCAACTTGCTGATCATAATAAAACAATCAGATGGCTCAAAGGACAGGCAACACTGGTAGAAGCAAAGAGATGGGAAATTCTAGATGAGCAGTTTAGGAAAAATTTGCAGTTGGCTTTCATTTGGCATATTCCTCCAGTTCTATTTAATGAAAGACTAAAAAAGCATTCTAAGATGCAGGAGAGTTTTGTGGATTCCCTTATTACCTTTTTTGTTATTGATTTTTTTAAAAAAAGTCTGAGGACTCTTGACTATCTTTAGGTAAAGAGCACAATAAACAGATGGCTGTAGGTTTACTTTTTTTCCCCCTTTTTTTGCTGTGGTTCACCACCTGCCTTAATATAGTGAGACATCAGGTCAAATGAGTTCACTGCCTACAGTACCAAAAGCTCCCTGACTAGCTAGAGAACACGAATCTCAATCAACTTGTCATGTAGTGTGAAGTCTTCACACTGCAGGCGCTTGGCAAAAGACCGCTCTGTCCATGTTGACTGTAAAGTGAAAGTGAAAGTCATTCAGTCGTGTCTGACTCTTTGTGACCCCATGGACTATACAGTGTATGTTCACCGTAAGGGACCAAGTAATCCCTAATCTTGCTTTCCTGAAGTGCCCTCCAAGGTTGTCAGTAAATCAGAAACCTTTTTGAAATTTCCACATGTTTCACAGCCCATAAATCCAAAGTACATAATTGACTTTTGAGCATAAGTCAGGTTTGGAGTTTACTTCTAACTTCATGTTTAAATTTTTAATTTAAAAATGCACAAGGAATTTGAATGTTGAATTTTAAGTGCAAAATGAGTTTTTGGAGGTAGATTAGCATATCTACCTGATTTCAGGCTGAATCCTTGAGGAAGTACCTTGTTAATTGACTCATGTGCCAAACACTTGAACCCAAGAGTGTGTAGGCTCTGACTCTCGGAGCCATTATAACTTTACTCTTTGTCTGATGGTTAAAAAGAAATGTAAGCCTACTGCAGGCTTTTAGAGGCAGATGAGACATCATATGGTGAGACCATTGAGTCACAGTCTAGCATTTAGTGGAACTACATCTGCCTCTCCTCACCTGTGGGACTTTGGCTCTGTAAGTTTCATTTGCCTCCGATAGTGGTATGTGCTCTGTAATCTCTAAACTCCCTTGTAAATTCTGAAATCCTTTGATTCTGTAACAGTAGATTGCCTTTATCTGAGAAACCATTATCCTATGCAGTCAAGTGAAAACCTGGCACTCCCCAAATTTACCTGGAAATGTATAGGCAGAGAGATTATTCTCTACATAGTTAAATTACTCAAAATGCTATTTTGAGCTCAAAAGAGGATAATTGATCTTGAATATGTTTGCTTCCCCCCAAAGAGTGACAGTAATAACATGGAATGGACCTTTTTTCACCTGAGTGACATATTTACTTCTATTTTTGTTTTCTTTTATCTAATGATCTCCTAATAACCTTTCACAAGAATGAAACAAAATACACCCTGTAATTTGGGCTGTCAGCTGGCTCAATGGTAAAGAATCTGCCTGCCAATGCAGGAAATATAGGAGACCCTGGTTTGATCCCTGGGTTGGGAAGATCCTCTGGAGGAGGAAATGGTAACCCACTCCAGTATTCTTACCTGGAGAATCCCATGGACAGAGGAGCATGGCGGGCTACACAGTCCATGGAATCTCAAAGAGTCGGACACAACTGAGCATGCACGCATCCTGTAATTTGTCTTCCACAGTGAAGAATCCATCAGATTCTAAGACTTGGTCTCTAGTATTGCTTTTTCAAAATGCCTGGAGCTGCTAGAGATGGTAAGACTTAGATAAGACTAACTTCTTTCTAACCTTTATTACAGAGATGTGATAGGGAAAGGGTTTACCTCAATACCTGGTGATCATTCATTCACTCTGCTTGAAGAGTAGACTGGACACGGGAGACACGCTTCACTCTATCACTTTGCTGCTTGCTCGTGTTTTGGCAGAGCGTTTGCATGTTCAGTTGCTTGACCTCTTCTTTACAGCCCTTACCACAACCCACTCAGGATGACATGGTACCCAGATGAAAACAGGGGTGCTGTTACTACAGAACAGGATTGGAAAACCTGTAGGCCAGACTCTGCCTGCTGCCTGTCTTTATAAATTAAGTTTTATTAGAACATAGCCAAGCCCATTTGTTTATGTATTGTCCAAAGCTTGTTTTGTGCCCAGTGGCAGAGTCTGAATCATTGCAACAGAAGCTGAATGGCACATAGAGCCTAAAATACTTACTATCTGATTTCAGCCCCCACCCCGACCCCACAAAAGAAAAGAAAAAAGTTGGAACTTCTTCGTCCATGGAAGAAGACTGAATATTAAAAGGCAGCTAATATTCTTTTTCCATTTCTGCCATGTAGAGAGACCCTAGCTTATGCGTGGGATGCTCAAAATCAACCTGGAGATTCGTTTTTGAGAACGGAGAAAGGAGGGCCTGCTGTCCCTCCGCAGTACGCCTTCAGTAAACTTGCTTTGCCCAACAAAACTTCAGATAGGAAGTGAGCTTCAGGGAGTGCTAGATTGTATTCCCTGGCACTACCTCTAAATGCCATGCAAAGGATGTCCAGTACTAATGATGGAATAAATGACCAGAAACGTTGACTGAGTAGATTTGGCTCTGAGAACAAGGATTGTGTCTCATGTGTCTTGGCTTTGGCCCCATGTGGTGCCTGGTACAGCTGGTTTAGGAGGGCGTGATGGGATTTAACAGTCAGTGTAACCAAAGGTAGGACTGACCTGCTTCTGAAAGGGGCCTAACATAACATGTGCCTGACTGGGAGGTAACCCCACGTCCAGTCTCAGGGGAGCCCAGGACCGTTGCTTTCTCCATCTGGCCCGTTCCTTTATTTTGACTCCTCACCTGCCAAGCCCTTTTTGAACTCTGATGGGCTTACCCTGATGTTCTTCATGAGCACAAGGGCTTCTTGATTTAAAGAATTTTGGTCTATAATTAGTTTAACTAGCTTAATATGACCAGCTCCTCAAACCCAGACATCCTTGTTAAAATGAAAGTTTTGATTCTACAGAACCAGTATCCAAGTTACAGAGACATGACCATGAGAGACCCGCTTTGGTCAGCAACCTTTTGCTCATGGCCATCTCTTGTCTACCATCACTGGAAGCTCTCTTATGAGCCACATCTTATCTGCACTGTAAGATGGCTGTTAGCCGGCATGTTTATCTCCATTGCTAGAACACAAGCTCCTTGAGGACAGGATTCACATCTTTTTTTTTGCTTTGTGGCTCCCACCCAGTGCTATGCACTTCAATATAGGTGCCTAGCCTTCAATATAGGCTTTCAGGGAAAGTTGTTGAATGATAAAAGAGTAAGTCATTTATGTGTCTGCTGATTTCTTCCCATCTCTCTTCTCTTTCCTCTTTAGCCTGTTCTAGTCCCCTTAGGTCTGCACCGTGTAACTCATCCTCCACTTTTCTACGCAATTCTCCAGTGACCAGTTCATAATCATCTCTCCCTTCTTAATGCATTCATAGTTAGCACCTCATAATTTGGCACTTAATTATTTCTTAATTGATTCATCTGTGCTGTCTTTACTTCCCAGGTAACCTGATGTCCCTACAGGCAAAGAATATGTGTGTGTATATATACACACGTATAAGTATTTTTTACCAGCTCCCTGTGCGAGCCCCACTCCTCCAACACACACAGTGATTTGAATTTGACAAAGAACAGATTTTCAATAAATATGTGTAAATTAACTGAAAAATGAATTAAGCACTGTCATTACAGTTCAAGAGAGGCAGACTAGAATAAAAAGTAGCCTTCTGATGCTTGATACATCTTAGAAGTATAAAAATTGTGTCATAATTAGTCAACAGCTTTGAAAATTGTCATATAAAAGATGAATAAATTAAGAAAGCCAAACAGGCAAATTGAAAAGGCCTTTTTCCCCTCCTCTTCTCTTTCTATATCTCTCTTTCACTCTCTCTTCTGTTGATTTTGTCGCTGTTGTATAGTTGATTTGGGACTCCATGGTAGCTCCGTGGTAAAGAATCCGCCTGCAATGCAGATGATGCAAGTTCAATCCCTGGGTCAGGAAGATCCCCTGGAGAAGGAAATGTCAACTCACTCCAGTATTCTTGCCTGGGAAATACCATGGACAGAGGAGCTTGGTGGGCCACAGTCCTTGGGGTCCCCAGAGTCAGACCCAACTTGGTGACTAAACCACCAGCACACCACATAGTTGATTTACAGTGTTAGTTTCAGTGCACAGCAAATTGATTCAGTTATACATGTACATACATTCATTCTTTTTCAGATTCTTTTCTCACATAGCTTATCATAGAACCTTAAGTAGAGTCCCCTGTGCTATAGAGTAGGTCCTTCTTGGTCATCTATTTTATATATAGTTGTGTGTGGATATTCATTCCAAGCTCCTGATTTATTCCTTCCCCCACCATTGTTGTTTGGTTTTTTTGCTCTTTTAATTACAAGGTCAATTTGTTTGAGCAACAGACTTAGTTAGGAATCTTTTGCTGTGACCTAGGCCTGGTCCTAGAGCCTGCCTGAATCACATATAGCTGCCAGCTCCTTCCCCACTTGACACCAGTAGTCAGTCCCTTTATGGTTGACATTGAGATCAACTATCCATATATAACATTCTGAAACTGTTTATAAATGTAGTGATATAGTATCTTTTTATGAGCTATTTAATTTACTTTCAAAAAAATCTGATTTTCTGAGTTGGTTTAGTTTTTTGGCAAAGAAAGATTGAAATACATGCTCTTTCCTGTTTTATCCCACAGAATATTTTCCTTTGAGTAGCTTTCATAAACTGTGAGACTGTAGCCCCCTGCTACCACTAGGTGATCTTATTTTAAATCTGGAATTTTGTATTTAAAACAAATAATTTCTTACAAACAAATTCTCTTCTGTACCTCCTTGAACTCTGATCATGGTGTACCAGATGTTAAAGAGGAAAAATGAAAGTTGAGCTCTTGAGAAGATAAAAGTGTTTGTGTAATGAGTAATCAGAAATCCTGGGCAGCTAAGCCACCTAACCAGATTACCAGCCAGGCTCTTCTGAACAGCAGGATCTACCAAAGGAGAAGGGGGCACATAGGTGGGTCTTCACCAAAACCTGTGCTTGACCATCCCCGCAGGATGGCAGTTTTGCAGAATGGTTCCTTTCTTTTTTTAAAAAAAAAGTTCACTTTGACAGTTTCTTTTACTTTTTTCCTTTGAATCCTGTAATCACATTGCAACCATACGGAGACTGTGTGTTTCTAGTTTCTTAGCTTCCAGTGCTTTAGACAGTGTCAAACAGGATCTCAAGTACCCTAAAACTGTTCCTCTTACAATGAGGTCTTAGTTTTTTTTTTTTTTTTTTTAATGAAGTCGACCTAGTTTTTCTAACCTTCTTTTCAATAATTAAAAATGTAAAATTCTACCCAGAATCATTTTCTGTGCCAGGACTTCATCTTAATATTTGACTTGAACTGCAAATCTCTTATTAATACAGCCTTGGTAGGAGGCTCTTACATAGGAGTTAAAGAACCCCAATACATGGGCCATAGTGTTGTTACATTAAATGCTCCAAGGTGCTATATTCAGTTATCTTACTGTGTTTGGTTGGATTTAGACCCAGTGTCAGAGATTTCTTTTTCTACTTACCACCCATAGGTTCTTTCCCCCTTTTGGTATAGGCTTGTATGCCTAATACTTGTGTTAACTTTTTTAACCCTGGCTGTAATATGGTACAGTTTACTCACTGAGTCATCTCAAAATTTTATTCATGTTTCTTTCCCAAAAAAAAAAAAAAAAAAACTGCTTGAATTTCTAATTTCTATGCTATTCTTGGCTTAGATTTCAATTATCCTTCTAGTCATAGGTAGTAGAGTAGGACTTTTTCTTTTTACTTTAAAGAAGTTCTCATTACATGTCAGATTGGAGCATAAATTAAATTTGAAGGTCAACTCAAAATAGTATTCCTGCCTAGAGAATCCCATGGACAGAGGGCCCTGACAGGTTGCAGTCAATGGGGTCTCAAAGAGTTGGACACGACTGAGCGACGAACATTTTCAAAATTGTTACTGACAAATTTGTCAAAAAATAAGGAATCTCTTTTAAAAATATTCAGAAGAGAGATACCATATTTAATTTGGAGCATATTATTATAGTGATATTCAAGTTTATCCCATATATTTTTTATCATTTAAAGTAATGGATTATATCCTGTTTATGAATTTATTATTGTTCTGCAACCAGAGATGGGATCCTGAAGTTAAGTATAAAAGGAATTTAGCAATTACAAAGTATAATTATAAACAAATGGGCATCATTTTCTTAAGTCTTTCATATAAATCAGTCATGCAAGAGAAGGATGTTTCGTGGATAATCCCCAAGGATTAGAGACACATCAGAAAGTTTCCCAGAAAATGACTCTTTCCAATATACACATTCTTTCCTTCCCTGATAAACTTCCCTGTTCCTCCTCTTCATATAACCCTTTTCTTCCCACAAGTTGGTAAACTTTCAAGCAGGGATCATATCCTGGGGACCTTCATTTCCTCAGCTCCCATCAAGATAGTTGTTGAATTTCAGAATGACCTTGCGTTTTTTCATGGTAGGAAAGGAACCATGGAACTTTTACAAACACTAGTCTCTTTGTTGTCTTGCTTTTCACTGAACACCATCAGAAGCCTGTTTCTTCCATTAAAGATATTGTGTCACAATCATCTGTTAATAAGGGACCACTCCCTCTGTTTGCCCTGGATTAGAGTGAATTCCAGGGCCTGAAAGCTTGATACTGATAGGCATAAAACGGATATACCAATTATATCATTCAGTGGCCAGGCCCTAAAAGAATATTAGGAAGCACATCAACTCAATGAAGTTAAATGGATACTGCCTTTCCTTTCTGTGTTGTCTTTACATTCATCAGAGTCATGTTAATTCAGAATTTGGTTCTTGCACAATGCAGGCCCCTAATAACCCAGAGAGGTAGTTACATGAAGATGGGTACCTAACAACCCCCATCCTCTTTTGTTTTCTCCTAGAAGGTATAACCTACCTTTCTAACCACTACAGTGTTTTCTATAAAATAGTTTTAATTTGGGTCACATGTTGAGCAATTGCTATGTTCCAGTCCCTTGGTGGAGTATTTGTGACCAGCCACTGACAAAGGGAGTCATGGTCCCTGACCCCATGGAGTTTGAGAACCCTAAATGGGCAGTCATCTGTGGGGAAAATGTTGAGTTTTTTTTTTTTTTTTAAAGCAGTTATAAAGTTTTCAATTATTAAGTGTCTCAAAGCAGTGACAAGTGATTAAATCCCCATGAATGGATTGGAGTAAAATGAGTTTAATCGACTAAACGTCCCATTTTCTAGCACAATCCTAAATAAGTGTTCACTCCTAGACAGTTAAATAAGTCCCATGTGAACCATGGAGTTTTCTCTCTCTGACATCAGGAAAGAGCTACTACCAGCCACTTGTTACATACACATTGCCTTGGAAATGTACCTTGTACCTGTCACCATAGCAACATCCCAAGAATGACCTCAGCAGCCACTCAAAATCATTCCTACAAAACAAATTATAGCTATAATTAACTCTCCGAATTTACTCTGCAATATAAGTTTGTCCAGACCTCAGTGTTTCTCTGTTACAGGTTAAATGAATGGAATAATCCAGCATGAACCCATCCCTCCCATATTCCATCAAAATTTTCCTCCCAAATAGGAGGTGCTTCGGTGGAAAGTGCAATTCAGTTAAGAGATTATTCCATTGTTACCTCTTCTCAGAATGAGATGAGAATCAACAAATGAGCATGCACTAGTCTTATCGTGCTAGAATTCCATTTCTAAAGGAATAGAGTGGCTTTTTTCCCTAAACAAATGTGAAATGCAGGAGGTGCTGTGAGTCCCTCCCAAGTCCTGAAGCCCGGGATGAGGGGGCCACATGGGATTGAGGCTAATGCAGGTAGAAGCTGTCCACATTGGCCTCTCTTCAGTCCTGGTATAGCTTCTGAGCCACCCAGATCTTCCTGTAGGAGAAGAGAGTTCATATGTCTTTTGTTTGGTTGGAGGGTTTGTTGTTGTTCTGTTTTTCTAGTCTTGTTTTGGGGTGTTCTAGGTTGAATTTTGTTTGACTTGGTCCCAGTTCTAGATAATGTATGTTGCAACTAGCAGACCTTGATACCAGTTCCTTTTGTGTTTTTTTTTTCTTTTGTTGGACTACATCAGTGAATTGGACCTTTCTTTCCACCATCCAACTGAAGCAAGACAACAAGAATGTCAGACAAGAAGTGCAGTTTGCTTTCAGCTAATTGGAAATGTATGAGAATCTTTAATGACCATTTCCTTGCTTTGAAATATTTTGAAACCTGGGCAATGAATGGACAGAATAGAGCCTAGCAAGCAGCAGGTGCCCAGTATAGGCTAATTGTTAGGTTGATGTTGTTACTCTCTGAACTATGCTTATATTGAAAGGTAGCAAAAGAAAGATGAAGGGGGAAAATATTCTTGCAAGTGTGAATGCTTCAGATATTTAGCTACTATCTCAGTAGTGCCCGAGGTTCAGGAAGACACACCACTGACAGTACTTTTAGGGCAGCCTCTGAACTCAGGTCAGTGGCTTTCAGTCGCAGATGTGTATCCTGACTCTCTCTTACTCCAACATGTTTTTCCCAGAGCTCAGTTCCCCTTCTGAATTGGAGAGAGAGACCTGCAAGGTTCTCACGTGCAGTGTGACAGGAAATCTCCCACTTCATATGCTGGTTCTTTCAATTCTGTGCAAAGTGCATGCGCCTGCATGCTAAGTCACTTCCGTCATGTCCAGCTCTTTGTGACTGCATGGACTGTAGTCCTCCAAGCTCCTCTGTCCATGGGGATTCTCCAGGCAAGAATACTAGAGTGGGTCGCCATGCCCTCCTTCAGGGGATCTTGCCATGCCTTCAGGGGATATTCCTGACTCAAGGATCAAACCCACATCTCTTATGTCTCCTGCATTGGCAGGCGGGTTCTTTATCATTAGTGCCACCTGGGAAGCCCTCTGTGCAAAATGCACATTTAAAAACAAAGTGGCAATGCGTGTTCTGTTGAGTTCATCTTCAAGAAGCAGAAAGCCACAATTTCTCTTCCCACTGGAACACATGAACACCTTGTGTACAAGACTTGGTCACTTTCTGTTCTGACCTCTGGATAAGGTGAAGTGAGTAGAAGTGGTTTATTGGGCAGCTTGTTTCTAAACAAGCTTGCCAATGGGAACTGGAAGTTCTCTGATTCCTCTCAATTAAAGTTTTGTAAATGATAGTTAAATAAATGATGATCTTGCAGATTTCAAAATGTATGTTCATTTCAAGTTTTTCAAATTAGTACCTGGTAAATCAGAATACTCCATTATACAGAGTAACCAGTTATATTTACATTTATGGAGTGATGAGCTGGTTTATCTGTAGAATGAGATACAGGCCACCTCCCAGAACATTGACTCATTAACCCCATCAGGCACCTCCAAGACTGTGCCAAGAAATTGCCTCAAATTTGGAGTCCAGTCCATTTTTATACTTCTTTCCTGCCTTTCAAGCTCATATTCTCCCAGCCTCTCCCTCCTTTTGTCCCCTAGCTACTTTTGTAATAATTAAAAGTATCAGGCTGGTTCCTATCAGTCAGCAGAGAGCTAATTGCCAGCTAGAGCATCATTGATGTGTTTGAGGTAAGGCCACTAGAATACTCATTAGTTGTTTTGTATTAAAAATTTCTAGACTAATACTTTTTTGTCTTAAAGAATTGATACAGCTGCAAAAAGGCGGTAATTTATTTCTTTGTTAAAGCCAGACTTGGCTGTACTGTTTTAGGATCCCATGAATCTTAGAGACTTAATATGGTATTTTTTTCACTACTCAGTTTCAAATTTAACTGTATCATTGATATGGAAACACCACTAGTAAGAAGGATATTTGAATAATGTTAAAACTAACTCTCAGCATAGGAAATCATCCATCCAATCCGCAAATAATCACAAAGTACTATTTGCCAGGCACTCGTTTAGGTAGTAAGGAATAACTGAGGGTGAGACAAAGTCTTTATCCTGGATAGGTCATGTCAACTGAGTATTCCTGCTCTTGCTAAGTTATGCCTCACACCAGACATTCCCTGTTCTGTGTCTCAGAACTCACTCTGTCTTGTTCGTGGGCATAAAGGTACTGAGGATATAGTCTCTTTTGTGTCTATAATGGTTCTACCTTTTCTTTAAATCTTATTCACATGTTAGTTACTTTCTGTATATCCTTTGTAGTTGCATGTTTTGAAATCTTATCTGTGCTCCATCCCTTTCAGGGCCAAAGGGAATATAGGGTCTCTTTGAAATCATGAGGATACCATGTAGAACAGTTATATTTACCTGTTTCTCATCAGTTATGTGATTTCTCACCAATTATGTGATTCTCACAGTTGCAAATATTTTTGTAATTTTAGAGAATAAAATATAACATTTTTGAAATGACAAAACTCTACTGATAGAGAACATGTGTGTGGTTGCCAGGGGTTAGAATTGGGATAAGTAACATAAAGAAGTTTTTCTGATAGCAGAACAATTCTGTATCCTGATTGTCGTGGTGATTGCACAGATCTTTATGTGAAATAAAATTTCATAGTTGTATATACCCTCCAAAAATGTGTGTGTGTGTGTAAAAATTGACAAAATCTAAATAACGTCTGTAGTTTAGTTAATATTATTGGATCAGTGTCAGATTCCTGGTTTTGATAATGTACTATGGTCACATAAGATGTTTTGGGGGAAATTAAATAAGGGCACAGGAGAATTCTCTGTAATATTTTTGCAGCTGCTTGTGAGCCTAAAATTATTTCACAGTGAAAAAGCTTTTTTTTTTTTTTTAATGGAGAAGTGTTATATAAGCAGATAAATTTAAAGTTTAGGTGTGATGATTCTATACACTGGGAATATCTGGCCTTAGATATTGATGCCTCAGTAGCTAGAAATCTTGTGGCTTCACATTAATTGTGAATGACTCAAACTTTGGATAGAGTTGAGGCCATAGTATACTCTTGTCTTATAAGGAAATACATTCCAGGAAAGGACTCTGGTGTTCTGTAAAAAAGCAAAAAAAAAAAAAAAATGCATCCTGACCTTATGTGTCACTCTGTTATCTGTTTATTTATACAAATAACATTTGTGTAAATAATTAAAAAGCTATTTGCTTAAAACTTCAATCACCAGACCTGCTAAACAAGTAGAGGGCAGGAGACTGATTTAATTCTTTTCTTCTCCCCCTTTACTTTTGGTCTGGGTTCTGTTTGATTGTAAGAGAAGAAATGAGAAATACTGTGAACCGTACCATCATAGATGGACAACCTTGCTCTGACTTGCGGAAGGTTGACTGCATCTGTCACTTTGTGATTTTCTCTTTCTTTTCTCTTAGGATGCATTGTTTCCCTTCCTTCTCCACCAGCAGGCCATGTGTGATGGTGTCACTGATGTTCTTACTGTGTCTTCCCTCCTCCAGCTATCTTAATGACTTGGACCGCGTTGCCGACCCTGCCTACCTGCCTACGCAACAAGATGTGCTCAGAGTTCGAGTCCCCACCACAGGGATCATCGAATACCCCTTCGACTTACAAAGTGTCATTTTCAGGTAGTAACTGAGTCCATAAAATCCACTTCCGAGCTCTTAAACACCTAGAGCACGTTGGCGAATATATATTGAAATCATGTATAGATTTTAAAACAATAACACCTTTATACCAATTATTATCATTAGATACACAAATGAAGTAATGTGTCCCTGAGAGAGGAAGTAGAAGAAAAATGCATGAACAGGTTTCTTATTTCAGATTAAATCACTTAGAAATCAGTGAAATCAAAATAAGTTGCTTCAAAAATTTAAAACTACATGGTTTTAAAAATGCATTGATTAACCTAGCCTAAATTTACATAGGAAAATAGAATGAAAATTTATTTATTTCTCCTTCACTACTGCTATTCTTTCTGGGTCTTCAGCAGAAGTAGTCTAATTTTTTTCAAGATGAGAAAAAATAAGACTGCTTTCATTTAACCTCTTATTACACAATCACTCAGATGTACTTTTAGTTAGAATACAAGCCACATGGTACATGGAGGAATGAAACCGTGTGAATATGTTTTTGGGTCTAGAAAGTTGAGTTACTTGGAAGAACCCATCCCATTTAAGGCAGCTACATAGAACACAGGGTTGTGAAGTGGGAGTTAATGTAACTTCTACGGTAACTCTGCCATGTTACTCTGATAAGCGGGTCCTTCATCATCGCCTGCAAAGCACTGTGTGTTTTATTCTAGTCAGTCTCAGCACCTGCGGTGGCATCTGGCTGCCATACACTACTCTGTTACACATATCCATAAAGAGGGTGACACTTCGGAAAGAACTTCTGAGCATCATTTTTTTCATCAATAAAATGGTTACATTAAATGATCACTAAGGTTCCTTATATCTTCAGCATTCTGGATTAAGTTTTGAGTTCATAGCATTTAGAGATCTTTAATTTGAAACACCACATTTCCATCTGCTTCTAACCTTGCTAGAATATTTTCAGAAAACATGTAGCATTTCATGGAGATTTTCATCTCCTCTTTGCTTTATGATTAGTGAAATCTGAAACCATGTCACTATTCCATCTTGGGAGGTTGTTTCCTTCATTTTGTGCACTAGCTTTTAAAGGACATTTTTTGGTACTTCAATAAAAGTAATGACAGAATAATAGTTTCTTGCTACAATCAAAAGCTTATAGAGCTTAGCATGACAGGATTTCAGGGAATGAGGATTTCATATAAATGAACATATTATTCACTCAACACCAGAGAAGAGCCAGCATTTTAATATTTATAAAGACCTAAGAATCTAGTTTTGATGTCTGTAGTTCATAGATCTCCCTGGATCCATTGTTTTGCCCCTCAGATATCTCTTTCATGAAAACTTCTCAAAACAATCACTGGAACATCCTTGATTTCTTAATGTAGGTTTGACACTGAGAGCCAGGAAGACACCAAGAACAACTGCAGTCTCAACACACACTTTCAGAACCCACCTCTCAAACTTTTGTACCTAAAACTCTCATTTTCTGAAAATATTTATCTTGTAAACGTTGTGCACATTTTAGTCAACAGTTTGAAGAAACTTTGATTCAATATTAAGTTCTGCTAGATATTTTCATGTGTACATTAGCATTCAAGTTAATTGATGTTGGTTCCTGAGCAATGAGTTAGCACAGAGTTGATGTGTAAGAAACAAATTCTTGAAATAATTCATATGGTGGCTTCTTACAGCATTTTAATTTTATACTCATGACTTCTAGCAGCATAGCAAGTTGATTTGTGCATAAGGCTTATTGCACCGTGTTGTCGGCATGATTGCACAAATTATTGTCAATATTGGAAGGAAAAAACAGCCTCAAATGCTTGAAGATCAGTGGGATTGTGTTTGCATTTACTTGAATATTTACACACTCATGTTGAAATGTATGGCATCTTGCATCTTTTAAATGCCTTTGATTAACCTAGCCTAAATTCACATAGGAAAACAGAATGAAAATTTATTACTTTCTCCTTCACTACTGCTATTCATTCTGGGTAATACTTTTAGCTTCTGGGTAACATTTCTAGCTTCCTTGAGAAATACATGAAGATCTTCATTCTCATTTTATAGGAAAAGAAACTGAAGACAGTATTTGCCATTAGAGCTGAGCACAAATAAAACTCATTTTATTTCTGACTCTTCTGTGCCTGGTCAAATAAAACACCCTCTTTGCTTGGCTTAGCACAGGATTTCTTTCTTTTCTTTTTCTTTTTTTTTTTTTACAAAGTCATAATTTTCATACATGCCAGGTAATTTTTTAGTAACTGCAATGATTTGTTATGTGGAATGTCTTGACTTTGATTTTGGGTAAAAGAAAATTAGTAGATGGTCAATAAATATTAATTGAATTGACTTTGGTGACCATTCTCTTCAGAAAGTATATTTCTTAAGTTTATAAGTAAAGCTGTATTTATATTAATGCTTTTCTTTATGTGCTATTAATATGAATGTTATTAACCTTGCAGAATGGTCGATGTAGGGGGCCAGAGGTCAGAGAGAAGAAAATGGATACACTGCTTTGAAAACGTCACCTCTATCATGTTTCTAGTAGCGCTTAGTGAATACGATCAAGTTCTCGTGGAGTCAGACAATGAGGTGAGTGTTCTGTGAACAGGCAATGGATTATCATTTTAATATCTGATACAAATAACTGACAGGGCTTGGGGTAAACTGACTTTATTGCTTTCTTGAGTACTGATTTGAGAATTTTTTAAATAACCCAAATAACTCTGTTGTACCACTTAGAACAATAAGATGTTTGAGCAGGTCTGTGTGTTCAGGTCTAATTAGACCCTATTTGATACTTTTTACACTAGACAGAGGCTCTGAAAATGAAAATAACCAAGAAATCCCTAGGCTAATCATCACACTATTCTATAGCCTTCTTCCTACAGGATGGAGCTAAGAGTGCTGGAGTGA
The DNA here is from genome assembly GCF_027580195.1 of Bos mutus. Taxonomy (NCBI): domain Eukaryota; kingdom Metazoa; phylum Chordata; class Mammalia; order Artiodactyla; family Bovidae; genus Bos; species Bos mutus. Next base: position 58,486,363 of record NC_091624.1, read on the forward strand.
GTCAGCCTGTTTTGTTTTGTTTTCATTTTGTTTGAATCATTGTTTGTGTGAGGGGTGGGTCCCAAAGAATACTCAAAATCTCTCTTGGCAAATGTGAGTGATTTTGCAGCTGGGCTCTAAATCAGTTTGTTCTGGAGCCAAGAAGTGTCCTGGTGATGTGGCCTCGCTGCTCTTACAGAATTCTGGAGGCTATTGCATAACTTTATCTCTTCAAAGCACTGAGTGAATGAAAAAGCATCCTTGATATGACTGTCTGGAGAGCTGATTCAGGCTTGTCATCTCCCTATTGCAGGAAATTCTAACAAGTATAAATAAGGATTTTTAGGATGATAAAGGCGCCATCATGAGTCAGAGTTGACTGTGGGGAATAATTAAGGGGCATATAAAGCTGTGACTTTGATCTGGAGTGCAGTGTGTGTATTGGGGAAATGGAGAAGACACCATTCTTTTCCCGCTAGAGGCAGAGTTTGCAGACTGACATGCCAATAGCAGATGTTAAATATCATCCTAATAGGGTAGAAAATAAAGAGAAGGACGTGAGAAATCCCCAAAGGCTGATTAAAATAAGATCTGGCATATTAAAATGTACTTCTTATTTTGTACATTTTGGGGGTACACAAGAATTCTGGCTTCTTGGTCCTTTTAAATATTTTATTTTTCTCCAGGTGTTAGTATTTCCATTAAAATACAGACCCAGTCCTCCTTAGCATTTCTTTTGTATATAAGATTGATAAAAAGTTGATGAACAAATATCCCATATGGAGATAAGTTACCTATTCATAAATTTCAAATGTTTCCTGGGTTACAAGTATATGGCTTTTGAACCAAAGAAGTTCTTTTTTCTTTTTCATGTATATCTTGTTATTTAAGGGACTTCTTTTTAATAATGAGGTTTAATCACCATTTGCCTTCTGCAACACAAAGTGCCTGCAAAGTATAAGATATATGAGAATTATCACACTTTTGAGTTAAGCAGTCGCCATCAGAATTTTAGCTATGATATCTCAACATGTATTTTTATTTTTATATCTTTTTGTTATTCCATAATCTTTGGATATAATATTTTAAAGACATTACATATTTTGGAAGAACATGACAACATTTTTTACTTATTTGAATGTTGAATCAAGACAAAAGATATTTCGAGGGCTCATTCTACTATGTGCTCGATACCAGGGTATCTAAAGAGATACAGAAATGGGGGGAAAAATTGACACTGGCCTAAAGGACCTCATAAAAAGAAAGATGCCTTTGTCAGTATAGAGAGTAGGAGAAGAGAAAGTCCTTAGTTATAAAGGTCGTCATTTCTCTTCTTTAATTTGCTGTCCAGTGAAATAAAATTTTAAGATGTTTTCAGCTACACAGAAAATATAAGAAGCATGCATAATTTAATTTCTTTTGCCACTATTTACCTATAGCTAGAGGAAAACAAATGTTTACCAATACATATTTTATATAAGATAAATGCATTATATTTATAAAGAAATATATTTTGTGATTTAATGCTAATGAGTTTACCACTTCAAAACTTGCAACTCATCAGCTAATTCTAACACATAAATCCAGTTAAAGTTTCCACAGAATGAAAGTTTCCACAGTAACTTGCCATTCAATGTATAGGTACGTATGTACATCTAAAAATACATCAGTTTCTTGATTCCTGTGGTGATGTCTTATGCTGCAAATTAAAATAATAAATCGATTACTATTCATTAGGACTCCCTAATCGCTTGTGCATACTTTTTAAGCCTACCTTGTAATTTTATGGTGTTCTTTTCTCAAACATCAAGTCAAGTCTGATTGATAGTACTAGAGATGGTCTTAAATATAATAAGAAAAAATAATACTGCTCATTAATTTCTTCATCCATGTTATCCATAGTCATCACTGTTGGTAATTGGGAAACACTATCAAAAGTATTTTTAAATGTCAGGATGTAGTCCATTATTCTTTTTTATATTCCAGTTAGAATAATATATGAAAATGTCATTGCCTCTCTACTTTCTTAAATCTTTAACAAAACTCAGAACTATAGAATTCTACTTTCCCCACATTTTTAGTATTTGGTGAGACAAAGCTGGAATAAACTCCTAAAACATTGTGTTCTTTTGAAATCTGATGTTCATAACTCTAATCCAAAGCAGACTTTGTTGTACTTCCCTTGATATATATTCATGAGAAAAAAGTGGGAATGGATGCTGACAGTTGCTTTTTATCTTGGAGAACTGTGGAAAACGCATTGCAGACCACTAGCAAAAGCACTTAAAGGACGTATTTTATTTTAGGTTATTGCTTTGGCTTTTAATATTTTAAAGCTTTATGTATTCATCCTCAGAATTTTTATGTAGATATGCTTTTGTCTGTCTAGATTCTGTATTCCAAGAGTTTGGGGAATGAATTTCTTTATTTTTTTTCTTGGAAGAAGGAAATATGAGGTCAAACAGTGGGTGAGCATAATCAGGGTTGTAGAGCTGTGTTGATTTCCATATTCCTTTTGCTGTCGTGGTTTCCCTGTGAGAGCATACCAGCATGGAGCCAGCTGTTCTGCTGTAATCCTTTCACATGTACATTATTTCAGTGTCCATGAAAGTCCAGAAAACACAATAAAGCATTTGCATAACATAGTTCAGGTCATCAGTGTGGATCCAAACTCCATCTTTTAATCCTGTTTTTGTGGTTCTCTGTTATGTGAATATCTGAGCACTAATATGTTGTTGTTTCTCAGATACTCACTCAGGGACTGTCTTAACAGACCAAGCTTTTTATAGAATCACAAAAACTCGGACTCTTTTTCTCCAACACTTCTTTTTTGAGTGTATGCTTCTCAGTTCAGTTCAGTCGCTCAGTCGTGTCTGACCCTTTGCGACCCCATGGACCACAGCACTCCAGGCCTCCCTGTCCATCACCAACTCCCAGAGTTTACCCAAACTCATGTCCATCGAGTCGGTGATGCCATCCAACCATCTCATCCTCTGTCGTCCCCTTCTCCTCCTGCCCTCAATCTTTCCCAGCATCAGGGTCTTTTCAAATGAGTCAGCTCTTCGCATCAGGTGGCCAAAGTACTGGAATTTCAGCTTCAACATCAGTCCTTCCAATGAACATCCAGGACTGATCTCCTTTAGGATAGACTGGTTGGATCTCCTTGCAGTCCAAGGGACTCTCAAGAGTCTTCTCCAACACCACAGTTCAAACGCATCAATTCTTCGATGCTTAGCTTACTTTATAGTTCAACTCTCACATCCATACGTGACTGCTGGAAAAATCTCAGCCTTGACTAGACGGACCTTTGTTAGCAAAGTAATGTCTCTGCTTTTTAATATGCTCTCTAGGTTGGTCATAACTTTTCTTGAAGGAGTAAGCGTCTTTTAATTTCATGGCTGCAATCACCATCTGCAGTGATCTTGGAGCCCAAAAAAATAAAGGCTGCCACTATTTCCACTGTTTCCCCACCTATTTGCCATGAAGTGATGGGACCGGATGCCATGACTTTAATTTTCTGAATGTTGAGCTTTAAGCCAACTTCTTCACTCTCCTCTTTCACTTTCAAGAGGCTCTTTAGTTCTTGACTTTCTGCCATAATGGTAGTGTCATCTGCATATCTGAGGTTATTGATATTTCTCCCAGCAATCTTGATTCCAGCTTGTGCTTCATCCAACCCAGTGTTTCTCATGATGTACTCTGCATATAAGTTAAATAAGCAGGGTGTGTATGCTTCTAAATTACATTAATCCTCTTGAAATGGTCACAATAAATTATGTTTTAGTTTTATTAAAATATTGAGATAGTTTCCTATATCCCAGGTCCTCCTTTGCACCAAGACGGATTCCCCAATATTGGTTCCCATAAACATTTATTCTTCAAATGTGATTCTTAGCGTTGCTTAATTGATTAAAAAAAAAACGTAAAAGGAGAGCGTAGACATTTGTAATACCTTAGCACTTAATGCCTGTTCAAAACTTGTTTAAACCATTACTTATTTGGATCTCACTGGCTGGCCTCCTGTGCAGAGATCAGGTTTGCTGAGAATGGAGAGATTAAGGCCATGGGCAAGATCATTCAGGGTCCCATTCCCCTGCCCTTCTAGACCAGCTTTCTTTCCCCTGCTTCACAGTGTCTTCCAGAAGTTAGGGACGAGCTCAGAGAAAAAGCAAGAGGAGCTATAAAATGTAGCCAGGAACACAGAGGTAGAATGAAAATACTGACCCTGCAAGGCATTGAAACCACTCTTTTCCATCTCTAAGCTCTTGTTATACTCGTAGTAGATCAGCCAGAGATCCTTCACCAATCATTCAGTTTCTGTATTGCTCTTGTGATTTTAAACTATCTTCAAACAGTAAAATGTGCGTTTCCTTCAGATATTTCTCCTCTGTGAAGTCTTTCAGTTCAGTTCAGTCGCTCAGTCATGTCCTACTCTCTGCAACCCCATGAACCACAGCACACCAGGCCTCCCTGTCCATCACCAACTCCCAGAGTCTACCCAAACTCATGTCCATCGAGTCGGTGATGCCATCCAACCATCTCATCCTCTGTCGTCCCCTTCTCCTCCTGCCCTCAATCTTTCCCAGCATCAGGGTCTTTTCAAATGAGGCCAAAATATTGGAGTCTCAGCCTCAGCATCAGTACTTCCAATGAACACCCAGGACTGATCTCCTTTAGAATGGACTGGTTGGATCTCCTTGCAGTCCAAGGGACTCTCAAGAGTCTTCTCCAACACCACAGTTCAAAAGCATCAATTCTTCTGCTCCCAGCTTTCTTTATAGATTAAAAATGTCTTTATAAATTTTTTCATATTTATAAAAAGTCTTTAAATAAAGCCATTTTGAAATTATTCAACTGCAACCAAAGCCTGAACATTTTCTTTGAAAGTGTGAAGCACATGCTTTGTTCTGCTCTAAAAACTCCAAGTGAAGTTTGGAAATTTTTCTCAGATAAAATTTTCCTCTGGGGGGAGGAAACTGACTAAAAATTGAGGAGAAGAAACCCAAACTCCAAAAGTAAGAGCTAAAGTTAAGGTATCCAATCTTGGCGGGATTGGTTCTAACCCGCCTTTATCCACTCTCAATCAAATTATGAAGTCAGAAACTACATCTTGCTCCTCAGTCATTAGTATAGTTATCTCTGAGTCATGGCCTGATTAATAGGAATACCCCTGAAAGATGTCCTACTTAAAAAAAAAAAAATTAACCCCTTTCCCATTTCCTCATTCCTTTGTTCACTTTCAGCCACTTGTTTCTTTTCTAAATGCCATCACACACCCTTTTCATTCTGTTTGCTCATTATTTTGCTCCTTCTTAATTTCTTTGTTCTCAATGCTTGAAGGGAGCCAGGAGGAAGTGTTCTGATCACCGTTTATGAGTCTGAACCAGAGGCCTGAACTTGGTGCTGGTAGGGGTGTGGGGAAGTAGATACACAAGGATACTTTCTGTGTGGATGTATATTGCAGATCTTTTAAAGACTTTACATGCAACCTGTATTAGTATAATCTCTGAAATAGGTTTTTATTAATTTAATGGAAAATATTGTAAAATACTGTATTTGGTATAATCTGATTTCTGTAATCGCAACAAATTGCATATATATGTAAGTATTATATAGAGAAGGTTATTAGCATCCACCCCTTCCCCTGAAAAAAGAAAGGAAATAGAAGATTTTCTACCAAGACCAAAGTGTAAACAGTGATTGTCACTGTTGCTAAGTGATAGCATTACAAATAAGTAAAATGATAATTTTTTTAAGTAAAATAAAATAAGGCATCAGATTGGAACTTTAGTTCTGCTGTCTACCAACTTTGTTCATTTTTCTTTTGAATTATTTTTTTTTTTTTTTTTTTTACTAATTTTGGAAGTTGCTTATATTCTTGGGTTTGAGCCTTTTGTTATGTGTATTTCCAACGTCTTATTCTACTCTGTAGCTTGCCATTTATTCTCTTAATGATATCTTTTGATCAACAGAAATTATAAACTTTAATAAACATATATTAGATTTTTCCTTTATATTAATATTATATGCGTCTCTCTGTGTGTATATCTGCTTGTGTGTGTGTACATAATCACATACACACAGTAGGATAAAATAAATCACCTAAAAAATCTGGTTGAAAAGACAGTAAGGATTGGAGAGTGAGATTAAGAATTGAAATAAAACCACACAATTAGGTAGCTTTCCAGTGGTAGTTCATAGATTTAGTCAAGTGTCTCTTAGTAACCAATAAAAGGAAGTAATCATAGTCTGTTACAGGGTTCACTTTGTCTATTTAAAAAAAAAAGTTTCTCCTGGGACAGAGCCCTCCAAGTGACTGTTCCAGCAACTTTGTACAGAGATGCTGCAGGAGGTCGTAAATTGTATCTGTAAAATACTCTTCCAGGAAACCAAATATCAGAATTTCTAAAGCCAGTTTATCTCAGTGTAAGTCAGTGTTGTAACATCAAAGTTTGTGACAGGCCAGTAACATGAAGTCTAAATACATAACTTGATGTAAGAATAAAACCAAAAATGGTCAGTAAAGTAGATTTTGTTTACCTTTGTTTTTATAAACTATTTCAGTGATACAGTAAAATTCTCCATGTGTGGTTTGTCTTTTCACTTTATCTTAGAGAAGAGTTTTTATCATAATGTGGTCAACTCACTCTTGGCTTTTACTGATCATATTATTGTATTTTCTTCAGGAATTAACTTTATCCCATAGAATATGATGATTTATCCCATAGAATATGATGAATACAAGCTGTGTATTTAGACTTCATGTTATAGGAATTAACTTTACCCCATAGAATATGATGATATATCCCATATTTTCTAGTAAAATTTAAAAGATTTTTGCTTTTCCTAGGTTTTTTATACACCTCTAGTTGATTTTTGTGTGTGATAGGAAGTAAAGATTTGATATACTCTTGCCATATTTCTGTTCAGTTGATCCAGTATCACTTATGGAATGATAATATCCATCATCCATATCCACTGATGTTTTCTTACCTTTTTAATTATTGAAAGATACACATGTATATAAAGAAAAGTACACAAATTTTAAAAATGTACTGCATATTGGTTTATCACAAAGCATCTGTGTGTCCAACACCCCTGTCAAGAAATAGACCATTGCTTTTTGCAAGACCACCACAGCCCTGCTAGTGCCTCTCCGCCAGCAGGTAAACACTGTTCTGTCATGTCGTCTTAGCTTTTCTCTTTAGTTTTAATGCTTTAGTATGTATCACTGAACACCACAGTTTTTACTAGTGTTTAACTTTTAAACAAAGGGAGTCAAATAGTGTGTTTTTTGACCTTTATACAGATGAAATGCTATTTGTGTAAACTTTGATATCTGGCTTCTTTTATTCAGTGTTACATTTGTAAGCTATATATATTTTATATAGTTGATTCATTTATCAATACATTGCCAAATAGTACTCTGTTGCCTAAAAATACCACAAATTGTTTATCCATTCTACTAAGCATAGACTTTTTGTGTGTTTCCAATAGGGGAATATTACAAATCATGCTACTGTGAATATTCCTGTAAAAGTCTCTTTGTGCACCTTGGTTTGCATTTCTGTTGCCTATCTACGTAGGAGTAGAATTGAAGGCACCTAAGGAATACATATCTTCAACTTTAGTAGATAAGTATTATAAATATAATATAAAGTATAATATAAATAAATATAAAGTATTTGGAAAATATAAGTATTTTCCAAAGTGAATGAACCAATTTACAGCCCCACCAGCCATGCCTGAAAGTTCCTGTCGCTTCCCATCTTTGCCAACCCTTGATATTGTCGTGTTAGCGCTTTTGGTGGCCGTAGACCTGAGCTGAAGTGCCTGCAGGGGCATTGGACATACCCTCACTCCTAGTGCATAGCCTGCGAGATCCCTCATGGTTCACTGAGCCTCATCCCTTGAAGTCTCTCAGCTGCCATCTCCAGAATCAGCAAATAACTCCTTGGGAAAGTAGCCCCCAAACCTGGGCTCATTCCTCCAGACTTGTCCCTCCCCAAATCCTGACCTGTGTTTCTTGACTACTTTGTAGCTCTCCAAGAACGTTAAACGGATGTTTTTTGTTTTTGTTTTTGTCAGCTCTTTCGATAGTCCTCCTTCACACTGATATTAGTGACATAGGAGATGTGCATCAAGTTTTATTACAGGCCTGAGTCTTCCTCTGGGCCCTCTATTTGATCTATTTACTACTCCTGTAGCAATATAGAAGTTATAAAATCACTAGTTTACGTATCTGGAGCATCAAATCTACCTATCTCATTGTTCTTCAGAATTTTCTTGGGTATTCTTGGTCCTTTAGTCTTTCACTTGAATTTTAAGATCAGCCTATCAAATTCCAAAACACAAATTTGATTGGGACTTTAATAAACGTATAAGTAAATTTGAGGTTTGTTTCTCAACTTTATTAAATATCACCATCCATAAATATGACATTGTATAGCTCACCATTTATTGTTTAGAATGCTGCTTTTGTCATTGAAGTGGCCAATTTTTATAAATGTTCCGTATGTGTTTGAAATTGTGATTTCTTATTTTGCGGTGCAAAGTTCTAACATTATGTATGTTAAAACCATTCCATCCCCACTTTGCCAGGGTACTATTTTGACTTCTAACATTGTAGCTTAATTTTGCCTATTTTGAACTTCATATAAATGAAAGTAAATTCTTTTGTGTTACCTTCTTGTGTTCAGGATAAGTTTATTAGATAAATCCATGCTGTGTGTAGCTGCAGTTTTTCATTTTGATTACGGTATATTATTCAGTCGAATGAATATATCACAGGTTATCTTTCCATCCTATTTTTGATGGATAGCTAAGTGGTTTTCTCTTTGGGACTGTTGCAAATAATGGTAATATGAATATTCTTCTCATATTTTTGTCTTATATATGCCTCATTGTCTCTTGGATAGAAGTAGAATTGATCATTCACAAGGAATGTGTATGTTCAACTGTACTAGATACTGCCTGTATTCATTTCCTAGGGCTGCTATAACAAATCACCATAGATTTGGTGGGTTACAACCAGAGACATTTACTAGCTCGTAATTCTGGAGGTTAGAAGTCTAAAGTCAATGTATCAGCAGGCTGAAATCCCTCTGAAGGCTATAGGGGAGGATCCCTTCTTTTTCTCATCCTGTCTCTGCCTGTCTTCACATGGCCTTCTCTTCTGTGTCTGTGTCTTCTCTGCTGTCTTATAAGGACTCTTGTCATTGGATTTAGGGCCTAGTAGATAATCCGAAATGATCTCAAGATCTTTAACTTCATTATAGTCACAGACTCTTTTTCCAAATCAACTTGCCTTCACAGGTTCTAAGGGATACAACATGGACGTACCTTTTGAGGGGGTCACCATTCAACCCACTTACGCTACCAGTTTGCACTTGGAAAACAGCAGTATATGTGTGTTCCAGTTGATCAGTATCTTTGCCAGCATAGATATTGTCAACTTTTTAACTTTAGTCATTATATTAGGTGTGTAGTAGCATCTCTTTGTGGTGTCAGTTTGCATTTCCCTGATTATAATGAGTTTGAGTTCTCTGTATATTTCTTTACCATTGTATGTTCTCTTTTTGAAGAGCCTATTCACTTCTATTGCCAGTTTTATATTGATCTGCCTTTTTGGAAAAACATTAACATAGAGTTCTTTTTATATTCTTTTTTTTTCTTTTTATACTCTTGATGCAAGTTCTTTGTAAGTTATCTGTATTGCAAGTAACTTCTGCTACTCATTGACTTGCTTTTGTATGTCCTTAAATAATGTGTTTTAGTGTGGTTCATTCTATTGGTCTTTTAAATTTTTCTTTTACATATCCTCCATAAGGAATCTTTCCTCCCAATTGTAGTGCATAGCATGTATATTTTGGAAATGGACTTCTTAACATGACATTTGCTATAATGTTTTTGTTTTTTGATTGCTACCTGTACAGTTCCACCTTTATTTTTTGATTCTGTGTTGTTGTTCATTCACTTATTCATGTCCTACTCTGGGACCCCATGGACTGCAGTACCCCAGGCTTCCCTGTCCTTCCCTTCATCTCCTGGAGTTTACCCAAACTCACGTCCATTGAGTCAGTGATGCCATCCAACCATCTCATCCTCTGTCGTCCCCTTCTCCTCCTGCCCTCAATCTTTCACAGCATCAGGGTCTTTTCAAATGAGTCAGCTCTTCGCATCAGGTGGCCAAAGTATTGGAGCTTCAGCTTCAGCATCAGTCCTTCCAATGAATATTCAGGGTTGATTTCCTGCAGGATTGACTGGTTTGATCCCCTTGCTGTCTGAGGGAACTCTTAAGAGTCTTCTCCAGCACCACAGTTTGAAAGCATCAGTTCTTCAGTGTTCAGCCTACTTTATGGTTCAACTCTCACATCCACACATGACTATTGGAAAAACCATAACTTTGACTATATGGACCTTTTTTTAATTCTAAATTCATTTAAAAATTAAATGCTAATATTAACACCAGCATTTTAATGTTATAAACATAAGTAACCACTCGCTTGTGATTTTTCTTTGATATTAAAATAATTTGCATAGCAATTACCCATTTATGTAATTTGGGAACACTGGAGAAAATTTAAATAATTTAATATAAATTAAACTTTTATTTTAAGATATATATATTTCTTTTAGGCAAATGAAAATATATGTGTAAAGTAAAAGTTACATATACTGTAGGGTAATTTGGTATATAATACACAATCATGTGTTATTAAAAATATAGTTTGTATAGCTTGATTGACTCATAAAAGTATACAGAAATGAATCCCTGAAAAGAAGGGGAAAAAAGAGAAAAAATGCCCTCTTGCTTTGGGGGTAAAAAAATAAAGCCATCTGAAAAATAATATGTGTGTTCCCCTCCCCCAACTTAGTTTTTTTTTCTTTCCCCTAATATCCCACTTTGGTCATAAACTTGTCTATTTTTTAAATTCCATACTTTTATGTTTTGAGACTTTGTTATTATGTACATTATAAGTTTGCAAATTTTATTTTTCCTGTTGATTTATCCTTATTGTCATCAAGAAGATGACAGAAATGCTCTTTGCTGAAATAAAGCAGTCATGCAAGAGCAAACCAGAAGTGCTAGTGTCCTTTCTTTCAGCCTAGGTGAGTCTACCGAAGACGCTCAGTCTTTTTTTTATAAGAGGTGGGGACTGAGTAGTAGGAAGCCAGTTGGTGGCAGCATCGGGGCGAGGACAGCAATGGACAGACTATACACATGAGAGACATTTGTTAAACTGATGACATACCTGGGAGGGAAAGAGTATGTCAGAAGCAGAGTCCAGCCATATAGGAAGTAGAAAAGATTCTATTGCAAAGTAGTAGAAAAAATTAAGAGGTTCCCTGGTGGCTCAGATGGTAAAGAATCTGCCTACAAGGTAGGAGACTTGGGTTTGCTCCCTGGGTCAAGAAGATCCCCTGGAGAAGGTGTCACACAGGACCGCTGTGGTGTCACACAGGACAGTTTTACTAGTCTCAACCCCTCTGTGCTCGGCCTCTTCATCCTTGCTGTCTCCCTCCTGCCTGCTCGCCAGCAGCGACTGTTCTTTTCACTGTCTTCAGTAAATGTTGTGTAGTTGGGATTATACAGTATGTAGACTTATCCTATTGGCTCCTATTACTTAGTAAAATGCATTTAAAGTTCCTCCATGTCTTTTTATGGCTTCTTTTTAGTGCTGAATACTATTCCGTTGTCTGGATGTACTGTAGTGTATTAATCTATTCACCTGCACAAGGACATCTTAGTTGCTTCCAAGTTTTGGCAATTACAGATAAGGCTGCTATCAACATCCATGTCCAGGTTTTTGTGTGAACCTAAGTTATCATCTCCTTTGGGTAAATACCAACGAGTGTAATTTACTGGATCATATGATAAGAGTATGTTGTTTTTTTTTTTTAAAAAAAAACAAAACTACCAAACTGTCTTCCAAAACTGCAACACCATTTTGCATCTCCAGTAGCATTTTATGAAGACTGTTGCTCCACATCCTCCCCAACACTGGATGTTGGCAGTGTTCCAGATTTGGGCCATTTTAATGAGTATGTAGAGATATTTCTTTAATTCACATTTCCTAACGGCCTGTGATATGGAGCATCTTTTCATAAGCTTGCTTGTCATCTGCATATCTTCTTTGGTGAGTTGTTTGTTTAGATATTTCGCCCGTTTTTTTTTTCTCATTGTTAGTTTTCTTACTATTGTATTTTAAAAGTTCTTTGTATATTTTAGATAACCCTCTTTATCCATTACATCTTCTGCATTTTCTCCTAGCCTGTAGTTTTTCTTATTATTTTACATTGTTCTTTGCAGAGTAGTCTTTAATCTTAATGTAGTCTAGTTTATCGATTATTTCTTTCATAAATTGTGCCTTTGGTGTTATAGCTTAAAACATCATTGCAATACCAAAGTCATCTGGATCTTATCCTATGTTTTCATAGTTTTGCATTTTACTTTCAGGTTTATGATGAATTTTTTAGTTAATTTTTGTAAAAGATCTGTGTTTGGAGTCCTTTTTTTTAATGAATGGATGTCCAGTCATCCTAGCAACATTTGTTATAAAGACTACCTTTTCTCCATTTTATTGCCTTTGTTCTTTTGTCAAAGATCAGTTGACTATAATTATGTGGGTCTGTTTATGGGTTTTCTGTTTGTTCTTTCACCAATATTATCTTGATTATGACAGCTTTATAATAAGTCTTGAAGTCAGGTAGTGTCAGTCCTCCACTTTATTCTTCTTCAATATGGTGTTGTCCATTCTGGGACTTTTACTACTCCATATAAACCTGGGATCAGTTTGTTGATATCTATAAAGTAACTAGCTATGATTTTGATTGGGATTTTGTTGGATCTGTAGATCAGTAAGGAAAAACTGATATCTTGGTGTTACTGAGTCTTCCTATCTGAGAACATGAAATAGCTCTCCATTTATTTACTTCTTTGATTTTTTTCATCAAAATTTGTAGTTCTTTTCATTTAGATCTTGTACATATTTTGTTAGATTTACACCTATGTATTTTATTTTTTTCTGCTAATGTAAATGATACTGTATAATTATCATGTCATCTAGGACAAACAAAACCTTTATTTCTTCCCAAATTATATACCTTTATTTCCTTGTCTTGTCTTACTGCATTAAGTTGGCCTTCCATTACAGTGTTGAAAAATATTGGTGAGAGAGGACATTCTTGCTTTGTTTCTGGTCTGAGCCAGAAAACTCCTAGTTTCTCACCGTTAAGCATGAGGTTAGCTGTAGGACTTTTTTAGATGTTCTCTATCAAGTCAGATAAGTTCCTTTTTATTTCCAGTTTTGCTGAGAATTTTTATCATGAATAGGTATTGGATATTGTCAAATGCTTTTTTGTCATCAATCAATAGGATCATGTGATTTTTCTTTTTTAGCCCATTGATGTGATGAATTTCATTAATTGATTTTAAGGTATCAAATTATCCTTTCCTACATGGAATAAATCCCGTTGGACATGGTGTGTGCAATTCTTTTCATACATTTTTGCATTTGATTTGTTAATGTTTGTTGAGGATATTTTCGTCTTAAGTTCATGAGAGATACTGGTCTGTAGTTTTCTTTTAATGTCTTTGCTTTTGCTATTTGAGTAATGCAGTTTCATGGAACAAGTTAGAAAGTATTCCTTCTGCTTCTGCCTTCTGGAAGAGATTACAGATAACTGGCATAACTTCTCCCTTAAATATTTGATAAAATTCACTAATGAAGCCATCTGGGCTTTTTGTTTTCTGGTTTGGAAGGTTATTAACTGTTGATTCAGTTTCTTTACTGGATATTTAGATTGTCTTATTTCTTCTTGTATAAGTTTTGCAGATAGTATCTTTCAACAAGTTGATCCATTTCATGAAGATTATCAAATTTAGGGAAATTATAATCTTTTATTATCCTCTTAATGTTCTTGAGATCTGTAATAATGTCCCTTCTTTCATTTATATCAGTAATTCATACCTTCTCTTTTTTCCTCAACCTGGCTAGAAGTGTATCAATTTTATTTATTTACTATTATTATTAATAATCTAATGTGATCTTTTCAATGATTCAGTTTGTGGAAAACAACTAGGTAATTTTCTGATTTCAATTTCATTGACTTCTGCCTAATATTTATTATTTATTTTTGTCTGCTTACTATGGATTTGATTTTCTCCTTTTTTCCAGTTTTCTAATGTGGAAGCATATGTAATTATCTTTCTTCTATCTAATCTCTTATATGATCTTTTCTAATATATGCATTCAGTGCTATAAATTTCCCTCTAAGCACTATATACTTTGCATCCCACAAAGTGTGATAATTTTTTTTTATTTAGTTCAAAATATTGTAAAATTTATCTTAAAATTTCTTTTTCCCCTTTTGTGTGTTTTTTAACCTCTACATATTTTCGGATTGTCCAGTCATGTTTCTGTTATTGGTTTCTAGTTTAGTTCTCTTGTGGTCTGAGAGCATACATTTTATCATTTCTTATATGTGTTAAGGTGTTTTATGACCCACAATGTGGTCTGTCTTATTAATGTTGAGTGTGAGTTTGAGTAGAATTTCTATTCTGCTGTTTTTGAATGAAGTAGGCAATAGCTGTCAGTTTTATTCAGTTGATTGATAGTGCTATTGAGTTCAGCTATGTCCTGATTTTTTGCCTGCTGAATCTGTCCGTTTATGATAGAAGGATGTTGTTATATCAGTTTTCACCTCATATATTGTGACACTCTAATTTTAAAGTGCAGGTTTACATTAAACTGGGGCTTCCCTGGTAGCTCAGAGGGTAAAGCCTCTGCCTGCAGTGCATGAGACCCGGGTTCGATTCCTGGATAGGGAAGATCCCCTGGAGAAGGAAATGGCAACCCACTCCAGTACCCTTGCCTAGAAAATCCCATGGACGGGGAAGCCTGGTAGGCTACAGTCCATGGGATTGCAAAGAGTTGGACACGACTGAGCGACTTCAGTTTCACTTTCATTTACATTAAAGTATTGTTATATCTTCTTGGAGAATTAAGCCCTTTATGTAATGCCCTTCCTTATTCCTGATAACTCTCCTTGCCCTGAAGTCTGCTCTGTCTGAAATTAAAATAGCTACTTCAGCTTTATTTAGATTAGTATTAGTGTAGTGTATATATTGGCAACCCACTCCAGTATGCTTGCCTGGAGAATCCCAGGGACGGGGGAGCCTGGTGGGCTGCCGTCTATGGGGTCACAAAGACTGGGACACGACTGAAGCAACTTAGCAGCAGCAGCTGCAGTGTATATATCTTCATCCATTTACCTTTAATTGACATGTGTCTGAATATTTGAAGTGATTCTCTTGTAGATAACATATCAATTCAGTTCAGTCGCTCAGTTGTGTCCAACTCTTTGCGACCCCATGAATCACAGCATGCCAGGCTTCCCTGTCCATCACCAACTCCCGGAGTTCACTCAACTCACATCCATCGAGTCAGTGATGCCATCCAGCCATCTCATCCTGTGTCGTCCCTTTTTCCTCCTGCCCCCAAACCCTCCCAACATCAGAGTCTTTTCCACTGAGTCAACTCTTCGCATGAGGTGGCCAAGTACTGCAGTTTCAGCTTTAGCATCATTCCTTCCAAAGAACACCGAGGACTGATCTCCTTTAGAATGGACTGGTTGGATCTCCTTGCAGTCTAAGGGACTCTCAGGAGTCTTCTCCAACACCACAGTTCAAAAGCATCAATTCTTCAGTGCTCAGCTTTCTTCACAGTCCAACTCTCATATCCATACATGACCACTGGAAAAACCATAGCCTTGACTAGATGGACCTTTGTTGGCAAAGTAATATCTCTGCTTTTCAATATGCTATCTAGGTTGGTCATAACTTTTCTTCCAAGGAGTAAGCGTCTTTTAATTTCACAGCTGCAGTCACTATCTGCAGTGGTTTTGGAGCCCCAAAAATAAAGTCTGACACTGTTTCCACTGTTTCCCCATCTATTTCCCATGAAGTGATGAGACCAGATGCCATGATCTTTATTTTCTGAATGTTGAGCTTTAAGCCAACTTTTTCACTCTCCTCTTTCACTTTCATCAAGAGGCTTTTTAGTTCCTCTTCACTTTCTGCCATAAAGGTGGTGTCATCTGCATATCTGAGGTTATTGATATTTCTCCCGGCAATCTTGATTCCAGCTTGTGCTTCTTCCAGGCCAGCGTTTCTCATGATGTACTCTGCATATAAGTTAAATAAGCAGGGTGACAATATACAGCCTTGACTTACTCCTTTTCCTATTTGGAACCAGTCTGTTGTTCCATGTCCAGTTTTAACTGTTGCTTTCTGACCTGCCTATAGGTTTCTCAAGAGGCAGGTCAGGTGGTCTGGTATTCCCATCTCTTTCAGAATATTCCACAGTTTATTGTGATCCACACAGTCAAAGGCTTTGGCATAGTCAATAAAGCCGAAATAGATAACATATAATTGGTCTTATTTTTTTATCAACTTTTATAATTTCTGTTTTTAAATTAGTATATTTAAACCAATAACATTTAAACTGATTATTAATATGGTTGGATCAGTATCTGCCATATTTGATATTGTTTTCTATCTATTGCCTTTATTCTTTGATCCTGTTTTGTCTTCTTTTCTGTCTCTTGTGGGTTTAATTGAATATTTTATTTGAAAGCATATAGGTTGTATATATAACTTATAACAAGACAATCTTAATTCATCCCTTCCATCTCTTGTATCATTGCTGTCATTCATTCCTACTTATGTAAGAATGCATAGGCATATATATAAGCACTCATAGTCAAATACATTATTCTCTTATTATTTTGAGCAAATGGTTAACAATTAAGATCAATTAAGAATAAGAAAAGCAAAAGTTTTTATTTGACCTTCATTTATTCTATTTCCACATAAATCTGAATTTCTGACCTATATCATTTTCCTTTTAAATAATTTCTTTTCTTTCAAGGCATATCTGCTGGCAATAGGTTTTCTCACTTTTTGTCTGAGAAAGGTGTTATTTTTCCTTCACTTTTGAGGGATAATTTCATAGGGTACAGAATTCTATGGTGGTTATTTTTTTCCCATCTCAACACTTTAAATATATCACTGCTCTCTCTTCTTGCTTACATGGTTTCTGAGAAAGGGTCAGGTGCAGTTCTTATCTTTGCTTCTCTATGGGAGCTTTTTTCCCCTCTGGCTTCTTCTAAGATTTTTTCTTTGTCTTTTTTGCAGCTTGAATATAATATGCCTACATTTGGTTTTTCTGTTTGTTTTTGCTTTTTAAAAAAATATTTATCCCACTTAGTATCTGAGTTTAACTTGTGGAAATACCCAGTTGTTATTGCTTCAAGAATTTCTCCTGTTCCTTTTTCTCTCTCACTTTCTGTCCTTCTTTTATTCCCGTTATGCCTATGTTACACCTCTTGTCATTGCCCACAGTTCTCGGCTATGCTCCTTTAATGATTTTAGTCTTTTTCCTTTTTGCTTTTCAGTTTTGGAAGTTTCTATTGAGATATTATCAAGCTCAGCAGTTCTTTCCTCAGCATGTTTTTTCTAGTAATCAAATGCTCTCTTCATTTCCGTTACAATGTTTTTGACCTCTAGAATTTCTTTTTTATTCTTTCTTAGAATTTCCATCTCTCTCCTTATATTATGTGTTCTTGCATGCTGTCTGCTTTATCCATTAGCTTCTGTAGCATATTAATCATAGTTGTTTTAAATTACCAGTTGGATAATTACAACATTCCCTACCATATCCGAGTCTCATTCTGACACTTGCTCTCTTAAATGGAATTTTAGCCTTTTAATACTAATTACATGTATCTTGTAATTTTTTCTTGATAGCTATTCAAGATATACTGGGTGAAAGGAACTTCTGTAAGTAGGTCTGTTAGTGATGTGGTGGCCAGGTATAGGGAAGGAGAAGCATTCTGTAGTCCTATGATGAGGTCTCAGTCTTTCATTAAATCTGTGCTACTAAGTTATGACCTTTGCAAGTACTTCTCATATCTTCCCTGTCCCCTCAACAGATAAACCTGCCCCATTACGTGGGATAGCATGGCTCAAATTATTTGAAAGTGGCCGTTTCCTTTCCCCAGCTTCAGTTCAGTTCAGTTCAGTCGGTTAGTCGTGTCTGACTCTTTGTGACCCCATGAATCACAGCACGCCAGGCCTCCCTGTCCATCACCAACTCTCGGAGTTCACTCAGACTCACGTCCATCGAGTCAGTGATGCCATCCAGCCATCTCATTCTCTTTCATCCCCTTCTCCTCTTGCCCCCAATCCCTCCCAGCATCAGAGTCTTTTCCAATGAGTCAACTCTTCGCATGAGGTGGCCAAAGTACTGGAGTTTCAGCTTTAGCATCATTCTCTCCAAAGAAATCCGAGGGCTGATCTCCTTCAGAATGGACTGGTTGTATCTCCTTGCAGTCCAAGGGACTCTCAAGAGTCTTCTCCAACACCACAGTTCAAAAGCATCAATTCTTCGGCACTCAGCCTTCTTCACAGTCCAACTCTCACATCCATACATGACCACTGGAAAAACCATAGCCTTGACTAGACGGACCTTTGTTGGCAAAGTAATGTCTCTCCCCAGCTTAGTTAAGCTGTAATAAAACCCCAGTACTTTAGACTCTTGTAAAATAGTTTCTCTTGAGGGCAGCCCTTGTTAAGAACAACGGAATGCTCTGTTCTTTTCATAATGGTCTTGTCTACATTGAGCCTCCAGCAGTTTGTCAATTACAATTTAGGTTTTCCTACCTCATCAGTGGTTCTCATAGAGATTTTTTCTCATGGTCTCTCCTCTAGCAGATTATGATTCTGTACCCATATAATCTGTCTCTCCAGTTTGGGGGACAGTGGTTTGCTTTATGTCCGTCCTTCTCTGTTGGATTTGAAGAGTTGTTGATCTTAAGTTTTTGTTCACCTTTTTATTTGTTAGGATGGAGTGGCAACTTCCAAGCTCCCTACATGCCAGACTAGAAACAGGAAGTCACTACTCTGTTATTTCAGGGTATTTTAATCACCCAAAGTGAAACTCTTTCATGATCATGTGTCATTCCCTCTTCCTTCCACTCCCTACCTTTAGGCAACCACTAATCTACTTTCTGTCTCTATGGATTTGCCTATTCTGAACAATCATGTAAATGAAATCATATATTGTGGTAACATATTTAAGTGCCTTTTCATTGCCATGTAATATTCCACTGCATGGCCATTTGGGTTGATACACTTATTGTTACAAATAATGCTGCTGTGACCATTTGTGTACACTTTTTTCTTGGGATATGTATTTCCACTTCTTTTGGATACTCCTAGAAGTAAAATTTCTGGATTGTTTGGTAATTCTGTGGTTGCATTTGAAGAATTACCAGACTGTTCTCATTGTAACTGTACCACTTTGTAATCCTACCAGTAGTAAAGTTTACCAGTATTACTTTACCAGTATTAACTAACTTCTCCGTATCCTACCCAACAGTTGTTATTGTCTGCTTTTTTAAAATTTTAGCCATCCTAGTGGTTATAAAATGACATCTTATTGTAGTTTTGATGTCCTCAATGACCAATAACATTTTTATTTGTTTACTGGCCATTTGTATATCTTTTTGTGACAAGTATCTATCCAAATTTTGCCCATTTTAAATAGGCTTTTTTGTCTTTTTATTGTTAGGTTGTAAGAATTCTTTATATATAGTACATTCCAGGCTTTCACTGGGCTTCCCTGGTGGCTCAGATGGTAAAGAATCTGCCTGGAATGCAGGAGACCCAGGTTTGATCCCTGGGTGGTCAAGATCCCCTGGAGAAAGAAATGGCAACCCACTCCAGTTTGCTTGCCTGGGAAATCCCATGTCCATGGGGTTGCAAAGAGTAGCACATGGCTTTCACATTCACTTTTCAAACTTTTATCAGAAATATAATTTACAAATATATTCTCCCATTCTCTGGATGATCTTTTCACCTTCTTGAAAGTGTCCTTTGATGAACAAAAATTTTTAATTTTAATGAAGTCTAATTTCTCTTTGGGCTTCCCTGGTGGCCAATGGTAAAGAATCTTCCTGCCAGTGTAGGAAGCATGGGTTTGATGCCTGGATTGGGAAGATCTCCTGAAGAAGGAAATGGCAGCACACTCCACTATTCTTGCCTGGGAAATCCCATGGACAGAGGAGCCTAGTGGGCTATATAGTCCATGAGGTCAGATACAACTTAGCAACTAAACAACAATTTCTCTTTAATTGCTTATGCTGAGGTATTATATCTAAGAAATATAATTTAAGGTTATGAAAATTTACCCCTATGTTTTCCTCTAAAAAAAATGAGCATTTAGCATTTACATTTTAATTCTTGATCCATAAGAGTTAATTTTTAAATATGGTTAAGGAAAGGCCTTTCCTTAATGCAAAGGCCTTATTCTGGGCCTTTCCATATAAATTTTAGGATCAGCTTATCCATTTCTTGAAAAAACAATCCAGCTGGGATTTGATAGGGATGATGTTTAAGAGGTCTTTCAATCAGGAGAGTATTGCCATCTGAACGTTTGAGGAGAGTGTGAATTCTGTTGTTGTGTCTATTCATATGTGTTGGTTCTAGTTGTTTTTTGTGTTTTTCAAGTCTCCTTTCTATTTGTTGATCTTCTGCCTGGTTGTTCTATCCATTATTGAAAGTGAAGATGTGAAGCTTTTAAACTCTTCCATTGTCTTTCTCCTTTCAATTTTGTCAGTTTTTGCTTCATGTATTTGGGACTTTACGTTTTGGCATTATGTGTTTATACTTGTTAGATTTTCTTGATGAATTTAACTTTTATCATTATAAAATGTCCCATTTTGTCTCTAGTAACAATTTTTTGTCTTAAAATCTGTTTTGTCCCATGCTACTGTAGTCACCTCAACTCTTTTTTGATTACTTTTGTGTAGTATGTCTTTTTCTATCTTTTCTATTTTTAGTCCTTTTGTATCTGAATCTAAAGTAAATCTCTTGTAGCCAGGATATGGTTGGATCATATTTTTTTCCCCATTCTGCCAGTATGCCTGTTGGAGTGTTAGTTTATTTAAATTTAATATTATTGCTGGTTTTTACAGCTGCTGAGGCTGGGAGACTTGTCAATTTTCAAGACTACTGTAGAGCTGGGAAGAGGGGTGGGAATAGCACAAGTTAAGATGCCACAAAACTCACTGTTCTCACCCAGTTCAGCAGTTTTTCTTAAGTAATTGCTCTTTAGATTGTAGCAAGCCTTTGATTCATTTTCAAAGTTTTAAAATTATTGATAATTTTAAAACTTTGTGTGCTACTTCATTTCTTTTGTGGAAGGGTGGAGTTGTGGAGGTTCTTGGTCCATCCTCTGTATGTGCTTCTCTAAATTGATTATTAAAGGTAAATTTGATCATTCTATAGTCACAGAAATACAGTTGATGTGTGAAAGTGTCTTTTTTAACCAATTAGAATGGCAATGATTAAAAAGAAAGAGATGTAGAGAAACAGACATTCTTATATACTGCTGGTGAAATTGATAGTCACTCAGTCATGTCCAACTCTTTGCAACCCCATGGACTGTAGCCCACCAGACTCCTCTGTCCATAGAATTCTCCAGTCAAGAATACTCAGTGAGTGGCCATTCCCTTCTCCAGGGGATCTTCCTGACACAGGCATCAAACCCGGGTCTCCTGCATTACAGACACATTCTTTACTGTCTGAACCACCAGGGAAGCCCTATACTGCTGGTAGAAGGATAAACTGGTACAGTCTGCCAGTTGTATGGTAATTTGTAAAACCCTTTGAGGTGGTTATACCCTTTGATCCAGTAATTCTACTGCTAGAGATTTATGCTTTCATGCTCAATGGCTCAGTTGTATCTGACTCTTTGCGACCCCAAGGCCTATAGCCCGCCAGACTTCTCTGTCCATGGGATTTTTCCAGCAGGATTACTGGAGTGGGTTGCCATTTCCTCCTCCATGGAATCTTCCTAACTCAGGAGTCAAACACTTGTCTCCTACCTTGATAGGCGGATTCTTTACCACTGAGCCACCTGAGAAGCCACGAAAGTGGTCCAGATTCCTCCACTTCACAGCATTTTAAGCATCTGCAAAGGGAGAGCTTTTATTTATTTTGAGCTTTAAATCGTCTGCATTTGCTCCATCTAAGATGAACAAACAAATATTGAGATAAATCGTAGCTTCATAAAACTCTCTCCCTTACTTCAATGAACTCCTTAATTTGCATTATCTCTAAAGGCTGTCTCAGTTTTGAAGACATTTTCAGCAAGTTGACGGAAAATGGATGTTTTCTAATATGGCTAAGCTTCTTTGACTAGCCATTTCATCTCCGTCTTTAGGATTCTCCAGGCAAAAATACTGGAATGGGTTGCCATTTCCTTCTCCAGGGGATCTTCCCAACCCAGGAATCAAACCCAGGTCTCCCGCATTGCGGGCAGACACTTTAACCTCTGAGTCACCAGGGAAGCCCATTCACTCACACCTCCACTTTATGCTTCTTAAAGCAATTAGGAAAAGAAAAGGCAGACTAAAAAGCTTTTTTAAAAAATTTAACCACATTTAATCCATAAGCTTAAAAAATAAGATTTCCTAAACTTTAAAAATATCATTTCATCCTACAAATAATAAATGCTGGAGAGGGTGTGGAGAAAAGGGAACCCTCTTACACTGTTGGTGGGAATGCAAATTAGTACAGCCACTATGGAGAACAGTGTGGAGATTCCTAAAAAACTGGAAATAGAACTGCCTTATGATCCAGCAATCCCACTGCTGGGCATACACACTGAGGAAACCAGAAGGGAAAGAGACACGTGTACCCCAATGTTCATCGTGAGCACTGTTTATAATAGCCAGGACATGGAAGCAACCTAGATGTCCATCAGCAGATGAATGGATAAGAAAGCTGTGGTACATATACACAATGGAGTATTACTCAGCCACTAAAAAGAATACATTTGAATCAGTTCTAATGAGGTGGATGAAACTGGAGACTATTATACAGAGTGAAGTAAGCCAGAAGGAAAAACATAAATACAGTATACTAACGCATGTATATGGAATTTAGAAAGATGGTAACGATAACCCTGTGTGCGAGACAGCAAAAGAGACACTGATGTATAGAACAGTCTTATGGACTCTGTGGGAGAGGGTGGGAAGATTTGGGAGAATGTCATTGAAACATGTGAAATGTCATGTATGAAACGAGATGCCAGTCCAGGTTCAGTGCACGATGCTGGATGCTTGGGGCTGGTGCGCTGGGAAGGCCCAGGGGATGGTATGGGGAGGTTGGGAGGGAGGAGGGTTCAGGATGGGGAGCATGTGATTTTTTTTTAAAAATAAAATAAAAAAAAAAAATATATCATTTCTTAATTCACATAATATATATGTTCATGGAAAACATCAGAAAGTGCAGAAGAGTAAAATAAATGACACAAAAACAGAATTGGCCTTAATCCAACCATTCAGAGATAATCCCCACTAACAGTTTCACATTAACCTTCCAGAGATTTTGTATGCATCAATAAAAATAAAACCTGTATTATATCATCAAAATCAGATGTATTTAAAAATGTATTTAAATAATTAAATCATTAAATATTAAAATAATTAAAATGTAATAAATCATTAAAATTATTTTAAAAATAATGTTATTTTGAATTTATTTTTTACATCAATATATAATGAACAACTTTCTATTTGGTATTAATTGTACATCCATAATATCATTTTTAGTATCTAAAATAGTATTTTTTTAAGATGCAGTCTGATTTGTTTCACCAGTCTTCTACTTTTGGGTAATTTAGTTGTTCTCAATTATTTACAGTTATATACAATGTTGTGATGGATTATTTTCTCCAGAAAAATAGCACATTTGATGGGACTCCAGACTCAGTATTTAATAGGAGGTCCGGATTGCATGAAATTTTCTTCAAAGAGATTAGATTAAGACTCTGTCTGAGGCAAGAATAGCCACCATTGTTTACATTTTTTCTGCTGCCTTAGTTAAATCTGCTACAGTGACATCACTAGTATGTTTTTATCAAGAAGTGATGAAACGAATGAGAGCAATATTTTATTTTTTGAATTGCCAGTTCATGTGATGTGAATTGTCACTTTCAAAAAGGAATAAGGGAACAGAGATTTCTTTTTAGGAACATTAGAATACAGTCCTTTAAGAGGCAACAGGAAAGTAGGAAGTAAAAAGAGTCCTGGTTTGAATTGCAGCTACACCCATTTCAAGCTGTGTAATGTTTATTTTTTTTAACCTTCTTATTTTATATTAAAGTATAGCCGAAGTATATTAGTATCCCTGTGCCTCCCTTTTAATGCACAAAATAAGGATGCTGTTTGTCTCAGTGTTATGAGGATTATTAAAATAAATAATATGTAGAGTAATTGGAGCACATAGCTGTCCATTTGGCAAACGATGATTCATATTATTGATAATTTTAATGGTGAAAGAAATGCTGTTATAAGTTTCATTTCTAAACATCAGCATCTGTGGCTAATTCAGTAGGGATGAGTTCTTTAAAAGAACTCTAATTTGACATTTATGCCTTATAGCTAGAGTAATAGACCTAATTAATATTTGTTCAATAAGATAAAAACATGATAAAAAGTGTTATTTGTGCAAATGCTAAAAAAAGAAAGCTTTTTTTTTGTAAGAAAATTCCTTTAAGAACAGAAGGAAAGGTTTTTTTAATATGCATTAATAAAGGAGCTGAAGTCAATATGCTTTTAAGATACAGCTATTCATATTCATAACTTGTTATCTGCTTACATGTTTTGCTTATCATAGTGTTTATGTTAGTACTTTGGAATTAAAGAGAGAAATTCTCACAAACTTACTCAAGCACATAGTGGTTAATGCAGCTGGGAAGCTGCCTTCCAAGTTCCTTGAACCAGGAATTTAGTTGGTAATCTCTCTTTTCTCCTCCTCAAACAACCCCAAATGACATCTTCCCAGCTTAGCAACCCAACAGAAAATGGAGTTTCCACTCCAACTCAGAACTGAAAATCTCAAGGAGGGTCCGATACACTGACCTAGTGGTCAGAGGCAGATTGGATTTCCAAAAGACTGGGGCACGTGGAAGAGAACACACCTGGCAGGAAAAAAGGAAAACAGTAGCCACTGTAACAGCGCTTCCAAATTGTGGTTTCAGTACAATGAGTTGGAACTGTTACTGAGTTGTGAATTCCATATGGTGAGTCTTGAGCAGTCTCATTAAAAAATAATATTTTATTTTTAAAGAGAAATGTAAATGAAATTGTATAGAAGCTGTCAAAGAATGTCACAGTCAGGAGAATGATCGTTTCATGAAACTTCAATTTCTGTTGTATCTGTGTGTGTGTGTGTGTGTGTGTGTGTGTTTGGACCAAGTGCAATGTAAACTTTAGGTTGCAGTTTAGAAGGATTCCAGGTCTGCATTGCACAGTGCTCTTCACTTGCAAGTCATTGTCATCTGTGGGAAGATGATCTGCTTGTTGCTGGGATCTTTGTCTCCATTAGGAAAAACAGAAAGTTTGGAATAGGCATGTGGAAAATAGTTGCCTCCCAACCTCCCAGTTAACAGAGTTGGGTTCGGGTTTTGTTTTTGGTTTGAGAGTCTGGGGACATATTTTTTCCTGTGGCTCAGTTTAAGGTAAAACTGTCAGAAACTGCTGCAACCGTAAACTCCATTCGGTTTGTAGGTTTTAACTTACAGAATCTCTTCCAGTGACGGGACCAGCTTCCCAGGTTGTTAAAGCACATGCAGTCACACAGGGCCTCACTTTTGGTTTAATGCTCTGATGTCACCATATTAGCTTCTGAATGTGGGCCACACATTTTTTGTTTTGCACTGGGCCCTGCAAATTACGTAGCCAGTCCGGTCCACTAAACACTGAATCAGAGGGATCAGTAGTTTGAGTCAGTTTTGTCCCACCCAGAAGATTGTAGACATCCTTCCCGCTCACTTGTGCTCATGGGGCATGTGATACTGACAAGAGGAATACATCTTTAATTCTCTGTTTAGTTTCACCTGGTGCCTCTTAGTTTTCATTAAAAAAAAAAAAAATAATGACACTAAACATGCTCTTTCTGATTAATTTTCAGCATGTTAATGCATACCATAATCAGCAGCTGGTTTCCTGCCTCACTTCCCCAGCGGTCCCAGGCTGACATGCCCAAAGAACTCAGGCTAAACTAATCCTTGAATCTGTGGCAGCCCAAGCTTATGTTTAATGTATGCCCTATTTCTCCCCATCCCTTCACTGGCCCTGCATCCTTTAAGCAGGCTGTCAACTTACTAAAAAGAAAGAGACAGCATCAGATTTAAAAGTCACACATGCTGTGTATTCATTAAACTGAGTTTTTAACAGATAGTGTTCATGTACCAGAGTGCTTCTCGGCTCATCTTAACGATTGTCCATGAAACTAGGTTAATGGCTAGACCCGGTCCACTGCTAACACTTCCCTGCCAAGAAAACCCCCAGTAATTAAAAACAATACAGGAAACGGATGAAGCATGTTTTATTTTTCATAACCTGAAAAATAAAAATCTTAAAAGTTTTCCCTTTGCTTTGTGATTGAATGTCCAGATTGCCCAGTGCCCAGTAAGAGTCCCATTGGCACAGATATAAAACATATATAATCTTTTGTTTTGATTCAGATTCACTACAGTGACCAGAGGTTCCATGCCTTAAGTTGCTTTCCTACTGGGAAGGAAGGTCTTGCCTGAGGTCTTGCTCTGGAATTTGTCAAACCAAAAGGAAAAGCTCCTAAAAGCCAAAAGCCAAAAACTTCCTGAAGTTGGAGCAGGAATTTAGTGCGGTCTGAGCCATCAGCTCAATGATTCACAGGTTGGAATTTCAGACGCTACCTCACACAGAAGTGAGCTCTTTCAAAGGGAAAGACAGTCAGAGAAAAGAACCAGGGGGAGGAGGTCTTTTCTGACAAAGGCCTGTTGTTGACACTAATAATGAGTTCCCTGGTTTTTTTTTTTTTTGAGTCAGGCAGGCTCTGGTCTCTGGTTTAATTTGTGTTTTTGGGGTCTGGGCACGTGAAGTGAAGTGTTTACCTGCCTTTCCACAAATCCTCCAGACAACAAGCAGATTATAAATGAACCAACATCTAGTTGAATAAAACTCATACATTCTTATTGGACCTTATGCCTGTCTGGGGATGGCTGTGTGAAGGTCAAGGAGAGTTTGCAGTTTCTTCCCTCCCCTTGCTGTATTGTGTGGCAGATTTGTTCTTGTTGAGTGGTGTAATGTAGGGTGCTACTCTAGTGCGGTACAAGGAACAGAGGCAGTCTTTGCTCCCTGCCTTCCAGGATAGTTGACTGATCTAGTTGTCTGATCATCATTCATGATCAGACAGTGAATGAATGTTTGTTGTTAGACGTGATCATTGTCTTTCTTCTCTTGAGAGCACCTTTTAAACCTTAACTGAAGATAAATTTGTAAACCTAATCTTGTTGAATGATATACATAATAAACGCTGAAATTAACATTCAGTTAAGTTCAGTCGCTCAGTCTTGTCCGATTCTTTGCGGCCCCATGAACCGCAACACACTAGGCTTTGCTGTCCATCACCAACTCCCGGAGTCCACCCAAACCCATGTCCATTGAGTCGGTGATGCCATCCAGCCATCTCATCCTCTGTCGTCCCCTTCTCCTCCTGCCTTCAATCTTTCCCAGCTACAGGGTCTTTTCAAATGAGTCAGCTCTTTGCATGAGGTGGCCAAAGTATTGGAGTTTCAGCTTCAACATAGATTTATCAATATTCCAGACCATATGCTAAATTCTTAAGCTAACCTGAAATTTCTCAAGTTATGCCAATCATTTTGCTCATTATTCAGTTCCAGTAACCAACATACATCATCACTAGGGGAAAAACTAGTGGTCATCACTATTTCATTAATCAAGTATACAACCCTCCATTAAGAGTCCGTTTCTTTGAAAAAAGGTAACTCTTTTTGGAATTATTACAATTGGTGTTCTTCTTTTGAGAGAGTATAACAGTCTCTGTAGATAAGAAACTCAGACATTCTTATTGTGCCTTAGGCCTGTGACACGACTGAAGCAACTTAGCACGCACACACCTGCGGGGGATGGCTGTATGAAGGTTGCGGGGAGTTTGCAGTTTCTTCCCTCCCCTTGCTGTGTTGTGTGGCAGATTTGTTCCTGTTGAGTGGTGTAATATATGGTGCTACTCCAGTGGGGTGCAAGGAACAAAGGCCAGCTTTACTCCCTGCCTTCCAGAGCAACACAGGCCCTTGTTTTCAAAAGCTACAACCTGAGGACTTCCCTGGTGATTAAAAATCCACCTTGCAGCACTGGGGAAGTGGGTTCCATCCCTGGTTGGAAAACCACGATTCCACAGTCCACAGGGCAGCTAAGCCTGAGCACCATAGCAAAGAGCCCATGTGCCACAACTAAGACCCAATGCAGCCAAATTAATTGAAAACAAAAGGTACAGCCTCAAAACATTAAAACATGAATTATCTGCATTAGAGGATATTGTAGGGCTTATTCCCTTCTAGAAGGAGCCAGATGGAGGGCAGGGGGTACTGTTACTTCAAAACTTCATAGTCTTGATTAAATATTCACGATGGGTTGAAGGGGGATGAAGAAGGTGGAAGGTTTTGCACATGAGATCTCATGAAAATAGTCCAATTTGAGATCTATATTGTTCTTTCTCCTTTAAGCAGTTTTGTCGTCTTAAAAGGAGAGACTTCTCCTTAGACATTAATATTCTCATTCCATTTAATCAAATTGCACTGGAAGGTCCTTGTGGAAATCTGACAAGAGTTACTGTCATTGTTTCACTTTTGAGCAGTTAATCCTGTATCCTGGTGTGTGTCATTTTCTAATAGTTTCTATGTAGATCTGAATTCCTTAGTAGCTTATAAGCTCCCTGGCAAGAATAGCTCGTGATGCCTATTGGTAGAGCAGCTGACCACCTACATGGTACGTTTACAGCAGTGGCAGTACAGCAGGGTTGCGGGGGAGACCCTTTGCTCCCCAGGGAACATTTGCCGATGTTAGAGACGTTTTTAGGTCTCACAGTTAGAGGAGTACCGCTGGCGTCTAGTGGGAAAGGTCAGGGTTCTGCTCAACATCCTGTAATGCACAGGACAGCCCCTCAGCATGAAGAATTATCCTGCCGCAAATGTCAATAGGGCTGAGGTTGGAAAACACAGCTTTAAAGGAACCCAGAGAACCACCATACCTTTCCCCTAGTTCATCCGCTTGCCAGCTCACTGAATCAAGGATTCCAAAGTTAGAGGTTCCTACATTTGGCCTGTGTCAGACCTCATTAAAATGGCAACACACATCAGGCTTCCCCTGGCACTATATTTTAGGGCTATGTCAATTGCCCAAGATCTCTTCCCAAAGGTAGATTTTGTAGAGAAAGATGAAGTACAGGAGCACAGAGAGTATTTCAGAAGGGAAAGGCACTGGAAAGGCCCTGCTGCTGCTGCTGCTAAGTCACTTCAGTCGTGTCCGACTCTGTGCAACCCCATAGACAGCAGCCCACCAGGCTCCCCCGTCCCTGGGATTCTCCAGGCAAGAACACTGGAGTGGGTTGCCATTTCCTTCTCCAATGCATGAAAGTGAAAAGTGAAAGTGAAGTCGCTCAGTCATGTCCGACTCTTAGCGACCCCATGGACTGCAGCCTACCAGGCTCCTCCATCCATGGGATTTTCCAGGCAAGAGTACTGGAATGGGGTGCCATTGCCTTCTCTGGAAAGGCCTTACCAGAACCTAAAGTTAGTTAATTTTTGCTAAGGACAGCCATTTTTTATAAACTGCCCCGGCCATGGGCCCCATGCACCACCTCATTGAAAACAAGAGCACAGGGTATTCACATAGAGTCAGTCACTCTTTATGGAGTGCTGGTCCGCTCCAGCAGAAGCAGTTCAGCTGTTGCTAGCTTTCAACCCCTCCTCCCTTGGGCTGCAGACCATGGCAGCAAAACCACATAACCAGCACCCTGGCATCTGAGTGCCATGGGCTTGTGTGCCCCTGGTGCTGAACCCAACCTGAAACCAAGTGTTTGTGCGGTTAACACCTCTTCCTTCTGGATCACACTCAGAGAACGTCAGGGACACTCGGAAGTCTCATCAAATATGCCTTATTTATTAGTCAACAATCACAAGGGACTGACTTCCCCGGTGGCTCAGACGGTAAAGAATCTGCCTGCAGTGCTGGAGACCCGGTTCGATCCTTGGGTCAGGAGGAGCCCCTGGAGAAGGGAATGGCAACCAACTCTAGTATTCTTTAGTATTCTTGCCTGGATAACTCCACGGACAGAGAAACCTGGCAGGCTACCGTCCTTGGGGTCACAAAGAGTCAGACACAACTGAGCGACTAACACTTTCACAAGGGACAATGATGGTTGTTTTCTTTCTCCCAAATTCTTAGAAGTATACCTTCCTCTTTTGAAAGTGTTCCAACAGTTATCAAGAAAAAATTCACTCTCTCGTATGTATTTTGAGTTAATGATAAAAGAACTAGGAGAGTTTAAAAATAAAGTTTTAAGGAAACAAGTTTTTTTTTAAAAACAGTCTTCAATTTTTTGCTTCTTACTGATACCAATTTTTTTTTACATATAATTTCCCACTTTTTAGGTGTATAGTTCAGTGGTATTAAGAACATTCACACTGCTGTACAGCTGTCAGTCCACCATCCTTCTCCAGAATTTTTTCTTTGTAAACAAGCCGAACCGATTAACTGTTAACTCTCCAATTCCCCTCCCCTATCCCGCCCCTCCACTTCCCCTCCCCTATCCCGCCCCTGATGACTATTCTACTTTTTGTCTCTAGAAATTTGACTACTCTTGGTATTTCATAAGTGAAAGTGAAATTGAAAGTCACTCAGTTGTGTCCGACTCTTTGCAGCCCCATGGACTGTAGTCCATGGACTTCTCCAAACCAGAATACTGGAGTGGGTAGCCTTTCCCTTCTCCAGGGGATCTTCCCAACCCAGGGATTGATCCCAGGTCTCCCGCATTGCGGGCGGATTCTTTACCAGCTGAGCCACAAGGGAAGCCCAAAAATACTGAAGTGGGTAGCCTATCCGTTCTCCAGGGTATCTTCCCAACCCAGGAATCAAACCGGGGTCTCCTGCATTGCAGGCCGATTCTTTACCAACTGAGCTATCAGTGAAGCCCGTTTCATAAGTGGAATCATACATTATTTGTCCTTTTTTGACTGAGATATTTTGCTTAGCATAATGTTTTCAAGGATTGTCCATGTAGTATGTATCACAGTTTCCTTCCATTTTGAGGCTGAATAATATTTCACTGTATGTGTGATCCCTTGGACTGTAACCCACCAGGCTCCTCTGTCCCTGGAATTCTCCAAGCAAGAATACTGGAGTGGGTTGCCATTTCCTTCTCCAGGGGATCTTCCCAACCCAGGGATCAAAGTCAGGTCTCCCACATTGCAGGCAGACTCTTTACCAACTGAGCCACCAGGGAAGCCACTGTATGTATACACCACATTTTATTTATCCATTCATCCATCAGTAAACATTTAGGTTGCTTCTGCTTTTGGCCATTTGAATAATGCTACTATGAATTGGGTGTTTGTTGTTGTTTAGTCATTCAGTTGTGCCCAGCTCTGCAACACCAGGGACTACAGCATGCCGGTCTTCCCTGTCCTCTCTTGGAATTTGCTCAAACTCTTGTCCATTGAGTCAGTGATGCCATCCAACCATCTCACGGAGAAGGCAATGGCAACCCACTCCAGTACTCTTGCCTGGAAAATCCCATGGACGGAGGGGCCTGGTGGGCTGCAGTCCATGGGTCGCTAGGAGTCGGACACGACTGAGCGACTTCACTTTCACTTTTCACTTTCATGCATTGGAAAAGGAAATGGCAACCCACTCCAGTGTTGTTACCTGGAGAATCCCAGGGACGGGGGAGCCTGGTGGGCTGCCGTCTATGGGGTTGCACAGAGTCAGACATGACTGAAGCGACTTAGCAGCAGCAGCAACCATCTCGTCTTCTGCTGTCCCCTTCTCCTCCTACCCTCAATCTTTCCCAGCATGTAGGTCTTTTCTATGAGTCAGCTCTTTGCATCAGATGGCCAGAGTATGAAATGGATATTTAAATATTCAAGTTCTTGCTTTCACCTCTTTTGAGTTACTGCTTTTAATTCTTTCTTCTTCCCCAAAGTAGATTGTTGGATTATATAGTATTTCTATTTGTAATTTTTTGAGAAACTCTCATACTGTTTTTCATAATGGCTTCAGTATTTTTATTCAAGTATAGGATTCAAATTTTACTCTGTCCTTGCCCGACAGTTATTATTTTGGGTTTTTTTTTTTTTGTAAAAGCAATCCTAATAGATATGAAGTAGTATCTCACTGTGATTTTGATTTCCCTAATGATTAGTGATGTTGAGCATCTTTTTATGTGTTTATTTGTGTGTCTATGGAGAAATGTCTTTCAGTTCTTCTGAATCAGGTTTTTTTTTCTTATGGTGTTGTGTTTTAAGAGTTACTTACATAGTCTGGATATTAAACTCTGTGGTATATGATTTGCATATTCCTTCCCATTCCATAGGTAATTCTAGCTTTTTGAAGTCATTGTTCTTCTAGCATTCTACTAATGGCACACAGTCACTTTAGTAATAAGAAGATAGATTCGTACATGTCAATGATAATCATTCTGACCCATTCTGAAGGCAGGGAGAATGATCAGTATGATCTTTGAATGTCCTTCCAGTCCTTTGGTATTTTGAAAGTGAATAAACAGTTCTTGTTAGCGCTTTTGTAAGTTGAAGTTCTTATTGCTTGTTGACTGTCGAGTCAACCGCATGTCCGCTAGATGGCACCCTAGCTAAAGAACGAAAGTATTTGCATAAAGCTGAAGGTAAACTCCAAAGTCGTTCTGACAAAGACTTGCTGCCTCACACAAATATGGTATTTTTTTTTCTTTTTTGACAAACTGACCACATTTATAAAACGTTAGAACTTAAAGTTAGAGTTTACCTCTATTGACCTACTCCTTAAAAATGAGAAAATTGGGATCCAGTGAGGTTAAGTACTTGCCAAATGTCATAGCTAGTTACCGACAAAGCCAGGGTTTTACTCCGCATCAGATATTTAATCTAATTTCCCATATTGCCATTGCTGACTATTAGAAAGTCTTCCTAGAGTGTCCTGGAGGGTGCTAGGACATAGGCTAGTGTAACTTCTTCCATGCATAAAGCAAACTACGAAAATGAGCAAAATACTGTATTGCTCTTGTGAAATATCCTTGAACTATAGATTAAGAAAACAGAATTCACTAGTTTACCTATTAATCCTGGGAAAATCATTTAATATCCCAGTCTGAGTACACTTATCATTAAACTAAGAGATTGAATTAACTGTATGTAAAAGGAAATGGCAACCCACTCCAGTATTCTTGCCTGGAGAATCTCAGGGACAGAGGAGCCTAGTGGGCTGCCATCTATAGGGTCTCACAGAGTCGGACACGACTGAAGCAACTTAGCAGCAGCAGCAGATGACCCTCAGGCTCTATGTTATGTAAAAATGTAGTCCAGAATCCTGCTATTTCCTTGCAGGCGTGCTAAATCACTTCAGTCCTGTCCGACTCTTTGCGGTCCATGGACTGTAGCCTGCCATGCCCCTCTGTTCTTGGGATTATCCAGGCAAGAATACTGGAGTGGGTTGCCATGCCCTCCTCCCAGGGATCTTCCCAACTCAGGGATCAAACCAGCATCTCTTATGTCTCCTGCATTGGCAGGCAGGTTCTTTACCACTAGCAGCATCTGGGAAGCCCAATACTTCCCTAATTTAACATTTTTTTTCTAGTTTCAGAGCGTAGCTTTATATTTCTTTTTCCACAGTAAAATGGTATGAATTTCTGTTTATCTTTTCTAATGGCTTTGGATGAAAATTTAGGCGCCAGCTAACCATTTTTAAACCTTTTGCAATTTTCACATTTACTAGTGTTGGCGCTAAACAGTACCAGTAATATGTAAGCCTACAATTAAAACAGCACTACTAACAAGATGCTACAGTACTATTTTATAGCAATGTATTGCAGGATGTATAAATATAGCACTTATGTGGAACATTTCTATGGGCTTTCCAGAGCAGCTTGCAGTCCTCAAGGCTGCTAATCATTTACAGATTTTCACTTGCTGTTTCTCACCTGTCTTCTAAGGAAATTGTGACTGCATTACCAGGGTGCTTTGCTTTTCACTTCATGTATGTCTGTTTACAGAATCATCCCACCAAACAGGACATTTTCAGCTTCACATTTGTACAGCTCAGTAATGTTCAGAGTAACAGTTTTTGTTTACCCTGGCAATGAATGTAAGTGATATCTCTTCACATTTGATCTATCACAATATACTAATCCCTCACCAAAGTCAGAGTTATTACCTCCTTGAAAAGTACACCAATTAGTGAAATCACAAATGGCAAGATCATTGGCTCACAGAAAACAGGGATGTGGAGAAAACAATTTAAATTGCTGTGTGCATAAAATACTATTCTCACAGTATATATAGTTCTTGAAGGCAAAGGGAGGTGAAAACCTTGTTCTCCTTTCATGTACTGTACTCTTATTCAGTACAGTATTGCAGTCTTGAGCTTTGTTTTACATTTTTAAAAATTTCCAACCAGCTGCTTTGCTTCTGTGGCTAGCCTTTTCCTTTGTTTCATTCTTCTAGATATCTGGAAAGTATCTGTGTCACTGTCCTTTTCCTAAGTTGTCCCAAGGTTGAGGGCGTGGTTTCCTGGGTTACGTGTTGAAGGAGGACACATCAGTCTGTCCTCTGACCTGTTCCACAGACCTACCTCCTATTTGCAGTAGAGAGAGCAGTAATTACAGGAACATCCTGCACTTGATGATTAAGGAAACCAAGCTGAACAGGGGCTTCTAAATATTTGGCATATAAAGAGAAAAACATGTTATCTCAAAATTCTGATTGACAAGGGACTATCCCATCTTTGTTTTTTGTTTTGAAAAATACCCTAATGAAGAAAGTTCACTTTTTTCTGTGATTGAATTTAACAGAAATGTAGAAGATTTTGGATTTGTCCTGTTTGTTTAACACCCAATTTTCTAATTACTCATTGAAAGGCCAAAAAGATAATGATTTACTAAAATGTGTAAAGATATTAGAGAGCTGTAAAATTATGATTTCTTTTCTGCACATAATGGCATTAGGTTTGGATTACTGATAACATTTGCATGATGTTGTTTTGAATACCTTATTTACATTGATCTATAAAACATAACATTGATTTATAAAATCTGAAATGTGTAATTTCAAGGGGAATCTGTTGAATTCTTCCAAGAAAGTATGTCTTTAGAGGCTTATACATATCCAGATTGGTTCATATCCTAAGGACACGCTGTTAAGTTATTTTATTTACTTTTATCTGTATATTTATTTTAATGGGCTGTTTTTAGTCTTTACAAATGCCATGATTTGTTTTTTAAATCAAATATACAGCAGTCTCTTTTGAAAGCAATTTGAATGTCTTTCAAAATTTCAAATACACATGCCCTTTGCCTCAGAAGTTTTACTTGTTTGTACACATTTGTGCAAAAACTTATGTGCAGAGAATGAAAAGACTAGGGAAAAAAACTGAATGATCATCAAAATGACGGACTTAGAAAATTACTCAAACTTTTCAAAAACATGTAAGCTAGGTTTACATGTGCTAACATAGAATAGTCTCAAAAGCATATAATTAAGTGGAAAAAAACCAAAGCATAGGTAGTACATATAGTATATTTCCATTTATCTAAAAATTATGAATACCTAATACATATTATATGTTTGTATGTACATACTATTTTTCCAAAATGATAGAAGGAAAAATGGGAAGTACTGTGGATCTGTAACAGAAGGAATTCCTACTTTATTTTTTGATGTTAAAATTTTTTTACCATGTATATGTAAGTTTCATTTTAAAATCAAGCAATTAGTTTAGAAACAAATACTTTCATATTTATTAACTATTAAAACATAGATGTGTCACGCATATCATTTGTGCCATCTCAGTTTACTTCTGCTTTTTACTTATGAAATGTTTCTTGAATGTATTCCTTGACGTGTTTTGAATGTTTATGTCTTCAGGGCTTTTAGTTGAGTTGCTGCTTTAACTCAAAGATGTTGATACCTACGCTCAGTAACTTTAGGGAAAATCATGTAAAAAACACATGCAGCTTGTATAAAGGAAAAGATAATTTGGAAATGGGTAGTAAAAATAAAATTGTCAATTACCACTGCTGGAGGTAAATAATCCTTTTTACTTGAGGTTTTCAATAAACTTTTAGACTTTAATTTGACTTAAGTTTATATAATATTTTTAGACTAAGTATTTAATCAAGAACTTGCAATGATTAATATTTGTATCTTTTAGAATTTTACTTTTAGCTCTTAGGGACAAAGGTGAATTTAAGCAGGCTTAGAAAATTTCAAAGCAATTCAAATGTGTGTGATATTTATATCTTGGGAGCTGTATGTTGATTGGTAAGAACTAAAAAAGGGCTTCAGTTGTGCCTGGAGCTAGTTATTGGACTCTTGGAAGTTGAAGAAATAATTGGTGTACAGTGGGAGGTATGTATGCAGTTAGTGAAACTGAAGAACATTTGTGTAGCTCATGGACTCACAGAGCTGGTGGAAGCCAGAAATGCAGCTTTGGTTGATAAGGTCCTTATACAAATTGATATCTGAGATGCACTGAGAGCTTTAAGGTGATAGCTGATGGCTTGGTAGTAGTGATAGAAAATATTGTAATGAGTATTTCCTGTGCCAGTAAGAATTGGAAGCCCAAGCCTATAAAAACAGATACTGGACTCTAAGAGATACAGATATGAAAGTCATATTAGCAGTTCTCTTTCTAACAGGCACTATTTATGAGCTAAGGAGGAGGCAGAAAGGGAGAGAAAATGACTTGGTGACATAAGAATAACTGTAGAAATAGGGAGAAGAGATGTTTAACCTGGGAGAACGTTGATTATTTGTAGGGCTGCTGAAGGTAAATAAATATTGGGGTAGTCGAAAGTGACAGAAATCATTATGTGATCATAGGTCCTTGAGGATGGATCCTTTGCTGGTTAAAAATAAATAAAAAAAGGGGATGCAGTTTGTAGTACTTGGGATAGATTTTAGCCTGTTAGAAAACAGTTATTACAAATTTACAGCATGTTTATGTTTTTAATACAAGCAGACCTTAACTTGAAGGTTCTGTTTCACTAGAATAATTTCATGGAGTCCTTGCCTTTCTAAAATCTCATCAATTCCAGTTGGTACCTGAACTTTCAAATACGAACTCAGTCTTAAGGCTTTGATCCTCAGTAAATGACACAAGCTCCAAGTTGAGATAAAAAGCTGTTACCAGTGTAAATGAAAGCTGTGGAGCAGATCTTGACAAGTCCCAGTAAAAGCAAGCTGGAGGAAGCGGAGTGCTTATTAGGGTGGGCTTGGGCAGGTCTCATGGGAAGGAGAATAACAATGAATCATAGAATTTTGCAGCCAGAAAGGATATCAGTTACCCTTCTTATTTCACAGATAAGGAAACTTAAAGCACAGAAATGTGAAAGGGAAATGAGGCCGTCATCTTCTCCTAATTCATGTTCTCCTTAGTTTATTAGGGGAAAACTCAGCTTCTGTAACAAAGCATCCTGAAAATACAGTGGCCTCAAGAGTTATAGACATTAATTTCTTTTCTAAGGAAGCAACCCAGTTCAGCCCAGCAGTTCTGCTGCTTGTGAACAGTCAGGAGCCCAAGTTCTCTCAGGTCATCGTTCCACATTCCCTAGGGCACGGTTATCATGTGGGCAGGTGAAGCTGGGTCACTGCCCCCATCAGGGTTCATTCAACAGGAAGTAGAGGACAACATGTGGATTACATCTGTGGTCTAAGACCCAGACTCAGACTGGCGCCCATCACTTTGTTCTATCCCGGTGGTAAGAATTTAGTCAGATGGTCACATGTAACTTCAAGAGATGCTTGGACATGGAGTCTGGCTAGAAAGTCAGTTGTCTGGCTACAATTCTGTTATTAAAAGGAAGAAGGAGAAAGCCGTTCGGATGGACAGCGAGTGGTCTCTGCCATAGATGAAGACCAGACTCCCAGTCAGGTGTGGTCAGCAGTTTTGGTTTTCAGAAATCCACAACCATGTCACATGGTTTCCATCCAGGTTATAATGTGCCCTTGAAGTCAGTTTCCTAATTTGACATACATGGCAAGTCTTAGAACTATCTTTGCTGTTACTAACTCCTGTAGATTCCCACATCCTATGCTGGACACTCAGATAGCAAAGAGCATCACTTTCCTGGTCATAACATGCCCACAACCCAGAATCACATGGTGTCAGCCATCAAGGTCCTACTATTATATCCAAACCTGGGAGGATTCTTATGTTTTTTTGTTTTTTTTTTTTAACTGGGGTCAATAAAATAAAATAGCTGTTTTGATTTGGGAACTTGTTATGAATGTTAAGGGAGATAAGACCCATAAAATGTCAGGAAATACTTACAGAGTGGAATGATCCAGGAACTGTGCTAGAAGCTTAGGCTGTTCTTGTCTGTAAGATATCACCCCTGTCCTTAACCACCTCCCAGCCCTCTAGAGGAGGCATGCAAGTAAGTGGGCAGCGATAGTGCAGAGTGACAGCAGAGCACTTCCATAGCAGTACACGTGGATGATGTGGGGACAGAAACAAAAAGGCACCCAACCCTGGGTTGGAGGGGCCTAGTCCCAAGGAAGCATGCCTGGACTGACGCCTAACAGGTAGGCATTTGCCAGACAGACTCCGAGACCTTGAACGTCCTTTTTTAATTTGGCCTCCCCACACTCCTCCAGTGTTCCTTCTCAATAGTCCACTCATCAGGAGTCACAGGGATAAAAAAGATCGAGATTTTTCCTTCATAAGATATTTTTTACCTTTACTTTGGCATTGTGAAGTTGATCCCCACACACAAAGAAAGGAAAGTGGTTTGATAAAGATAACATCAGGACATAATAGTTCTGGGAGATTTTGCTTTCACTGTTTCAAATTAGGAAATCAGAATTCCCTGGGGGTCCAGGGGTTAGAACTTGGCACTTTCACTACTCTGTCCTGAGTTTGATCCCTGGTTGAGGAACTAAGATCCCACAAGCCACGAAGTGTGGCCCCCCCAAAAAAATCAAGTTAGTAAATCATTGTAACATATATATATATATACACACACACACACAGAGACTAACATTGTTAAATATCCCAGTGGCTTGTGAACATTGCAGTTAATTCAGATGTATTGTTTTTCAAGGGAGAATATCCACTGGCTTTTCTGCCATTCATATTATGTAATTGTAGTTTTAGGAAGCATTTTAAATAATGATAAACATAATCACCAGCTACATACCATATCGGTATTTCTGGACTTCTCTAGGGGAAAAAAGTATTTTTATCTACCCCATGAGAATGGTTTAAATTATCAAACTATATACTTCCTCTCCCTGTCACCCCCAATCATATCACGATATTCTCAAGGATCCTCCCAAAACAATTTTATATTTATATTGAATGTATTTAATTTAAAATATATTTAAATATGCAGAATTTAAATATATATAAATTTGAGTCTATCTGCTGGCATCTTTTAATCTTTGAAAGCTTATTTGTGCTCTAATTAAAGAAACTCTGAATCTTAGCCCTTATTCTGAAAGGAGTGGTATCCACAGAGCCATCCATAGGCACAATAAGCGTGACTGTTGATTTCATGAAAGAACTGTCCGTCATCAAAGCCAAGAAGACACGTTAGACTAGTAAAAAGTGAATACTAAGACGTACCTTTTGTAGCTATTTCATATTTTACCCTGAATACTTTGTCAAAACACACACACACATGTATAAATTAATGATTATACCACCTCTCAATAGTCATACTGAAGAATGTGTATCTCAAGTATATGTCTGAGCAATGTCACTCCAAAACTGGACTTAAATTCCCTACTCTACCTATTTATGAAAAAAAGTCCTCAACAAATGCATCTATAATAACATTAATTTTGAAATTGCCCTCAATTCAAAATCACTGTGGAGTAGGTAAAACAAAAATCATAGGCAGAATAACATCTATAGAAAGCCAGCAAGTTTGCACAACGGTTACAAGGTTTAGCAACAGACACTGTTCTACGTAACAGAGCAAGGAAACAGAGAGCCTCGGGGTGAAGGGTGGGAAAACCAGTTCTCGTCTTGGTGTTGCCAGAAATGCTTTGTGGGTTTTTGAGCCAGCTCTTCAACCTTGCAAGCTGCAGTTGGAGCTGTGGTTAACAGAGGAGATTGCGTCTGAATGAACTCAGTGTTCCTTCCTATTTATGTCTTAATGCTTGAGTAGGAGTGTAAAGCTACGTTCACATCGTCCTATCAAACCTTTATCAGGCTGGCCTATCATTGATTAGGAAACATTTATTGTGTACCTCTATTTCTTTGCATTGATCGCTGAGGAAGGCTTTCTTATCTCTCCTTGCTATTCTTTGGAACTCTGCATTCAGATGCTTATATCTTTCCTTTTCTCCTTTGCTTTTCGCTTCTCTTCTTTTCACAGCTATTTGTAAGGCCTCCCCAGACAGCCATTTTGCTTTTTTGCACTTCTTTTCCGTGGGGATGGTCTTGATCCCTGTCTCCTGTACAATGTCACAAACCTCATTCCATAGTTCATCAGGCACTTTATCTATCAGATCTAGTCCCTTAAATCTATTTCTCGCTTCCACTGTATAATCATAAGGGATTTGATTTAAGTCATATCTGAATGGTCTAGTGGTTTTCCCTACTTTCTTCAATTTCAGTCTGAATTTGGCAATAAGGAGTTCATGATCTGAGCCACAGTCAGCACCTGTCCTTGTTTTTGCTTACTGTATAGAGCTTCTCCATCTTTGGCTGCAAAGAATGTAATCAGTCTGATTTTGGTGTTGACCATCTGGTGATGTCCATGTACAGAGTCTTCTCTTGTGTTGTTGGAAGAGGGTTTTTGCTATGACCAGTGCGTTCTCTTGGCAAAACTCTATTAGCCTTTGCCCTGCTTCATTCTGTATTCCCTGCTTAAAGCTCAACATTAAGAAAACTAAGATCATGGCATCTGGTCTCATCACTTCATGGGAAATAG
Source organism: Bos mutus (assembly GCF_027580195.1). Classification (NCBI taxonomy): domain Eukaryota; kingdom Metazoa; phylum Chordata; class Mammalia; order Artiodactyla; family Bovidae; genus Bos; species Bos mutus. The sequence goes on from NC_091624.1 coordinate 58,527,410, forward strand.
ATGGGGAAACAGTGGAAACAGTGTCAGACTTTATTTTGGGGGGCTCCAAAATCACTGCAGATGGTGATTGCAGCCATGAAATTAAAAGACGCTTACTCCTTGGAAGGAAAGTTATGACCAAACTAGACAGCATATTCAAAAGCAGAGACATTACTTTGCCAACAGACGTCCGTCTAGGCAAGGCCATGGTTTTTCCAGTGGTCATGTATGGATGTGAGAGTTGGACTGTGAAGAAAGCTGAGTGCTGAAGAATTGATGCTTTTGAACTGTGGTGTTGGAGAAGACTTTTGAGTCCCTTGGACTGCAAGGAGATCCAACCAGTCCATTCTAAAGGAGATCAGTCCTGGGTGTTCATTGGAAGGAATGATGCTGAAGCTGAAACTCCAATACTTTGGCCACCTCATGCGAAGAGTTGACTCATTGGAAAAGACTCTGATGCTGGGAGGGATTGGGGGCAGGAGGAGAAGGGGACGACAGAGGATGAGATGGCTGGATGGCATCACTGACTTGATGGATGTGAGTCTGAGTGAACTCCGGGAGATGGTGATGGACAGGGAGGCCTGGCGTGCTCCGATTCATGGGGTCGCAAAGAGTCGGACACGACTGAGCAACTGAACTGAACTGAACGGATTGAGTACCTGCTCACCTGCCCAGTGCTAGTTACTGTAACCCATCAATGCATGAGACACTCCTAAGTCTTAAGAATGTCACTCTTTAATAAGGCTGTTAATGAACCATTGGAACACTTTATCTTCAGTTTTTCAAATTCTGTAGTATTTTGGAATGCTCATGCCATTTTTTACTGAGGTACAGTTATTCCAGTTTTGCAGAGAGACCTTTGCAAGCCGTTTGTTTTATTGTCTGTTTGACAATTCAACTGCAAACAGAAACACATGCCACGGTGATTAACTTGCAGATGACTTCAGATTTTTTTGAAATGAGCTTTTCCTTCTCAGTGTGTAAGACTTGGTCATCCACTTCCAAGGGAAGCATTTACTAGCTCTCTTTTATGTACGAGTTTCTCACACTGCCTGAATGCAGGCACGGCAGACCTGCAGCCATCATATATCAGGACCGTGGCACCACATTTCTCACTCCGTTTTACATTTCTCACTCCGTTTTACATTTCTCACTCTGTTTTACATTTCTCTTGGCAAAGCTACAGTTCCTGTTAGAATTAATATAATAATTTCACTTGGAAGGCGTGTTTTTTTGGAGGGGTGTTTTTTTTTTTTCCCTTTGGAGGTCTGTCTGTTCCTCGCCTCCTTTCCTAGTTGTCCTGGCAACAGCCATCAAACTGAAATTACAGGAAGTAGAAGGTCTTCCTTGTTTATTACTAAGGAGAAGGAGAGCTGTGGACTCAGACACAGATTGACTTGTGGTATCCACAGGGTGGCAGCATTACTTTGAGTGAGGTCGAGGCTCTCTAAACCCTTCTCTCCTCTGCCCGCCTACCCATCCCATCCCCATTATAAAATTTCTGCCCACTTCCAGACTAACCACTGTATTCATATCTTCCGTTCACTGGGCTTTACTCAGCTACCTCAGAGTGCATTCAGGTTGCTTAAGTGACGATTATAGCATCTGCTTGTTCATTTTACTGGTTACATGCCAGGCTCACCTAGAGTTAGATCTCAGTACAGGACTCCTTCAGGGCCAAGTGTTCAATCAGAGAAGCCACCCATCCCACTCTAGAATAGTTCTGTTCTTTTGGTAGCCCCTCCTTGTCACTTATTGAATCACCATAGACCTCAGCAATGTAAGACCACAAAGAAAGCTAGGCAGACTCTTCCAAAATCAAGGTATGAGGCATTAGGTTTGGGGGGAAAAGTAGAATATTACTGATTCCCGTGTCTGGAATAATATTGAAAGCAAGTGCCTAAGTGCACCCTTAAGCACCTCTAATTGCTAAATGGGATTCTCCTGACTGTACATGTTGCCTGATGTATTAAGACTGTTAAGGGAAAGAGATTTGTAAAGGAGTACACTGGAAGGGGAAAACTGGGAAAGGCAAAGCATACCAGGTCTCCCTTTATTAGACTTATGAGTGAGTATGTTTTCAGTTACTTTAGAGTTGAATGAATTACTGCCACTGTTTTAGGTATGTGCCATTTTTTACCCCTATTCAAAATGTATGCTCACCCAACAGACTTCTTGTTCACCTGCCATGATGAGGTAGTGTTTGGGTTTGGTGAGAAATAAGAAGTAAGACACAGCCTTTACCCTCCAAGAAGTTCCTGGTCTGTCTGCGTTGATGTAACATATACATGAATAAATGTAAGGAAATTTGTTAAGGGGGTTGATATCACAAGTGATGTTAACAAACCATGTGTGATTTCAGAGATCTTTTTCCAGCTTGATGAATGAGGAGGCCTCAAGAAAGAGGTGGGTTTTAAGCTGAAACTTGAAGATAGGGCAATTTTCAAAAGAGGGAGATAAGAATTAAAGATATTCTGGACAGAACAGTGACGATACAGGCAATAAATCAAAATATATATATATAGGCCTATTCAGGGAAGGTTGAACCACTGCCTTTGGTTAGAGTGTGTGGGGTCAGCCTCTGTATACCATCTTGGGAATGACCTTGACTGATTCATATTCTTTCTTTTTCTAAGTTACATACTAATGGTAGTCTGATGATTACCAATGGGGCTTATGATCACAAAAGCCTCTTTACTTTAAAAATGTTTTTATTAATTCCCTATCTGTATTTGGGCTTCCCTGGCACCTCAGCTGGTTAAGAATCCGCCTGCAATGCAAGAGACCTTAGTTCAATTCCTGGGTTGGGAAGAGCCCCTGGAGAAGGGATTGGCTACCCACTCCAGTATTCATGGGCTTCTCTGGTGGCTTAAATGGTAAAGAATCTGCCTGCAATGTGGGAAACCTGGGTTTGATCGCTGGGTTGGGAAGATCCCCTGGAGGAGGATCTTCCATGCCTGGAGAATCCCCATGGATGGAGGAGTCTGGCAGGCTACAGTCCATGGGGTCACAAAGAGTCGGACGTGACTGAACAACTAACCACAACATAGCATTTGTATTTGCTAATTGGTTTCTTTAATTTATTTGGCTACGTTGGGCCTTAGTTGCAGCACATATGGTCTTTCTTGCGTCTTGTGGGGTCTTTTGTTGCAGCCTGCGGGCTCTCTAGTTGCAGTGCACAGGCTCAGTGGTTGTGGCACGTAGGCTTCTTTGCTCCATGACATGTGGGATCTTAGCCCCCCAACCAGGGATTAAACCCATGTCCCCTGCATTGCAAGGCAGATTCTTTACCCACTGGGCACCAAGGAAGTCCTTATATTTGCTAGTTAAGTAAAGCTGCTGCTGCTGCTGCTGCTAAGGCACTTCAGTCGTGTCCGACTCTGTGTGACCCCATAGATGGCAGCCCACCAGGTTCCTCCATCCCTGGGTTTCTCCAGGCAAGAATACTGGAGTGGGTTGCCATTTCCTTCTCCAATGCATGCATGCATGCTAAGTTGCTTCCGTCATGTCCGGCTCTATGCGACCCCATGGACAGCAGCCCACCAGGCTCCTCCATCCACAGGATTCTCCAGGCAAGAACAGTGGAGCGGGTTTCCATTCCCTTCTCCATAAGTAAAGCTACATTAGGATTTAAACTGTTGAGAAGAGGCAGGTTCATTTTCTTGCTTGAATGTTTTTCCTATTTTACATTTAAGATTGGGTATCCAAAACATCTGTTCTTGATAATCTACCAGTACAAGGATCAGTACAGTAAGTTATTAGTCTATGCATTAGGAATTTTTCCACATTTATAGAAAAGAATTATAAGGTTACTTCTTTAAAGTAATATTAATTTGGCATTTATAAAAGGAAAATGTTTGCAGCTAATTTTCAGTGGAAATTTTAATAGTTTTTTTTTTTTTTTAAAGATGATTTAGTTGTGACTGATCAGCTATACTTTTGCCAATCAGGAAGTCTACTGCAAGATTTCAAACCTGTGTATCCATTTGGCTAGAGATTTTTAGCCCCGTGTTGCAAAATATTTGCTGCTGTAGTATGACTGAGGAGACAACAGTCCAAATTAGTGAAGAAATACAGAATACCTACGATATTTTTCTTCAGCACATCAAGACCCATCACAGAGTATAAAATCACTTTAATGGATCTTGTTCAGCATTTTTTAAAAAAATACGAGTGGTTGGAATAGCCTAGAGAAGACAGAATGCAATTGAGTAGAGGAGAGTACATTGCATATTATAAGGAAAAATACTGTTTTGTAAAACTTCAGCTTCAATTGTGTGGTTTCTGTGTGCATTTGTTACTGGATTGCTGCATAAACTGTATTTTTTACCAAATTTCTTAATAATGTTTGAAAAACATTGTTTTAGAGAAATGTCTATTTCTTTCTTTCAACTGTATACATAATAAGTAGAATTACATCCACAACTGTTGGTCTGGAAGACCTGTCTAAGGCCTGGTGTCAGTGACTAGAGCTATCATTTATGTATATAAAAGTTTCTAAAGTACTTCCATTCTTATCAGGAGCTTCTTTCCGTACATACATGTTCCTGAGAAACTGAGAGCAAAGGAATGATGAGAAGGACTTGCTAACATATTTAAAGCTTGCTGCCTATTTTTCTTGAAAACGTTCTGTTACCTGGTTAAGGGAATTCTGACCAGGGGTACACTGGGGTGAACACCCAGGAGCCTTACTTTGTGAGGTTCTAGTTGGCATCAACAGCTCATTGTTCCTGTATGGTCGAGCCTTTTCCCCCACAAGGGGCTGGTACCAGTCTGACTGGGCTACAAGCAGGAAAGGGGCATAGGCCAGTGGGGAGAGAGGAGAAGAATGCCAAAGCCATGCATAGTATGGAGAGTCTAGGGGGCAGAGTGATGAATGAAGACCCCTGTTATTCCCAAATGCAGAGGCTGAGAACTAGGGGAGTGGAGGAGCCAAGAGCATTGGATACTCCAGCCTTTGGAAATGTCAGCAGCAAGGATCCAAGGGTCCTTCCTCATCTCAGGCCTCCTCCCTGCTTACCTTGTCTCCAGCTTGCCCTGAGAAATCTCTCCATCCCTGTGCTCAACTTCTTAAAACTGGAGGCATCTGACTATAATAACAGAAACAATCCTGATACAACACCAGCCACTGTGCCTGGACCATGTGGTACACTTCCAATAACCACTTACTAAACACTTACATCGGAGAAGGCAGTGGCACCCACTCCAGTACTCTTGCCTGGAAAATCCCATGGATGGAGGAGCCTGGTGGGCTGCAGTCCATGGGGTCGCTGAGAGTCGGACACGACTGAGCAACTTCACTTTCACTTTTCACTTTCATGCATTGGAGAAGGAAATGGCAACCCACTCCAGTGTTCTTGCCTGGAGAATCCCAGGGACGGGGGAGCCTGGTGGGCTGCCATCTATGGGGTCGCACAGAGTCGGACACGACTGAAGCAACTTAGCAGCAGCAGCAGCAGCAAACACTTACATATATTTACTATGGAACTTATTAAACATTTGTCCTGTGCATACTGTGCTATTGATTTCCAAATTCTTTTTATGCAAGAACGTTTGATATTTTCTCTAAAACTAGGAAGGGTTGGGAGTTTGAGCAAAGAAGGGTTAGTTAACTTTGTCTATTACCCAGTGTTTTAAAAACTACCAAAGCCCTAGAGTCATGGTAAATTTTACTATGCAGCCTACTGGGCAGGGCTGTTCAAAACTGACCCACTCATCACCCTTCACAGTTGTTGAATGGGAGGCAATTCATGCCCCTTACTGTAGTGCCTGCTTAAGGCATCAGCTCTACAAAGCTTTTTGTACTTGTCCTTAAAAGTTAATTAGGGGTGTCAGGGAAGAAGCGAATGCTAGGTACATCTGTTTCCTTTTCCCAGAATGGCAGTGAATCCTTTGATCTTTCCAGGGCATTTAAGGAAAGCCTCAGTCATTGACTGTACTTTCATGGCCTAGGTTTTAGATTTTCCACTCCTTGAAACGATGGCATTACAAAAAGATACTATTTGAAGTGCAGTGAGATGTAGACTTAAAAGAAAAGGTTAAGTATTGAAATAGTCCATTTAAAAATAAAAGCTGGAAATATTTATCCTGTTAGTATTTCTTTCACTGAATGTTGTTTCATCTTAAAATGTTAGCTAGATGGGCCTCTAGAGCAGGAAACTGGAGCCTCTAGAGGTGAATGGGCTTCCCTCAAAGTGGCTCTGAGGACCTGGCTGTCCTGACACCCGTCTCTATACCACAGTGTCTGGCTAGATTGAAACATGGGGAATGTCCACTAGCAGCTTAAACATGTTGCTTTTTCATGAGAGTGCATGCTAAGTTGCTTCAGTGGTGTCCGACTCTTTGCAACCCCATGGACTGTAGCCTGCCGGGCTCCTCACCTACCCTTCCTGTCCATGGGATTCTCCAGGCAAGAATAATGGAATAGGTTGCCATGCCCTCCTCCAGGGGGTCTTCCTGACCCAGGGATAGAATCCGCATCTCTTATACCTCCTGCATTGACAGGCAGGTCCTTTACCACTCGTGCCACCTGGGGAAGCCCTCTCAATGAGAATTCTGTTTAAAAATTCTTCTCCAGTTGATATCCAGCATGGCTGCATTGGAAAAGCATGGACCCAGTAGCCAGGGAAATTCAGAATTGGGCCTCAAGTCTCTCCATCTGTACCGTGGGAAAAATGAATATTTCATCTCACAAGGTTTTGTGAATTAATTGAGGTAACATGTGAACCACCTGGCAGAAAGCATATGCTCAGGAAATAAGTTCCTGCACAGGAACTACCAGTTCTAGGCACATTCGTAGAATCAGGGGGGTTGATCTCTAGTTCTACCTCGCCTACCCTTGCTGTTGTCTAGGAGGTCCTCTGGATAGATGCATGGACTTTCATGTTGCCCCCACAATACCTAAGGTTTTCCGAATAGCTTGGATTCATTCCATGCTGGTCTTGCTAAAGTTATAAACTAGTATTCATGAGGACAGTAATAATTAAATCCAGATTGATGTATTGCCTTAGAATGTCATCTCTCCAGCTAGAGATTTGATCTCATTTAAAGAAACTATAGTGCTCTCTCATAATCTCCTTGCCAGTCTTATTTTCTTCTTATTGATCTTCTCTTTGCCTTTTTCTATATGAAGTCGTCTCCTTGACAGAGTAATCAAGAGCAAAGTAGAAGTTAAAAGGTTTGGTTTTGTGTGTGACATTTATCTAGCAATGGGCTTCTCTTTTCCTTGGATTTCTTGCTTTTTTATTTTTATATTACTTTTTAATATAAAATAATTATATTGTTAATTTCTAAAGTATATTAGTCCACTTTTTACCATTTTAATAACCAAAGGGTATACATGTTCATCATTTAAAATTCTTTATATACAGATGACTATAGAAGAGAGTAAAAACTGTTTCATATTCTTACTCAGTATTCTTCGTTTCTAAATTTAGAGGAATACTAAGCAGTTTAGTGTACATCTTCCCAGAACTTTATTTTTTCCACATGAACCAGTACATCTTTTTTTTTTCCTTTTTTAGTTTAAAAATTAGTTTGTATTTTTAAATCAATAATGGTGACAAAGGTGAAAAAGTTAGGGTATAATTTTAAAAATAGCACTTCGTCAGCTGACAACCCACCACCAGTCTGATAACCAGATACACTACTGCCAACTCTAATCTCTTGTTTTTTGTTATTTCCCTCCTATTTCTAAGTGCTGTATTTATACCACTATTTGTTGATTTATTGTTTATTTTCCTTCTGTTTTGGTGGGTAAAAATCATACTGTCTTAACACGCCTACCCCATTTCTTCTCCCATACTTTCCACATATGTAGAGCACAATTTTTGTATAATTCAGTGTTTACGCTGTGTGACAATATAAGTGGTGTTCATTGATGAGCTAAGTATTAATAGTAGATTGTGGTTTCAATCATTTTGTGGTAAACTTTCTTTGGAGTTAATAATTGCCTTATATTTTTCTTTTATTTTCTTTGTGCTTGTGTATGTTACTGATTTTTTTCCTAATTCATCAACAGATCTTTGAAATCTTACAAAAACATCACTAACATATCTGATAACATATCAGCTCCTTTTTTTTTCTCTTTTAATTGAAGATCTCCCTTCTAGTTTCCTTTGTCCTCCTTTTCTAATCATGACCAGCTACATCCTATACACATATCATTCTGGAACTTTGTTTCACCATCATCCTGGGAGTTCACAACATCTTTCCTATGTTGAGTACCTTGTTTCTGGATCCAGTGTTGCCTTTTTTCTTGGTTTATTTCCTTATTTTACTGGGGCATATCCTCCTGTAGCTTTCTGAGTAAGAGTCTAAGGGAGATAGTTTTAAAATTCCATCCATTCTAAAAATGTCCATATTCTGACCTCAAATTTGATTGCTCTTTTGGCTGGGTATAGAATTCTCAGATAGAAACCATTCTGAAAATATTGCATTGTCTGCCAGTATTCCCTTTCAAAAATCCAAGGCTCTTCTGCTTCCTTATTCTTTTACATGCAACCTGTTTCCTATGGAAGGTTTTAGAAACTTTTATTTATCCTGCTGCTGCTGCTGCTAAGGCACTTCAGTCGTGTCCGACTCTGTGCGACCCTATAGACGGCAGCCCACCAGGCTCTCCCGTCCCTGGGATTCTCCAGGCAAGAACACTGGAGTGGGTTGCCATTTCCTTCTCCAATGCATGAAAGTGAAAAGTGAAAGTGAAGTCGCTCAGTCGTGTCCGACTCTCAGCGACTCCATGGACTGCAGCCCACCAGGCTCCTCCGTCCATGGGATTTTCCAAGCAAGAGTACTGCAGTGGGGTGCCATCGCCTTCTCCTAGGTATTCTCGAATTTGAGGAAAGATTTGTTTTGCTGTAGCTCTCTT